>NC_045427.1:214144921-214747421 GCF_902635505.1 Sarcophilus harrisii | reverse complement strand
GCTCCTAGAGAATAAATTTTGCCTTTTTTATATCTTTGGTCTTTAACATAATCTTTACTTCAAAAGAAATGCTTGATGTTTTTAAATTCATTCATTCACACTCAAGAAAAAGGCCTAGAGACTATAAGACATATGAGAGGTCTGAAAAGTCCTGCCTCTCCAAAAATCTTTCTCCTACCAGCCTAAAACTCTCACATTACAATTAAAATCATGAATTCGTTTGAAACAATAGAAGTCAGAGTATTGCTAGTAAAATGAGTATTTTCTCCCAGTGATACAAAGACCTGTATACTCTAGCGTCCGAGGAAATGAAAGAAGTTTCTGTGTAGAATGATGATGATGATAATTGATGATAATAACTAACATTTGTAGTGCTTTAAGGTTTGCAAAGTGCTTTAAAGTATTATCTTATTTTATCTTCACAATAGCTCTTGAGGTAAATGCTTTTATTATCTCTATTTTATTGAATGAGGACTTGAGATAGAAAGGTACTAAGTAATTTACCCAGGGTCTCACAGATAAGTGACTAAGACCAGATCTGAACTCTGGTCTTTCTGTGTCCCTGTCCAAGTCTATCATAGGCCCATAGTATCTATCAGATAAAAGAAAGAGTTGGCTTTGGAATGTAATTGAGGAGAAGGAGAGCCCTGTATCATCAAGGGCAAGCCTGACATATTGAAGGAAAGAGACAATTAGTCTATTTTACTGTACAGGCCCTAGATTAAAAAATCCTATCCTCTTACCTCATTCCTACATACACATTGGAAGTGCTAAGAAGATGTAAAGCATGGTAAGGACCTCAGAATTCCAGGATCTTAGAATTACAAAGGATCTCAAAAGTCATATTATGGTCCAGTCCAAAGTAGAAGCCATCTCAGGTCCTGAGACAAAAGCCACAACCCAAAAGAAGAATTTCTTAATGTTTGCAGCTAGATGAAACTTTATAGATCATCTGTTCTTGTTCCCTCATTTTACAGCCAAATAACTAAACCCCAAATGAAATGACTAGATCACACAGCTAATTGACAATAGAGCCAAGGATATAATCCAACTCTACTGAGTCCCAATAAAGTACTTTCCCTTTTACTATTACCTTACCTTTGGAAGAAAAGGACACAAGAAGACAGGACGGAAAGGAGATGGAGAAGGGGAAAGGGAATCTAAGTGTGTCTGCTTGTTCCACATTGAGCCCAGAATAATAAAATCAAAGAGGAGCAGGCAGTGTTGATTGAAAGAAATTTCCCAACAAGTCCATATTGACTATATTTCTAGGATGAACCTGCGGAATGTTGACCCTCTAGTGAGGGTACCATCCCTGGCCATTCCAAGAAGTTACCCATGGTCTCTCTTGAATATATCTGAAGCTGTGATTACATCCCAAGTCAGTATCCTAATAGTTTATGTAATCATCATAAAAGCTAATAACACATTTTCACTTGCACAGTGCTTTTTCTTCTGACAAAGTATTTTTATATATAATGTTTCATTTTCTCTCCCAGCAACCCTGTGAATCATAAATGACATGAAAACCATGAGTTCATGGCCTTTTCACATTGTACCATTTCTTATAAACTAATTTCTTAGCCTTTCCAAGGTTCAGGTAAACTTGGTCTCTGGAGAGTGCTACAGTAAGGAAACCAATTTTTGAAAGAGCGCAAAAAAATTTTTCATGTGCAGTTTGACACACACTATGAACTTCTCTGCATCCCATGGAGGGAATCGTGACTTTTCATATCCTGGAAGGAAACAGGCAGAGACCTTGGTAACTGGGAGATGACAAGTACTGCCTCCATGTTGGACAATAGGAAAATGTCCTCTGGCTGAAACAAAAGGGGGAAGCCCTCTGGCAAAAGGGGGAAGCCAAATATGGTTGCAGAAATAAAGTCTGAGATATTCCTATTTTTGTGGAATGTCTGTGAGTGGTAGGGAACAGGCTTTAGAAACATTGTATATCAATCAGATCTAGATGGTACCTTAAATATCAGCTCATCTAGTTGGAACCGCTGATTTTTCCAGGTGGGGAACCCAAGTTCCAGAGAGATCACTTTGAGAGTAATGGAACTTGGAATGCAAACCTAAATCTCTGATTTCCAGTCTTTTTCTATGCCACATGACCTCAATTCTTAATCCTTCATCTAGTCCAATGCCCTTCTATGTCCTTTGGTAATGAGATATCTTCAAGAAATATCAGGCTCACCTCCCCTCTGTCTCACTGGGTCATCACCTAGAGATAGAATTTTGATGTTCTTCTCTGCATTTGCCCCTGTGCTCTACCAAATTAGGGCTAGTTTGGTATAGAAACAAGGGTACTAGGTTTTGTGAATCTTGGACCTAGATTCTAGTCCCAGCTTTGGTACTTACATAGCTATGTGGCTTGAGGCAACTTTGATCCTCATTTTGCTTACTTGTAAATGGCCTCATAAATGTCTGAAGCATTTGAATTCAAGTCTACCTGCTTCCAAGTCCAGGGCCCTATTCACTAAATAGATTAGATGACCTGTAAGACTAAGAGTCTGTGTTTCATAATTGCTAGGATATCCTATCATCATAGAGGCAAAACTTAGATTTGAATGTCTTCAAATTCAGTACTTTTCTATTATGATCTATGAGAATCCTCATAGCTTCTGTCTGTCCTGCACCATGGACCAGGATATATAGCTTTTTGAAAGGTATACCTCTTCATTCAATGTTATTGGTAGAACATGAAATTACTTGAGATCAGGGTAAGAGCTGATCCTCTCACCTCCACTTTGACTTTCTAGTACTCTGAAGCAGCTAGGTGGCCTAGTGGAGAGAGTGCTAGGTCTGGAATCATGAAGACCTAAGTTTAAATCCAACCCCAGACATTTACTAGCTAAATGATCTTGGGTGAAATAACTTATTTGCTTCAGTTTCCTCAGCTGCAAAATGAGGATAATTAAAGTATCTAACTCAAAGGGTTTGAAAAGGGAATGCTTATTTTCCTTTCTCTCTCCTCCCTTCTAAACTTGGAGTTAGTTACTGATGACTTTACCCTCTCTACCTTTATAAGTTCCCAGGAACTTTCCCCAAACTTCCAGATCCAGGCCTGACACAGGGAAATTGTGAAGATAGAAAGTTTTTGTTTCTATGTTTCTTTATCCCCTTTTGTTAATTATGGGCTCAGCGTCCTCTTAGGAATGTACTCTAATAAAGTAATTCACATTCAGATGTTAATAATGGTAGATTTTTGCTTATTCTTCCAAGAAAAAAATTGTAAACAGAAGTTCCCTTTGTCATATCAAAGGAAATGTTGGGAACTTCAGTCAAAGGAACAGGATGCATTGTTAATCAAAAGAGACATTTCACCACACCTATAAGTCACTGGAATCAGTAGGTAAACTCCTCCCCTTACCAAGTAGTAATAATTTAAAATAGAAAAGATTCTTAAGATTCTTAAGTCCAAACCCCTCATTTTACAAATGAGGAAACTGAGGCACAGAGAGAAAAAGTAATTTGCCCAAGGTCACACAAGTAAGTAGTAGAGCTGAAAGTCAAACTTAGATCTTCTAACTTCAAAGCATATGTGCTTTCCATCATAATGCACCACCTCTAAAAATACTTAGTAGGTAGCATCCCTAGTAGGGATCAAACTAGGTCTTGACTTCCAGACCAGTTCTCTATCAGTTGTGTTAGGTTTTCTCCCTTTTAAATCTGCAAAATAACCCCATTATACAGATGAGTAAAGCAGAGTTCAAAGAGTAATTTGCTAAAAGTCATATGATAAATTAAAAATTGCTACATCCAAGAGTTAAAATCTCTGAGTTGAATCTTTTTCATATATCACAGTGTATCTCAATTTTTCTTAAAACACACAGCCACAGGAAAAGAAAAAGGGGAGACCATAGTGTTATATACCCTTCTATCCCCTCCATCCCTTATGAACAAATACTTTACCACCACCACCGTCTGACAGATAATCTGAGACATGGGGAGAAAGGGAAGGATGAGAAACTCTTCAGGGGCATTTCCAGGATGAACAGTCTTGGCCCATGAGTTTCTCCTGCCTGTTGCCAAGCTTGCTGTTCAAAGTTAACTTGGAACCTATCCCAGTTTCAAACCTGGCTCTGCCCAGAAGCCAGACCAGTCCTGTCTTCCACAGACCCTTCTGTATCAGCCGTCCTGGTAATCAGGACAAGTACTCTTCCCACCAAGAAAGGCCTAAGAGACCGGAGTAGGGAAAAAATGATTTGCTGAAAATGCGTCTAAAGGCTTGTTCTTTTGTAGGGTTGCTTGTCAGACTAATGGGTCTCAGGTTATTTACTGACTCTGGTGGAAGCATATTTTTATAGGAACAGAGTATTCTTTGGGTGCTGGCTTCTGTATGCCAAAGTGTGTGTGTGTGTGTGTGTGTGTGTGTGTGTTCATAAATGTACGTGTGTGAGAAGTCAATCTCTCTCTCCTCTCTCTCTCTCTCTCTCTCTCTCTCTCTCTCTCTCTCTCTTCTTTTATCCCCCTCTCTCTCTCCCCTCTGCCTCCCCCACCCCCTCGCCTACCTCTGTGCGTCTCCCCAGTCCTTATTTGGCTGGACGGGAGGGCTGGCGGGAGCCAGGCCGCCAGGGAGCTAGGGGGGCAGGGCCGAGAAGGGAGGGTGGGTGGTGCTGAAGGGACAGCTCCGACGCGGCCGCGGCGGCAGCCACAGACAGATCACCGAGCCCAGCAGCGGAGGAGCCACTGGTCCCCTCAGCGCTGGAGAAGCCTAGCGCAGCCATGCCCCAGGCCGCCTACGGGGCAGCGGCAGCAGCAGCGGCGGCGGCGGCGGCGGCGGCGGCGGCGGCGGCTCCAGCCGGGGGAGTCCGGCGAGGCCAGGGCTCTGGGTCCGCTGCTCGGGCGGGACGATGAAGCGGCAGAACGTGCGCACGCTGGCGCTGATCGTCTGCACCTTCACCTACCTGCTGGTGGGCGCCGCTGTGTTCGACGCGCTCGAATCGGAGCCCGAAACCACGGACCGACAGCGGCTGGAGCGAAAGCAGCAGGAGCTCCGGGCACGCTACAACCTCAGCCAGGGCGGCTACGAGGAGCTGGAACGCGTGGTCCTGCTGCTCAAGCCGCACAAGGCCGGCGTGCAGTGGCGCTTTGCGGGCTCCTTCTACTTCGCCATCACCGTCATCACTACCATCGGTAACCCAGCCGGGAGGGGACGGAACGGAGTGGGACGGGGTCCCCGGGGAGCGGTCGGCCAGGGACACCGAGGGGGGGAGGAGGGACTCGAGAGCCGAAGAGTGGAGGGAGGACCCTGGGAACGGGAAGGGACCTTGGGGTCACGGGATACTAAGGGACAGAGAGAACGAGGAACCGGGAGAGGTGGTGCCGAGGGCGAGCACTGAGTGCCGAGGTGAGAAGAGACAGAAAAGCGGGGCCACTATGGTAGTTCAGCTCCTTCTGGGCGCAGGAAGCCTCCAGTCCCAGGCAGGGTTGCCGAGAGTCCCTCCCTCAACAACTGCCTCTGCATAGCCTGAGACCCTTCCCCTTTAGCGCACTCGTAGTTTACCAGTGTGCTCTCGGGGAGCCCTCCCAGCGGAGAGAGCAAAAGGAAAACCCACACGATTGCCCTTCGTCTGGAGAGAGCAGGGCAAGACTGTTCTCCTGCTCCTGGGCTCTGAGCTCCGGCGGAGGACTTCACGAGCCTCACTTTTCGACCTCCCTGAACTTGGCTCAGGCCCAGCGAGGGAGTTCATGAGGCCGAGAAGTGGGGCTGCAGAAAGAGAAAAACGGTCCCTGTTTTTGAGAAAGACACTATCCCAGTGCGTGTACCACCGTTAGGGGGTGTGAGTGAAAGTGAGCGTGTCAGAGTGTGACTGTGGTTGTTTCTCTATGTCAGTGTGTGTGTGTGTGTGTGTGTGTGTGTGTATTCGGAGATGAGGGTGGTCTAGATTTCATTTATTTATTGCTACGGAAGGTGTGTTAATGTCGGAACTGTAACTAAAAAAGCAAAGTGACAGGTTTTCCTGTAAGGCTTTTGAAATCTTAGACATGGCACCCAACGCATCTGGAAGAATAAAGGACTGCGTGGGACTCTCTGTATATGCTAAAGGGTGTGTGACTGTATATGTCTCAGTGTGTGCCTGTGTGTGAAGGGGAAATGGGTGTGTAATGTTTTTTTTTTTAATTTCTCTTGGGATTGACAGCCTGGAGCTGGAATTCCCAACCCAGCTCTACTCTCCTTTCCTTCCTGCTGTCCCAAAAGAGAATCACCTTGTAGGAATAATTAGAATTCTCCCCTCCTCAGCTAGTGCCGACTGATAAACCCACACCCATAGTCATTCCTTCCTCCGGGAGACTGGTTCCAGGAAAATGTTCTCCAACAGGGCCAAGCCGGCAGGATAGTGCAGGGGATTGTGGAGGGAGAGAAGGGAGTTTTCTCTGTGGCAGGGAGGCTCTCGGAGGAATACACACCTTCCCACTGCATGGCCAGCCTTTTGCCGACCTTTCAGCTTCCTTCACATCTTAGAGGAAGAGTTCATGCTGAAGTGTAACATCTAGGGAGATCCAGGCTAAACAAAATAACCCCTGCTCCTCCTCTTTCTCAGAAATCCTCCAGTGCCTTCCCAGGAGCTAGGATTCTCTAGTGAAATTTGATTTTTTCTTCCATCATCCTTATTTTCATCTTTTCTTAGGGATCCTTTTCTCCTGACAGGTGTTGATCTCCCACCAACTCTTGTGCCCCATTTCCCATTAAGATTTGACTGGGGGAAAGGGAGGTGAGGTAGTTTTGTTGGAATCAAAGGGAAGGGGTAGTATAATACGGCGGGCAATTAGTAAGATTCAGTGACTGATCACTGGTCTGTTTTCTGTTCTCAGCTGAGCTCCTGGCCTGCTCAGGAACGGTAGGCAAATCCTGGTGCCCCACTATTTACCCCTGCATAATAGGTGTCAGTAATCATGATTTGTTGGGGAAAGGTTGCTTATTTTGCTGTTTTCTGAAGACTAAAGGTATGTCATCAGGAACCATGGTAGTCATATGGGAAATAAATCTCATCCCACATTTTCAGCTGGATATTGTAGGATAAATTAAGATGATTGGACCAAAGGGTTATTTGGGGAGGAGGCCACCTTCAACAGAATTAATGTGACGAGGTTGGTCTTGACTCCCATCTTTTTCTTCTTCCTACTCCCACCTATATATGGAGACCACCTGGCTAGCTGGTCCTAGAGATCTAATTAAAGGTCTTTGAATCACCTTCGGTTATAATCAGTTACTACATCCTATCTATTCTTTCTTTGAAATAGCTCTCATAGTCCTCTAAGCTCCCTAAATTTTTATTATTACTGTTTCCACTCCTGTCTAGCCTTCAATTCCCTCACATCAATGCCGCAGCAATCGTTTTTTAACAGATTCTCTCTGGCTTCAGTATCTCTCCCTCTGCCTTCCAATCCATCTTGCATATGGCTGCCAGATTAATGTTTCTAAAATACCACTCCCCTATTCAGAATCCTTCAGTGGCTTCCCACCATCTACTGATGATAAAGTTTTAACTTCTTATCCTGGCACTCAAGATCTTCTGCTATTTAACCCAGGCCAATACTATGAAGCTGTTTTCTACTACTTTCCTTCATCCTCTAGTCTGCTTAATGCTTGCCCAACTGACCATGCACATTCCCAGCCTATTTTCCCCAGCTCATGTTGATTCCTGTTCCAGAAATGCCCTCTTCTTTCTTCTCTATATATCTAAGTCTTACTCTACTTTGAAGACCCAGTTCAACATCAAATCTTCTTTCAGGAAGCCTGCTTACCCTTCTCTCCAACTCATTGGGATCATCATCTCCACTTTCAGACTGCTACAGTCTGTACCAGATAAACTATATTCTTTCAGTTCAAAACATATTTATTAAGTAATTACTATGTACAAGACACGATGCTTCGGGTAGAAAGGCAAACACACATACACACACACACGCACACACACACACACACACACACACACACACACACTGGCCTCAGTTTACAAAGGGAGATATAACATGCACAAAAATAAGTCAACACTAAGTATATACGGATGTTACAAAACTGTTAGTGCAGTTTTAAGCTTTAAAAGCTTACATCCATTACTGAGACTTTTTAGAAACATTGTATAAAATAATTTCAAGAGGAAGGAGAGGCAGTGTGTTGTTATAGATAGAGCTAGCCTCTGACTCAAGATCTTGGCTCAAGTCCTACCTCTGGCACAAGCTGGCTGTGTGATCCTAGGCAAATCACTTAACCTCTCAATATCCTAGGGAACTCTCTATTACTATAAGGTGCAAAGAAAATATTGGTTTGGGGCATAGAAAGTTTTTTTTCTTTTGAGTTCCTTAAATCAGTGAAATCACAAATCCTGTCCCAATTCCCTTGATGAGAAAGTGCATGTTAAATGAGAGGGCTCAGGAAAGGTTGAGTGTAGGAGTTTGGAACCAGGACTGTGCTTTGAAGGAAGCTAAGGATTTGAGGAGGCTGAGGTGAAGAAGGAGTACATGGCAGACACTGGAGACTACTTGGCAAAGGCAGGTAGGCCAGACGTAGAATATGATAAACAAGCAACCTAGGAAGCTAGTTTGACTGAAATGAAGCGTGCATGGAGGAGAGTCATATATTACAAGAATGGAAAGATAGGTGAAAGACATATTAGAGGAGAGCTTTAAATTCTAGACTAAGGATCTTGTATTTTGTTCTAGAGATAGTAGAGAATCCTTGAAGATTGGTGGCAGTGGCATGTTGAGATCTGTATTTTAGGAATAACTATTTATCTGGTTGTGGAGAGGATTGGAAAGGAAAAGGAACAGAGGGAGGTTATGAGAGCCTAAAGCAAGTAGAGACTCTCTGAGTGAAAAGAGTGGGGTGAATATGGGATATTGTGTAGAGAGAAAATTGATGAACGCTAATGATTTAAAGGAAATTGTGAAGGATGGCTCTGAGGTGGGGAATCTGGTCAACTAAAAGGATGGCAGAGCTATATTAACATTTGAATCTTAGCTTATGTTACTCAACATTGCTATTTATGATTTGTGTTCATGCAACTATACTGTAAGCTTCTTGAAAGTAGATTGATGTCTCTTTGCACACTCAAATTCTAGTCATCTATGTGATACAGTGGAGGAAATGCTAAATTTAGATGCAGAGGACCTGAGCTTGAATTGGGTATTGCAGTTTACTTCCTATATTTATCTTGGAAAATTAGCTTTATTTCTTTGAACAACAGTTTCTTCATTTGTAAAATAAATAGGTTAATACTTAGTCCCAGGGAGGAAAAAATGTACCTCCTTCCTATCATTGGAGAGGTGGCTGACCATGGGTATGGTATATTGCGGATACTGATGGCTAAGATGAATGTGTCAGTTTTGTTGAAAAAAAATTTGTTTAACACATTTCAAGGGAAAGAGTATATTTGGAAAAAAATATGATAAAAAAGATGTTAATGACACTTTAAAAATGAAATCAGAGGGTTAGGGTTGGGTTAGACAACCACAAAGTTTCTTTTTAACTGTAATATAGTCTAATATTCTAAACTAATCCTGTGCCTTTGTATATAGTACTTTGCTAGTTGAACTCAGCAAACATTTATTAATAACTTATTAAGTATAAGGTACTGTGTTAAGCAATAGCAATGGAAAGATGAAAATAAAAATAGTTCCTGCTCTCAAGAAGCTCACATGATATGGGGAGGAGGCAAAAACATACTCAGAAAAATACAAAACGTATATTAAAAAATAAAAAGTAATTTCAAAACAAATAAGAAATTAACATGTTAATAATAAGAGACAAGGACAACAATGTACATTCCCACACATCCTGAAACCAGACCCCCTTACTTTCCAAAAAGAACCTTCTACTCCAGGAAGTAAAAGACTAAAAGCAGCCAGAGGGAAACAGAGAATATGTGGTTCTGGTGATTATTAATTTATGTTGCTTTTGGTAAGAGGAAAAACAGCATTAGGGCAGTGGGCCAGCACAGTGGTTGTCCCATGCTTCCCCTCTTAGAGTCTTTAGTTCTTAGCTTTAGTCTCTTAATTATTCTTCCCCTCTCCCTCTCTGATCACCAAGGCCCACTGCACCTGCCATCTTGGGTCTGATTGGGAGCTTTCACGTAGTACCAAACACTCACAGAATATCTGAAAGTGTCTGGCATGGGGAAAAGGGAGTTGGGGGTGAGTTGGAGGTGAGACAAAGATGCTGCTATTGGGCATTTTGAACTGGGAGCTCAATTTTTGACTGATAGAAAACTCAGAGGCAGCAGCTGCGTCTGCTTCAGAGCCCCTTTGACAGCCTGGGTGGGCCACCTTCTAAAACAGCAGGAGTTAGATCTGTGTAAAATGATCCTTCCCTTTTTCTTTCTGAGTGTCCCTTGGATGGCCCCGGCAGCCTTTTCCATATGCTACCACACCCAGATAGAACTTGGGCCCATGCTTTGTGAGATGAAACTGTTTATGGACTGCCTTGTGACTGGTGGAGACAGTAAAGATCTGTTAGCTGCTCTTTGAGTTATTCAGGGGATCTTAGTTTAGAAAGAATTCTTTAAGGAAAAACTTTTCCTTTGACCTTATCTTTGTTCATTGATGGAAAGCTTAACTATATTACTTTTAAATTACTAATATCCCTGAGGGTAGTGTCTATGTTTCAACAGCTAGAATGTAGAAAACATTAGGTCAAAACTCTTGATTTTCTGTTTAAAAAAATCTTTTGGCCCAACCTCCTAAAAATGAAAAAACTGAGGCTAAACTGAAGGCAAAAATCATTGCAATTATGTCTCTGTATCTTCTTGCATACAATGGGCACTTAATAAATGTGTGAAAATTGATTGCCCAAAGTTACAGAGCTCAATCAAACAGAGCTGGGGCTAAAACTGGGATTCCAATGTCTTTCCATTACACCAAGTTTCCTGACTTGGAAAGCTAGTTTAGTACCAGACTATATGTTAAATGCCAAAAGGAGGTCATCTGATGGATGGAATGCCTGAACAGAAATCAGAAAGGAGTGAGTTCAAATCCTACTTCAAATAGCTTACTAACTGTGTAACACTAGGCAAATCATTTATCTTTTCTTATTTGTAAAGTGGAGATAATAATAATAGCACCTACATCACGGGGTTCTTGTGAGAATTGAATGAAATCATATGTGTAAAGAAATTGGCACATTTGGAGTGGTATAGAAATGTTAGCTATTATTATTGTTTTATCCTAAAAACAATAGGAAGCCACTTGTAGGGGTAGAGGGGACTGGGGAGAGTAACATGGATCAGATATGTGCTTTGGAAAGATCAGAGACCCCAGTTTCTAGAAAATGTGGGGCCGGTTTCCCTTGGAGCTGGCAGGTTATGGGGAGGACCTTTCTTTTTTGAACATGCTTTTGCTGAGAGAAGGAGGACATTTAGCTAATTAGTTACCCAGAGTCACAGGATTCTTAGAGCTAGGTCCTCCAGTCCCATCTCATCCATTTCTCTATCATGTGAAAGACTTCCTAGTTCTTGCCTCACAATCATCCTGAGATGGAAGACAGCTGAAGCAGTCAGAGTACCATTCAATGAGTTAGGAGACCTGGATCCCAAACCAAATTCTGCTTTCAGACCTGAGTGACTTTGGGCAAGTCATAGAAATTATTTTTCTAGGACCTCAACTTTTGCATCTTTACAATGCAGGTGTAGGATTAAATGATTTCTAAACAATCCTTCCAGCTCTAGATTGATATAGATTCTATCCCTACATTTTCTCCCTTTCAGGACCACAGAACAATGTCAAGCTTGGAAGGCTCTGGGGGATAATGGATCACGGATGAGATCATAGAATTTAGAGCTGGCAAGAATCTTAGAGAGCATAATCATAATAAAGCAGACATCATTTTAGGTTTTATAAAGTGCTCCATTATTTCATCTGAGTCTCACCACCCATAGTTCTAGAAGGTGGCTCCAACTAGGTGTCCTATCTTATGATTGTTGGACAGCAAGATCTGTATTAGAGCTGAAACTGAAAGCTCAAAAAACTAGAAAATGTGAGAAGTCTGGATAAAGTAATTAAATGGCAAATTGTGGATTTGAACCCTGAACCCCTGACTGTAAGTCCTGTGCCCAATATCATATTGTCAGATATGTTCAGAAGTTCAGACTTTCTTCTGGATGGGTACATAAACGATCACCACTCGTCACTTTTAAAAAACATACCAGTCTGTCTGTGTGTATAGTGGAAGGAATATTATAGCATCAATCAACCAATCAACAAGCATTTATTAAGTACTTACTATGTATTAGGCATGGTGTTTGATGCTGGAGAGGCAAAAACAAAAATGAAATATAATCTGCTCTCAATGAGATTATTCTTTCATATTTCTTAACATATATATACATACATACATGTATGTATGTATAGCTATATATATATATATACATATATAGCTATATAGATGCATAGGTGCAAAAAAATATAGATACAAGATGATTTGGTGGGGAAGGTGCAAGCAGTAATAATGTGTAATAAGGCTGAAAAAATGAGTTAACACCAGGTCATGAAGAATTTTCCAAATAGAATTTATATTTGGTCCAATGGATAACAAAGAGTCACTGGAGTTTATTGAATGGGAGAATAACATGATCAAAGGTATGCTTTAGGAAATTCACTCTAATAACTGTGTGGAGGATGGGTTGAAGAGAAAAAAAAAACCTTGGTAGGGAAGAAGTGCTAGGTGAAAGGAATCTTAGTGGTCATTTGATACAATCCCTATGGGCAGCTAGGCGGCACAGTGGATTGAGCAGTGGGCTTGAAATCAAGAGGACCTGAGTTCAAATACAGCCTCAGACATTTACTAGCTGTGTGATTCTGAGCAAGTCCACCCTGTTTGCCTCAGTTTCCTCATCTATAAAATGAGCTGGAAAAGGAAATGGCAAAGCACTCCTCTATCTCTGCCAAGAAAACCCCAATAGGAATCACAAAATATCTGAAATAACTCAACAAGTACAATCCCTTCATCTTACAGATGAAGGAACTGAGGCCACAGAAATACAGATTTGATCATGGTCATCTAGAGAGTCAGTGGTAGAGTCGGGATTTGAATCCAGGTTCTTTGACTCCAAATTCAGAGCTCTATCTACCATACCAAGCTGCTGCTCAGAAAGGAACTACATGGTCAGAGGAGATACAGCCCCCAGCCCAAAAGGGAGACAGGCAAAACACCAGACAGAGACATTAAAATGCTCACAAGGGAAACATAAACAAGTGCAGATGAATATAGAGTAAATTGCCACTAAAAATGGTGCTCAGCTGGCAGCTCAAATGGAAGATCTGGGTGTTGGTTTATTTTAAAGCAAAAAAATTTTTTCCTCAAACTCCAAAGCTTTTCCCTAACTCACCCCTGGGTCAGTCCTTAGCAGAGACCAGAGCAGGAATTCCCGGGATGCTCTGATTGCCACAGTGAACAAGATGACACATCATACTTTAAAAAAAAAATCAGGTGTGGCTCTTGTCTTCTGGGCTCCAGGCTTCAATGACATCTATGGAACAAGATAGAGCAGTCATAGAATTTGACAAATAGGGTGCTAGAGGTAGAGCTGAGACATGAACCCAGCTCTCCTGGCCCTTCTGCTTCACTGCCCTTAGAAAAGGAAGAGACCAGAAATAGCTATTTTCCTGGGCTAATTTCCATGCCTACCCCTGGCTTCTACCACCCTTTCTGGCTCTCCTTGATGCCAGTATCTATTATTTTGACTGTGATCTCCACACTATGATACCTGATACCATCCTTTCACTGAGATTGTTCCAGGATTTCTAGCCAATGTCACCATCCCCCCCAGGGAGACCCACCTGACTGCATCCTTCACTGTTCCAGATGCAGCCTGAGCTCCTCTTCCCTACCTGGTGTTGCTCCCATTTTACTAAAGGTCCTTCTGGCTGAGTTCAGACCCTTCCCTCTCCCATTTAGAGGCACACTGCAGCTGGCTTTTTGCTCTCTACCAAAGCAGGGAACATAAAGAAGGAATCTAGGGCCTTAATCCCAATTCCAAAGGAACCCTTTTTAAGAATTATGCGAGCTTCTAAGAAACCAGAACAAGAGAAATGGTTTGGCTCTTAGCTACTGGGAAACAGGGCAAGCCAAAGTAGGAGTTACTCCTAATTGTCACCAGTGATCCTGGGCCCCTGGACATCTGGTTTGTGTTTCACGGTCATCTCCACCATAGCTGCTCTTGTTCCCAGGGCTTCATTCTGCACCTTCTCCTGGCCAGCCGCCCTATGATCATAAGACTTAGAGCTAGAGAGAATCTTCGAGATCATATAAATCCAACCCCCTCTTTTACAGTTGAGGAAACAGGTTAACCGGAGGAGGAAATAGATTAAGGAAAGAAATGATGTGACTTTCCCACAGTCACACAGGTAGCCAAATCAAAATTCAAACCGCTGCCTACAGATTCCAAACCCAGTGTTATTTTTTCACCGCATTCTGCTGCCTCCACCCCACTCTGGCACCCCTCACACCCTCCTCAAGCTGAACCAGACAGGGTGGCTGAGAGTCTCTCTGGGATGCCAGCTCTGGCTTCAGGAGGCTGCAGCAGTTGTTCTGAGGCTGGGGAGGAACAGTGGGAGTTCTAAAATGCCAGGAGTGAGAGCGAGGAAACGCCAGGTTCCCAGTTGATACTTAAGCCAGAGTGTCCTGGCAAGAGATCTGCTGCTCGAACCAGAAAGAGACCAGAGCTGGAACTAGAGGGGAAGGGTGGAGCTGGGAGAGGAGGGGAGCCAGCCATGTTTCAGGGGCTTTGTCCAGTCACTCAAGTAAATCCGGAAGGATTAGCCACACCATAGGAGGAGAGGGAGGAGGGGAAAAGGAAGGAGGAGGAGGGTATCCAGTAAGTGCATGCATTTGCTTGGAGGTCCACAAGTATAATCCCTATATTAGATACTCTCATAACATAAGGAACCCATGATACACTCTGGGAAATTTTCTCCTTCTCTTTGCTCATAAGCCCCATCTGAGACAATGCATGAAGTTATCTCCAGAATAATAAGACCAATTCCCCAAACTAAACTAACTTGTGAACTAAAATCAATCAACCATTTATTAAATGTTTACTATGTGCCAAATATTGTACTTGGTGCTGGTCATACAATGACAAAAAATGAAGCAGTCCCTGCCCTTGAGGAGTTTATATTCTATCAACATTCATAATATAAAAATAAAAAATTTTCTTAAAAGGAAGGAGATAAAATTAGCATTCATGGAATGACAGATATAGAGGAGAAAGGGACCTGAACCCAAATGAAGATATGAATAAATCTTCTGAGCTACAGACCCCAATGTGGGCTCCCCAACTGTTTAATCCTGTGGGAGTCCATAGCTACCTGCTGCTCATAAAAGAACATGGAGGGATACTCTATCTTCTCTTTTTTTCTCTTTTCTTCTCTTCCTTTCTTTCCTCTCTAATCTTTTCTCTTCTGTTTCTCTATTCTTTCTCTCCGTGTATTTCTTTGTTCTCTGTCTCTGCCTCTCATTCTGTCTCTTTGTTTCTGTCTCTGTATCTCTTTTTTTGTCATGTGCTTCCCCTTCTCCCTCCCTTCTTTTCTCTGTCTTTCTGTCTGTCTCTCTTTTACTCTCTCTGTCATGAGTTAATTTCTCTACTAAAGAATGAGAAACTTTATGAAATCTTAGTCCCTCAGCTCAATCACAGGATCATAGATTTAGAGTTAAAGGAAACTTTAGTGATCATTGAGTTTAAACTCTTCATTTTAAAGATAACAAAACCAAGATCCAAGAGATTATGTGACATGCCCAGTGCCTAAAAGATAAAGAAGTAGTAGAAGGAGGATTTGAGCCCACATCCTCTAACTTCAAATCCATCATTCTTTATATTTTATCTCATTGTCTCTTGACATAGAGTGTGACTTTGGAAACGGTCCCAAGGTAGGCAAGGAGACATTGAGCACATTTGCAGAGGAGATAAGCCCTTGGGCTTTGCAGGAGAGAGTGGTCAAGATCTTCCCTGTCTTGGTTTTTGAATTTTATTATTATTAGAAGGAGACTGAAGAAAAGTTTATAACATTGGGATTTGGTAAAATCACGTTTACATATCCCTTTAAGGTTTATTTAACAACTATTCTGTGAGATACAGGTAACACACATATTATTATTCCCATTTCACAGAAAAGTGGCAGAAATAAGATTAGAATCCAAGTCCCTGGCTGGATTTGGAGTCAGAGGGCCTGAGTTCAGATCTCACTCTACTTCTTATTGCCTGTGTGTTCTTGATGAGCCCCTTAACTCCTCTGTACCTCATGTGCTTCTGTCCCTAATCTGTAAAATAAGGGGATTTATTCTGAGGTCTTTTCGAGATGTGATCCAGTGACACATATTTGCTAAGAAGTCACTGTTCTCTCCATTACACTACTCTGAAAGAAACATACCCTTTTTTTCCCTCTTTCTAATAATGTTTCTTAGAATGTGGTTAGGACACCCTGGGGATCCCCAAGACTCTTTCAGGTGGTCTAAGAAACCAAAACTATTTCTGTAATAGATAGCATTATTATATAATTTTTAATTTTTTTGTTATTTTAATTTTTAATATGTTAAACACCAGTAATTATATCCTACACAAACAAAAGCTCTTCGGGGTGTGAGACTAAGTTTAAGAAAACCTGAGGCAAAATCCTAGCTTGTCTCTTCTATTCTTTAGAAGCTTCATAGAGTACCCCTAGACAAAAAGTCTCAGGGACACCAGGCTGGTTCTGAATTTGATTCCAGGGTCCAGTCCTCAGACCCAAAAGTGATCTGGCACTAAGAACAATGCTATTGGAATCAGACTATACCTTTCATCTGAAATGGAGCCAGATATAGTCTAGCCCCATATGGATTAAAAAACAACGCTTAGAGAGGCAACATGGGATAAGTATAAGTGGTTAAAGCACCAGTTTTGGAATAAGGAAGATCTGGCTTCAAATACTGTCTCCTCTGATACTTAATTGAGTGCCATCACCCCCCCCCCCCCACTTCGAGTCAGTTCCTTCATTAAACTAAGGGAGTTACACTAGATGCAATGTCTTTCAAGATCTCGTCTACCTCTAAATTTACAAGATTAATAGAAACAATAGCTAGCATTTATATATCAGTTTTAGCTTTGGAAAGTGCTTTCATGCTTCATCTTATTTAATCCTCATAATAATCCTGTGGGGGTAGATGTGTTATTATGGAACATCCCCAAAGTCTCAGTCCCGTTTTGAAACACCCTGTATTTGTCCTTATGAGGACAGATGATGTCCAGATGAGGAAAAGCAGATGAAATAGGCAGAGGTTTAATGACATGTCCAGAATCACAGAGCCAAGGAAGTGTTTGAGGCAGAATCTTCCAGATTCTAGATCTAACACCCTATTCACTGTGCTACCTAGCTGCCAGGATCTTCCTCTGATGCTTCTAGCCCTTCTACAGATATGGAGAAGAACTGAAGCCAGAGCAAAGACCCAGTCCCTCTACAAACTATTCCTCTCCACCTGCTTCCACACTCCTGCCTCTTAGCATTTCTTCTGGGAAGAAAGTCACCATGTGCAGTCAGAACAAGAATCTGGAGAAAATGCATCTTAATAGTGTCTGCCATGCCTTATTCAGGCATGATACCAGGCTAGACCCAGAGGATATGTTGTGACTCTGGGTGTTATTTACTTTTTTCCCCATGGACACACCTCTACTCCTACCCCCAGTCCCTATTTTGAGTACTCAAATATCTCAGGAGCACCTCCTGTCTAACCTTGGTTATGGACACAGTGTTCCTGCCCAGGAATGTACTGGTTACCTGAGCACAACTCTTATTCAGAAAGAATCTGATTAGACAATCTGAGGAAAAATCATTCTGACTGTGGCTTGCTAGGTGACTGTCCCTCTCCCCACTCCACCCATCCTCCGCCTTCCCCTCACTTTGGCTTCTAGGCTCCAGCTGCCCCCAGAAGAAGGGAGAGGTATGGAGACAGCTGTCCAGCTACAAAAGATCCTTCTTTCTGGGACCAGGCTTGTAGGCTTTCCCAGCAGAATGATTACAGCCTCTGAGCTTCCCATCTCTTGAAGACAGGACAGGCTTCAGCTTGAAGGAAAGCCTCAATCCTGTCTCATCTGAGAAGCCCTAAAGTGGGTGGGCAGCTCCCAGATTCACACAAACACCAAATTCAAACCCACAGCTGTTTATTAAGGGAAGCATAATGAACATTTACTCCATAGGAAAAAAGTTGAGGGTGCCAGAATTGGAATTAAGCAGGGAACTGCTGCTGGGTACTAATAACCCCATCCCCAAACTAGGATGATAAATTATAGAATCACAACTGGTAGGATCTCAGATGGCAGCTAGTTTAACCCCCTCATTTCACAAGGAAGGAAATTGAGGTTGCTGGAAGTTATTTACTCAAAGTCACACAGGTACTAAGTATCACAGGCAGGATTTGAACCCACATTCTCTAACTATAGTCAGTGGTCTATATCAAAGTATCTCCCTAGTAACACAACAGTAATTTATTCTGAATTTATTGATTTCAGTTCTCAAAACTGGTAGCATTGAATTCAGTAAGCATTTATTAAGCATCTGTGTTCCAAGTAGGGTAAAGTAGGTAGTACAGTGGATAAAGAACTGGACTTGGAATCAAGAAGACTCATCTTCATGTTGGGGTTTATCCTTCATTCTCCAAGAGAACCATGATATGGGAAGGTGATGTCATGACTTGCATATGAATTGGATTTAAGTGAGACAGGGCTCTGCAAAGTCACCAGCCTCATTCTCTCCTCCTGAGCAGTCTGGTTCCAGTGGCCAGATATAGATCAGGATGACTGGAGATGGCCCCAGGCATGGTGGGAAACCTTGGCATTTTTAAACTAAGGTCTTTCCCAGGTTTCAGTTTATCTGAGACAACATCCATTTAGTGATTAAGGAAAGGTAAGAAATGAGGCCCCAAATGGGAGGTTTTAGCTAATTTAAAAATTAATCAGTCTGAGAAGGGAAGATCCCAGGATTTCTGGTCAAAACAGAAACAATTGCTATGTACATTCATTCTGAGCCATCAGAACCCAAACAATGATCAAGGTGGACTTGAACTGGAACCTATTGTTGACTAATCAGTTACAGCCAAAGTGATTAGGGTGAAGGCAGGTTCCTTAAAAAATAAATCTAACTCATAAATCCCAAGATATCTTGTGAAGTTTCAGCAATCAAATTTTATATTCCTTTAGGCAGAGTATCCACAGTTAAGGGTATGATTCCCTATGTCACTGCAGAGGAGGGAAGGAAGGAAGGAAGGAAGAAAAAGAAAGGAAAGAAGGAAGACATAGAAAGAGAAAAAGAAGGAAAGAAAATAAAGAAGGAAGGAAGGAAGGAAGAAAAAGAAAGAAAGGAAAGAAGGAAGACATAGAGAAAAAGAAGGAAAGAAAATAAAGAAGAAAGGAAGGAAGGAAGAGAGGGAGGCAGGGAGGGAGAGAGGGAAAGAGGGAAGGAGGGAAGGAACGAAGTAAGGAGCTGTGTTGCCCAACTGGAACTGGTTCCCGCTAGGGCAATTACTCCTAGTTGTTGTTTGTACTTCATTCTTGAAGAGCACCATGACATTAAGAAGGTGATGTCTTGACTTGCAAGTGAATTGAATTTAAGTGAGGCAAACCTCACTCTCTCCTCCTGAACCATCTGGGTCCAATAGCAAGATAAAGTTCAGGATGATTGGAGATGGCCTCAGATGCAGTGAGAGATTGTGGCAAATCACGCCAGTATCTTTGTTAAGAAAACCCCAAATGGGGTCATGGAGAGTCAGAAAAGCAACTGAATACCAATGACAAACATGCTGTGTGCTAAGTATTGAGTATACAAAGACAGCCTAGCCTTCGAGGGAATTATATTCTACTTGGAGGTGAGGGAAAGAGGGGAAGCATTCCAAGACCAATATAAAATCTCTGCAAAATATATACATGGAATAATGTGGGAAGGGAAGGGCCCGAACATTTATGGGGATCAGAAAAGGTTTCATGTAGGAAGTGGCTTTGAGTTTGAAGGAAGCTAGAGGTAGAGGTGAGGAGAGGAACTGTCTCCCACACAGGGCTTGGGAAACAACCCATGCAAAAGTCATAGAGACAGGAAATGGAAGGTTATTTAGAGAGATAGGTTGGAGCCAGACTCTGAAGGGTTGTAGATGGCAGAAGAGTCTGCCTTGGGTCCTACAGGCAATAAGGAGCCGCTGGAGTTTCTTGAGCATGGAGAGCGACATGATCAGATCTCTGCCTTAGCTCTAGCTGACAGGATGATTGGAATAGGATTCAGTTTCCTCATGCATTCACTTCCTCCCAACCATCTCACAGGGTTGCTACCAAGGAAAGGACTTTGTAAACTGCAAAGAGCTATGTAAAGATGATCTCCTAAGCTTCCCAGGGGGAAAAGGCTGATAGGCCTCTTTCTATTCCTTTGGGCAGAATGCCCACAGGTAAGGGTAGGATTCCATATGTGGACAAAGGGGAAGAACTCACTCTTTGACAAAAATTGCTGGGAAAACAGAGAAGGGAGGGAGGGAGAGGAGGGAGAGGAGGGAAGAAAGGAAGGAAGGAAGAAAGGAAGGAAGGAAGGAAGGAAGGAAGGAAGGAAGGAAGGAAGGAAGGAAGGAAGGAAGGAAGGAAGGAAGAAAGGAAAGAAGAGATTCACTAGGGCCCTTACCACAATGCTCTAGATGTTCTGGAGTTGGTGAGACCCTGGTTGATGCCCTTAGGAAACAAACATGCTACTTAGAGGGTCGGCACTTGCCCGGGTTGTTGGAATTCTTGTTGTCCTGGAGCCTAGCAGTGCTTGAAGTGAGGGCCATATCCCCAGCAGCTTTCTCCTATCTCAGCCCTTTAGAGAGAGGAAGCTGGGAGGTGGTGGCTAAGGCCCAGCTAATTCTTCCTTTCCTATCTCCCGCCCCCCCCCCCCCTTCACGGGAGAGGCTCTTTGGCAGGGAAACAGAGGTAGAGTTAGTGTGGTGCAATGAAAAGAGCTGACTCTAAGTTAAGGAAATCTGGGTTCAAATACTGCTTCTGATGCTTCCCAACTCTATCCATTTCTTCCTTTGTAAAATAGGGTGGATGGGGAGGATGCATCTCACAGCCTCGGAGGTCTCTTCCAGTGCTAGAGCCATTATGCTGGAATCTGGAATTAGAAAATCTAGGTTGGGATTCCAGTTCTATTACTGACTTTTGCCCCTGCCATGTTGCCCATCTCCCTTTTATATCTTCAGCTTGGGAGAGGGAGGAAGGGAGGCAGGAGAGAAGCAGGGTGAAATTCTGTTTGGCCTCTAACGTGAGACATGAGACTTGTTCACTCAGAACATAACAAATGGAAAGAAACTTGGCAAGGCGCTATTCAGTATGACCCACTCACCCCATGGCTCTGATTCATAGATTTTCCATTATAAAGGGCAAACAGGAAGGGTCCTGAGCGGCTCTTCCAAGGACTCTGCAATAAAGCAAGGACTGGGCCCTGAGGAACATTTCTCCCACCTCCCACCCTCACTGCCATCCCAGGAAGGGCCAGGAAGAAGCTAGGTTTGGGTGGAAAGTAGCCAGACTCTCTGGCTACTTTCAACAGAATTTTAGTCTCTGCTCTCAGGCTGGGTATCCAAAGTCTGCTTTGTTCACTTGCTCCCTACCAGGACCTGAGTGCCCCCAAGAGCACCCAGAGAGGGTTGCTGAGCATCTCTCCTGGGCACCTTCCCCCACCTCTGCATCTTCTTATCTTCTGTCTCTCATACATATCAAGATCCGGGCCCAAATGTTCTTCTTTTTTTTTTTTTAATCTAGGAAACAAGCACATTTTTTTGGGTGTTTTGCAGGCCCTTCTTTCATCTGTCAGATTTACTAAGGCCGGTAGGCTGGGTGGAGTGGGGCAGGTCTAGGCCGAACCGGACGAGTCTAAGCTGAGTGAGATGCCTTCTGCCTTTACTGCCCCTCCCTGCAGTCAATCAGTCCGACACAAACCTATTTTAACTGATTTATATGTGCCAGTCACCGTGGTAAAGTGTAGGGAAACAAAGAAAGCCCACAATAACTAGCTTACATTCTAAAAGGAGAGACTAACATGTAAATGACCAAGTACATGGACCATATATACAGAAGAGACACCGTCTGGGGCCTTCTTGGCTGAGTGACTCCCTTAAGGAAGGGTTTGCCATTTCTTTCTTCAGCTCATTTTACAAATGGAGAAATTGAGGCAAATTGGATTAAGTGACTTGACAGGATAAGTGTCTGAGGCCAGATTACTCAGGGAGACGGTCTTCCCGACTCCATCTGCCATCTAGCTGCCTCCCGGATTAGAGAGAGAGGGAAATAGGGAAACTAATCAGTCCTGGATGAGGATAAGTGGTCCTGTGAGTGGAGAGAAGGGGACTTATACAAGATAGAAAGATCTGGCCTCCAGACCTTTGCAAGCCTGATTTGAACCATTCTATTCTCTGATTTACTCCTAAAGAAGCCTTCCTCATTCCCATTACCTTCCCAGCCCCCAAGCCAATTAAAAAGAGTCTCAGGTCAGGCCCGAAGCCTCTCAGTCCTTAACCCGAGGCTTTCCCTGTAGGCTTTACCAGGGCTAGAAAGCATCCCCATCCCCCCATCCCACCTTACAAGTAGAAAACGTGATGGATTTAGTCAGCTTCAGGGGACAGAATTCCAATTACTGCCTGTATGATATGGGTGGAACAAATCTTAACACCTCAGTTTCCTCCTCCTTAAGTGGAAAGGGTTGGTCTAGGTCACAGGTCATATGATCATAGATTTAAAGCTTGAAGGGAACTTAGAGCTGTGTCATCTTAACATCCTCACTTTACAAATGAGGAAACTGAGACTCAAGGAAGTTGTGACTTATCAAATGAGATAATCTATAAAGTTCTTTGCAAACCTAAAGTCCTATATGAATGCATCTTCCTAGTGTAATAGCAAAGTTTGAATATTAATTCTTCACAGTTCTAAATTTATGACACTAAATCTAAATGTATGATCCCCACCACTATCCAAGCATCCAGAAGGAAGAATAACGCTCAGGTTCTCTGCCCAGGGCCTCCTTCTGGAAGAAGTCATCCTGTTGTTTTTTCTTTTCTTTTCTTCTTCTTCTTCTTCCTTTTTTTTTTTTTTTTAAATAAAATTGAGTTTCAAACCATGACCAAGGTCCCACTAAATTAGCAGAACCACTCCTCCCTTCCTCCTTCTTCTAGGACAGCTGGGATTTTAGTCTCCCACTCTGCAAAAGCAGGTCTCCTGGGGGAAGGCTGATCTCTCTGAGAGGGGGGCTCCTATGGCAGGTCCAGAAAGGGAAAGCAGAAGCTGAGGTGGGGGGAGGGTAACGAGAGCCTAGTGACCCCAGGGCCATCTGTTAACTGTCTAACTTCCCCGGAAACAGGCTGGAGGCCAAGCTCTTTTCCCCAGTTGACTGATTCAGGACAGGACAGGACATAGTGTATCAAAAGCAGACCTAGGAATCCTGAATCCATCCTGGGCTTCTGTCCCTAGGATTTCACAGACTGTTGCCTTTTGGAACCCTGGGCTTTGAAGGACTGAATCAAAAAAAAAAATTCATCAAATGTAGAAATCAATAACATCCTTAGGATTCACCTCATCCAAGTCCCTCGATCTGAGGAAACCAAGGACCAAGAAAATGAACTGATCCAGCTGGGTCACACAATGTCTGAGGTGGACTCTTGACTCCTATTTAGCCTAGGGCCCTCTCAGTCATTGAAACCAGAATTCAATGTTCTGTCAATTCACTAATTTAGCAGAACAGCAAGAAAACAAGAATGGAAATCTTCATTCCTGCTCAGCCCCTGGGCCTGAACCTTGCAAGAGCTAGGAGAAGAAAAGAAGGAGAAGGGAGAAGAGAGGAAGTGCCATAAATTCAGAGCTGGAAAGGACCTTAGAAGTCATGGTGTTTCCTCCCCTCAATTGGTAAATAAGGAAACTGAGGTACAGAAGGATCACAACCAATAAATATCTGGGACAGGAGTAGATTCCAGATCCTCTGAACTCCAATGCCTTAAGGGAGAGAAGAAGAAATCAAGAGAAAGGGAATAGAGGAGAAAGGAAAATTTAGATAGGAGAGAGAAAGGCAAGAGAAGAGGGATCCAGGACATACAAGAGAATGATAACTATGACCTCTGAATCATCTCATGCCAACTGATTTGTTGGTCTTGGGGTCTACTGGCCTGACTTCCTTGACAGGGTCAAAGAGATGGAGATTTTCTAGGCCAAGGTGGGGCAAAAAGTGGAAATCACTCTTTGAATAACTTAAGTCTCTGTTTTAAAAAAAAATTATACTCCCTTTCTCTATTCTTCTGCCTCTATTTGTCTTCTCTCACTAGCTTCCTTCCTCCTTTTCTTCCCTTCTCCACCTTCCTTGTCCCTCTTCTCTTCCTTTATCCCCTCTCCTCTTTCTCACCTATCTAAATTCTTCTTTCTCCTCCATTCTTTCTTCCAGTTCTTTCTTCTCTCCTTTAAGGGACTGGAGTTAGAAGAATCTGGAATCCATTCCTATTTCAGACATTTATTGATTGTGATCCTTCTGTGTCTGTTTCCTAATCTGCAAAATGGGAGGAGGGAACATCATGATTTTTAAGGTCCTTTCCAGCTCTAAATCTGTGGTACTTTCTCTCTTCTCCCTTCTCCTTCTTTTCTTTATAGCCTTTGTACAACTCACCCTTTTCTCCCTTTCACTCCCTTCTCCCACTTTCTTTCCATCTCCCCTGTCCTCAGTTCCCAATGGTCAACTGTCTTTTGAGCTCTTATCTTTTACCAGAACCCCTGATCTCTGCCCTCTCTACCTTCTGGGACAACTTTCCGTCTTCATTATTGTTTCTCAATCTCTAAGAGGACCTTGCCATCAGGGAGGGGATGCCATGACATGCAAGTGAACTGGACTTAAGTGAGGGAGGGCTATCCAAAATCGCCAGTCTTTAACCCTCTCCTCAACCAGGTCCAAGGCCCCTTTGGTGATGCTAATTTAAGGAAGGACGCTTGCCAAAGATTTAGCCAGGAGATGAAGTGATCTATAATTGCTTTGAGCAGCTTCATCTTCAGCCCCATTTCATGGTGTTCTCAACCTGATCCATTGGCTTTAAAAATTTGAAAAGTTGTCACTCCAAAGAGGCATGAGACTTACAGGATCACAAATGTAGAGGTGGGAGGTATCCTAGAGTCCAGTCCCCAACCCTCATTTTACGGAGGAGGAAAGGTGAAGTGTTTTGTCTGAAGTAATATAGTAAGTGTTGAGGCACATTTGAACTCAGGATTTCCTGACTCTAGGCCCAATACTCTGTTGCCTCAGCCTCAGAAGCTCTGACTCTGTTCTCCTTTGTCTCAGAATGTAGGACAAGAAACAGAAGGTAGAAGCTGAAAGAGGCGAAATTAGGAAGGAAGGAAACAAGCATTTATGTGCTAAGTGTTTTACAAATATCCCATTTGAGTAGTTTTTATTATCCCTATTTTATAGTTGAAGGAACTGAGGCAGACAGCAGTTAAATGACCTGTCCAGAGTCACACAGCTCATGAATGTCCAAGTCAGGATTTCTAAGTCTAGGTGTAGCCTTCAGTAGCTGCATTCAGATAAAGGTTGAATGTTAAAGATGGGATTCATGTTCAGGTATAGATTGAACTGAATAGCCCTTTCACCCTTGAAATTCTGTGATCCTGGGATGTTCCTTATGATAAACACTGGATCCCCCAACCTATTCTATTCCAAGGAGACTGAGGGTCCCAGTTACTTCTATTCTTCGTGACTGAAATCCTGAGCTGTTCTATCTTTGATGATTTGCTGTGCCTTAGTTTCTAGCTTTCTATTTCCCAGACTCTTGTCACTCTCCAAATGCCTCTAACTTCACTTTCCACAGTTTCCTTTGTAAAAGTACTTAGCAGTCCTGGGCACATAATAGGAGCTTGAAAAATACCTGTGTTCTTCCTTTCTTCCCTACTTCTTATTCTTCCCCTCTCTCCTTCCTTCTTTCCTCCTCTCCTTTTCCTCCTTTTTCTTTTCCTTTCTTCCTCCTCTCCTCTTTCCCTTCCTTTCTTCTTTCCTTCTTACCTCCTTCCCTTCCTTCTTTCTTTTCTTTGCTTTCCTTCCTCTCGTCCTACCTTCCTTCCTCTCTTCCTACCTACCTCCCTTCCTTCCTGCCTCGTTCTCTTTCTTCATTCCTTCCTTCCACCTTCGTTTCTTCCTTCCTCCCTTTCTTCTTTCCTTTCCTCCTTCTTTCTTTCTTTAAGCTTCTTCTTTCTAACTTTCTACCCAACATAAACTTTGGAAAGGTTAAAAGGAAGACAGATCTAATAGTCATGGTATAAACATTACTCAGGGCACTCCCAGACATAGCTGCCTGATGCTTGATTGGGTAACTATCTAAAATTTACATAGTTTGCAAAATGCTTTACAAACATTATATCATGACCCTCATGATCCTTTTATAGATAAGGAAACAGGTTAGAAAGATTAAATGACTTGCCTACGATCATACAGCTAAGTAAATATCCAAGGCAGAATCTGAACTCAAGTCTTTTTGATTCCCAATTTACACTTTCTAACTACCTTACTATCTCAGACTAGGTAACCCTAATCTTATAGTTTTAAATTAAATTTTACTCAAGAGGCAGTACAATGCAGTCAAAAGTACTGGATTTGGAAATGAGATCTGAGTTAAAATCCTCATTCTGCTATTTAATACCTATGTGATTTTGAACAAGTCACATATTTAACCACTGGGGGTTTCAGTCTCCTCATCTGTGAAATGGGGATAATAACACATACACTACCCACCTCATCAAGACTGCTTCAAGGGAAGTGTTTTGAAACCTTATGGGGCTGCCTCCATGTGAGTTGGTACAAAAAAAGAGATTTTTCCCCTCCTAGAGTTGTATTCCTGAAATCTGCCTTTCTCTTCTCTCCCCCTCCCAGAGAGACCCATTCCTACTTCCTACCTAAGTACACACACACACACCCTTTGTGAACACAACCCAATATACACAGTCAATTTGGCGCCAGGTTAAGCTTTACTACAAGGGAAAGAGGAATCAGTAAGCAGAAGCCATTCACAGAGATGAGCAATATCCATCCAGTTCAGTTCTTTTGATTAGCATCCAGTTTATAGCACCAAGCAGTCATTCCCCGGTCTAACCCTACACAGACCCTGTGTCATTTGGCAGTGACCTCCTACCTGCGACCTCCTCTCCAGCCCACTCACCAAATTCTCCCCAAGCTTGCCACAGTACTCTACTGCTCTCACTCTTGTTACCTGGGTCACCAGGCGCCAGGTAACTAAATGGAAGGAGGCGCCATATTGCTGGGAAACTAGAGAGAGTTTAACCTTCCCCCACCTCCCAGGATGCTGACAAAGGGTTTGCAATAGTAATTAACTCCTTACATATACCCACCCCAGCCCCTTCAGCCTTTGCTTTATTTTTAAGCTTCCTCCTATCCCTTGGGTTATTTTTAAAGTGAAAATGCCACGTGGGTGCCCTTTACATGTGCCAGATCCAATTTGGACTCATTTTTTAAAATGTAAGTTCAAGGGATCCCCTTCTCTAGGGTTTGCTCTTCTATCTTCCAGGCTCTTGCCCCCAACGTTGCAAGGCTAGCCTATGGAAGACTCTAGCGATTGAATTAGGGACCAATGAAGGACGCACATATCCATCAGCCTCTCACCAGTCTCATGGAATCCACAAGTACACATCCCACGCTGGGCACAGCATGAGATCTTCTGCTCCAAGTTAAAGATCATAGACCACAGATAAAGAACTGAAAGGGAGTTTAGAAGGCTAGTCACTACCATCACCTTTCTACCCATTTTACAGATGAAGAATTGTGCTCTACAGAGTTTTTGAGTTGTCCAAGTTTGTACGGCTAGTGAATGGCAGAACTGAGATTAAAACCCAGGTCCTCTGGTTCCAAAACTTAAACTCTTTCCATGCTACCCCACTATCTTCCCAGTTGTCCTTCCTTCACCTTAGACCCTCCAAGCTGGGATTGTCTCCTTCATTTTTCATTTTCTTTCAGTCTGACCCATCTGGAGCCTACTTGGTCACATCAGGCTAACAACCAGGGAAATTGCCAAAGGTGACACCTTGGCATAAGGCACAATCATGGCAGTAGTGGAAGAGGATGCTCCCTGGGGACCTCACTTCTGGTAACATTCGAGTCATCTGTTTACTTTGAGAATCTAGAAGAAAATGCCTGGGACCAGAGTTCTACCCTTGGCTTACAACATATCTTTTTCAGAAGGGTCCCCAGCTTTCCATATCAACAGAGATGCAGGCAAAATTTTGGTCACATTTTAGAACTAAGATCAAAATTAAAACTGAAAGAGGTCTCAGAGTTCCTCTAGTCCAATCCCCCATTTATAGATGATCCTCAAAAAACTAAGACCTGTTTCCTTTGTAAAAATACTTAGCAGTTTCCACATTTATAAAGCTAAGAAAGACAAGATTTGAACTGGGATCCTTTGAACCCTGAGTCAGTGCTCCTTCCATTGTACTCGTTGTCGCCCACCAGGTGTGGAAGCAATGACACAATCTCAAAGTTGGAACTTACCTTACTGTTGTTCTATGTGTATCAAGATAAGAATCCTCTCCGACATGTGGTCCTCTCTCCTTAGTTTGTAGATCTTCAGCAAGATAAGACATCACTTCCTTCTGAAGCAGCCTCTTCCTCTTTTAGATAGCTCTTATTGTTAGGAAATTTTCCTTTCATCGGGCTTAATACCTTTTTTCAGCTTCCACCCATCCATCACTCCTAGATCTTCCCTTCGGGGCCAAGGAAAACAAGCATAATCCCTCTTCTGACTGACAGTCTTTCAAATACTTGAGGACAAATATCATCTCCCTGCTCCGCTTCTGTTCTCCAAGCTAAACATCCCCAGTTCTTTCACTTTTCCTCATATGGCTTGATCTCAAGGACCTTCACCTCACTGGCTACCCTCCTTTTGATGCAATCCAATGATAAATAGACTTTATGTCAGACTATGACTGTTTTTTTTTTCTTTCTCTAGAGTGAAATGAGCTCTTCCTTCCCCTTTCCCTGACACAAGGTTCTCATCATTTTAAAATCAGGAACCAGTTCCTTATTATTTAGAATCAGGTTCAGAATAGCAATTCCCCTCATTGTTACCACAAGATGTCTAGATTATTGACATTCCCATTACTACTCAATCACGCCTCAGTGCTGGGCTTGTGGTGATGTATTTCTTAAATTTCTCAGCTCTTTCTTCTTTCTGTCTGGGTGGTCTGTGATATATCAGAACAATATAATGCTGTTTCTGCCTCGATTAAGCTTCATTCAAATGCTGTCCCACCTGGGTTTTGCCTCATTGACATCTTCTCGTTATAAAATGCTATTTTACCCCTATACCCACCCTTAGAATTAACTCCAGTTTAACATTCCCTTCCTTAACTTCAACCTCCCTCCTTCCAAAAATTCTGGTGACTTAGTCATAATTTCATTGTTAGAAAAGTTGAAGATTAGCTATCTTATTCCAAACACCAGGCCACTGTCCTGCCTACCTGGAAGTTAACAACAGACTTGGACTACATTGATAGAAGTACAAAATGGAAAACAATAAAATGGATTCTATGCTGATCAGACTGCATCTTCAGTCTTGTCTAGTCCTGGCCACTTCACTTTTAAGGGCATTAAAAAGATAGAATGTATCCAAAAGACTGTACCTGGAATGGTAATGAGTCTGGAAACCATGTCAAAGGAGGACCAGTTGAAAGAACTAGAGGAGATTAGTCTGAAGAAAAGAATATTTAGGGGTGATATGGTGGGTGTCTTTAAATATGTGAAGGGTTGTCATGGGGAAGAAGAATTAAACTTTTTCTAGAGCCAAAATTAGGACCAATGGGTGGGAGTTACAGGGAGACAAAATTTGTGTCAGTTTAAGGAAGACCATTTTAACAATTAAAGCTGCCCAGTATCTTTGCCAAGAAAACTCCAAATGGGGTCACGAGGAGTCTGAACAACATTGGCTTCCTTGTAATTTAGTGAGGTCCTTGTCACTGGACTAGTGCAAAGAAAGGTTAAATTCCAAGCTAGAAGGATGGGGTAGGATTTATTCAATAGATTTTTACATGTAGGTGTATAAGGAAAGCAGGTAAACAAATATCCCACCAGGTGCTTTGGTGGCCTTGGGTTTCCTATTTAATGTTCTTCTCTCCCCACCCTAGCTCCCTCTGCTGAAATCCTCCTGCCCATCAAATATTATAAGCCTTTAAGACTGAATATCTTTGAATGCCAAATTAAGTAATTTCGAAAAACCTTTATTAACTGAGTCTATGTTTACTGGGGGCTACCTAGGTTGTTTTGTGTAAAATGGTTGAGAGAGAAATTAGAGAAAGAGAGATTAGAGGCTGGGAGACCAGTTAGGAGAGAATTGTTTCACTCTAGGTAGTATCACTCAAAATGATGGGGCTGAAATAGAGTGATAATGATAGAAGTGCACAAGAAAATGTAGTTAAAGATAATCATAGATCTAGACCTGGCAAGGACTTCAGATGCATCTTATCTAACCCATTTGTATGCAATGATTCTCCTCCTATAATTTACCCAGCAAGTGCCAATTTAGTTTTTACTTAAAGCATCCAGTGAGGAACCCATCCCTCCAGAGGCAGTACGTATCATTTGGATAACTCCAATTGCTAGAAGTTAGAAATATGAGTTATTGATTGTATCCTCCCCTCCAGGAATAGAGAAGATAGGTTATTAAAGAATGTTCCAACACAGATGAAGTTGTGAGTTTGGTGTAAGAAGCCAATGCCAGAATTTTAATGACCAAGACAGGGCCTGGAGAAGTGATAGGAGAGTGCATGTCCCCTTTTTTATAGAGAGATGGAGAGACCACAAATGTGGAATATTGAAAATGCTGCCGGCCATGGTTATGGTCACAGTCTTTTAGATGGTTTTGCTTAATCTTTTTTTATTACAAGGGAAAGAATAGAGAATGAGAAAAGAGGGCCATATCTAGAAGTGATTGAGATATAAAAACAAAATACATCAATAAAAGTGACTTTGAAAAATAAATATAAGCTTATACCAGGAGCCAAGCAAATAAAAAACAAACTGAAAAAGCCAGAGGTGAGAGATGGTGCTGAAAATGGAAGCAAGGTCAAAACTAGGAATTTAAAACAAGGTTTAAGAAGTCTAACATGGGTCAAGGTACATATTTCAACATGTCTATGAATTTTGTTCTAAAAGACAGATGCAATATTGAGCAAAATAAGAGGGTTGATTCTGAGGTTGTAATGGAAGTAATCAGGGACATTGCCTTTATGCTCCCACTATTGCCTCAATTAAAAGGAGAAAATAACTAACTGAGTTTTAAGCATCTTGCATGTAAAGAGATAGTAGGACACCCAAATGGAGATGTCTAGCAGGCAGCTGGAGATTCAGACTACAGCTGAGGAAGCATTTAGGCTGGAGGTATAGATTTAGATGTCATCTGCATAGAGGCAATAATGAAGAAGCTGTGAAAATGGATGAGATTTCCAGGGAGAAAGTGTCAGTCAAGAAGAGAATAGAGCCAAGAAATGTTTCATGGAGTATGCTTGTATTAGAGAGAAAAGGAGAAGGAAAGAGAAAAAACAAGTAAAGGAAAAAATAAGTGGCTAAAGACATGGTTAGGAACCGGAAGAGCAGTTATAGAAGCCAGGGGAGGAGAACTTTCAAGAGGAAAAAATGGGTCAATAACCTTAAATGCTACAGAAAAATCAAGGAAGGTGAAAAGACTAATAAAAATAACAATGGATTTAAGGATAAAGAGGTCACTAGTGCCATGGGAGGGACAGATTTAATAAAGCGGTGAAAATAGAAGCAAGATTGCAAAGTGCAAAAGCATGACTGGGATGATCAATCAATCATCAACAAGTATTTATCAGGCTGGGCTTGGTAGGTACAAGAGCTATGAGTACAAAGAATAAAACAATCCTTACCCACCCCAAAGAGCTTACGCTCTCAGGGGTTCTCAAACTTTTTAACTCGGGGGCCAGTTCAATGTCCCTCAGACAGTTGGCAGCCGGACTATAGTAAAAACAAAAACTTTGTTTTGTGGGCCTTTAAATAAAGAAACTTCATAGCCCTGGGTGAGGGAGATAAACATCCTCAGCTGCCGCATCTGGCCCACGGCCGTAGTTTGAGGACCCCTGCATGGCAGTTGGTGGTGGTCAGGAATCCTGAGGTCCTGAACTCAGGAAGTCCTGAGTTCAAATTCACCCTCAAACACTTAGATTATAAACCACTCTACTTGATTACAAACTCCCTGAGGGAGCACATTGCTGGAACATAGTAGGCATTTTGTAAATGTTTATTAATTGACTGATTGTGGTGTGATGATGGGCAAGTCATTTCACGTTTGCTTCAGTTTTTTTAGTTATTAAATGGGAATAATCACATCAAGGTTGTTAATAATAGGGCTGCTGGGAGGAGCAAATAAGATATTTATAAAAAGTACTTACCCATTACTTATAGACTCTATATAAATGCTTATGCCTTTCCCCCATAATGAGAGACAAATACACATAAAAGAATACGCAGCATAAATATGAAGTTAAAAATACAAGTGTATACCAAGCATTTCATTGGCTGCTCCAGTCGCTATAGTAATTATCATATCCATCTCTTTCTGTCAATGGCACCTCTGATGGGATCTCTGGGTCTCCAGAATTTCCAAGATTGCCTGTATACTTTCACCTCAAAATATTCATTCCCCTAAGCTGAGGAGAGAACGAACATAAAGACACAGAGGTGGCTTTGAAGTCCCAGCTGCCATGGAAGTGTGGGAGACAGGGCTGCTCCTCCTCCTTGGCCCAGCTCTCCTGACCAGATCAAAAGACTCCAGCCTCTCTGGAATCAAGTAGGAAATATGCTTCCAGGATCCCTTACCCAGACCGATCCCCACCCCTGCTCTGTCAGTACAAATGTAATACAGTCCGTGTTTGCAAGATGCTTCCCTCCTACTAACGTGATGGGGAATGAGACAGAAGCTTGGTGGGGAAGGGAAGGTCTTGTGGATCAGGGTATTGACAGAACAGAAGAGGTTGATTCATACCTCCCAAATCCTTGACACACACTTCTACAAGCCTAGCTGTGACTATTCAATGCAAAGCATTTGGGCTGAAAACGATTACCTTTGTCCCTGGGCGCGCTGATGTGAGACCCAACGATGAATCCTTTGGACAAAAAGAGGTATAAAGGCAGCTTTTAGAAATTTGGTCAGGAAATCCCAGATATCTCAGGGAACCTCATGGCTTAGTGCTTTTTATCTCCTTACCAAAGACTTTTATTTGTTTGTTTTTCTCCCTGGACTTTTTGTTTAAAACTATCTTGAAAAATGCTTCTATCTGAGGGCATTGGGATGTATTTTTAGTAAAAAGACTGGTTGTTTGAAGCCTCTGGACTATGAGTGATCCATTGTTTGAGATGCTGAAATTGTACCTGTGGAGAAGGGAAAAAATAAGATTGGCAACCCAAGAGGCAGCAGGATCTAAACAAAATGGATGGATCCAGCAGAGAGAGATGGAATATTTAAGAAATAAAGATGGACTAAAATCTCAAAAGACATGGGAAAAGAACAAGCTAGGAGAGGAAAGGTTAATTTTGTTCAAAAATTGAGGCAAAGATACAGACAAATTTCTAGCTTCAAGGGAAAAAATATAGCTAGAGAGTCGTAAATTTGAGTAAAATTTAAGAAGATCCATTGCCAGGAATCCAAAATTTCCAGATGTAGTTTTGGGATACATTGGCTATTTATAGTTATATCTTTTTAAAAAAAAAAAAAAAAGGTTTAAGGGTTATGTTGGAGGACAAGCTTGGTGAAAAGAGTTTCAGTGTGATGATAGAGTGAGAAGCCACATTACAAGGGGTTGAGAAGCAAATAAGTACTTAGGAAATGGAGATATCTTTCTAGGAGATTGGAAGTCAAAGGAATGGGAAAGATGGAGCTATAGTGAACTTTTTTTAAAAAATGAGATAGATCTGAGCACATATTTCACATCAATGAAAGCACATATTTAGATATCATAGACAGAATTGACTGAAGTTGAGTGGGAATTTATAAGTTCCTGGAAAAGATGTAAAGGGTGAGGAGAGTAAATGGAGGAGTGGATGAAAGGGAAGGCAGCCATGTTGGGACATGGTGTTAAAGTCCAGAAGTAAAATAAGAGAAGAATGAAAGAAGTCTGACCTGGATCCTTTAAAAAAGGGAGATCTTTGGAGGAACTTACCAGTGGGAGAAGGGGAATTGAGGTTGGAAGGAAGTTAGAGAGTGAGAGACACAATGGTCAAGCCCCAGAAAGTCAGAAATAGAGCTCAGGGATAGAAACTAGCCAGATCTAGTAAGTATCCAGTCAGTTGTTGTTGTTGTTGTTGTTGTTGTTGTTGTTGTTGTTGCTATTGCTGTTGTTGCTGTTGTTGTTCTTTCTTCTTCTTCTTCTTCTTCTTCTTCTTCTTCTTCTTCTTCTTCTTCTTCTTCTTCTTCTTCCTGAACCTCAGAGCCGGTTCCCTCCTCCTCCTCTTCCTCCTTTTTCTCTTCCTCTTCCTTTTCCTATTCTTCCTTCTCCTCATCCTCTTCCTATTTTTCTTTCTCCTCCTCCTCTTCCTGTTTTTCCTGAACCTCAGAGCAGGTTCTTCTTCCCAAATTCTCCAAATTGCTAAAGCTTTTCAATTCTGCAAATTACTTTGCATTTACTAATCTGTAAAACTCTAGTAGAATGGAAGCATTTTGAGGTTAGATAGGTTTTTGGTTTTGTATCTTCAAAGACTAGTTTAATAAATGTTCATTTGGAATTGATTGAAATTCTTAGCTTAGAACAAAATACGTTTCATCCTTACCTGATTTAACAATCCTTTATTTAACTTTTAGTGGCTTTAGCTAGCTATCCCTGAGGCAGTCTAGTTTAAGAGAGTCTTAGAGACTGAAAAAAGGTGATTTTGAGACAAATAGTGGTAGGATGAGTCTGGCTGAGTCACTCAAACTCTTAGTACCTTAGAGCTCTCTCTCAAGCTTAGAGTTTACAGAGTAGAGATTGCTCTGCATTAGTACAAGGAATTTCGTTCACAGTCCTTTTCTACAGCAATGAAAACGCAGGTCCAGATTTCTCCCCCAAAGAGCTGATAATTCTTTGTGGAAACTAATTATGTTGATTTAAGAAATTAGTAATGTGTAATTTGCATTTTTAAAGATATTTATTATGTAGATCAGAGTAGGAATTCTTCAGTTATGACCCGTCCCAGATGTCTTTTCCATTATTAAAAATCTATTAGACTATGGAGAGAAAATATATAATTTAAGTATCCTATTGTTTCTCATTGGTGACAAATTCAATTGTTCCTCTCCATGGATGGGGAAAATATAATTTAAGTATCCCCCTGTTTCTGACTGACGAACTAAATAGTTCCTTTCCATATGTTCCAACTATATGTAGTATAAGGACAAAATATATTTCATTTGAGTTGATACTTCAGCCTTTTAGGGCCTCGCCTCTGGCTCAGACATACCAGTTATATTGTCATATAATTACCACCATCCCCAGCTAATCACATAATCTCTCTCACCTCAGTTTCATCATCTGTAAAATGGGATTAGTAATAGGACCTACAATACAGAATTATTGTGAGACCCAAATGAGACAATAAATGTAAAGAACTTTGTAAACCTTAAGGTATTGTATGTTAGCCATCAAGGTACCCACTACACCATTTCTTCCTCCCACCTCTAGCTGTGCCCTGTCCTGACTAGACCATCCTACTAAGGCTTTCAGATGAGCTAAACTCTTTTGGCGCTTACCCCTCTGCACCCAGGGCTTCTTTAGACTTAGTTGACTGCTACTTGACCAATCTGGACCACAATTAAGAGTCAGAATAAAGAATTCAAATTCCTTCCTGTACTTCATGGGTTGGACTTGGAGACCAGGGCAAATGGAGCTAGTAACCAGCATTTAAAAGAAAATACGATTTATTTCTAGCTGATGTGGACTTTCAGCCAAAGGGTCAGTCTCTTTCAGCACAGATTTGATTCTTCCCTCTCCCTCTTATCCAAACACTTTCCTAGTCTTGTTAGTTTTATCTCAGCAACATCAGTCACTACCATCATCAGGTCTTCATCACTTCTTGCCTGAACTTTTGTAATATCTTACTGATTTCTCTCCCTGCTTTCAGTCTCCCTTATATCCAATTCATCTTCAAACAGCAGTCTGAGATATTCCTAAAAGCACATGTCTGCGTGGATGCTCTCCTGCTCAAAATCTCCCATGGCTCCCTATTGCCTCCAAGATCTAGTACTCCTGGGTTTGGCATTCATAGCAAGTCCTTCACAATTTGGCCCTGTCCTACTGATCCAGATTTCTTACACATTACTCCCATACACATCTTGTAAATCCCACCCAGAGTAGTCCTTAGGGTCTTCCTCATAAGTAACATTCGATCTTCAGTCTCTACCTTTGGTTGTGCCCAGGTCTAGAATTTATTCCTTCCTTGCTTCTGCCTCTTAGAATCCCTAGTTTCCTTCAAAGCTCAGTTCAAATACTATCTAATTACTGCAAGAGAACTTTCCTCAGCCTCAGCTGCTAGTACTCCCCCTCCCCCATTAATTGTATTCAAAGACTGTTTTTCTTTGTATGCCCAGTACAGAACCCAGTTCCTGCCAGGTGGAAGACACTTAATCAGCCAATCAACAAACATCTATATTAAGTACCTACTATGTGCCAGGAAATATTCTAGGCACTGAACAAATTAATAAATACTTGATTGATTTACTGAAATCAATCCAAGAGTTGGCAGTGTTATTACCAGGATTGCTTAATTATATAAAAAGTCAGCACATTACAAGGTCCAGGAGTGCTGTATAGAATGAATATAGGAATCATGAAGTCATTCTCCCAATATATCCAGTGATGGTTGAATCCAGGGTCCGATTCTAAGCTCCAAATACAAAGAACTTGTATAGAGAGTTCAGGGTCACTGAGGTAATTAAAAAGCTGGGAATTAAGGCTTAAACTTATATAATAGCAGCTTATTTTTCCATAAAAAGCTGGAAAGGACCTTAAAGGATATCTAGTCCAATCTCTTTATTACAGATGGGCAAACTGAGACCTAGAATTCAAGGGATTTGTTCAAGATTACATTGGTAGTAAACCACACAGATGGATTTTAATTTGGATCCTCAGATTCTGAGGACTTTCTTCACAACAATTCTGTAAGGCTGGTAGTATAGTATTACCATCACCATTTTACAAATGAGGAAACTGAGGCATTAAATTTGTCCAAGCTTCCCCAGTTAGCAGGTGCCTGAAAGATTTGAGATGCTTGTCACCTAACTCTTTTCCAATATATCATGTGATCTGACAAGAAGGAAAAGTCTTTGATCTTTCCATTTATAAAGGGTTAAGTTTTTCTAAAGAGGCTATTAGTAAGCCAATTTCTACCTCAACTGACAACAGAACTGGAAGGATTTAAGCTCAAGGGATTTTAATTTACATCAGTGGAAGAGTTTCCTGATACTGAAATTCATTTAGTGAATCAATAAACAATTATTAAGTATCTTTTGTGTGCCAGGACAAATTATGGAAAATCTTTGATCTCAAAGCGTTCTTATCACAAGATTGAAGAGTTTGATCTGAAAACAGTCCCAAGGGGTCACCTAATCCAATTCATTTCATAGATGAAGATCATGGAGAAGTTAAGGTCAATGAATTTAGCAATTTATCCAGGGTTACCCAGGTCTTAAGTACCAAATTCAGTTCTCTTTCCACTATACTACTTCACAAATTATTCTAAATCCAAATTCTCTTCTGCCTGCTCTAATTTAGACATCATTTCACATCCCAGGCAGCTGGTGGGGAAGTCATTAGATGACTCTTTAAAGTTCCATTCAATGTCATCTCTGTTCCTGTGATTTGGATTCCAGAGCACCATAGCCTTGGGTTAACTTGGTGAGCCCATAGTCCTCAGATCTCTGGGCTATGTATGGGAGAGATTGGTGGGGGAATGTGAAAGGCTTGATCTTCAGGGTTTTTTTGGATTATAGACAAAAAAGCAACTATCTAATATTTATTATATGCCAGTCACTGTTAAATTCTGGAGACACAAACAAAAGCCACACACACACACACACACACACACACACACACACACATACAAAGCAAAAACAAAAACAGAAAAAAACCCTGTTCCTATCTCTAAGAAAGTCACATTTTAATGGGGGGAGGGAATTGTGTTAATAAGTCTCTCTCTGCAAGACCCATACAAAGTAAATGGAAAATTAATTATCTCAAAAGAAAAGATATTTGAAACATGAGAGGACATGGAAAGGCCTCCTGCAAAAGGTGCTGAATTTAAGCTGAATCTTGAAGGAAGTCACAAAGTGAATGAGGAATTAAGTGAGGGGACACAGCATTCAAAGCATGGAGGCAGGAGATACTGAAGTATTGTGTTACAGGAACAGAAAGTAGACAGTAGAGCTGGATGAAATAGTGTATGTTGGAGAGGCCTAGAAAGGGAGAAAGGGACTGGGCTGTGAAGAGCTCTAAATGGCAGAGGATTTTATATTTGACCTTGGAGGTAATAGGGAGCCACTGGGATTTACTGAGGTAGGAGAGGGATGATGTGACATGTCAGAGCTTTGATTTAGAAAAGCCAATTTATAAATGAGTGGAGATGGATTGGAGAGTTGGGGCAGGGAGACTTAAGTCTGATTCCATAATCTAGTCAAGAGGCCTAAAGTAAGACTGTAGCTGTGTAAATGGGAGAGAAAGAGAGGTATGTGAAAAATTAAGCAAAGGTGGAAACAGTAAAATTTGGCAACAGATTGGATGTGTGTGTTGAGTGAGAGAATGGGGTTGAGGATGATTTGGTCTCAAGCCTAGATGGTGCTCCCCTGGAAAGTAATGGAAGGGTTTTGGAGAAAAGAGAGTGAGTTGTTTGAGATAGGATGAGGCTGAAATACTTACAGAGCATCTAGTTTGAGATGTTCAAAAAGCAGCAGTCTAACCTGAAGATGATCCCCTCTCCATCTGGTCTCTGAATGCTCCCTGCCCTAGAACTTAGAAGGAGTGCCAAAGGAGTGTGTGTGTGTGTGTGTGTGTGTGTGTGTGTGTGTGTGTGTGGTGCTCAAGTGCAATGTGTTAGGAGCAAGGGGTTGAACCTTCAGCCCTGGCACATGCCTCCAGGCTTGAATCCCTGTTGCCTGGAGTCCCTTTCATCCTAGGCACAGCGCCAGCCTGCACCATCTGAGTTCCTGGGCCTTGGGGAGGGCACTGATCAAAAGTCTCCATTCACATCTCCTGGCATCTGCTCCCCAATCCCTGCCAACACAGGGCTGTCTGAGCCACTGCCCATGACCAAAAGGGAGACAGAGAAGAATAGCGAGCAAAAGAGCTTCGCCGGTACTAGGGAGCCTGGTGTTGTTAACAGACTGGCAAGAGAAGGGATGATGGAGTGAAGAGTTGAGATATTGTAGAGGTGAAAAAATAGAAGGCAGGAAGGAATGGAAGGGATAAAGGATCAAAGAATGAGGGGATGAGGGGCAAAGAAGATAAGGGGTAAGAGAATGAGTGGATGTGGTGATGCATCTATTTTTTCCTAGTAAGTTTATTTATTTTTAATTTTTAATATACATTCCTTTTTGAATCACATTGGGAGAGAAAAATCAGAGCAAAAAAGAAAAACCAGGGGAGAGATAAAAAAAAACAGAAAAAAGAAGTGAACATAGTATGTGCTGATTTACATTCAGTCTCCTTAGTTCTCTCTCTGGATGCAGATGGCATTTTCCGTCCAAAGTCAACTGGGATTGCTTTGGATCACTGAACCACTGAGAAGAACAAGTCTTTCATAATTGATCATCGCCCATTCTTGCTGTTATTGTGTACAATGTATTCCTGATTCTGCTTGTTTCAGCTCATGTATCAGTTCATGTAAATCTTTCAGCAATGCATCTATTGAGGAAGGGATAAATAAGTTGAGGCAATGGAAAGGAGATGATGGTAAGGAGGGCAGGGGGAAGGAACAGAGACAATGCAGGGGGTAAGACAACGGAGAGGCTGGAAGAACAAAGAAAGGAAGGGGACTGAGGATCAGGGGGAAAAAGTGACCTGAAGAAACGAAAACATCCCCTTTTTCATAACTAAGGTTCACTTTTCCTATATTCATATCCCCATATTGTGCTCCTTTTGTAGCTCAGGCTCCTTTAGCATAAGGAAAGCTTTCAACCAGCCTCAAGCACATATCTCCTCCTTCACTCCATAGGTGGGGAGACAACTCTCTTTCCCCACTGTTTCTGCCTCATTTCCTATTTCCAGGAAGTAGAATTGAACTCCCCCAGAGATCCTTCCAGGCTGTGAGTCCTCCAAAATTTAGCCCTTCCTATAGAAGAGCCATAGTCTCAGCGTCCACATCTTGTAACCTGTGCTCCTCCTCCAGAGCTGTCATTGCCAATCTCCACGGGAGAATATTGACTATTGAGAATGTTAGACTTTGACTGCTCCTCCCCCCTAAAAAAAAACACTCTCCTCACTGACTTGGTTTAAAAAGTTTTATTTATCAAACGTTTTCTTCATCACTATACATTGCAAGACAGGGAATAACACAATTATAAATAAATATTTAGGTATGTGTGTATGTATGTATGCATATATTTTATTGTATATGTAAGTTTCATTTCACCATATTTCATATACATCTATATGATAGAGAAATGGATAGATTTATTATAAATATTATTTTATTTCTACATATTTCATATATCTATATGATACCTAAATAGACAGACAGATGGATGATGGATGGATGGTTGATGGATGGATTAAATAGATATTAGTTACTGGCATGTTGTCTTTCCCCATTAGGATATAAACTCCTTGAGGGATAGGGGCTGTCATTTGCCTTTTTTTGTAACCCCAGCACATAGGAAACATAGGAAACAACCCCAGTGCCTAGCACATAGGAAACATTTAATAAATGCTAAAACTAGGATTGTAATATTATAAATTTGTATGAGAAAGGTTAGAGTCATTTTTGCCAATGAGGAATTAAGTCCTAGAGACCTTAGGTAATTTGACTATGGTCAATAGAGGTAGGAATCCAAATCGGATACTAATTCTAGCACAATTTCCACTGCACCACATGATATAAACCATCAGTATTAAAGGAATTGAAAGGAAGGCAGGGGCACTGAAGGCAGGTTTTATAAGCTCTTTCCATTCAATTAATAAGCATTTTTAAATTTTAAATAATAATTTAATTTAATAATGATATTAATCCAATAATAAGCATTTAGTAAATGTACACTTGTACTAGGCACTGAAGACACAAACACAAAAAAAAAATGAAATAATCTCTGCTTTCAAGGAGTTGACACTCTACCAGAAGAGCTATCATGTAAATATATTAAGGTACCAGTAATTAGACAATACTATTGAAACAGAACACTGTGAAGGTCAAAAGAACAAAAAGAAAAGAGTCTATATGACCTCTAGTCAACAGAAGGATCCTATTGAAGCAAGAATGAAAATTCAGCAGGAAGAAGAATAGCAGCTTTGAAACTCTCGCTCCATGTCACTGGAAAGCTGGTTCTTGGAGATTGTTTTCCTATTCTGGGCCAGACTTGACACCCATCTGTCCATGCGGGAGGAAGCAAGGAGAGAGACTGGATATGGGATCTTCGAGCTCAGAGCAGTTAGAAAGACCTTAATCAATGTTCTGTATCAAGGAAGCCAGGGATTTTTTTTTCTGTTAGTTTTGTGGAACTATTTTTGTCACAAGGTAAAGTTTAGTAGGGTAGAAGATGGTAGAGTAAGGAGGAGTGAGTAAATTTGAAAACAATGATGATTTAAAAAACAAAATGTATCAATGAAATTTTTAAAAAAGACTATTCAGGAATCATTTTAAAATGGCAGATTTAGGGTTCTTGGGACTTCAGAATCCATCTAAAATGCACTTCTTTGTTTTATAGATGAGGAAACCCACTCATATAGAGTTAGGACCTGAACTAGCCCTGATTCAAAATCCAAAGCTCTGGTCTAACCACTTCATTTTATAGAGGAAGAAACTGAGGAAGTACCTGAAATGTCCACTGCTCTTTAGGGAAAATGAGGACCTATGAGAAAAGACAGAAGGGCTAGGTCTGGATCAGAACACTTGGGAAAGTCATGCTGTGCCCAAAGGTCAGGTCTGCTATCTGGCTATCCCTGGAGGGACCCAAGGAATCCACCCCCAAATGGACTGCTAGAACTGCTCCCAAACCCCAGCTAGCCCTGGAATCCAGCCACATCTTCAGAGCAAAGATGCCCACATCAGTCACAAAGCATTTATTAGGCACTTACTGTGTGCCAGGTACTATGCTAAACACTGTGTTAATCTCACACTTTTCTGTCTGAAAGGCAACTTCCTCTGGTTCCATCGTCTGTTTTGAACAGATGATTTAATATTTAGCATCTCTCTGAAGTGTTTGTAGCATGCTGCTGACTTCCAGATCACTTGCAGGGATATTAAACAGAGCTGCACTAACCTCGGTCCCTGCTCCTCCCTGCCTGGACAGAAGGACTGCTGTCAGCCCTCCCCTGCTTCGTCCTGAATTGTGACCCCGCAAAGAAGCTGATGGGCTCCGCTGGAGAACGCAGCCCTGCCTTCCGTCTGGAGGAGGAGGTTTCACAGCTGTAGTAGCCCCTCATCTGGCTGGGACTGCGAGTTCCCACTGGGTGACCAAGCAGAGCTCCCCAGAGAGCCCAGAATTCACCCTGCCCCCCTGTTTTTTATTGCAATCCGGGACCTAATTGGTATTTTCTGTGCTCGGGACAAACAGTCCTGGAAATGGAGAAACTGGAAGGGAAGGAACCCTTATGAACTGCCTGTCCCACTCCATCTGTGCTGGGTGCAGGGGGAGACCTTACTCAGACTTCAGGGCATTTACACAATCTACTCACCACGATACCCACAATCCTACTTTCATAGCAGTGCTACTACAAACAAATGCTTGGTAGCTGGAGGTGAGCAAACCTTGTATGATCATTGCACCGCCTGCTCCCAAATCTACCCCTTATCTCTCCCAGGGCTTCAGCTCCCTGTTTCTCCCCTCCCCAGTTTCTCTTCATCCTCTCTCTTGCTCTTTGATCTTCCCACCTGACTTTTCAGTTCTTTGGGATCCATCCATGACCTACACCCACCTCTGTTCTCTAAGACCCTACCCCCCAGTCTGAGTATCCTCCTCACGGCACATCCCAGGGCCCCCTCTAGCCCTCCCACCTCTCCCTGGATCTCTCTCACTTCCAGACCTCCCCCCACATTCTCTGTGTTCCTTTTCCCCTAATTTTATGACTCCCCTCCCTCCCAGCTTGCAGGTCAGCTTTGACCCTAACTATAAACAAGCATTTATTAGAGGATATATACATGTGTGTATGTGTGTATCTCTCGAGAGACAGACAGACAGACGATACACATACATAAAGTCCTGGGAGGGGAGAACAAGTATAAGAAGGCTGGAAAGTTGGACAAAGACCCAGTTAGGAAGAGCTTTATACATGATAAACATAAAGTCCAGGAGGACTTTACATATGATTCTGGAATAGAAAGTCATTGAACACTAACCTATACCCCAAGGCCTTTGGATGCAGTCTCTGCTGCACCGGGCCTGGAAGCGTTTGTTACTTAGTCACGTCCGACTCCTCATGATCCCATTTGGAGTTTTCTTGACAAGGATACCACAGTGTTTTGTCATTTCTGTCTCCAGCTCATTTGGCAGATGAGGAAACAGAGGCAAACAAGGCTGAGTGACTTGTGCAGGGTCACACAGCTAGTGAGTCTCTGGGGCCTGCTTTGAATGCAGTCTTCCTGCTTCCCCCCCAGCTGTCCCCTAGGTTTTGGTGTTTGGGACTCCTTCAAAAACTGTGCAAAAAAAGACAGAACCAGTGAGGAGAAGCTTCTGGGCCTCCCTTAATGGCCCAGAGGTTCTGATGGGCACGAAAGTCAAAGAGAACTGAGGGTAGCCTTTCTGGGAGGCTCATAGAATTATAAACGAGAGTCCTTAGCTGGGCTGATCTGCTTAGGAGGCTGGAATCTCAGCTGAAACCAGGGAAGTCGGAGAGCAGGGCTGGCCCATAGGAGAGAAAACTGGGCCGAGTTCTCGTCTCAGCTCGGCCCGGCTCACCAGGAACACCACCTTCCCGGGCCTCGGTTTCCTCCCCTGTAAAATGAAGCCGGCCAAATCCAAGTGTGGGGACAGGTTGGGAGCTTGCCTTTCGCGCTCCCCGACCCCTTCCAGTCGTTCCCGGGCCTTGTGGATCGCCCTGAGGACTCAAGTGCAAATTGTGGATCCCAGACCAGTGGGAGGTTTTCTGAGCTCAGCGGAAAGAAAGGGCTTGGAAGGAGCTGGATGGAGGGAGGCTGGGCCTGGCCCCGAGCCAGGCTGTGTCTGCAAACACTGACCTTGGCTGCTGGAGGGATTTTCCATGACACCAGCACCGTCCCCCCTCCCTCCCTCTGCAGCCCCACATGGGCTCGAGGAGGGTGGGGGACGGGGGGGAAGGGCTAGCTGCCCCCCCAAGGCTCTGGAAGCCTGGGACTCGGGACACCTGTAGTCAGAGGGAGAGCAGATCAGGGCCAAGGGAGGATGGGAGGGGAGCGGGCAACCTGGCAGGGAGCGGAGACTGATAAGAGATGAGGCCGTAGGAAGGGGTGCTGTGGTAAGTGGGAAAGGGAGGAGGAGGGGAAGGTCCATCCCGCAGGCTGGGGTGGAGAAGACAAGTCAGACTCCAGTTCTCCTGGGCCTTCCTTCCAGCCAGAACAACCCCTAGCCCAAGGTTTCCCAGGGCACGCGAGGGAAGGGGTCCAAAGCAAGGGGGTGGGGCTACAGAGAAAGAATGTAGGCTGTGGTCTAACTTCAGGGAGTTGAGCTAAGCACATGGTTTAGGGGCTGAGCTCAGGAGGCACAAAGGTCCTGCAGCACCTCCCAAACAAAAAGCTGCTCACTTTCCATTTTACCTTTATATCCCAACGCCTGGAACACAAAAGGCAGCTTAGTGCATATTTGCTTATTGATGACCGATTCAAACAAACAAACAAAAAACCAAACAAAAAAGCTGCTCACTTTCCATTTTACCTTTATATCCCCGTGCCTGGAATAAAATAGGTGCTTAGTGCATATTTGCTTATTGGCTACTGATTCAAACAAAAAAAAAAAAAAGCTGCTCACTTTCCATTTTACCTTTATTATAAATGAGAGTCCTTAGCTGGTTTTCCCCAATGCTGGAACACAATAGGTGCTTGTTTGCTGATTGATGACTGATTCACTGTAGAGGAAAACTGTAGCCACCAGCATGAGACTCGAGGAATTATCTTCCAAAGATTATGTACTTGCAAAATTTGGAAAGAACTTCTCAAAAGCCCTTGGTCCTTTATTTCTCAAAAAGGCCCTGTCTTCATATAAATGGTTGGGCTTTTGTTTGTTTGTTTTGTTTTGTTTTGTTTTTTGAGGGGAAGGGTCCAAATTGAGAATTTCATTTTTAAATGGATCTCCCAGTAGGGAAATTTCCTTCAATAGTACAGACAGCATCTTAAGATCATAAGTAAGTGAACTTACTACCTCACACCTAGTACAGGTCATAAGTAAAATGACCAGGCAGGCCTTCTAATAACTGGTATTTTTGTAATGCTTTGAGATTTGCAATCCCATGTGATCCTCACAAGAACTCTGTCCAGCAGGTACTGTAGATATTACCATGCTTATTTTACAAAGGTGATTCTAAAAAGTCAACAACTTGCCTTTGTTTGGCTACACAGCTATTAAGGGTCAGAAATGGAATTAGAACATGGACAGCTAGATGGCACAGAGGATAGAGGGCCAGGCCTGGAGTCAGGAAGACCCATCCTCCCAAGTTCAAATCCAACCTCAGATAGTTACTAGCTGGGTAACCCTGTTTGCCTCAGTTTCCACATCTGTCAAATGAGCGGGAGAAGGAAACGGCAAAAACCATTCCTGTAACTTTGCCAAGAAAACCTCAAAGAGATCACAAAGTCTGAGATGGCTGAGCCAGATGAGACCTAGTTAAGTGGTCTATGCCCTCCACCACACTGCCACTCATGGGAGTCTGTCTGCACAAGGTGGAAACAGGCAACCCCCCAGGGCACAAAGCTATTTTGTTATTTTCTGTGGACCTGGCAGGAGTGGGAGCATGGCAGTGTCCTGAGTTCTGGCTTAATGCTCTGCTGAGCCATTTAGAATCACCTCAAGCTTCATTCCTTATCTCTACCTGTATGTATGTATGTATGTATATACATATATATATATATATCAGTTATCCTCATCTTATAGAAAAAAAATTGAGACTCAGAAGACCGAAAGACTCACGTTAGTAGCCGAATAAGGACCCAAAACCAGTCCTCTGATTTCAACCATATTGTCTCCCACAACAAGCTTCTTTTTTTTCCTGAAAACTTTCTATCTCCTGGAATAAATTTCAGATTTTATTCTGAATTTAGGCAGGTCGGTGACATAGTGGATAAACCATTGGAACTAGAGTAAGGAGGACGTGATTTGGATTTTTGCCAGATACTAGCTATATGACCCCAGACAAGTTACATATTCCCTGTCTGGTCTTAGTTTCCTTCTCTATAAAAAGGGAATAATAATAGTGCCTGTCTCCCAAAGTTGTCATCAAAATAAAATCAAGAAAACACTTCTTCCTGAATTTAAATCTGGCCTCAAACACTTACAAGCTGTGTGACCCTGTACAAACTCTATTTGCCTCAGTTTCCTTTTTGGTAAAATAAAGTAGAGAAGGAAATGGCAAAACACTCTGATATATTTGCCAAGAAAATCCCATATGGGGTCATCAAGAGCCAGGTACTACTGGAAAATAACCTAACACCAGCAAACCTAACATTGCATAATTGCTAGTTATTATTATTATACATTTCCTTCAGTGACAAGTCTTGTCACTGGTCAGTTGGTACTATCTTTCCAGTAGTCCTTGGAGACTCAAAAGCTGGAACAATTCAGCCTCATCCCCATTCCCACTTCCCCCACCCCTTCCTAATTTAGACTAATAAGATTCCATTTTCATTCAATAGTGTCTCACAACACACCCTAGTCCACAAAAGCCAGCTAGCTTCTGATCTTTCAGGTAGCTGCTAATCCCTCTCCACAACTGCTTTTTAAACTGATTTGAACACAAACATTAGCATATTTAAAACGTACATTTACATTTTATAAATTTGTTTTACAAGTTAAGAGGTTACAATACACAATACTAAATAATAACAGCTAGTGATTATATAACACTTTTAGGTTTGCGATGCATTTTACAAATACTTCATTTTATCTCCACAATAACTCTAGAAGGTGGGTGCTATTATTATCCTTGTTTTACAGTGGGGAAAATGAACCTGAGAGAGATTATGTAACTTGTCTAGTCATAATATCTGAGGGAGGAAATTTGAATTCAGTTCCAACACTCATCATGGTAGCATCAAGCAACCCAATAATAAGAGAAGTATTTCTCAGAAAGATGAAGAGGGTCAAAGAATCAGAAAGAATCACCAATTAAGAACTAAAATAAATATTTGGGTTTTCAGTCCAGTTTTTTCATTTCATTTTATTTTTTATTTTAATTTTAATTGTATACTATTTTTCCAACTACATGTAAAGATAGTTTTCGACATGCATTTTATAAGATTTTGAGTTAATTTTTTTTCTTCCTCCTTCCTTTCTCTTCCTCCTCCCCAAGACAACAAGTAGTCTGATGTAGGTTATACATGTACAATCACTTTTAACATATTTCCATTTGAGTCATGTTGTGAAAGAAAAATCAGAACAAAAAGGAGAAACTACAAGAAAAAAATAATATCCCCAAAAAGGTGAAAATAGGTTTTTGATCCACATTTAGTTTCCATAATTCTCTTTCTCTGGATGCAGATGACATTTTCCATCCAAAATCTATTGAAATTACATTGGCTTTACTGTATCGCTGAGAAGAGCTAAATCTATCATCATTGGTCATCACACAATCTTGCTGTGACTGTGTACAATATTCTCCTGCTTCTGCTCACTTCACTCAGCATTAGTTCATATAAATCTTCCCAGGCTTTTCTGAAATCTGTCTGCTCATCATTTCTTATAGAACACCAGTATTCCATTATATTCATATACCATAACTTACTCATTCATTCCCAAATTTATGGCCATGCACTCAATTTACAATTCCTTGGTACCCACAAAAAGAGCTACTACAAACATTTTTGCCCATGTAGATCCTTTCCTCTCTTTTATGATCTCTTTGGGATACAGATCCAGTAACCAGCCTCTTCATTTTAGAGGGAAAGTGATTTGTCCAGAATCACCCATCTCATTCCAGGATAATTGGGATTGGGGTCGTTGAGGCAAGACTGAAGCATTTCAGAATCAGAAGAGACTTCAGAGAGTATCAAGTGCAACCTTCACCTGAAGAAGAGTCCTTCCACCATGTGGTCCACCTCTGGAGGGTGACAACCTTAAAATGATAGGTAGTTGTCAGCTATGATTAATAGCCGGAGTTACTTGCATTAATGAGTGTCACACAGCTAATAAGCAGCAAAAGACAAATTTTAACTCGGGTTTTCCTGACTCTAGTTCCAGTGGTTTATCTACCAAGCCAACTACTTGCCTCATTTCAGAATAAAATCTGAAATTTATTCCAAGAAACTGGAAGTTCTCAGGAAAGAGAGAAGTTAGTTGTGGGAGACAATAATATGATTGGATGAGATGTAGATTTGAAATCAGAGGACTGGTTTGGGGTCTTATTTGGCTACTAAGGTGAGTCTTTCGGTCTCCCTGAGTCAAAATTTTCTTTTCTATAAGATGAGGATAACTGAATTTTTTTTAATATACAGGTAGAGACAGGGAATGAAGCTTGAGGTGATTCTAAATGGCTCAGCAGAGCATTAAGCCAGGACTCAGGGCACTGCCGTGCCCCCACTCCTGCCAGGTCCACAGAAGGTAACAAAATAGCTTTGTGTCCTGGGAAGTTGCCTGTTTCCACCTTGTGCAGACAGACTCCCATGAGTGGCAGTGTGGTGGAGGGCATAGACCACTTAACTAGGTCTCATGTGGCTCAGCCATCTCAGACTCTGTGATCTCTTTGAGGTTTTCTTGGCAAAGTTACAGGAATCATTTTGCCATTTCCTTCTCCTGATCATTTGACAGATGTGGAAACCGAGGCAAACAGGGTTACCCAGCTAGTAACTATCTGAGGTTGGATTTGAAGTTGGGAAGATGGGTCTTCCTGACCCCAGGCCTGGCCCTCTATCCACTATGCCATTTAGCTGTCCATGTTCTATTATTACTATTATTATTATAGCTTTTTATTTGCAAGATATATGCATGGGTAATTTTTCAGCATTGACAATTGCAAAACCTTTTGTTCCAACTTTTCCCTTCCTTTCCCCCATCCCCTCCCCCAGATGGCAGGTTGACCAAGACATGTTAAATATGTTAAAGTATAAGTTAAATACAATATATGTATACATGTCCATACAGTTATTCAAGCATTGAGGATACCCAAAGAGCCAAAGGATAGGTCCCACCCTTAAGAAGTTTACAACTAAGACACCCCATTCCAATTTTGTCAATTTTACTTTGTTAAATTTTACTTTGATTGAGTTGAAATCTGCATCTCTCCCACTTCCAAGTTCTGCCCTCTAGGGGCCAGACTAGCCGAGTTCCATCTTTCATGCCAAGGTGACTTCTCCATCTCTTAAATCCCGCCCCCCCCCCCGCCATATAATTTCCCCCCATAGTAATCTCTGGTGGTTTTCTCTGTGTTGTAGACTTGTGATAGGATGGAGCTACAGATGTAGAGATGGGAGGGATCTTACAGAACACCAACTCTTTTCCCCTTACTTACTTGGGTATCTTACCCAAGGTCACAAGTAGTGACAGAGTCAGGGATTTGAACCCAGGACTTTGGACCCCATAAATAGAGCTCTTTCCAATATCCCATGTTGCCTCTTCACTTTAATATTGTCTTTGATTTTCAGATTAAAAAATGAGACTCAGAAGGTATAAATAGCCTGCTCGTTTGTTGTCTAATACCAATTCCTTATATTTTCATAGCATTTAATGTTTACGTTTATTCCTCAAAAATCCTTGGAGGTAGATCACTATTTACATACATGTGAAGAAACTGAATCTCAGAAACATCAAAATGACAGATTCAAGGCAGTAAATAGTAGTCAGGCCCAGATAACCATATCTCTAAATAAATCCTAGTTATTGGTGATGGTGGTAGTAGTAATGGTGGTGGTCCTTTTGAAGGGACCCATAACATTGCTTGTAATGGCTGTGAAGGGCAGTCCAGAGATCCAGCTGCAGACCATTGCAGTGGGATACAGATACACAGGTACAGTGGGATCAAATCCCACTCCAAATATTTCCATCTATATGACCTTGGACCATGTCATTTGTAAAATGAAAGGATTGGACTGTCTTCTGAGCTCCCTTCCAGAGGGACTTAGAATGAAACAATTGGAAAAATCTTTCAACTTAGATTACCAACTCTCCTAATTGACCTACGAAAAAAAGTCACTTAATTTTTTTGAACCTCAATTTTCTCTTTTATAAAAAGAGACTAATAGGATTGCCTCACAAGATTGTAAGTAAATCACTACAGAAATAATTGTATCACTAATGGATCTGGAGTGGAAGAAAAGATAAAGCACTAGACCTAGAGTCAGGCGTTATGAGGTCAAGTCCCAATTCTACCACTTAAATATGTGAACATGGATAATTCATATTATTTTTCTGAGCCTCAGTTTCTTCATCTGTAAATTGGGGCTATAAAATCACTGTAAACATGTGAGCTATTCATAAGAAGCAAGAATAAGTACCTAGGTCAGGGGTCAGAAAGCTAGACAGACTAAGCAGTAGAAAATCATTTCCTGAAAGATGAAGAATTGGGATCATGAGATCTGTAGGGAAGCTGTATCCAGAGATCAGCCCTTCTGGCAGATTGGCTAGGTTTTTCCTGGGCTTTTCACCCAGTGGAATGTTGGAGCAGGCAGGAAGGGAGTAGGGAAAGGTCACCGAGCTCAGAGTGACCCTTGACTCATGCATCTGGTGGAATGTCCTGGGAGCTGCTACTCAAGCAAAAACCATGGACACCCTTCACTTGACTTGAGCTCATAAATCCCATTTCTCTGTGTCAGGAGACCAGGGAGGCGTCTGACTTGCTGGCAGTGGAGTACGATTTGTCGCATTCCCAGTGACTTCCCAGAAGTTCCTAAGTCCCCACGGGAGCCACTCAGCTCTGGCTGGAGTCATTCTAGGCAGCAAATGGACGTCAGCAACTCCTCATGGCCCTCCCTCAGACTCTCCCCTAGTGACATGCAGGGGCCCAGAAGGAGGGAATGTAGAATGCTGACCCTGACCCAGATCCCAGCCCTGGCAGCTGGTGGAATGTCCCCAGGGGGAGGTGGGAGCAGGGGAGGACTTCATATCCATCCACCATTGCTTCTTTGTATCCTGCCTGAGCAAAGTGGAATTCAGTGGTCTCTAAGGGGCCCAGATATAGTTAGATAGCTGAAGGGAAGGATCCTGCGATCTGTGCCCAGCCACTGCCCCAATTTGTGGACCTGAGTAGAAAGAATGTCCCACTTTGAAGACTCACTTTCTTGTACGGGGATGCTTGCATTTGAAATTTTATTTTTTAGAATGTTTAACAAACAAGCGTCGTGGCATTTGAGAAAAAGCCTGGGAATGGATCAGGAGGATTTCTCCTTGGGGTATGAAGCATGATTCAGTGGAAAGAGCACTTGTGTAAGTGTCAGAAGAAGACCTGGTTCTTAGCTTACTATCCTTAATCAACTTTGTGACTTTGGGGCAAATTAATTAATCCCTGAACCTATTTCCTCAACTATAAAATAAAGATAATAGTACTTTCCTGGCTTACAAGGCTGCTGTGATGATCAGAAAACAGAATAGTTTGTGGAAGTGCTTTCAGAATGATAAAGAAGTATCAGGCATGATTATTGGTTATCAGTGCTGCATGATCTCTCTCGCCCTAGGCACACTGCCCGCAAAGTTGGTACAACCTCACAATAATACTTGTAGAGAAATCGAAGTTTTTGCTAAGTCCTCCTCAGCAAAAAACTAGGGAGACTGCAGAAATGCTAATTAAGAGGGCTACACTCTATGGCTTCCATTGTATCTAACTTGAGGAAGCCCCTCAAAGCCTACATCTGTTCATCTCTGAGGGATTAGGTACCCTGGTATTGACAGATGTTTTTATTTTTTTCCCCTTTGTCATTCCAAAGGCAGTGACAGCAGAGCTGTTATTTTCTCTGGGAATGGCTTGGGGCCAAATTCTGTGCTTAACACACACAGAGAAGCCCTGCCAAGAGGAGGGAAGGATGGGTAAAGTGAGCAAGGGCAAGTGCTGGACTGAAAGGTGAGTTAATTACAGAATGGGCTCTGAGGGTGAGGAACAGGTGTTGGGGACACCATGGGCAGCAGTAAAAGGAGCAGACAGAAGGTCTTTGGAGACAGCATGGTGAAGGAGAAAAGAGCATTGGACATGAAGTTGAAGACATGAGTTTAAGGTCCAACACCCCCATTTATCAAAGTGTGACCTTCAGTAATTCATTTTATCTCTGAGTCTCAGTATCCTCATCTGTAAAGTGAGGTTACATTAATTCCCTCACAGAATTGTTATTACAGAGTTATTTTTCAGTCATGTGTTTTTGTGATCCTATTTGGGGAATTTCTTGGCAGAGATACTAAGAGGGGTTGGCCATTTCTTTCTCTAACTCATTTTACAGATGAGGAAACTAAGGCAAACAGCTTAAGTGACTAGCCCAAAGTCACAGAACTAGTAAGTGTCTAAGGGTGGATTTGAACTCATAAAAATGAGTCTTTCTGATTCTCAGTGTTCTATCTACTCTGCCACTTAGCTCTCCTCACAGGCTGTAGTGAGGATTAAGTAGAGTAATATATGTAAAGGGCTTTGTAATCCTACACTGTTAAATAATTGAAAGCATAATGGTTTCTGCCAAAACAAATACTATCGTCTCTTTAATGCTACCATCTCTCTAATTTCTTATCCATTTCCACTTTAATTATACCCATCCCCTGTCCTTTTGTTTGTCTACTGTACCATTGTACCTTCTTTATTGTTAAGAAACTTCCCTCATCCACCATCTTCTCCTCTCAAACTTTTCCCTCATTCTGTTCATGCAAACCTGGCTCTCTCTGGAAGACACTGCATCCCTAGTCATATTGAATCATACCTAGGAGTATCACTTCTCATACAACACCCTGGAAGTGGTGAAAGAAACATGCTTTCTATTCCTCACTGCCATTGCCAGACCCATCTTCTGAGAGCATCACTTAGCAATGTCTTTTTCTTTGAGATTCACTTGAATTCTGTGTGTCACTGATCCAGATCACAATAAAATATTGAAAGGTATGACAGTGTTAGTCAATCAATATTTATCAAGTGTCTATCAGGTTCCATTATGGTAAGTGCTGGAGATACAGATATAAATAAAAGATAGTGCCTGCCCTTAAGGAGCTTGCAATCTAATGAGGAAAATCACACACAAAAGAATACTGAGAAGAGAGGGAAGAGGTACTTGCCACTCTGGTGGAGCCAAGTCCAAATGGTGGGAAATGAAGAAAGAGCTGGTCTGGGAAAGTTCTTTAAATGAAGGCTCTGAAAGGACTTCTTTGCTCTGCCCCTCAGTCTTTGGTGTCTAAGCAGCTCAAAATATAGTACAGCTGCCTACTGGTCCCTAGGTCACTCTCCCTTTCAAAGAGGAGTTTAGCTCAAATAGTTTAATATCTGGTTCAGTGTCTTCCTCTCCATCTCATACTCAGGGACTTCAATACCTACTTCAACTGAACAATCATTTATGTAGCCTCATAGCTGAAGATAAAAATACAAAAATGAAACATCCTTCACTTCAAGGAATTTGAATCTTATTCATATATAAATAAATACAGAACATTTGAGAAGTAATTTTCAGGAAAGGGGCACAGGACTAAGATGAAAGGTAGTTTGCTCCCTGAAAACTCTCTGGCAACCTAGTTCATCAACTTCCTTGACTTCGCTGATCTATATTTTCATTTTGCCTCATTCCCTACAGGAATTAATACATTTTTTATCTTGCTATCAACCATAAGTGTTCTGTCTCAATGATCCAAAAGTCTAAGAATCCTCGTTCTGATAACAAATTCTTGCCCTTCCATCTCTGTCCTTATTTCTCCACTCTTGAACCTATTCTTTATGCTTACCATGACCTCCAGTTCCATCAGCCCTTTCTCCTCTTCCATCGCCTCTTCCTGAACTCTACTTTCCTCCATCCACAACCTCTGCCCTTTTGTTGACCATTTCAGTTACTCTGTCTTTATTCTTGAATCCCTTATTCTCTTGTCCTATGGGAGCTCAGATCTTGCCAAATCTGAGACCTGGATTATCTCCCTTCTCCACCATCCACCATCCACCTTCTCCAATTCAGTACTGCTCAACATTACTACAATTACTACTACATTACATTACTACTACTTGCAATTAAGCTAAATGGGTCCACTACAAATTCATACTGTTAATCTCCTCTGGGCCCTCCTCTAACCTCCTCTTCCCAGATTGGCTCTACCATACTTCTAGTACCAGAATTCCCAAGGCTTGTTCTCTCCTTGTTTCCCACCCTCTGCTTTCTACTTTCCTTATTTCCTGAGAAAATTTCTCTGCCTCAGATCTCAAAACCCTATAATACTCTATCTTATTCTCTTTTCTTTTGCAAAGGCTAGCCTCTCTACCTGCGCCCACAATCCAATCTAACACCTTCAGAAGTTCATCTTATCCATTCTTCAATCTTTCTTTCTCTGTTGGTTCCTTTCTGCTGCCTACAAACATACTGGTCATTTTTAAATGTAGGAATTGGAGAGAGGGAAGAGGGAGAAAAAAAATAAATGCTTGAGAACTATATATGCCTCTGACCCTCTACCATCCATTCCAACTACTATACAATACTTTTTGTTCCTTTCACTGCCAAATTCTGAAAATTGTCTGCCTTCAATGGCTACTGTTTTCTTACCACCCACTCATTTCTCTATTCTTTTCAAACTGGTTTCTGATATCCCTCCTCTCCTAAAACCATTCTTTAAAAGATTACCAATGATTTCCTATTTATACATGATAAATCCAATGATCTTTTCTCATTCTTTATCCTTCTTGACCTTCTTGCAGCTTTTGAGTCTGTGAATTACCTCCTCTTCAGAAATATTTTATCCTTTCTGATTTTCATAATACTACTCTCTCCCAATTCCCCTCCTACCTATCTCCTTATTCACTCTTTGCTGAATACTTACTCATTTCCTTTACCCTAAACATGAGTGTCCCTCACAGTTCTATCTTGGGTTCTGTCCTGGGACTCTCCATGTTTTCTGGGTGATCTCATTAGTTTCCATGGGTTTAATTATCATCTCTATATGGATGACTCTATATGGATGACAAATTTATCTAGCTATATATAAATATAGACTTCTCTACTAATATATGTCCTGAACTCCAGTTCTATTATCTGTCATCATCAGCCTGATGGGCAGATTCTCCTGAATGTACTTAGTCATCTCAAATTCAACATGTCCAAAATAGCTCTAATTATCCTTTACTTCTAAACCTGCCCCCCCTGCAAATTTTCTTATAAAATAAGAGAACATTATCATTCTTAAGTCACTAGGCTTTGCAAACTCACAGTCATCCCTGACTTTTCTCTCTGTCCCATTCTGTATACAAACAGTTGCCAATTGATGTAGCCTCTGCCTTCACAACATCTTTTGCATTTTTACTCCTTTTTCTCCACTTTCACAGCCACTTCTATAGTTCAGGCCTTCATCATCTCTCATCTGGATTATTGCAGTGGTCTGGTGATGATTTTCCTTATTTCCTTTCTCCCCCCACCCTCTAATCCATACTCCACATGATTGCCAAGATAATCTTAATAAGGTATCTTGTTAAAATTATCTTGTCAAAATATCTTGTCAAAAAAAGGCTTGCTCAAAAGTCTTTAGAGGCTCTTTCTTATCTCTAAGATAAAGTACAAAATCCTCAACCTTACATTTAAAATCTTTCCCAACATGGCTCTGATTTACCTTTCCAGACTTCTTAAACATTATTCTCACTTCACACACTATATTTCAGCCAAATTGGCAAACTAGCTGTTCCCTGAATTTTTTATTCCATCTCCCACCTCTATGGCCTGAAACCCACTCCTTCCTCACCTCCTCCTCTTAGAATTCCTAATTTCCTTTGAACTTGAAAATCCTCAATTCAGGCACCTCCTCTGACACAAAAGCTTCCCTGATCCTACTTACTTCTTAATAATTTTCCTTCAAATGCCTGTGCATTATCTAACCTGTGTACATCTTGTCTCTCCTCAGAGATTATTATTAATTTTATCTGTTAGAAGCACTTAGCACAGTGTCTGGTACAGAGAAAATACTTAATAACTGTTTATTGAATTGAATTGTATGATGATGGTGGTGGCAAAGGAAATAGTACTAAGACTGTCAATAGCAGGTCAAAAGGATTAATATGGTATGCAGGGAAATAAACAACAAAAGGAAAATGGGAGACTAGAATAAAGGTAGCAGAAATTTGTTCTGAATTAGAAATAAATCGTGTAAAAAGGACTATTGAGCCAAGATACAGTAAACAGAAAGGAAAACATGTCTTCATGTTGTCCTTAGAAGTCAGCACTAGATGTTTTAAGGGCACACTTTGATTATCTGATATCCAAGGACAAAGGCAAAAAGCCTTTTTCCTCTGCTAAGAGATTATCTAGCCTTACTGGCGAGTACTTCCTGTTTATTATATCCATCTTGCTAATTCCTGACTAGCCTGAGACATAAGATGCTGAAAAGTAGACAAGCTGATAATCTAAATGGACATTAGTTAATAAACCTTTCTCTAGAAAAGGAGACTCTACCCTTCAATCTGACCGATGCTGAGGCTAGGAGCCATAGAAACCAAAGCCAGATGCTGGACTATGATATAGTGGGGATGTATTGAATTTGGCATGAAAGGCCCTGGGCTCCAATCCCACTTCTCTTCCATTATACCTGTTAAATCTTAGACATATATCTCATAGCTTCTTCATGCTTCAGTGTTTTCTCTGAAATGAAGGGGTCTTTTTAAGGTCCTACTGAATTCTAAATTCTATGACCTGGGATTTCTGAATCATGGTTGTCGGGTTGAAAAGATCCTTAAAATTCATCCAGTCCAAGAGCAATATGTGGGGGGAAATAGAAGGAGAAATCAAGCTCATAAAATAAAGAACCAGTTTCCTAGAGCTGAGTTAACCCTGGAAAAATGGAAAAGTCCTCACAAGAGGGACTTTACTGTCATATTACAAAATTGAGTTTTTCTAGATTGATAGTCATAAAAATATATTGAAACTTAGGTCTACACCTGAAATTTGGGAAAGCTGCCATCATTGGAACATTAGATTAGTTCCTAGGGGGACAACTAGGTGGAACAGTGGATAGCATGTGGGTTTGGAGTCAGCATGACTCATCTTCCTGAGTTCAAATCTGGCCTCAGACACTTATTAGCTGTGTGACTCTGGGCAAGTCACTTAACTTTGTTTGCTTCAATTTCCTCACCTATTAAATGAGCTGGAGAAGTGGCAAACCACTCAAATATCTTTACTTTAAAAAAATCCAAATGAGTCATTAAGACTCAGACACAACTGAAAAACAACTAAATAGTAGGTCTAAACATCAAAGATGTGGTTGATTGAGACAGTATCTTTTTGTACTTGATGCTTTTTTCAAATAGAAAATACTGAATCCACACAGCATAAATATTAATGGACAGCAGTCCTCAAAGCGCTCTAAAAGAATTGTACTTGATTTGGCTATTTGCTTCAGTGATACAGAATACAACCCATATCTGCTTATCTTATTTGATCCTTGTCCATATAACCCATGTTAGACAAATGAGGTTCACCCATTGTGTTGGGAGCACCCTTTATTTCTCCTTACAACTCAAGAAATATCAGTAAAGTACATGGGCTGCTTATCTGTTATCTCTCAATCCCATCTTCTTTTCCTATTATCTATTTCTATGCTGATATCCTTTAATTTCTAAGGTTCTTTGAAGGATTTTGTAGATTATATCTTGCAGAGTACTTACATCCACCCCCCGCCATTCACCTTTACTTTGTCCTCCATGATATACTTTAATTCTTTAGAGAATTTTTGACTTTCAGCCATAGAATGCTGCCAGCAGAATATTGGTATTAAAAACATGGACCTTTATTTATGGGAGAAGTTTGAGATAGTGAAGAGTTGTGCCATTTCCAGAAGGCAAACAAAACTTTTCCTTCCTCTTTTGTCATTCTGGGTCCACCTCATCATCTTTTCGCTTCCTTTGTCCTAAATAAATGAATGATTCTATAGATTGTCCCTCTCACTTTTATGGCAGAATTTGGATGTTAATACAATGGTTGGAGCACTGATCCGGACTACAGCCTCAGACACTTACTCTGTGGCCCTGAGCAAGATTTGACCTTTGTCTGCCTTAGTTTCCTCATTATAACATGAAGATAATAATAGTCCCTATCTCTCAAAGATGTTGTGAAGAACAAATGAGATAATATTGGTAAAAATTTCTTAGTACAGGATCTGGTGTACAGTAGACACAATAAATGTTTGTTACCTTTCCTTTCTCCCTTCCTTTTCTGCTCCTGTAGATGTTTCAATCAAATTCTGAGTGATTATAGATCTCTTCCAGGAGACTCCGAAAAGGATAGTAGTATAGATATGAATTAAGACTATTTTAAAAAACAAGATTCACAATTTTCAATATTTAAAGAAAAACAAATGAGCTAGACACAATTAGCTGTCTTTTTTCTTGAATAACAGGCAATGACTGCTGCTTTTCCCCCAATTTGAGGGCTCTCATATGCTTCAGAACAGATTTCCGTAGAAGAACTCTTGCAAACAAGTTTCATCCAGTCTTTAATCTCTCTATAGTAGGAGAAAACCTTACTTACCTGCCCATAGCACTTAATGATTCATATTTTGGGTAGGACACTTTTTACTCTTTCAAAAATCAATCAGAAATGAACTGAAAAACTGTGTAGTAGTAGCACATGTTAAAACCCCATGATGACACATATCTAAGATGCTCTGAGTTGTTTTCCACTTCTCTTGGAACACTGAATATATATCTGATATCCATTCCTACCCCCATCATACACACATACACATACACTAATTAGAAGCCTCATGAGGGTAAGAATGCTGTTTTATCAAAATTTTCTCTCTCCTCCAGCACTTAGAAAATACTTCGTACACAGTAGGAGCTTAATGTTTGAAGCAATACTGCTGAATGAATGGTCAGAGTCCCTACTGCTTGCATAGATTCCCTACATAAAGGCAAAGATTTGGTTAAAATCTAAGGAATGACAGAAAAGTTTATGTGCTTATCAATGGCATCTCTTCTCCCCACCAATGAATGGATTCTCTTTTGGTTTCTTTTTTTTTTTTCTCTTTTGGTTTCTTTTTTTTCTCTTTTGGTTTCTTAAAAGAGAAACTAGAGTATTAATTTTTTTTTCAAAAAAAGGAACCACATGTCTAATTAGTGGTAAAAACAGAAAAACCTTGTGAATAAAACAGTTAGAATTAAACATGAGAGGGAGAGGGAGAGAGATAGATGAGATATAGATAGATATTGAATCTAGATCTAATCCTTCAGAAATTCTTCTCCTCTAGGAATCTTTCCCCCTATACTCCTTACTCTCACCCCTGCCATTTTCTGTTGGATGGTTGCAAACTTATCGACTAAGAGGAGAATTCCTTGATCCCCTTTCTAGAAAAAAACAGTCCAAAGTGCTATAAATTGTGGCATATTTCAGCCCAAGTAAGCTAGAGAGGCCAACAAGGTCCAGTAGCTATTACATCTATATCAGGGTCATCAGGTGTGGTAGGTCAGCCAGTGCCTAGACCTTGCTCTATAGTGGTCTCCCCTCACTGTTTGTAGCAGGCTCCCAGGACAGAGTTTGGTTCCAAGCTTGTCTCCCTCCCATAGGTTTCAGCTCACCTCTCTCCTGGTCTCAGTGGTGTCCTGGACATTGTGTATCATCATGGGATTTTAACATGCATTACTATTATACAGTGTTTCAGTTCATTTCTGGTTGGTTATGAGAAGTGAGGAGGATTCTTGAAAGGGTAAAAAGTGTCCTACCCAAAATATGAGTCATTATGTGCTATGAGCAGCCTAAAAATCACCATTGCATCTTTTTATTCTCCCTGTTCTTCCTCTGGCAGGAAGACGTTTAGTGGGGTCTGGCTCTCTAAACAACAAATGTATTTTTTAAATTTGTACTTCACTGTCCTTATATAGGATGAACCACTCATGGGGAGTAAGTACATCTAGGGGCAGCTAGTGGCTCAGTAGATATAACACTAGTCCTGGATATAATGGGCCCTGAATTTAATTCTGATCTCAGACACTTACTAGCTGCATGACTCTGGGCAGATCATTTAACTCCAATGCCTCTTAAAAAGAAAAATATAAAAATAAAAGTTTCCTTGTGGGATTCATGTGTGTGTGTGTGTGTGTGTGTGTGTGTGTGTGTGTAGGGAGTGAGTCAGGGGAGACTATCTACATCACAAAAGGTATTAAGGAACAATCTGCTGTAATGGAAAAAGCATTAGATCTGGATCCCTGTCCAGCTCTGCCACTAATTAACTTTGGGCTATTCATTTGACTGCTTAGCTTTAGTCACATCTATAAAACAGGAATAATATTATTTGCACAAACAACCTTGGGAGGGTGTTGTGAAAATCAAATATGGAATATTGTAAGTTAGCTAGCATTCGCCATTAGTGGGTCTGGTTGCTGTCCAGCTCATATTACTCTGTAAGCCTTAAGATTGCTTAGGATTGTCCAGGAATCATCTAGTTGGGGGGCCCAAATATACTTAAGCAGATGACTAACAATATGAAGTAGCATCAGCTAGAGCTCATAAGTGCTAGAGGAGTTCAGCCAATACTAAAATTTTACTTTTGACAACATTTAAATAGAACAGAGGTTTTTAAATAGAAAGAAGTTAGGTTCTTCACAGCATGAGAATGCAGAGCTAGAAATGTGGAGAGATAACTAGGGCTTGGTTCCATGAAATTAGAAGTCAATGGTGACTCTCATACTCCTTTAGCAGATAGAAGTGAGTTTTGTTCTTAGCAAGGATTTCTTAGATCTGCAATTTTACTGAGTTAGGAACACCTAGTGAAGATGTTCCTTCTACCTAGAGGCAGTTAGACAGTTCAGAAGATAAAGTGTGGAGTCATGAAAATCTGAGTTCAAATCTGGTTTCAGATATTTTCAAGCAAGTCATTTAACTTTCATCTGCCTCAGTTTCCTCAACTATGAAATGGAAATGATAAGCACCTCTCTTCCAAGGATATTGTTCTCTGTATTTTCATTGAGTGGTACCCTGGGGGTCTTTCCCCTAGTAGAATCTTATGTCTTGAGGGTCTGGGATCTTTTTTCCCATTGAATTCTTCTCAGACACCATAAGTGATAACTGCCAGCTCTTGGAAAATGTATAACCCTCCAAGTGCTAGTGCCCAAAGCAAAGGGGAATGCCAGGGCCAAGGGCAGGAACAAGCCATTCAGCTTCTGTCTTGCTCAGTTCAGCTGTCAAGGTGAATTATAGTCTGGCTGGTAGGGTCCAGAGCTGGTGAGCACAATATGTTCTCACTCTCCTTTGCTGTAGGTGAGCCAGATGAGGAGAGCTGAGATGCTGAGTTTTTCCTGGACTTGGCTAAAACTAGGGAACAGGCTGCGGCAGCCACCTGTTTCACAAGGTGTCTGGGATGGCTGAAGCAGGCTGCCTTGCACTACACCTGCCTTGGGCCTCACACACCCAGCTGTGCCGCTATTGAGTCCCCTTTGGTGTTTAAGATTCAAAAGGCTGCCCACGGATCCTAGATCCAAAGAAGCTGGGCTTGCCTCAAGTCAAGAGGCTCTCAGGGTTAGGCGCCTCACTTTGGGGAGGCCAGAGATCCACAGCACTATTAGGAGGAGAACAGGAGAGATAAGAGAATTAGGGTCACCCCAGATGACAGTGCGAGGTTCTAGCAGTGTGATACACCAATGGAAAGTTTTAATTTGGAATTTGGAGTCAGGGAAAGTGGGTTCAAATCCTTCCTCTTTCACCTAACTATCCGTGTGCGGCTTTGGCCAAAATCGGTCCCTCCCGGGGCCCCTGGAGAGAATAAAAGTGGTTCCTTCCTCTCTCTATTCCTTCCGCCCCTCCACAAGCCATTCCCCTCCCTTAGGCTGGTAGGGGGCGGGCGGCTCAGGGTGGGCAGAGTGGAGGACCAGCAGAAAAGCGAAAGGGCTACAGTTTGTGCTCTCTTTCCCCACAGGCTATGGCCATGCGGCCCCCAGCACAGATGGGGGGAAGGTGTTCTGCATGTTCTACGCGCTGTTGGGCATCCCGCTCACGCTGGTTATGTTCCAGAGCCTGGGGGAGCGCATCAACACCTTTGTGAAGTACTTGCTGCACCGAGCCAAGAAGGGGCTGGGGATGCGGCGCTCCGATGTCTCCATGGCCAACATGGTCATCATCGGCTTCTTCTCCTGCATCAGCACGCTGTGCATCGGGGCAGCCGCCTTCTCCTACTACGAGCACTGGACCTTCTTCCAGGCCTATTACTACTGCTTCATCACCCTGACCACCATTGGGTTCGGGGACTATGTGGCCCTGCAGAAGGACCAGGCTCTGCAGACTCAGCCCCAGTACGTGGCCTTCAGCTTCGTGTACATCCTCACCGGGCTGACGGTCATCGGCGCCTTCCTCAACCTCGTGGTCCTACGCTTCATGACGATGAACGCGGAGGATGAGAAGCGGGACGCCGAGCACCGGGCCCTGCTGACCCGCAACGGGCAGGCGGGAGGCAGCATCCACACCACGGACACGGCGTCCTCCACCATCGCCGGCAGCGGGGGCTTCCGCAACGTCTACGCCGAGGTTCTTCACTTCCAGTCCATGTGCTCCTGCCTGTGGTACAAGAGTCGGGAGAAGCTCCAGTACTCCATCCCCATGATCATCCCCCGGGACCTGTCCACCTCCGACACCTGCGTGGAGCAGAGCCAGTCGTCCCCCGGGGGCGGCCGCTATGTCGACACCCCTTCCCACCGGTGCCTCTGCACAGCCCAGCGCTCGGCCATCAGTTCCGTCTCCACTGGTCTGCACAGCCTGTCCACGTTCCGGGGCCTCATGAAGCGCCGAAGCTCAGTGTGACACGGGGCTGGTGGTGGGCCGGGCTAAGGGCCCAACCCGCCCCCACAGGCCGAGGAAGGGGGAGGGGGCAAGGGAGCAGTCGGAAAACGGACTCCATAAAGTTTTGCTTCAAATCACCTATTAAAGAAATAAGCTCCATGTCTCTATGTGGGCAGAGAGGCTGTGGGATCTATGCCCCCATAGTCTGGGTGGCTCTGCAGGCATCGGCCCAGGGGTTTGCTTGCCCACCACTGGTCAGTATAGGAGTAGGGGGCTTCTGGGCTTCTCCTAAGACCTCCAACTGTGCCTGCCCACCAACCTGCCCAGGGCCTAGGGCTTATGCCTAGGGGCTTCTTGCATCTGAGACCTTTCTATATTCTCTCCATGCTCTGAAAAATTCCAAGAAATGTGAAACTTGGTGGGGGATGGGAACCAGAAAGGGTCTAAGGGGAAACTTTCGCTAGCCTTGGAAATTTGAGGAGCTGCGGGCCTGGCCCTTGAGGCTCAGCTGTTCCCAGAGGCCCATCCACTCACCCCTCCCTCACCACCATCCCTCTGGAATGGGACTTCTCTGTGTTAAGTGTTTGTTTGCATCTCTATTTATACCCCTCAGCATTGGTGTCCTACAGTTGTCCTATCTGTGAAGTTCTTCCTTCCCTCCTTGTCTGGGGCCAGGGACTTTTAGCTGCTCCCACTCCCTAGTTGGCCCGGCTCCCTGTTATCACACCCCGCCCCCATCACCTCTCTCCTGCTCTGAGTCACATCTTACAATCTCCCCACCCCAGGTCTTGTTTTATATTGTTTTTGCATGGCTTTGCAAAAAGGGAACGTTTAGCAGAGAGGAAGCAGAAAAGAGAGATTGAGCAAAAGGAATAACTTCCAGTGCTTCTGTCTGAGACTCAAGCTGGAATTTTCTGGTTAAAAACTCAATCATATTTCTCATAGTGGAAGGAGCTAGTGTGTTTCCTTGGAGGTGAGGATAGGTAGTAATCCCCATTTCAATACCCTGCCTGTCCTTGTTGTCTCAGTTGGCCATTTCTCCTGATTCTCTTTGCCTGCTCTCCTGCCCCAAATGCATACCTCCTACATCTCCTTGTCACCAAGACAATTTTGGAGCAAAAACCCAAAGATGTCATCCATCTCCGGGGCCCTGGGACCCGACCACTGCTACCCTTCAAAGAACAGGCAGCTACAGCAAGACTCCTGAGGACCTTCCCCAGGTCAGAGCAGCAACTCTGTAGGCATGGGACTCTTGACTCTTCCGCATCTGAAGCTGTCTGTGGATAGGGGAGCCCTTGGTGAGGGGACTTTAGCGTCTTCCAGCTATTCTTGAGGTAGAACTTCTGAAAGGTCCCCAAACCTGCAATCAAGAAAACAGGGGAGAGGGGAGAGCAGAGAACAACATAAAAATGAGAGTGGAGTCCACCTCAGCCCTCCTTTATCATTTCCTGATTACGTTCCACCCCAATTCCTGATCAAATCAAAATAGCTGAGAAGGTCATGGCTGTGCCTGAGTGGGGACATGGTACCACGCCAGGAGATTTCTTGATTTGGGAAATCAGAGTTCTGGGACTAAAGCGTGAGTAGCAGTAGAAACCTGAAAAGGAGGCAGATTCATCATTCTGTTGATGTAGCCTTGGTCTGGCAGGCAAGGTTTGGCTCTGCCTTTGCCTAGGTGGACACATCTGCTCCCTTTAGGTATGGAATAGATGCCCGTCTGTCCAGTGACAGGGGAAGGAAAATTCTTCAGGCTCAAAACAGGAAGGAGAGCTGCCAAACCGGAGGGGAGTGCGCATCTCCTCAGCATGCCGGGCTTCCCTGCTGCCTCCAAGTACTGCAGGCTTTTTCAGACATAGTTGTCCCAATCAGGAGCTTACCCTTAGAATAGAACAAATCTCAACAAATGACAGCAGAGCTGTGTGGCAACTCAGGGCACCAGCAGGTAGGAGGAGACAGAGATGGAGCAGCCATGATCTCAGGCACTCACATCCAGGCACTCTATAGCCACGTGCCTGCTGCTGACCCTCCTGTCCCACAGGCACTTGGGATAAATCTGGCACTGCCTGCCCCGCAGCCAGGCTTTGTTCTTCCCTTTCTTCGGCAGACACCCTGGAGCTGCAGGCTCCCCTTCTGCATCCTCTCCTCCCTTCTGGTCGCTTGACTGCCTCTCTGTCCCTAATGTTTCAGCTCTTGGCTCCTGCGATCAAGGCTTCCAGCCTGAGTGTGTGCCCTCACCAGCATTTGCCTCTATGGAAGTGTTAGGTGGGATTTGCTCCAGGCTGTGCAGCCAGTAGGAATGACTGTGGGTCAGAGGCTGAGAATTTATTGCTTTCAAGTTTTTGACCTCATATTTCAGAGGAGGATACTGGTCTGCTCGCTACTTAGCCTCCATCAGAGCCCCAAGAAAAGGAAAAGAGGCAAAAGTAAGGCCTTAGCCCAGACAATCTAGTACCAACAGGTGCCTCCAGGTGTGTAAGGAGTTAGGAGGAGAGCGTTAATAGGCAAGCTGAAGGAGGTGCACATGAGCCCCTCGGCTCTCTCCCTGGGGAAGGATGAAGCTTTTTTCCCACCCACAGGGCAGAGGGTCAATCTCTGTAGTAACTGTTACCAGACTGGGCAATTGTATGCCTGCAGAAGAAGCAATAATAAATGGCGAGGAAAGGATTGGGTGTCTGAGGGCTCCACAGGGAGATGCCCTTCCTACCTAAGTACCCTTTCTTCCCCCCTCGCCTCATCTGTGTTTCAGTAGGATTGACTTCCATCCTGTGAGATCCCCTGTCCCCAGGTCCTTGGAAGTTGCCACTCCCCTGCAGCACAGCAGACATGGGGAGCACCGTGCTTTTCCACCAGGAAGGACCGGATACATAGGAGGGGCAAATTCAGGAAAATGATGGGGAAAAGAAAAAAAGATGGGAAGGGGAGCAAAGGTTTTCAACCAGGAATGAAAGAGACATGGATAAGTGATGTTGTCTGTCTTCTGTCCACCTGCCCTCTCCTCTTCCCCCTCCAAATTCCTCTCTTTTCGCAGGTAGCCTCTCTGCTTCCCTGATGCCTTATCCCTGGGCACACTGCCAATTAAATATGCAATATATGTGGGAAAATCCCCCCACCCTCATCCCTAGTCCCTCCCCACCCCAGCCTCTGAAATCACTGTCCTCCAGAGAACTGGAGACTCACAGAGGCATTCCCTCAACCTATCCATCTTCACATTAAGAATGACAACTAATAAATTCTGTACATTCAGACCAGTGACAGCCTCGGCTACTTCTGTCACCTTTATCCTGGAGGCCAGACCTCCAGTCAGTTTTGACAAGGGGAACGGGATAAACCTACACTCATCCAATGGCCCAGCGCTTTCCTGCTGGCTAGCTTGGTCCTTTTAATAAAAGCAATGGATGGAACCAGGGAGGAATCTAGCCCAGCACCAGAAGACAACCTGCTTGCTTTGAGAACCAAAATCCTCAGATATTTCCATGGTGTGTTTCGTCCACTGGCACATTCCTGACCAGACATCCCTCTCTGCATGGAGAATAGGGTAGCTTACCTGACAAGGTCCCTGCCATCTGGGATCTTCCACCCTTCTCACTTGTCTGGACTCCCAAGGCAGAGGTGAGCTGCCTGGCAACCAACCCTATTAAAAAAATCATAACAGGGTCACCAAGGAAACAAGGAAGGTTCTCTATAGAGGAGAGAGTGGGAACATGGCATGTTTCCTCAGCTGTCCCCATTTGCTCTTTTACCAAGATGGGACACCTCATATCAAGCTGCTGGAGGTTGTCTTACCAGAAACTTCTAAACCCTAGGGCTTTTCCTAACTTTTTAAAATTTAATTTTTAGTTAATAAGTATTTATTTTCTCTTCCTCTGCCTTCCATTAAAGGAAGGAGAAGGATAGTGGGGAATTCTTGTCATAAATATGCATATTCAAACAGAATACATTCCTGCATTGGCCAGCTTCAAAAATGTATATCTCACTCTACATCATATCTCCATCAGGAGGTAGATAGCTTGTTTTCTCAGTAATCATCTGGAATCATGGGTGGTGATGACATTGATCAAAATTGAGCAGTTTTTATATATTCTTCAACCTGCTTCTCCATTCACACCCAACTGGAAAACTACTCCAAATTTAGGATGATAGGGATTTTCAGCTATCTCCCCGTGGTGGTCTTACTTTCTCCAGGTGGGCTGTAAAAAAAGGCTAGCCAGCCTTCTGATGCCTCCAGGAGGAGCTCTCAAGAAGAAGCTTTCAAATTTTTTCAAACTTTTTTTTTAGTTCACAAGTACTCTCCCCCAATAGATAAGGAAACCAAAGTTCATTAGTTATTGTATCCATAGTCATACAGGTCTAGGATATGGCACAGCCTCAGGTCTTCTGACAGCAAGGACAATTGACTCTTTTCACTCTCAATCTCCCTTATAAGGATGCCTGGAGTGGCTACCATACAATCTGCCTTTGCACTAAAAGAATTGGAGACAAGTAGAAAAGATGGTAACCAGGGCCAGCAAATGAGGACCATAGCCTAGAAATGAAAGGCATCTTAGATGTCATCCCCACAGATGAGAAAACTAAGACTTATGGGACTTGCCTAAGGTGTGAAGGCAGTAAGCATCAGAGGGGAAATTTGTACCCAAGTCCTCTGCCTCCAGGTTCAGTGATTTTTCCACTATACCACACTACCTTCCACCCAGAATCATTGAATTTCCAAGTTAGAAAGGATCTCAAAAGTCATAAGGCCTCTTATACAGAAATCCTTTCTATATAACCCTGGTCGAGATTAGCCAACCTTAGCCTGAATACTTCCAGTAGTGAGTAATTCACTATTTCACAAAGCAGCCCATGCCATATTTTGACAGATCTCACTACTTAGACATTTCCTAATTACATTGAGCTGGTCTGCCTCCATGCAACTTCCACCCCCATCATCCTGGTTCTGCCTTCTGGAGTCAATCAATCAACAAACAGTTATTAAGTGCCTCCTGTGAGATATAAATAAAAAGAAAAGAAACACCAATACTCTCAAGGAATTGACATTCTATCGGGGAGACAATGTGTATTTAAAGGATAAATATAAAGAAAATAAATAGAGATAAGTCCAAATATTCTTCCACATGATAACTTTCAAGTTCAAACCAGGTCAGGTCTTTTTCTGGCAACATTTCCCAGCCTCTTACAATCCATGACATTATAACCTTCATCCATTCTCCTATGCCCTGCCCCCAAACATGGATGGCAACACATTTGAATGCCAGCCATCCTTTCCATGCTGAGATCACTAAGTACCTCATCCCTCCAAGTCACAAATTGGTCACCAACTGGTAAGAGAGGGCAGTGTGGAATGCAAGGACACTGTGACCCACCAAGGACCTCTTCCTCTTGCACTGAAGTATTCTGATGCCCTGCTTTAGGGATAGTGACTAAGAGACTCAGTGGGAGTAGTGCTAATATTCTGCTAATTAATTCCTAATGCCTTACCAAAGACCAAAACTGAGTTGCTCAGTCCTTAGTCCCTTCTTTTCTTTCAAGTAGTTCTTTCCTTATAAAATAACAATAACAATAATAATACTCTTTCCTCATTAGTCATCTTGAATCATACATGGTGATGACATTCATCAAAGTTTTCAAATCTTTCAAAATTGGACAGTTCTTATATTCTTTAACTTGGTCTCCCATTCACACTCAATTGGGAAACTATTCCAAGTGTAGGACTATACTGACTTTCAGGTATTTCTCCCTACCCTCCACCCCAGCAAAGTGCTCTTTGTTTCCTCCAGATAGGCTGTAGATAAAGGGTAGACAGGACTCCAGATATTTCCTGGAGTAGCTTAGCTCTCAAGAAATTCTCAGAATGTTATTACCTTTCACATTTCTATAGCTCCTTTTAGTGCACAAGCATTTTTCTCACAATAGATCAGGAAATCAAAGTTCAGAGAGATTAATTAACTTGCTTTTACATGGGGTTTTAGAGTTTGCAAAGCACAAATACTATCTCATCTTATCCTCACATCAACCCTGGGAAGCAGGCATTATGATATCCTCATTTTACAGAAGAGAAAACCGAGGCAGGTAGAGTGGCTTGCCTAGTATCTCACAACCACTAAGTGTCTGAGTCAGGATTAGGACCCAGGACTTCTGGACTCCTGTTCCCAATTCACTGTAATCCACATCAAAGTAATGTGACCCAGCTCCCTTCCTCCTGGAGAAGACTCCAATCAAGATCAGAAGAATAATTATTCATATTTTTGTAGCATTTCAAACAGTAACTTGAAGCAGCATCTCAATAGTTTAGGCAACCCTAAAACTTTAAATTGAAGATTTGATGTACTATATCAATAGAAGGAATTTCCTTCTCCGGGAATTCTCTCTACCATTAAAATTGCAGCTCCAATTTATGTTCCTATCCCTATTCCTTTGTCATGGTAAACCATTTCACATACATTAATACACAGAAGAGGGATAATGTGGGATAATGACTATAAAGTCAATTTTAGAACCAAGAAGATTTATGTCTGCCACTCAATCTGCCATGTGACTCTTGGAAAGTCACTTAATCTCTTAATATCCTTTGCAAGTTACAGAGATGCTGAATGACCCTCGTAGAGGGAGTTTCCTCATTGGTAGTTCCCTGAACCAATGAAATCATAAATCCATTCCCATCCATTTATGGAGACAGTATAAGGATTATTTCCTCCACTTTACAGGTGATGAAACTAAGTCCCAAAGAGAGAAAATGATTTATCCACTATCATCAAATTAGTTTTTTTCTGATTCTTTCCACCATATCACCTGAAGTGCCTTTCTGAACTTAAAGAATGTGTAAGTTCTATGTATGTTCCTATTAGATAGTCTGACCTAGCTAAGCTTTCTGGAGACTGGGGAATATAGCTTTTGTTTCCTCTCATCTTGGCTAAATTCCTGATGATAATGATGATAATAATGATAGCTAATGTTTTTATAGTACCTACTATGTGCTGGATACATTGCTAAGTGTTTTATAGTTTTTTTTTTTTCATTTGATCCTCACAACAATTCTGGGAGGCAAATGCTATTATTATCCCCATTTTACATATGAGGAAACTAAGTCACAGGTGACTTTCCCAATCTCATACAACTAATAAATTCTGAAGTCATATTTGAATTCAGGTCCTCCTGAATCCAAGCTCAGCACTAACCATTGTACCATCTATTTACAATCTTAGAGATACTAATCTCCACTGAGACGCCAAATACCCATCATTGTTAGTCATAGAATATTGGAGTTTGACTCGAGGAGCCATCTAGCATAACTCATATTTAAGAACAAATCTTCACTATCACATATCAGATAATCATATCAGATAAGTGGCCATCCAGCCCCTTCGGAACCCTTTTTAAGGAAGGGGAAAACCTATCACCCCCTGGAAGTAACCTATTCCATTCACGGATAAGTCTTTACTTCTTAGAAAGATTTTTCTGGACTGCACCCCAAATTTGCCTTTACAATATTTGGCCTTTGCTCCTAATGTCTCCACCTGGGGCCTCCAAATAGATAATGCTCTGTATCCAAATTCCATTTTGGTCCTTGCCCTAGTCACAATGACATTCTCTGAGATCAGCTATGCCCAGGATTTCTTGCCATAGTCTAGGCTACAGATCTTCCTCAGATACCTTTCCCTGGTGATTCTCCCTTAGAAAAGTAATCAAGGGACAGCTAATTGGTACAGTGGACAGAGCACCATTCCTGAAGTCAGGAAAACCTGACTTCAAATGTGACCTCAGACACTTAACACTTCCTAGCTGTGTGATCCTGGGCAAGTCACTGAACCCCAATTGCCTCTCAAAAAACCCCAATAATCAAGGAGCAGAAAAATAATGAAGTAACTAAGATAGCACAGTGGATAGAGCACCCAACTCTGAAATCAGGAAGACCCGAGTTCAAATATGGTTTCAGACACTTAACACTTTATTAGCTGAAAAAAGAAAGAAAGAAAGAACCAAATGGGTATGCCTAGAAATGGAATTATAGTAGAGGCATCCCTTATTTTACCAATTTTACCAGTTTACCAATTTATTAGTTTACCAATACTCACTTTCTGCCCCCTTGGATACGGAAAGGGGGGAAGAAGAAGAGAATAAAAGTAAACACAGATGGCCCACTTTGAGTGTTCTGACTCTAATCTATAGATAGCAGAAGATTTCCTGACTTCCTTTCCTCAAGTATGAGCCTAGGAAAAGGAAGAATAGACAAGATTGTGTTTGAGGAGTCTTACAGCAAAGTCTAGTTAAAGGGAATCAATTGCAAAGCCCTGGAGCAGGGGATGTGGTCTTTTGGTCCTTTGAAGGACTGGTCTCTTCTCCCTCACATCTCTCAGGGGATCTTCCTCTCCCTACTAGGCCTTTATAATCTAAGGCTATTCCCAAAACAGACCTTTCCTATCTCCTAGTTTCTTAATTGTTGTTTGCTAAAATGTAACAAAACCTTTGCTACAGACATAATGCTACAGACATAACTACCTTTGCTACAGACATAAATGCTACAGACATAACTCCCCCCTCACTTTTGTGGCCTGTATATGAAGCAGGGAAGGGAGATACTGTTCCCACTGTTGAAGCCCAAACTGGGGGAAATGTCTGTAGCTGAAATCCAAAAGGAGTCTTCACATAGAAAAAGTGGAGCAGTAGACAGAAGGTTTGGAGTCAAGGGGTCTGGATTCAAATCCCAGCTCTTCTAATTACTATCCATGGGAATGTGAGCACATTATTTCCCTCTATCTTTCAGTTTTCTTATCTGTAAAATGGGAGTTTGGATTAAGCGACTCCTTTCAGTCCCTCAGTCTATAATCCTACAGATGTAATGTTGTCAAAGTTCATATCCAAGATCATTGACTGCAGAACTAAATTTGTACAATGAATAGCATTGGGTCTGGAGTCAAAAAGATCCAGATTCAACTCTGGCAGCAGGTATTTACTAGCTTTGTGACCTTGGGCACATGATTTAACCTTTAACTATCTCTGTTTCCTCCACTGTAAAAATGAGGACCAAAAAAACACCTTCCTCACAGCGTTGTTGTGAGGATCAAATAAGTTATTATTTGTAAAGGGCTAAGCAGAGTGCCTGGCATATAATAGGTATTTAATAAATGCTTGTTTCCTTCTTTCCATGGTGAAGAGGCTATAGTGGTATTCTAAGTGAATAGCTTTAGATGAAGAGCTGATTCCTGAAATCCAAATGAACCACCCAGATCTTCCTGGCCTTGAACAAAGTTGTTTTTCTGAGTTCAAAGATCTCTCATATGTAAACATTAATTACTTGCCCCCTTTTCTCTGCCACTTCCTAGGATCTATTTACTATGGAAAGGGATATAGAAAAGTTCATAAATAATACAATTGATTAGTGTAATCAGGAATATTTTTTAAAGAGAAATCTACTTAGTTGTTTTGGATTCAAGGACTAACTTCAGAGGTCAGAAAAATGATTGGCCTCCCCTACCATTGCTCAACATTTAGTTAGTAGCAAATGTTCTCTAAATAAATGATCACATACTAAATGTTTTTATCCTACCCTTAAAAAGTCAAAGCAGAGACCAATACATAACTAACATATCCATTTGAGGTTTATTGCAGGCTAAATTGGGGAATAGAATACAATTGTCTGGGTTCCACGATGATATCAAAGTATTCACTGAGAAGAGCAGGAAGTAGTGAATTTTCAGCAATGGTTCCATTTGAGGCTGCATTATTCTTTTTTATATAAAACAGAATTATCAACAAAATTTCATGTTAACCCAGTCTTAAATATTTTGGGAGTACTGCTTGGCCAAGGTAGAGATGGATGAGCTCACAATGAACCTTTCTGAATTCTTGATTGGCTTTTTGGGCAGCTTAGTCTTGGCATATACTCAACAGCCTTGGAAGGTGTCTATGATTTCATAACTGTCCAGCTCAGAGTCTCATAATTGTTTGAGAATGTCCTTGGAGAAGTTATTGTTATCTTAGAATAGAGGACAAATGTTCTTTAGTAAAGTTTCTCACAAAAGTTTTAAAAGAGAGAAAATAAAATTGAACTTTTAATGGGCTAGTCAAGAGATTAAAAGAGGTTATGGTATACTTCAAAGAAAACTACTAATACTTAATAGCAAATAGAAATCAGTACAACATACAACACAATACAAGTGTTTCATCTAATGAAGAAGGAAAGTTCTCACAATGGGAATTGTACTGACAATTTCAAAATTCAATAAGCAATAAGCAATAAAAGTATTCAATCCAATTCAGAGGTTTGGATCATCACTTAAATCTAATTAATTTAATTAATCAGAGACAGGTTCTTAACCCTTTTTTAAAAAAAATGTTATATTCCCCTTTGGCATAATCTTGTGGAATCTATAGATCTCTTATCAGAATATCAGAATAATATTTTTAAATTTTAAACAAAATAAAATAAATAGAATTACAAAGGAAGTCATTTATGGTGAAATAAAAGTGCATTTTTCCCATCTCAAGTTCATGGACTACTTGAGGTTCCAAGTTAATGGGCCCCAAGCTAAGAAATCCTGTTTGAGACCATAGTGGACTCATGGTATCCTAGTACCAAAACCATAAGACTTAATTAAATTGGTATCTAACTATACCTTATTCAAGCAAGAAACAAACAAACAAAAAATGCTTAAGATATTTTGATACTGTTGTGAGTCCTCTCTCCCCCAGTACAGTTTATAATCCATCCTTTTTATCTTGGGTCATTTTTGTCCATGTATTTTCACAGAAGATTTTCCCAACATTCCAGATACTTTTTTCTTTCAATTTTAATATTTTATGGGTAACTATGCATTACTTGAGCTGTCCATATGCTACTCTTCACCCTTATTCCATTATGAACTCACCTTCTTTTTCCATTCTATAAGCTTATATTTATTTTTATGGCCTATCTTGCATATAAGTCATCTCTGGTCAGGTTTTATAACCCACACAAACTCACAAGAAATACAAATAGCTAAATAAGATTATATTTCTGGAACTGAAAGGGACCTTTGAGATCATCTATTCCAACTCCCTCATTTTACAGATAAGGAAACTGAAAACAAATGTGAAGAGATGTGCCCAAGCTCCCACAGGTAGCAAGTGGGGATTTGGATAGGCATGATCTCAACTTTACTACTATTTCCACACAGTACCATGCTGCCTTCCAATTTTGGGAGGAATTGGAAAGTAAGCCAAAAGTACCCTACCTTTTTTTTAAATTCCCAATCACTTCACAGAATTCAACCCACAGGCAAATGTCCGTTTAACTCATTTCAGTTCAACATCTATTACGTAGCAGACTCTTATCCTAGGTGCTAGAAAAGCAACAATCAAAAACAACAACTTCTATGAATGTTATGGAATATTATTGTGCTGTAAGAAACAATCAGGAAGATGATTTTAGAGAGGCCTGGAGAGACTTACAGGAATTGATGCTAAGTGAAATGAGCAGAACCAGGAGATCATTATACATGGCAACAGCAAAATTATACAATGATCAATTCTGATGTATGTGGCTCTCTTCAACAGTAAGAGGATTCAAACCAGTTCCAATGATCTTGTGATGAAGAAAGCTATCTGCACCCAGAGAGAGGACTGTGGGAACTGAGTGTGGACCACAACATGGTATTTTCACTCTTTTGGTTGAAGTTGTTTGCTTGCATTTTGTTTTCCTCCTCATTTTTTTCCTAATTGCAAACATGTATAGAAGACTTGCACATGTTTAACATATATTGGATTACTTGCCATCTAGGGGACAGGATGAGAGGAAGGGAGGGAAAAAATTGGTACATAAATTTTTGCAACTGTGCATGTTAAAAATTATCCATCCATATAGTTTTTGTGTGTGTTTTTGCTGAGGCAATTGGGATTAAGTGACTTGCCCAGGATCACACGACTAGGAAGTGTTGGTGTCTGAGGGCGGATTTGAACTCAGGTTCTCCTAACTTCGGGCTAGCACTCTATCCACTGTGTCGTCTAGCTGCCCTATCCATATGTTTTGAAAATAAAAAGCTTTATTTAAAAAAAAAAGTTCCTGATCTCAAGGAGCTTACAGGAGAAAACATATGAAAAGTTGGAGGAGAAAACATATGAACAGCTAAACAGATACAAAGTATATATATAGTCTTTTTGGTCAGGGACAGAACACTAGCAACAATCTCAGCAGAAAGACAATTCCATCCTTCACATAGAACATCCTGTCCTAAGCTCCAGGCAGAGGCCCAATGTTGACCATGGAATCTTAGCTACAAAATAGCTTAGCAAAGTTTTTACTACCTAGTTTGTATATAACCCCTAAATACTGGATCTTCTTATTCTTTTCTTTTGTAAATGAATAAACCCTAGAGCAGGTCTTCTTAAACTTTTTTCACTGTGACCTCCTATCACCAGAGAAATGTTTAGATAACTCTGAGCATATAGGTATATAAAATAGACATAGAATTCAAACATTTATTGATAACAAATCATAATTTTTCAATCTCCACATATAGTTATGAGACCCCATATGGGGTCACAAATCGCAGTTTAAGAAGTGGGCTCCTAGAAAATGCATTCTTATAGTGTGTAGCATGTGATGGTGTGGGCAAGAAGGGGGAAAGAAAGGGCACAAAAGCAAAGTTCCGAGATCATAGATTTGAAATTGTAAAGGTTTTCATTGGTTATCTGGTTCAATCTCATTTTATATATGAGACTTCTGAAGTCCAAAGAACAATTTGACCAACTTGAATAGTTCCTATGTCTCCCCATTCAACACTGACTCAATTGAATCATACTGCCTCTTCCATACAGAGGGAGTGATAGAAGAAAGAAAGCCAGTCATCTGAGAAAGAAAATACGAGGGTCTGATGATGATGATGATGATGATAGATAACATTTCTATAAAGTTTACTTTGTGTCAGGGACTGTGCTAAGCTCTTCATAATTATTCTCTCATTTGATCCTCATAAAACCCTGGGAAATAGGTGCTATTATTATTACCCCTGTTTCATAGATGGGGAAATTGAGGTTAAGAATGACTTGCTCAGAATTATATAGCTGATAAGTATCTGAGATCATATTTGAACTCAGGTTTTCATGTTTGCAGGCCAAGAACACCGGCCACTGTTCTATCCAGCTGCCTAAGAATAAAAGGCTTTGGCATCTTGGTACATCAAATGTGAAGTCACAGTCAGTAAGGCTTTAGCTCAGAGGATAGATTTAGAGTTGGGAAAGGACTTTAAATGTCATCTGATCTAATGTTCCCATTTTGCAGATGAGGAATTTGAGACTCAGAGAGGTAAAATCGCTCCCCTAAAGTCACACAAAATGTAAATAACAAAGCCAGGATTACAGACCCTGGGTTTGTTCTGAAACACCATGGTGCCTTGGTCTTTTCTGAGCACTGATCCCCCTCTACAAGTTTTCTCCAGCTTTTTACTGCCAGGAAATACAGGAAAAAGGCCAGAGTTAAAAATAACAAGCAGGAGGATGGGACAAGGTTATAGGAATTCTTTTTTAAAAGCTATTAGTAATAGCCAACTCAGGTCTTCATTGAAATGCAAATGGAGAAAGGCTGGCTTTTTCTTCACTTGGCTCTTGCTTCTTTCCTGACTCATCTTTTCGTTCTTCTTTTGGGCGTCAGCCCCCTCCCAACCACCACTGTTTTCACCAACTCGCTTTCATTTTTATTCTTATTATTTTTACTCTCTTTCTCCACCCCCTCCTTCTTTCTCTCCTCTCTTTCCTATTCCTCTCCTCTTGATTTCTCTCTCTTCTCTCATCTCTTTTTCTCCCTCTTTTTCTTTGTCTTTCCATACTTTTCACCCCGTCTCCCTTGACTTTTCTTCTTCTCTCTCCTTCTCCCAGTTATAAATATTCATATAACTTGTACGTGTTCTTCTCCTATAGTTCTCACTGATTTCAGGTCCCCAGATTCCATCCTTGACCATCTTCTCAATTATAACACTACAAATCTCCAGTCTCTTCTCCTCCTCCCCTACTCTTCACTCAGCATTTTCTCCAAAAGCTGGACACAAATTCATCAATTATGTTGTTAGAGGGAATTCAAATTTAGCCATCAGTTAGACTAGATGGCCTCTAAGGTCCCTTCCAACTCAGATTATGTAATTATCTATATTAAATTTCATCTTATTAGATTCATGCCAACATTTTAGCTTATTGAGATCTTTTTAGATACTGACTCTTGTCATCCAGTGTGTTAGCTATTCCTCCCATCTTTATATCATATGCTAATATGATAAGCATAGAATCTATATTTTTATCCAAGTCATTGATTAAAATGTTAAACCACACAGAGCCAAGGACAGATCCCTGGAGCCTTCCACTAGGTCTTTCCCTCCAAGCTGATATTGGTAAATTAATGATTTATTCATTCAACCAGTTCCAAAACCATCCAACTCTTATCACGTAACCCATATTTTTTCATCTTGCCCATAAAATATAAGAGACTATGCCTCCATACCCACTCTTGCCTAACAAGTCTAATAAATGGATAATAGGTTCTGATCACTCATGCAATGGATTCAAGGAAGTGCCCGATTTGCCCTTTGTTCTTTTTTTTCTTTAGATAAGAGAAATCCTCTTCTCCTGCAAGGAGGAGTGAAGACAAGGACCTAACATTGTCCTCACTTGGAGAAATGTGCATGAGGAAATAAAGAGTCATAGCAGGGAGAAGGTATTAGTATTAATATCAAAGGATTTCTGGACTCTGGTACAGTGGAGCATATTTTTGATGGACCTATGGCAAATATTTTGAAGTATACATGAAGATAGAAATTAGTATTCTCTAGATGTTCTTACTTCATCATAGATACTTTCATATACTTTTCAGCATATTCATAATCCAATGATTTCTACAACATGAAGAAGGGACAGCCAGAACTAAGACTTTTGCTATAAGTTATTCTGGTCCCTCCATTCAAGATATGGGACAGGATGGTATATGACTTCAAAGAAGTCTCTAGATCAGTAGTTATCAAACTTTTTGATCTCAGGACCCCTTTAAACACTTAATAATTATAAAGACTCCAAAGAGCTTTGGTTTGTGTAGATTATATCCTGGGCTGTGTTGAAGCAAGATTGATCGTTAAATTTTTAGTGTGATCATTTATATCTTGGAAATTGGCAAACCTAGAGCTTGATTTACTTTTTTTTTTTTTTTTTGGTCAATTCCCAGATTTAAGAAAACAATGGGGAAAATGTTAATAATGCAAATTTAAATGTAAATTACCACATTTACTTTTGGGGGGAGAGCTAGTTTACTTTTACAGCATATTTCTGGTTATATCTATGAATATTACCTTATTAGACAAGACATTAAAACTGATAAACTTTAAAAATATTTATTCATTCATTTTAAAATAACAATAATAAGCTCATTACATGTTAACATAACATTTTTATTATAGCTTTTTATTTACAAGATATATGCATGGATAATTTTTCAGCATTGACAATTGCAAAACCTTTTGTTCCAACTTTTCCTCTCTTTCCCCCCACTACCAACCCAGATGGCAGGTAGACCAATACATAACATAACATTTTAATGAAATAACTACATTTTCTAAACAGAAAAAAAATCCTGAGAAGAATCGTATCATTTTACTTTTCTTTTTGCAGATCTCTATAATATCTGGTTTAATAGGATTGCTATATTTTCATATCTGCCTCTGCATTCAATCTGTTGTGATATATTATTTTGGTTGAAAGATAAGAAAAAAAGTCAGTAGTTGGGAAAATTTTATTAAGCAAATAACAATTTAGTGTTATTAGGAAAGTAGTTTTGATCTTAGGAATCTTCTGAAAGGATCTCAGGAGCCCCCAGGGGTCTGCAGACCACAGTTTGAGAACCACAGGAGAACTATTTTAAGCAAATGATCATAAGTTAAAGAGATTTGTTTGAAGGTCAAATCAGCTAAGGTGGTACTTATTCCACCTAATTTTTTTCTGCCCTGGGATCAAGTACCCAGCATGTTCCCAGTACTTAGTACTTCTCAGCCTCTACTTAACAGGGATACCCATATTATCCAATCACAAAGGGAACTCATTCCTGGAATAAGATCTCTTGCTTCCACTTTGATTTCTGCTTCATTAATGAAGTTTCTAACCATGAAATCCATCACTAACTCATATCATTTTTGCTCTTCAAGCAAGTATTGAAACAAGTTCCCTCAGTCATCAGGTGAAAAATAACTATTGTTTATTAGAATGTGGTACAGCATAATGGATAGAGTGCTGGACTTGAGTCAGGAAAACTTGATGTTCAAATCCCTTCTCAGTCATTTACTAGCTGTGGGATGCTAGGCAAGTGACACATTTATCTAAAGGAAATTTCTTCATCTGTAAAGAGGGCTAATCAACAGCACCTCCTCCACAGAGTAGTTGTGAAGCTCCATGGTGTAAACATTAAAGCATTTGTAACTCAAGTATTAGAAGCTCAGATTACCTGGTGGAGAAATGCTTGAGTTCATTACTATCTACCTATAGAAAAGCCTTGTTGAATGGAGTCCAGCGTTTCTTCAGAGAGAGACATGTGAATGGAGGACACTCAAGGGAGGAAAGAAAAAGACCTTGGAATGGCAGGCATGTATGGGAAGCCAGTCTCGTAGTGTCTCTGGACTTCCTTGAAATTCTAGAGATGCTTGAATGGACCTCCTCTGGGTGAGATTTCTCTTTATCCCTTTTTTGAAGTGAGTTCCTAACTTCCTCCCAGATAAAGAATTCATTCACTCTGATCTGCATAATTTCTCTACTTTCTGCTTGCTGTTTGACTGATTAATAGATTTACTTGATATTTACAATCTGTGATGATATTTTGTGTAACTAGTGTTTGGTGAGGTAAGTAAAGAGCTACTCTCTCCACTTAAGAGTGGCCAGGAAAATGGCTTTATTTCTAAACTACAAATCCTACCCCAGACAGATATTTGAAGTATGACAGATAAGTGTCATTCTACCTTAATACCTCTCTCAGAGACTGGAGAAAAAAGAACCCAGTTTGCAAATACACATATGGCCTGCTTGCCCCAGTATGCTTTATTGACCTTGACTCTCCTCCCCACTGCAAAGAATGGCTGGCTCTCAGATCACATCTATCCATAATATCATCCATGAGCCATATCTGTACATATAGATAATATCTGTGGTCCTCTCTATCTTACACATTCTATAAATGTGACTTGCAGTTTCTTTGTCTGGCACATAGTAAGTTTTTCAATACAGTGAACATTTTTTCATTCATTCATCATTTATTCTTACCTGGCTCAACCCTATTGCTGCCCCTAGAGAAGAAGGGCACTGACGGGTCCCCAATTATCACCTGAGGAGTGGGAAGACAGGAATCTTAGAAGCTGATCCTTACTCCACTAAGGTTATTTGGAACAGATATATTTCTCACTCTCAGCATGGGCACATTGACAAAAACACATAGAGTAACAAGAGATTTAAATGACAAGACAGGCCAGGGAACAGCCCTGAATTATTGATCTTTTGCTATCACAGCAAGCCCAGTCTCTCTCCCACTGCTGCTTCTAGCCCCATCCTTCACTGTCTCAGCTTCCCAGAATATATCCTCAGTGAATTGATTTTCAAATCATGACTTTCTCACCCCAAATACTGAGTTAAATTTAGTGAGGACAGGTGACAGAAAGAGGTTTTGGCTTGTTTTGAATGGTCCATACCAGCACTTTTACAAGTATACTATACTCCCCAAATGCCGCTCTCAGCCATACTTCTCTCAATCTCTTTTTTCCAAGAGCTACAGGCTCTGAAAGCATTTATATAATGGTTGTGATTAGTTGTGATTTTTCATAAAATTAGGTCAATCAGTCAACAAATATTTATCAAGCACATACTATGTCTGGGGCATTACTGTGCGAAGTGCAAAAACCTCCTATCAGTCAATCACCATGTTGAGTATTATCTCATTTGATCTTCACCACAGCCTCAGAAGGCAAGCACTATCATTACTCCCACTTTACAATTGCAGAAACTGAGGCAAAAAGAAGTTAAGTGATTTGTCCAGGATCACACAGCTAGTATGAGTCTGAAGCCAGATTTGAACTTCAGTCTCTCCTAACTCCAGACCCAGCATTCAATCCACTGTACCACCTACCTCAGTCTACAAAAACAATCCCTGATTACAATGAATTTACATTATTTTAAAAATGAATTTCTGCTTTAGTAGTGTATTGTTTACTGTCTTCTCAGTAACTTAATTTCTTTTTTATTATTTATTTTCAAATGCATTAATAATCTGTCCTTCCTTTTGAATAAAAAACAAACAAAACAAGAAAAATAAACTTATCATAAACATCCCTAGCCCAGCAAATCCTCATATGGTCATGCCTGAAGTCACTTTGCATTTTAAGTTCATTATCTCTATGGAAGAAGGTGAATATTATGGTCAGTCTTCTGAACTTGTGTTATATTACTGAAATGATAGAATTCTGAAACCTTTCAAAGTTGTTTTTCTCTGAATGTTGTTGTCATTGTGTAATGTTTTCCCCCTAATTCTGTTCCCTTTACTGCAGAGTTCATAAAGTTCAGTTCATAAAAGTCTTCCCAGCTTCCTCTGAAACTATTTTGCTATTTCTCATGGCACAACAATATTCCAGACAATCTAGACAATTGCATTGTTTAGCCATTAGCCAACAGGAAGACAACTGCTTGGTTTCCAAATTGGAGGTACTATAAGAAAGGTTTCCATAAATGTCTTTGTACATTTAGGACCTTGTCTTTTTGTTTGATCTCTTTGGGAGGAGAGGTCTCATAATGCTCTAGCTCTAAGTGGCTTCCCAGAATGGCTAAACCAATTCATAATTCTGCTAACAATATGCTAGTTTGCCTGTTTTCTCACAACCCCTTTAACATGTCATTTTCTTCTTTTGTCATCTTTGTAAGTCTGATGAGTATAAGAGGAGAATTCAAAATTATTTTAATTTGCATGTCTATAATTATTAGTGATAAAGAGCATTTTTTCATATGATTGTTGATAGGTTGGATTTCTTCCTTCTCTTATCGATAATTTAGTCATGAACTTTTCCCCTCAATGGGCTTATACTCTAATAGGAGAGACAACAAGTACATATAAAAACATACATACAGTATAATGTTAATAAATACAATTACACACAAAGTAGCTTAGGAAGGTTTGAGAGTAGCAGCAGTTGGGGGAATCAGGCAAGACTCCGTGAATAAGATGCCTGAGCTATATCTTAAATGAACAGAGAGAATCTATTAGGTATTAGGTGGAGATAAAAAAAGGAAGTCATTCCAGGACAGCAATTTCTAAGGCACAGAGATGAGAGATGAAGTATTGTGAATGAGGAACAGAAAGTAGGTCAGTTTGTCTATTTCCAATGAGACTGGAAAAATAGTTTGAGGCTAGTTTGTATAGGTCTTTAAAAGTTAAACAGAGGTGCTTATAGTTTATCCTAGAAACAACAGGAAATAATTAGAGTCCATTAAATAGCAAAATGATATGGTCAGATAAAAGCTTAAAGAAAATTTCTTTGGAAGCTATGTGGGAGATAGACTGGGAAGAAAATTGAAGCTGGGAGACCAATTAGAAGATTTATACAATAATCTAGGCCAAAAATGAGAAAAACTTAAATTAAGGATGGTAAATTAAGAGGAGACACATGAGACAGATGTTTTGAAAGTAGAAACAAGATAATTGATTGGATATCGAGGGTGATTGAGAGTGAAAAGTACAGGATAATACTGATATTATCAATCTGAGACACTGGAAGGATGGGGTGACTTCTGCAAATATGGAAAAGTTTGGAAGAGGAAAGATTTAGAGGGGAAAAGAATGAGTTCAGGGTGATTTTAAGATGTCTATGGGACTTCTAGTTTTAAATGTTCAATAGATGATGTAGAATTGAAGCTCAAGGGTGAAACAGACTTTATATGTAGATCTAGAAGTCTTTTATATAGAAATTATAACTAAATCCAAAGAAAGTAAATTAAGGTTACCAAAAGGGAATATAGGGGGAGAAGAGAAGAAGGTTCAGGACAGAACCTTCAGGTACCCATAGTTAGGAGGTCTGATGTGGATGGTAAGACTGCAAAGAAAATTAAAAGATAGACAGGTAAGAAGCAAACTAAGAGAAAGTAGATCCACAAAACCTAGAGAAGACAGAGAATCCAGAAAGAGATGTTCAACAGCAGAGAGATGAGAAGGACTAGAATTGAGAAAAAAAAAAAAACCAAAAACATCAATTTGGCCAAAAAGAGCTCATTGGTAACTCTGGAAAAGACAACTTCAATTGAGTAATAAGACTGGAAGCCAAATTATAAAAGTTTGAGAAGTGAATGAGAATTATAAAAAAGCATAGAGAGATTTATCTCAAAATTTGACTAAGAAAGGGAAAGGTTTCCATCTTCAGTCTTCTGGACTTGTGTTGTATCATTGTAATAATAGAGTTCTAAAAAGTTGTAAAATTGATGCTGTTCTAAAGGACAATGCATGATAGCTTGAGGGAATGATAAAGTCTAATGAAAGGTTTTTTTTGCTTGTTTGTTTTTGTGGGGGTTTTTTTAAGGATGAAGGAAGATTTGGGAATGTTTGAAGGCAATAGGGAATCAGTTGAAAGGGGAAAAACTGAAGATGCATTGGGGGGAGAAGAGAATGATTAAGGAGGCATTCTACTGGATAATACACGAAGGCATGGAATCATGTGCACACATGGAGGGATTGGCCATGGCAGGAGAAATGTTAGTAACTATGATGGCTGTATAAAATCTAAGTGTTTGAAATTACTTGAATCAGCATGAGCCTCAAAGGTATGAAATACCAGGGACCAGCCTAGAGATTTCACATTGTTTAAGGGAAACTGCTCATTTGCACGTGGAACCAGGAGGCAGTCCTATCTGGCAAAATTGATTGGATACAGTAGACAGAAAATGAAAACAAAAGGAAGAGGAAATTCTTCTCTTCACCTTAGAGGTTTTATTGGCATGTCAAATGTTTTCCCCACCTCCTTCTTAGCCAATTCCAGGCTGTGACTCTCCCATACTCAAGATTCTACTTTGCCCCTCCACCAGGAACAAGCAACAGCTTTGAAAGAAAAGAACAATGACGGGATTAAATTGTTAACCACAGAAAAATGTTCTCTTTTTTTAAACTAAAAATCAGCCTCACCACTTTAGTTTATGAACCTGTAACACAATCATTTAAGGCAATGATTCCAAAATTACTGGTCTCACAACTCCTAAAAATTATTGAGGATCCCAAAGAGCTTTTATTTATGAGTAATAGTTACTGATACTTACCATATGAAAAAAATTAAAGCTGATAGTTTTTTTTTTTTAAATGTCTTTGTAACCCCAGTCCCAAATCCCATCAGTACAGAACTCTCTCCTTATTGATAGAGCTCAATTGTCCCGTTCCTATAAAGGGGAGCAGAGTGGAGTTGTGAGAACAAGACAGAGGAAAGTCCTTCGTTTCTCTTCAGATTTAGGGAACTTCTGGTTTCCAGGTTTGAAAGAGAAGATGGAAGATGCCAATTCCATTTCAGGCTTCTGAAAGAAAGGACTCTGGGAAGAAGCCAACATGAGAGGAACTGACTGTTTCCAACATGTTTTTATCCTCCCTTGCCACATTAGAGCCTTTAGGAAATTTCCCTTTGGATGAGATCTAAAATTTTCCTCTCTTCATTGAGCTAAGTTACTTCTGTAAATGAAAGAGATAGCTTCTTTACTCTGTATTGTCTGGGATATACTCACTTTTGTATACTTTTTCTGATTTCTGTTTTGCTACTAATTTACATAAATGGGTTTCTTGGCTAAGTGTTACATGTGTTCATTGTGGAACTAATATTAGGTTGGAAAAAGTCAAACTTTGAATATAAAGCTTGTGGTCTAGTTTATCTCATTAATGGAACAGTAAAACCTGAATCTGAAAACCATATTTCCTAAATAAATAATATTTAAAGAAGCAGATAGATGTAATTCTGGTACTACCCCTCTCTGAGGAAAGCAGAGTGGTTATCCTCTGGCTCCCTTTTCCTGTTTTTCCTCCTAGTAGGAATTAAAATTTCCCTTGGAAAAGGGCAGGAAAAGAAGAAGCAAAAGATGTCTATTCTGCCTCAAAATGTGAGCCACAAAATGACTCCCATATGCTACATGTGGGGACTAATCATTGCCAAATAATTATTAATTCATTTTAAAACAATAACAAACCTATTACATGTTAACAGAAATATTTTATGAAAGATAACTATATTTTCTTTTTAATTTAATATTTTATTTCGCCCAATTATATATAAAAATAATTTTAGCATTCTTTTTTCAAATTCTGAGTTCCAATTTTTCTCCCTCCCTCCTCACACTCCTTCATTGAAAAGGCAAGCAGTTTGACATAGATTATACATGTGTGATCATGCAAAATACATCTGCATGTAAATCAGATTGAGAAAGAAAACATAGGGGGAAAAACAAGAAAAAATATTAAAATGAAGAAAAAGTTTCTTTGATATGCTTTCAGATTCCACCAATTCTTTCTGGTAGACAGCACCTTTTACCATAAGTCCTTTAGTATTGTCTCCAATCATTGTATTACTGAGAATAGCATGGTTACTCACAATAGATCCTCATACATAATTATTGTAACTGTGTATAATATTCTCTGTATCTATTCATTTAACTTTGCATAAATTCATATAAATCTTTCCAGGAAAAAAACTATATTTTAAAGACAAAAAAATTTTTGTAAGAACATTGTTTTACATATTTTTGCAAATCTCTTTAATATCTGGCTTGATAGAAAACAATTGGATTCTCAAAACTGCTCTGCATTCAATCTCTTGTAATATTTTTGTAATTTTTTTTTCTTGTAGAAGTATAAAAAGAAAATCTAGCCTTACATAGATATAGAGTTAGAAAAGGAAGGAATATTTTCATGGTCAAATATTATTTTAATATTATTATGGAATAGTATTAGCTATTCCATAATAGGAGTCCTCAAGGACTCCTTCAAAGGAGAACTACTGATCTAAGGTCCCAAGTCAATTGTGATATAGGGTTTGATAGCATCTAGCACAGATTTCTGGTACTTTTTGAGGCAGCTAGGTGACACAACAAATAGAATGCTGGGCTCAGAATTGGGGAGAGCTAAGTTCAGATTTGGACACAGACCCTACGTAACCTTGAACAAGCCATTTAACCACTATTTGCACCTGCTTTCCAGAGTTGTTGTAAAGCTCAAATGAGACAATAATTATATGTTTAGCACAATGCTTGGCATATAATAGGTGCTATATAAATGTTAGATAGCAGTAGTAGTAAAAGAAGTAGTAGCAATATTTTATATATTATTTTATTTTAACTTATTTATTTTATATGTATAAGTTATTTATATATTATATATTATAATATAGAGTGCTGGACTTAGAATTAGGGAGATTTAGGCAGCTAGGCTGTGGATAAAGTGCCAGCCCCAGAGTCAAGAAGATCTGAATTCAAATTCAACCTCAGACATTTACTAGTTATGTGACGCTGGGCATTTCATTGCTGCCTCAGTTTCTTCATCTGTAAAATGAGCTGAAAAAAGAAACAGCAAACTGCTACAGTATCTCTGCCAAGAAAATTCCAAATGAGACTACAAAGAGTCAGATACAACTAATCGACCAAACAATAGCAAAAAAATTGTATAATTTTAGGCAAATCATTTAGCTTTTCCTCAATCTCCCCATCTGCAAAAATGGAGGGGTTAGATTTTATGACCTTTCCTCTCTTCTAACTCTAAATCTATAATCCTATGAATGATTAACTGATCTTCTCTCTTATTTAACAATTTATAAGAATTATTGATAAAACCCCAGAGATTTCAGGCCAGGAAAAAATCCTGTTTTGAACTGTTGCATACTTATGTCCATTTTAGTTCCATATACTTACTACAAGCTCTTCATTAGATCCCTCCATTGTAACCCCTTATATACGAAGGCATGAATCATGTAGCACTTGTGAACTATATAGTTTTAAATGAAAATGTCAAGAATTATGAAAAGTTAAAGAAACAGAGCAATTGCGTAGGGGATGCTTGCCAACTACAGACACAAGGGAAGTAAGAAAGGGATCCAAATCTTCATAATCCTTTCACAGATCTCCAAATGGGACAACAGCAGCAGCTTCAGTCTGGAGTGGCCACACCCATCAGAGAATTTTTTTTTTTTTAAATAAAAGGTCAAGGCACTCAATTGAGCCAAGCCTGCAACTGCAACGCCCAGATTCTAGTTTCTGAATTCTCATTGCAAAATGTCTGCAGGAGTTTTTTCCCTCTGACTGCCTCTGTTCAGCTGCTGTCCTGCTTACCCCTTAAGCTCAGCTGTGTTGGCTCAGGGTCCTTCCCTTCTGAGGTTTGGGGAAGAAGAGGGTGCAAAGAATTTACACTGTCTCTAGCAACGGTAGTTCCCACCAACCCATGCCATCAAATCCCAGAGCCTTTTCTTGCCCACATGAAAAATGGTTCTGAATAGTCACTTACCCGTAGTTGAGTCATTCCAATGCGGGACATTTACTATGCCTGGACGGAGGTTCCCCAAACTAGGGAGAGAAATCCTCCAAAGAACCCTAGTTTCCCTTTCTGTTAATACATTCAGTTAAGGGGTGGGAGGGGCAATGAAATGGCTTCTAGGAAAATAAGAAACTAATTATTTAGAGGAAAGGGGCCATGGCACAATTGGGAAAGCCATAGAGAGACCACCATAAAATTTACTAGGACAGCTTCTAATCCCTAGGTTTTCATAAAGACAATCAACCACTCCAGTCTTCCTTTCAGAAGGTTTTGCCTTTTCCTCTTCAAGCCAATTACAATGTAACATATACTCTCTTACAAAGATACATACATAGAGATGTTACCTCTAGAACAAAGCCTTCAGGTTTGGGAATCTTTCTTTATTTGTGAAGATGAAGACAGTGCTCTCTGTGACGTACAGGTGGAGTTGATGAGTGGCAGGAATTTCAGTTCTCAGCCAGAATTCCCTTGAAGAAGTCATCTAGGGGAAGTCCCCTTTGAATTCTGTGTGGAATTCTCCAAGTGAAGCTCCCTTTTGAGCCCTCACTTTGGGACTCTCCAAGCAATAGTCTCCTTTGAATGCCTTTTCAGGATTCAACAACCATTAAGTTTTCTTTGTATATCAAATCACACTGGGGACTTCTGGCATCCTGCTTTGAGAAAGAAGATGGAAAAGGAGATGTGGTTGGTGAAAGAAAAGACTGGGAAGACATGAAAACAGCTAGTAGTATCCATCATGTCCCTATTTCCAGCCTGCTGTTCCAGAAACTTTGAGGAGTTTCCCATTGGATGAGATCCAAGTGCCCTGTCTCTTAGTTGAGCTGAATTATCTCACTCCCACTGGAAGAGCACTTAAATTTTGTATTGTTTGATATATATTCTCCTATGTATACCTTCTCTGATTTCACTTTTGCTACATTTTGGACAAATGGACTTCTTTGCCATTTGATGTGTGTGTGTTGTTGAGGAACTAGTATTAGATGGGAAGGGAGTCAAGACTTGATTATAGAGTTTGGGGTTCTTTCCCCCAAAATGACAAAGTAGTCAAAAAGTTAAATGGAACTCAGTTATTTCCCTTTGATGAACAATATTTAGGGGAACAGATAGATATACTTCTAACCAGGTACCCCAAAGTAGCCTCCAGTCTGAATTTTCTACTTCCCTTCCTGATAGGAAAGAGAAAGATGGGGGTAAAGGGAAGGGAGGGAAAATAGCAAGAGATGTCTATTGTGCCACATAAAATGAAAACCATCACTGCAGGTAAGCCTTGTCACACATTCTACACATACAAATATGACCAGGAGATCTGTCCAATGCACCCCAAATCTTTCCATTCTGTAAAGGGTCCTTATCCACCAAACATGTGGTAAAAGGGAGCTTTTTAAATTGCCTTTAGAATCAGAACTGGAGTACATACAAAAAGACTTTAGTTAGCTAGGGCCAGTTTCTTGATGTGGGCTTTCTAGATTTAATGATATTGGAAGAGAATGAGCTACTGAGTAAGCGACCTCAAGCCTTTTCTTACCCAGAGCCAACACAAAAACAGAAAAATCATGATCCTGCTGTTTCTTATGATATCCATTCTTTCTTTCTTTTAGGGAAAAGAAATCAGAAAAGATTATGACCTTCCAAAGGTCAGGAGAGTAAGATAGAAGAGGCATGTGTCTATTTTGGGTTTTGTGTCTATCCAGTCTATCATGGAGACCCCAAGGAATAATCTTTGGAATGGAGCCTAGTGGTAGTTAACCCAGCAGGTCTACTGCATTTGAAAGTGAACTTGGTGAGACCAATGCTTTGTAGAAAATGCAAGTCTGAGCTCACTATCTTCAGAGGTCAAGTGGATAATGGAAAGACTATGTCTCTTCTACAGGAAGCTTTTCAATCCCTCTTAATTCTAGTGACTTTCTTCTCTTGATTATTTTCCATTTAACTTTCATGTAGCTTGTTTCTATATATTTATTCGCAACTTGTTTCTTCATCCTTGTCATTTGACTTGCACCTCTACTCTTGCAACCTCACCCCCTTCCCTGCATTCCCCAAATCACATGTTTTGTTTTCGGTTAAGGGGCTTTCAGATAGGGAAGTCCAAATTGTTGTGATATCAAATCAATGTGTTTTTTACTTTTTAACCAGTCAGAAGACACATTGTTAATCACTATGAAAGACCCTGTCATCCTCACTTGGGGGTCTTTGGTCATGAATAATTCATTGACCCTATTTATTGACAATTCTTAGCCTTGATAATAAATGGATTGTGCTCAGAACTCTGTCTCTCAGAATTTCTTTCGCAATAGTCAGAATTTCTTTCTCAATAGTTGACTACCATGAAGGGATTTAACAGTAGGACACTGAGCCCTTGAGGAGAACCTTAGAAAGAATTCACTGAGGTACTTATCTTCAAAGGAACACCTCCCTCTGCCCCATTCTCCATTTTGGACTTTCCCTTGAATACAATCCACATTCTTCTGAGACAAGACCTACAATTGGCAAGCCTGGAAAATTCTCTTCAAATGTAAGGAACTGGGTAGACTCTCTTCCTCAGTGGTGTGAAAGCTGGTAGGACCTGGACCTGTAAGTTCCAGAAAGTATCTATAAGGGTTAAAGAAGAAGCAGGTCTCTCCCGCCTCCCCCACTGGTGGGAGAGCTGGTAGGACCAAAAAAACCTCACCAATTTGTAGGAGGTTCTTAAGATCCAGAGATTGTGCCCAAAGTGAAAGTAAAATATAGAGCTCTTAAATTAATGAGGGTATAACTCCTAAAAAAATCCCAAATTTGGCCTGAAAAAGGTATTCCCAATTATCACAAATTAAAGTCTTTGAAATTGTCTATGTTTGTGCTTCAGCAAAAAGCCTTTCAGGATGAGTTGCCAAATAGCGATTCCTGCTAACTTGGATTTAACTCTTACATTGCCGTGGGATTAAGGAGGACTTTGCTAATAAGTACTATCTGACACCAGGGATCATTTGTTTGTTTAGTTTGCATTCAGTTTCAGTTTGTCAATCTCTGAGTCTACGCTTACACAACAACCTGATTCATAAACTGGCTATCTGTCCTGGTACTACAATTTACTACAATTAGTAAAAGTCATCCATAACCATCTTGAGCATGGCATTGTGATAACAGTCTCAGTGGCAAGTGCTATTAATTGAAACATCATGACCCACCAGGAGGACACTGTCAATATTTCCTGGTTTTATTTAGATCCCTAAGTCAAGGACCAGGTCCCAACTTAGCCAGCTTGCCTGAGTCTCAGGGGAAAGCAAGGACCAAGAGGCTCAACCAAACCATATAACCCCTTGGACAGATACCCCAGAGTGGAATTAGAAATTTAGATTAGATCTCTAACTGCTTTTACAGTGAGTTCTGCTTTTGCAACTTGCAAGATAGCAAGAGCAGTTGGTTCTGCTTTTTGAGCCAGAGAACAATCTTAGAGATGACATCTGTGCAAAGCCTGTCTGCAAAATCTCATGGGGTTATTTTCCCTGACACCTCTCATTAGTCCATAGGTTTTTCCTTAGACAAACTGGGGAGTCAGGCAAGGATTTAACCTATTGACAACCATTGGGGGGACTATGGCACTTAGTAAGCCCAGTTGTAGAAAGGGGAATAAGGGAACTCTATGTTCTCCCAGGAGGAATTTTTTTATGTCAAAGAACTGTCACAAAACACCCCACCTGTCTTGTGTGTCTAATTTAAAATCAGTCAGCAAATCTACCAGCAAGCAAATATCATCTGTATGTTTGTGTGTCCTGGTAAATTTAGCTAATTTTCTTTTTCTATAGCCTGAATTCAATGAAGTTTAAAATATGGAAAAAATAAAGTGCGTTTTAAAGATTCTTTATTATAACTGAAAGATTAAAACAAATCTGTAAGTCTCTCCTATAATTCTAAAAGAGATCTATAAAAGCACAAAGAGGTAGATAAATGTATACACACACACACATATATATATACACACATGCATATACATACATTATACACATAGTTTTATATATATACATATACACTTATATATATATACATAAACCACATACATATATATACCTACATATATTTATACACATACACACATATATATACATTTACATATACACACACATATACATATACATATACCCATATATACACACACATACATACATATTTATGCATATGTATGTATAAATTTTGTGAGTGTGTATAGAAATTATTCTTTCATAATTACTCATTTTCTTCAATACATCTCTTTTCCCCAAACAGTTTAAGATTATAAAAGAAAATACCAGGACTTTGAATAGGTCCAGGAACTCACCCTTTTTTCTTCATCTCATAAGATACTTAATAAAAGACTTAAAAATGCTAGTTAACTGATTGGTAACGAAAATATTGGATTGGGAGGATTAGGGAGGGAAGGTTTGAATTGGTGTAACCAATTATGCTAAAGATTTTGTTAAAAAAAAAAAAAAATTAAATCAAAAAGCTTTTCCTAGCCATGTGCCCATTCATCTTTTACACAACTGAAAAGCCTAAGGGTAAAGGAGATATGACCTTTATCCAACCTTTTAAGGTGTCTGGGTGGGGTTAAATTGAGGCAACAAAAGGAACTCATTTGGCTCTTTGGGTGATTTTAAAGGAAAAAATTACACCATGAAACTTTGAACCTAAGCTAACCGAAAACAGCGGGCCCTTAGGAAAATTGAGATTTTAAATGGTACCATTAGTGGTTATAAATTCAGATTTGATTTGTTCAAAATTTGTTCTGAAACTAAATCATAGTGTGGTCTCACTTACAGTGAGATACATTCTCCTGTTAGAGTAGTTGTAGTAAATCAGAACTTAATGCATTATTCGGCATTAAGGCATTATTCTGGAAAGTACATTGATCAGAAAACCTGAGTTAAATTTATTAGCTGTGTGAAATTTATTAGCTATGTAATCTTAAGCAAGTTGCTTTACCTTGCTTTATTTCAATTTCCTAATCTCTAAAGGGAATAATAATAATGGCACCCAACTCTCAGGGTTGTTATAAGGATCACATAATTATAAAGTGTTTTAACACAGTGCCTGGTATGTGGTAAGGACTACATAAATGTTAAGTATTGCCATAATAATCATTATTATTATTCCCTTTACTGAATATAATTATTCTATACTGGATTACTGTATTCTAGGTTTTAGAAGCAATTACTACAAAATATGAAAAGTGATAAGATGAATGATTTTCTATATAAAATAAGTTAGACATGCATTCCATTGAATTGATGTCAACTAACTCATAATGAGTTTTGTTTCTATCCAGTCTATCATGGAGACCCCAAGGAATAATCTTTGGAATGGAGCCTAGTGGTAGTTAACCCAGCAGGTCTACTGCATTTGAAAGTGAACTTGGTGATTTAAATACATGATATCATGTATGTTAGTGCTATGCTTACCAAATCATTTCTTATATTGTAAAATTTGTTAAACCTTATTATCAGAAATGCTATTAGAAAAGAACTTCTCTTTTAATCAAGATATTATTTGATTATGAATTGAGGCATTAAAAGAATGTGGTCAAAATGTTTTTAAAAAACTACTATATTCAATTAGATATATTTTGCTTTAAAATGAATAATAACAAAAATACTGTTGGGAAAAACAAGTAATACAGTCCTCTTAAAGTAATCCTTATCTGTGGGTTCCTTGGGGATTTCTTCTTTTGGGACACAGTTCTTACCAACCCTGCTGACAATGTGTTGGAATTTGAAAAGCCAGGACTAATCCCAGTCAGAGTGGAGAAACTTACTAGGTTCCCTTAAAATGATGATTTCATTGTGGATTATTTGGTTATCAATTATGGAAATTATCAAATTATGGAATTAATAAAATTAGTATGAGCTGGTTATATCTTTGTATATAGTAACTTAGTAACAATAGACTTTAAATTCAGAGATTTTATTTTGCCTTAGAAATTCATAGGCAATGTGTGTTAGTCTGAAAATTTATAATAAAATTTTTTCTGAGTTTTGAGTCATTGATGAGGTATTCACCACACATGTTCGAAATGTGATTATTCTTAATTTGTATATGAAGGACAAATAAAATGTCTTTATATTCATACCTTGTTAACTATTATTACAATAGTTTCCTAGCCCTAAAATATGATTAGTGAAATTTTAGCATTTGAGGTAAAATCTTTTGAACCTGTACTTTAACATTATTCTGAGTTTGATTTCAGGTATAATTTTCTAGTATTATTAAACCACCAGTATTAAATCCACCATCCAAAGGAAATACCCTTTGCCACAGTCTGTGAATTGCTTCAGGTGGATGTGGGGAGAGCTAAGAGGATGACCTTAGCATAGAGAAAAGTAGGATCTTTTTTATCCTAAATAAATATGGAGCTTTTCTTTTTCTACATAATTAGCAATAAAATATAACTCATATAATCAAAGAGAACTAATGAAATTTTTCCCTATTATGACTTATGGCAATTCTGCTGAGCATTCTGAAGGCACAGTCTTAATATTATCATAAATATGTCCTTTTTTTCCCCCTTCCACCCCATCTTCATGTCAAATTTCTAACTCATAACACCCATTTATACATGTTAAATTTATTGGTATACTGATTAAAATGGAAACATCTGATATTATAAGCAAATTCTTCTACTTGCCATTACTTGTTAGGATCACTGTTGAACTTCTTTCAATAAGGTCTTCTTCTCTCCAAATACCTAAATCTATTATTTTACCACTATTGAGACTCCCTTTCCCTTGTCTACACAACCTCTGAGGTCTGGGAACTCCTGCAGATAAGCTGCTCCTTCCTCAGATTTCTATCATTAGACAACATCTGTTAGGCACTTGACTAACATATTTTTGATGGTTGATCTTTAGACACTTCTTCCTTAATTGGCACTATATATGTCCCACTGTTCTTGATAATGTAGGGATAATTTCCTCCTAAGATGGGAGTTTAGGCTCATTGTCATTAAAATTAGTTGGCCAGTTGAAATACATTTTTATTATTAAGTATTAAACACTAAAACATCTGAGTTAGTACAGGATCATATTAAAAATATTAAGATGCCACTAAGTAATATCAATCCCATATCCTAAGTAAAAGAGGTTTTGAGATTATCAATCCTTTAAGAATTGTGTGTTCATCTATGAGAATGGGTTTTTGAAATATCTCATTTTTTCAAGCTAACATACTGATAATAACCTCTTAAGAGGAGAATTAGATTTAAATAAAGATATAATATAAAAATTTTAAAAATTGAATAGAGTGGAAGATTTATCTTTAAAGTTTAACTTAAAGAATTTTGGAACCCTGCCTTCTGTGATATTTTTAAATGTTTAGGGTTTGTAGGGGTTTTGTTTTGTTTTGTTTTGTTTTGTTTTACTATTTCTCAATAGCATGAGAATTTACTAATATATCATAAGGGAGCTATAAGTAGTAAAACTGAAGGTTTTCTTTTTATGCACTCTAGCTTTCTTATCTACTTTGATAAATATTAATCTTCACTTGGGAAAGCTCATCTTATAAGTCAGGTCTTCATGGATTTTTTTAAAATTCTCTTTTTAGCCCATGGATATCAATGATCATATCAAGTGTAAGGTTTAGGTAATAGCAGATGAGATATAAAATCTTAAATTCTCTGTAGTTTTGGATGAATTATGAATTATGAATTTCTAATGCTTGAGCTGGATATTGGAAAACTAAATTTAAAAGAGTATGCTGAATTGTATTGAGACCTATTTTGCAAAGAATTATAGCAGAAACATTTAAGAATCTCTGCAAGTAATTTGAATTAGAAAAGCAGATATTCTAGGAAAAGCTCCTCCCTTCAGACCTAAGGACAGGTCTATACCAGAATGCCCAAGAGATGTTTTCAGAAATCAGATGATTTACACTGAGCCCTAAGGTAGGATGTACTGATGAAATGGACATTGGGAATGGGTAATCGGAAAGGAAAAAATGTCTGCCCTTCCCTTTCCTTCTTTCTCCATATACTAGTGTCTCTGTAAGGCCTAATTACCAAAGGGACTGTACCACCCCTGCAGCCATAAAGTTTATCAATGTGTCAATGATGGGTGCTCTCAAATACCAAGAGGTGAATTGTTATTATAAGGGTAAGTCTGATGATTTGGGGACCATCCCCTCTCAAATTACTCTCATTAGAGTAAAATACCTGGGATAAAATTTCTTTAGCCCATATTCCCATATACTGGAGTACAGCATTATAACAAGCAGAGATACTATACCAAACTATATGTGCCATTATATCTTTATTTTCACTAACTTCCAATTGAAATGTTGCATTTCCTTTAATTACCAATCTAGGTAATAAAATATTTTGAGAAGAAATCCTTAGTTTCACTAACTTGCCAAAGGACAAAACATCAAAATGGTTAAGATTCCTTGGACTAAATGATCTCTAGGATCTTTTGAGGTGTGCCATGTCATGGGGCTCTCCTACCTCTAAGCCTCTAATTGTCTTTTAGCTTAGATACTTTGATTCCTAAAAAACTCATGATGGTTTGTGATGATTCACTTTTATTTTCTACAGCATTTTTGCTTAAAAAATCATTACTTCATGTTTGCGAAATATTATGGAATGAGAAACATCCATAATTTTCACTATACTTTGATTTTTAACATTAAATAAGGCTAAGTTATTCATGGAACTTCCAAGAATCAAAGGGAGGGATTGTGAAATTGAAGTCTGATTTTTAATTCTATTTTGTTAAGACATAATCAAGCTAGATTTAATATTCCCTCATGTTGTTCCATTACCCTTGCAACTTTACTTAGGTAATCCCAGGTCACTCGGGTCAAGATTCTGCTCTTGCAACTTGAACCTCCAGCCCTTGTAACTTCATCTTTCACCCACATTTCCTGAATCACATCTTGTTTGTGGTGAAGGGGGGTTCAGAAGTGGAAGTTCAAATGTGGTAATATCCAGCTGATGTGAGAGGTTTTAACTTTCTAGCCAATCTGAAGACATATCTCTGGCTGTTCCAGATTTGGTCTGTCTATGGCCAAAGGGCTATCAAACTGTGCACACCCTTCGATCCATCAGTGTTTCTCCTGGGGTTGTACTCTAAAGAGATCTTAAAGAAGGGAAAGGGACCCAAATGAGCAAAAATGTTTGTGGCAGCCCTCTTTGTAATAGCTAGAAACTAGAAACTGGATGTTCATCAGTTGCAGAATGGTTGAATAAATTATGGTATATGAATGTTATGAAATGTTATTGTTCTATAAGAAATGACCAGCAGGATGATTTCAGAAAGGCCTGGAGAGACTTACATGGACTGATGCCAAGTGAAATGAGCAAAACCAGGAGATTATTGTACACGGCAACAATAAGATTATGTGATGATCAACTCTAATGAAAGTGACTTTTCAACAATGAGATGATTCAGGTCAATTCCAATAAACTTGTGATGGAGAGAACCATCTGCATCCAGAAAGGAGAATCTGGATCATAGCTTAATATTTTAGCCTTTGTTTTGTTTGCTTACTTTTTTTCTTTCTAATTTTTTCCCTTCTTGATCTGTTTTTTCTTCTGCAGCATAATAAATGTGGAAATTTGTTTGGAAGAATTGCACATGTTTAACTTTCTGTCTAGGGAAGGAAGGTGGGGAAAAGAAAGGAGAAAAAATTTGGAGCACAAGGTTTTGCAAGGGTGAATGTTGAAAACTATCTTTGCATGTGTTTTGAAAATGAAAAGCTATTATTAATTTTTGTAAAAAAAAAAAAAGATTTGGTCTGTCATCTTGCTAATTGCTATAAGAGATTGTCAGCTCTGACACGGGGTCTTTGGTCATTGAGAGGTCATTGACTCCATTTACTGACAAGGTCTAGCCTTGCTAATAAATGGATTGTGCTTGGAATTTTTTCTCTCAGAATTTCTCTTGGGACAGTCATTTACCTTACCTCTGTAACTTTGGTCAAGTTTCTCTGAGCTCTAGTTACTTCAACTGTAAAATTATGGGGCTGGACTCAATGGCATTTAAGATTCTTTTCATCTCTAATATGTGGTGCTGAGATTCTGGTTCATAGATCACCCAGTAGCAGTGATCTCTACTTTATTCAGAAAAATGCAGAAATTCCTGTAATGGTACATTATGATCACCAGAAGATAATGTTCAGATTTTCTGCTGGCTAGCACCTGGCTCTCAAGAACAACTTAATGGCATAATAGAGTTCCAGGCCAGGAGTCAGGAAGATCAAAATTCCTGAGTTCAAATCTGGCCCCAGACATTCACTACTAACTGTGTGACCTAGATTAGTTACTTAACTCCATTTGCCTCAGTTTTCTCATCTGTAAAACAACTGGAGAAGGAAATGGCAAACCACACCAATATTTTTGTCAAGAAAACCCCAAATGAAGCCACGAAGCCAGACACAGCTGAAAAACAACTGAACAAAAATAACAATCGCTCCTGTTCTTACCCAGAGAGGAATAAAGGTTCAGACAATCCATTCATCCTCCTGACTTTGAAATATCTCTTCTATCCTCTGCTCTTTGCTCCAATCTTTTCCTTCCTTATAAGTTCAGGTTGAGTGTCTCTTTGCCACAGAATAATATTGTATATAGAGTCTCTGGAACTGGTTTCTCAGGCTGAGCAGTATTCCTAGCTAAATACTCAGTTATCCACCTTTCCAAGGATTTTTAAACTCCAGAAGAGAAGACAGACTAGGAAGCTTGGGGAGAGAGGGGAGTGCATATAATAATTATCTCTTAGGTAGCCCAGTCTGAAGTTAATTTACATCATAAATGGCAACCCTTTATTACTTCTGGGTTTTTTTTCACCCAGTTGGGGTTCATAGCTATTCAAATCTCTGCTCTAAGATTCCATTTTTCTCCTCTGAATCCCCTGCAGATAAGCCAATATTAATCACAGGACATAAATCATAGTTCTACAAAAGGAACAAAAAACAAAAATGCAAGAAACACAACAGACAAATTACAATAGATGGCAACCTTTCTTGAAAGAATTGTCCTTTTCCCATATCTCCCAGTAGGCAACAGCCACTCTGAGCTCACCCTCCTACCTTCAAGTGTCTCTAAGGAGAGCTAATCAACTCCCTGCTGAATCTGCCTCCTTGTACCACATCCTATCAATTGTATATGTTGCCAGTGAGCACTGGCAGCAGCAGTCTCTATTTGAGGCACTCTCCTTCCTATCTGAGGTGCACCATCTTGAAGAGACTAGAATTCTTCCTTGCCTAGGGTACAAGGTCTATTTAGTACCAGGATTTCTCCATTCCTTGGGAACAAAGGTCTATTTAGGAGTTGGAAGATTCCATGTCGCTTTCTAGAATGCAAGGTCTAAAGGGCATATACCATTTTAACTCCACTACTTATTCCCCAGATTCCAGCTGCTTCTGCCTCTTCACTTATGTAAATGTTAATGCTGTTTCCCCCCATTTATCCCTCTCTCTCTTTCATGGTATTGTCCAACTTCTAAAGCTCATTTTAAATCCTCCTAAATTCAAAGGAGATTATGAGTTGTGCCCATCTTCAAATAAGCAAGTTTCTCTGAGACCCAAAAGGCTGTAGGATCTAGGCAATTTTGCCTTAAGAAACAGAATTAGACCATCTCAGAACTAGAAGAATCCTAGCCATCACTTAGTCCAAGGATTCTTAACCATTTTGATGTTATACATCTCTTCGGCAATCTGGTGAAACTTAAGGATCTCTTCTCAAAATGTTTTATTGCCTAGATTGGTAATTAAAGGAAATGTGAAGTTTCAGTTGGAAGTTAGTAAAAATAAAAATATAATCTTTTTTCCCATTCAAGTTCATGATTCCTCTGAAATCTATCCACATATTCTTTGGAGATACATGGACCTCAGGTTAAGAATCCCAAATCTATTCCAACTCTCTAGGATCTGACAGGAAAGGGACTTGTATAAGTTCATAAAACAAAGAATTTAATTGAATGGGTGGTTAAGATCCCCAGATTCAGGGTTTAGAAGTCCAAGCATCAAAAAGACAATATTTGATGCTTGGACTTCTAAACACGTGTAATCTTCAGCAATTAATATAACCTCCCTGAGCTTTTGTTTCCTCATCTATAATATGAAACTGGGAGGCGAGGGGGGGTAGGGAAGGTGGAAGCTAAGAGGTGCAGTGGATGGAGCACCAGTCCCAGAATCAGGAGAAACTGAGTTCAAATCCAGCCTCAGACACTTACTAGCTATGTGACCCTGGGCAAGTCATTTAACCCCAATTGCCTCACAAAGAAAGGAAGAAATGGATTAGATGTCTTTAGAGATTCTTTCTAGCTCTAAATCTATGATACCATTTTCATTCTCATTTAGCTTTGATATTTGTTAAATTATTTCATGAGTTACAAATAGCATATAATTTCCAATTGAGATGCAAGAAAACTAAGATTAAAAGCAAATTCAAAATAAGATATTTCAGAAATCCCAAGGGAATTCATCCCCTCCCTCTTCAAACAGAAGCCCAGGATGTCCTAGCATATGAATGATAGTCAGACATGGAGAAAAACCCTGGTGAGTGCTTCTGGTGGAGGCTGCTGGCTTCAAGTACCAAGCCTCAGGGGATCTCAAGGTCTTAAGGGATGTAGGTCAGAATTAGCACAAATGAGAGATTCTGTTCTGAGATTTGAACATACCCCGGGGTCAGTGGAAGGGCCTCTTGAAGCTGCCCATATTTATGTATCGTAGCAAATAAATCAAGGTTTCCTCTGAAAGGGTCAGAATTCCAGGGGGAAGATCCTTAGAGACAACTCAGTGAGCAACTGCCCAGTCCGAGAACTCTGGTCTGCTCCATTCTGGTCCCCAAGGGTCCTAAAGGCATTTCATGTAAATCAGAGGGGTATAAGACTTGGCAATACCAATTGGTTTTACAGCAGAGCTAGAAACAGCCTCTTTTTTTATATCAGGGAGAAAAGAGTCCAGCAGCCTAATCCTTCTCTCCTTTCTCCAAATCTCCAATCCCAGAGAAGCAGAAAATTTTGACAGGCCAAGAAAGCAATTTTCCTTCTATAAATCAGAACTAGAAAGCACATTCTGACTGGAGCATCGAGCTTCCTGAGTAGCCTGGGTCAGCCAGCCCCCAGCCCTCTCAGAAGAACCTGGCCTATTTGGCCCTCACCCCTCCCCTCTCCTTGTCCTCCAAACCTCCCCTCCTCCCCTTCCTCAACTCCAATTGCTGGCAGCATCCCCAGGTTACTCTATTCAGACCCAGGAATGGGATGGGAGTTTTCTCCTGCACAAAGACTCCTACAATCAGTGAATGTTAAGGCTGGAAAAGAACCTTAGATATCATCTAGTCTAACCTCATTTTTACAGCAGAGAAAACTGAGACCCAGACAGAAGATTATATAACTTACAATGGCAAAATCAAAACTGGAAGTCAGTTCCTGGACGGAGCTGGAGGAGACCTCAGAGGATATCTGATCTACCTCCTCATTTTACAGATGAGATCATTGAAACTCAGAAAAGCAAACAGATTAGCCCTAAATCACAAAGGTAGCTAGAGCCAGAGACAGGATTTGAATTGAGGTCTTCTGTGTCTTGAGCCAGGGGTCCTCCACCAAGCTAGGTTCTAATATAGATTTGCCATACTATCTCTCATCCTGGTGACCTCTCTCAATGACCTCTCTACAAACAGGGACTTTTGTGGTGGTGGTTGTTGAATGGTTGTTTTCTGACTCTTTGTGACCCTATTTGGAATTTTCTTTTTTTTCTGGTTATACACATACATTCTCTCTGTGTCTCTCTGTTTCTGTCTCTGCCTGGCTATCTGTCTGTCTCTCTCAAAACATTTTTTATGAATCATGTTGAGAAAGAAAAATCAGAACAAAAGTAAAAAACCATAAAAGAAAAAAAAAAGAAAGAAAAAGGAAAAGGAAAGTGAACCTAGCATGTGTTCATTTACATTCATCCTCCATAATTCTCTCTCTGGATGCAGATGGCATTTTCTGTCCAAAGTTTATTGGGATTGCTTCAGATCACTGAACCACTGAGAAGAACCAAGCCTTTCATAGTTGATCATCGCACAATCTTGCTGTTACCGTGTACAATGTATTCCTGATTCTGTTTGTTTTGCTCAGCGTCAGTTTATGCAAATCTTTCCAGGGCTTTGTAAAATCAATTTGTTTATGATTTTTTTTATAGAACAATAGTATTCATTACTTTCATATCCCACAGCGTATTCAGCCATTCCCCACTTCATGGGCATCTTCTCATTTTTCAATTCTTTGCTACTACAAAAAGAGCTGCTACAAAAATGTTTGCACATTTGGGTCCTTTTCCCTCCTTTATGATTTCCTTAGATACAGGCCCAGTAGAGACACTGTTGGATCAAAGTTTATGCACAGTTTTATAGCTCTTTGGGCATAGTTCCAAATTGCTCTCCAGGATGTGGGATCATTTCACAACTCCACCAACACTGTATTAGTGTGTGGGGTTTTCTTGGCAATGACAGGAGTTTGCCATTTCCTTCTTCAACTCATGAGGAAACTGAGCCCAAATAGTGTTTAGTGACTTGCTCAGATCACATAAGTGGGAAGCTTCTGAAGCCAGATTCCTGACACCAGTCCCAGCACTCTGTCCTCTGCACACCCCAGCTGCCCTCAAACTGGGGCTATCAGGGCAATTTTGCAGGATTGGGTCTTTAGCCTCTATTCTCCATAAGACTGAAGTCTAGGTTGAGAAATGACTCAGGAAAAACCCTTTGCCTTTTCAAAGATCAACTTGTGAGCCTTTCTCGTACATTCTTCTAGCTCTCTCCTAGCCTGAGGGAGCGCCTCACTGAAAGGAAAATGGGAAAAGAGAGGTGACAAAAGCTTCTTTAATCCCTGCATTAAAGTCTGAAGGGCTTCTTATACCTCTAAAACATGTCACTTTCCTTTCCTGGAGGTGGGGTGTGATACAGCAGAAAGAGCACTGGCTCTAAAGTCAGAAGGCATGGGTTCAAATTCTACCTCTGACATTACATGTATGACTTTAGGCAAGTCCCTTCATCTCCTTCAGCCTATGTGAAATGCCTCTCATTGCCTCTGAGCTCTCCTCCTATTTTAGGTCCACGAATCTATGATCCTTGGGTGGAAAGCCTAAGTGGAAACCCCTTTTCCTTGCTGCTGTGCCCTACTCCCCCATGCCCACCCATGTCAGCTCCTATCCTCCCCTTCCATGGTGCCCTATGGAACTCCTCCTCTATTGATGACAAAGTGATTTTGATGGCAGACCTGCTCCTTTTGTTCTTTCCATATCTGCAAACAAGGAAATCTCTCTACCATCACTGGCCACTCTCTCCAGCATCAAATGTACCATCACACACAGCCCATAATACACAAGGCAAAGAGGAGAAGGAGGCAATTTTCTTGTTCCCACCGACACTTCCAAATTCTCCTTTTGCCTCTACTAGTATTTAGCAGCCTGTTTTCTGTTCGTTTTCATTCTATCCACATAGATCAGTCCGTGTGTGCGTGTGTGTGTGTGTATACACAAATAGTATATATGTACTTGTACATCTCTATATACATATATGTGTATATATAGTCTGTGGGTGAGTGGTATACATGCACATATATTTTATAAGTACACATATACATAGACATATAGTGTCCATGTAACTGCATATATATATATATATATATATATATATATATATATACACATGTGTAGAGGGTCAGTATTGATTAAGTCTGTGAACAGCAAGACTCTGGTCCAGGTATTATTGAAACCTGCTCTTTGTCAGGGTGAGCTTTTGTTCATTCAAATTATTGGCTCACCATCTCCCTAACAATCTTTGAAAGACATTAACTCTGGATAAATTTAGAATAATCTTGATGGAGAATGCATTGACAGGAACAAGGCATCCCAATTATATTATTTACAACTCTGTCTTGACAAATACCTTTGCCATTGATAATTTCTGTTATTGGTGACTTTGTTATGAGAGATGTCTTGTTTTCGCTAGTTAAGGTGAATTGAAATATCAAAGTATGATCTATCCAGGGGTCCTCAAACTACAGCCCGCGGGACAGATGCAGCAGCTGAGGACGTTTATCCCCCTCACCCAGGGCTATGAAGTTTCTTTATTTAAAGGCCCACAAAACAAAGTTTTTGTTTTTACTATAGTCTGGCCCTCCAACAGTCTGAGGGACAGTGAACTGGCCCCCTATTTAAAAAGTGTGAGGATCCCTGAATACATTAACCCTGGAAGGTGTCACCTGGAGGTAGCGGTTGCTAATGTAACACTAGTTTAAAGAATATATAAACCCTGGCGCTCAGATTAATAAACTAAGATTGCAAAGCTTATCTTCCTCCTGGCCTTGGATATTTATGCACACTCTGAGTATTCACTGGAGCTGGACTCCAACACACATGTATGTATATGTAATATGCAGGTGAGTGGGTATGTGTGTGTACCATTACATGTATGTGTAAATGTGTGTATATTTATATACATATAGTCTATGTAGTGTGTGTGTACATATATATGTGGGTATATATAAAATTCGTGAGTGGATGGGTAGGTACATGTATTGTGAGATATATATTACATGTACAAATACACACACATACATGTACACTTATTGTCTATATATATGCATGTATATATAATCTGGGTGATGGTGTATATTGCACTGTACATGCAAATATGCACTTGTATGTGTATATATGTACACATATACACTTATACATGCACATACACATACCCTATCCTAGTAGTTGTTTTTTTACCAACCCACAGATCATTCTCTTTTTCTTAAAGAGTTCACTACATAATTCACTTCATTTCTCTCCACCCTATTCCCTCTCTTATACTTGAGAGCTTCAGTTTACAAGTTGATGTTCTTCAAATACTCTTGATTCCTAGTTCATTAACCTCAACTCCCATGATGTTGGTCACTTCAGTCCCAAGCCATTTAGTCATACTTTTCATCTCATTATCCCCTGTAAATGTCCTCCTCTCCACTCTCCATAACTAGTCTATGACTACTACTCTGCTACATGGCATAGCTACCTTGTTTAATTAAGCCTTTCATTTGCCCTCCCCTCAAAAAAAAAAACCCTATTCTTCATCCTCACTATAAAAGCTCCAATCACTCCATTCTTCCCCACTTTCCAGGCCATCGTCCTTGCTCCAGCCTCCCTTTGTTCCCTTAAAAATCTTTGCTCCAAAATTATTCAATTCATCTGTCCTCTAACCTTGAGTCCCTTGCTTCCTTATCAGTTTCCAAACCAGCTCTGGATCACTTCTACTATTTGTTTTCTTGAGGAGAAGAAGGAGAAGGGAAGAAGAAGAAGAAGAGGGAAAAGAAAGAGAGGAAGAAGGAGAAGGGAAAAGGGGAGGGGAAGGAAGAGAAAGCAGGCTGGAAGACAGCCGACTGGACCCTCTACAAATTTATAATATATAATCTCAGTTGGGCAACCAGTGACATGTCCCAATTCTTTGCTCTTCTCTGCCTCTCTATCATATTTCACAGTTCAGAGAATCTCAAAATTAAAAAGCAAGAATGTGCAGTAGGAAACCCATCATCTTTGAGGTAGTCCATTCTACTTTGGAACAGTACCCTCTGGGAAAGTAGAATCCCTGCTGCACATTTCAGCCTTTCAAATACTCAGACAGCTATCACGTGGGCCCATCTTTTCTACAGGTTAAATAGACTTGGTTCTTTCTGATCCACATATGTCATGTGTTCAAGATATTTCACCATCCAGGTGGCTTTCTCTGGACATTTGCCAGTTTCTCAATGTCCTTTAAACCACGGGACAGAGAAATGAACACAGTGTTCAAGGTAATATCTGATGAGGGCAGAGTACATTATTACCTTTTTATACTTGGAGGCTTTTCCCCTCTTAATGGTGTCCAAGACTGCATTAGTCTTTTTTGGTTACATCATGCTACTGATTCATATCGAGCTTGTGGTCCACTAAAAAGCCAGATCTTTTATGGAACAGCTAGCAGTTTTCTATCCCTCCCCCATCTTAGACTTGTGAAGTTGATTTTTTTTTCTGTGCCAAAAATAAGACTTTGCATTTCACCCTATTGAATTTCATCTTATAAGATTCAGCCCAGTGCTCTAACTTATCAAGGTCCTTTTGGATTCTGATTCTACTGGGTTCAAGTTTTGTATTATCTACAGATTTAATGAACATGAAATGTATGCCTTTATGTAAGTCATGGATGTAAATGTTAAAAGCATAGACAGGGTCAAGAGACACAAAGAGAAAAATAAATGAGTAGTTCAGGAAATAGATCACAAGCCTGACCAGAGGTATGATATGGCAGTGACGAGGGCTTTAATTATCTAAGCATCTGCTGGAGTTCTCTCTGCCAAGAGAAGAGCAACTAATAACTTGGTGGCTCACCTTAGTGAGAATGTTCTCCTTCAAAAGGAACCAACAAGGGAAACTTCTGTTCTGTATTTGATTCCGAATGGATAATTAATTTATGAAATTATGAAATGGGATCAGGCATCCCCAGTTCTTTGGGTACTCTCTGGGAAAGACCACAATTGGCAGTTGGGAAATGAGGCAGCAATCATGTTTTAATAAGACACAGAGGCAAAAGAGTGGAAAATGATATAGAGATAGAGAATGTGAGGAGGCACAAAGAGTCACGCACAAACCATGAATTTAGAAGTACCTGGTAACATGGACCTGAATGACACAGAAGAGAGGTAAGGAGGCAAAAATTGTAGAGTTCAATTTAACAGACTAACTCCTATCTGTGACACTTTGGAGTTATTTCATTAACAGTCAAATAATCTCAAAGTTATCAGTAAAACTTCAAAGTCATTATCTTAAAGTCATCAGCATCTTTTTGATATTCTGCTGGTCTGGATTTGAGGAGGTTTGTATTCTGTCTTAAATTTACATATCAAAGGATCAAAAGCCTTAACAATTAACATCTAGATGGTTTCTCTTTTTTGAGCACATACTACTAGAATGTGAATTTAGGTTAATAAATGACACAGCTTGTAAATTATGCTCCTTTGATCTTTGGGAAGATTTGTAGATGACTTCCAAATTTCCCTTTGCAATCTTTTCCTGATAAAACTTACTAACTAGAAGGGGAGGGGATGGAGAGGCAAACCAGAATAAGATACAATTTTTTAAAAATTCTCAATAGTATTTTATTTTTCTAATTATATGTAAAGATATATGTAAAGATAGTTTTCAACATTGACTTTTGTAAGATTCTGAATTCTCACTCCCTTCCCTCCCTTCTCCCCAAGATAGTGAACAATCTGATATAGATACATGTACAATCATTTTAAACATTTTCATATTTGTCATGTTGAGAAAGAAAAATCAGAACAAAAGGGGAAAACTACAAGAAAGAAAAAGCAAACAAACAAAAAAGGTGAAAATACTATGCTTCTATCCTCATTCAGTCTCCATAATTCTCTCGCTAGATGTATATGGCATTTTCAATCCCAATTCTATTGGAATTGTTTTGGATCTCTGTATTACTGAGAAGAGTTAAGTCTATCATGATTGATCTACCCATAATACAAGATACAATATTAATACAGATTTTCAGTAACAAAGAGAAAGTGCTGAAACGGAAATTTTAAGATCCCATCCGGGCGGAGCCAATATGGCAGAGAAGACACACACTTCTTTCTGAGCTCTCCTACTACCCTCACACTATTACGAAATTCAGCCTCCGAATTAGCGCTGGACTGGCAGAATCCATGAATATTGTGAGTGCAACAAATTACCAGCAAAAGATAATTTCAAAGATTGCCAGAAAAGGTCTGTTTTGATGGGGCACAGGAGGAAGTGGCCAAGTGCAGGCAGGGAGGCAGAGCACAAAGGCCAGCACACGCTGAGCAGATGGGGGCAGGGTGCAGTCTCCGTTCAATTTCTAGTTTCTAGCAACTACGAAAAGGGCTGCCACAAGCATTCTTGCACATACAGGTCCCTTTTCCTCCTTTAATATCTCTTTGATATATAAGCCCAGTAGTAACACTGCTGAATCAAAGGGTATGCACAGTTTGATAACTTTTTGAGCATGGTTCCTAATTGCTCTCCAGAATAGCTGGATGTGTTCACAATTCCACCAACAATGTATTAGTGTCCCTGTTTTCCCACATCCCCTCCAGCATTCCGCATTATCTTTCCCTGTCATTCTAGCCAGTCTGACAGGTGTGTAGTAGTATCTCAGAGTTGTCTTAATTTGCATTTCTCTGATTAATAATGACTTGGAGCATCTTTTCATATGGCTAGAAATAGTTTCAATTTCTTCATCTGAGAATTCTCTGTTCATATCCTTTGATCATTTATCAATTGAACTATGACTTGATTTCTTATAAATTAGAGTCAATTCTCTATATTTTTTGGAAATGAGGCCTTTATCAGAACCTTTAACTGTAAAATGTTTTCCCAGTTCATTGCTTCCCTTCTAATCTTGTTTGCATTAGTTTTGTTTGTACAAAAACTTTTCAATTTGATATAAACAAAATTTTCTATTCAATAATGATCTCTAGCTCTTCTTTGGTTGTAAATTCCTTTCTCTTCCACAAGTCTTAGAGGTAAACTCTCCTATGTTCCTCTAATTTATTTATAATCTCATTCTTTATGCCTAGATCATGAACCCATTTTGACCTTATCTTGGTGTACAGTGTTAAGTGTAGGTCAATGCCTAGTTTCTGCCATATTAATTTCCAATTTTCCCAGCAATTTTTGTTAAACAGTGAGTTCTTATCCCAAAAACTGGGGTCTTTGGGTTTGTCAAACACTAGATTATTAAAGTTATTGACTGTTTTGTCCTTTGAACCTAACCTATTCCACTGATCAACTAGTCTATTTCTTAGCTAATACCAAATGGTTTTGGTAACTGCTGCTTTATAATATAATTGTAGATCTTGTTTTTCTTAATCACAGCTTCCCTTTCTATAAGTTCACCAACCATCTCTTTAATTTTTTATTCTAGAATTTTCCTAGGAAATAAATGCTAGCTCACTGGACAACTGAACATTTGTTCTCTTCCCTCTTTTGATAATCAGGACATTTGCCTTCTTCAACCTTAAAGCACCTCTCCTGTTTCCTATGATCTTTGGATGTAACTGGTAATGTTATATCCTCAGCAATCACACCTGCCAGCTGTTATTGCTTATTTTGTTTTATCAATATCAGAGGATGTAATTTATCTGGACCAGGTAGCTTGAGTTCATCAAGGGCAGGTAAGTACTCTCTTACTATGTCAGGACTGATCTTAAGTACCATTCCTGTTTATCATTTTTGTTCTGATATTACCAGTGCAAGGTCATTCTCCTTGCTAGAGAACACAAGCAAGATAAAAAATTAGGCAACTCCACTTTTTTTTTTTTTTTTTTTTTGCCAGTTATCACTGTTTCGTCCACACCAAAAAAAAGTCCTATCCTTTCTTTAATTTCATTTTTCTTCCGTTGTAACTAACTTTTTTATTGTCCTTAGCTTCTCTAAAGAAGGAAAACAGAATGTTTCATGAGTGTTCTGGGTTCCTCAGTACCAAACAGGCAGGAGATGGAGTGCCTGGCAGAGGGTGAAAGGAAGTCTTGCCAGTTACTTTCTCCTTTATCCTCTTGAGTCTTCCTCTTCAATTTCTACTCCCTAATCCTTTTTGATCCGCGTTAATCCTGGTTAATCCTTTTATAGCCTCCTTAACTGTCCTTTGATACTGCTTCTCTTTCAATTCAGAAGTAGAATCTGGACCACTATCTGGGCCAAGAGACTATTCTTCAGATTTTCCTTGAATTCTTCCAAATTTCATCAAACTTCTCTTCCCAGATTCAACCTCTGACCCATTAGCATAGTTCAAAACCTTCCAATTCACCTAATTTTCTTTTTAATTCTTACTCAGTTCTCCTCATTCTCTCCTCTTCCTCTCTTTATCCCACAATATTCTCCCCCAGAAAACAGAAGTAGAATTCCTTCATTGTTTCTTCCAAGCCCTCTCATCTCAAACTACCAACTCCACTCTTTTCTCCACTATCTCTGTTCAAATGCCAGGCAAAGGATCTCATTCACTATTTCAATTAAAAAAATGAGACCTTCCATCCAAAGTTTTATTTTCTGCTCGACTCTATTCCAAATCACTCCTTCCCCCACTCACTCCTCTGTTTCAGTCCTAAAGAAAGAGGTAGCCCTTTTGGCTTCAGAAAGCCAAATCTTTATTTGTTCCCTCGTTTCCTCCAGATTTCACTTTGTGTAGAAGGAACAATATTCTAACCCTTTCCCTACCCTGTGCAAGTTGGGCTGCCTTTTTTTTTTAAGGTATAGGGCTACATCCATGGGGGAATGGCTGAGTAAATTGTGGTATATGAATGTTAAGGAACATTATTGTTCTCTAAGAAAGGACCAGCAGGATGATTTCAAAGAGGTCTGGAGAGACTTACATGTACTGATGCTGAGTGAAACGAGCAGGGCCAGGAGATCATTATACACAGCAACAGCAAAATTACACAATGATCAATTCTGATGGACCTGGCTCTTTTCAACAGCGAGGTGATTCAGGCCAGTTGCAATAGTCTTGTGATGAAGAAAGTCATCTGCACCCAGAAAAAGGATTGGGGGGGGGGGACTGAGTGATACATACAACATAGTATTTTCACTCTTTTTGTGTTGTTTTCCTACATTTTGTTTTCATTCTCATTTTTTTCCCTTTTTGAGCTGATTTTTCTTGTGCAGCATGGTAATTGTGGAAATATGTATAGAAGAATTGTACTTGTTTAACATATTGGTCTGTCTAGGAGAGGGGGTGGGGAAAAGGAAGGGAAAAAAATTGAATACAAGATTTCACAGAAGTGAATATTGAAAACTATGTATATGTTTTAAAAATAAAAAGCTTTAAAAACCAAAAAAATTTTAAAAGGTATAGGTCTAGTAATCATTGATCTCAAAGTCAAACAAAGATTCCAACAAGAGAAAAAATCTACATTATATGTAATCCATGTTAATATTGTTTTCGATGTGTGTGTAAATGCTTATATATGTGTATGTAGGTATGCATATAGGTTTGTATGTGTATATAGAAATATTTGCATATGTGTTATTATGTGTATGCATGTGTATATGTGTATACATAAATATATCCATGATGAACTGTAGTTTGCTTTAAAGAGATAGAGGGGTAAAAAAAAAAGAAGGTTAAAAATAAAAGTAAAAAGTGCACAGCAAAGAACAAAAGAATAACCTACAAGGAAGCAAAAATGGACGGTCATGAATATAATGTCTTCTATTACATATGCTTTCTTGAAATAAACATTTGTTGTTATGTATTTTGAATGTTCTGGGCACATGACAATGTTTTGTTTTCTTTTTCTGTCTTTCTTTTTCTATTTTTTTCTTATTTTATATTTAGTTTTAAATAAATAAATAAATAAAATTAAAGGCAGCTCACTGCCCTGGAGACTGGCTTAGGGAAAGAGTCAGTGGAAAAGGAGAGACTAAAAATGAGTAAGTGGGGGATGATCCAAGATATTCTAAGCTGGGCCTGATAGGTTAGTTCTCTGGCAGTTTGCTTTTATATTGGAATAAAATAAGCCCACAAGTCATTCAGCAGTTAACAAAAAAAAGAGATTTGCTTAGCCATAACAGGAGAAAGATATACAAGAATAAGCAATGAGGAATCCTCAATTTGATTCATTTGAGAAAAACTCATTTGCTTGGTGAATCCAAGCACCAGCCAAGCATCAGAACACCCCTGGACCGCTTCCTGGCTGCTTTTTTTTTTTTTGGCAATGAGGATGTCAGTCTCAGCCAGTCTCCAGGATGTCTCAATGCCTTTTTTTAAAAAATAGGGGTTAAGTGACTTGCCCATGATCACATAGCTAGCAAATGTCTGAGGTTAAATTTCAACTTAGATCTTGCTGATTCCAGGCCTGGTACTCTATCCATTATACTATCTAGCTGCTCCATAGTACATATACTCACTATATAGACTTATATATATATACACTATATATACTATATATACTTACTATATATTTTTTCATTTACATATAATATAAATGAAACACCCATTTTGTGTAAGCATTTTCCATACCTATACATACATATAGGATATTATATGTAGCATAAATATATGTATACAATATATAGAATGTGCTCACAATAAAGACACTTTGCATATATACCATATATTTGATATGTAGATAGATAGATGCTCACTATATAATATATTTATATAATATAAACATCTATTTACATTCAGAGCACTTTTCCATATTTATTTTCATATACACAATTCGCATATATATACAGTGAGTTTTAGGTGACACAGTAAATAGCCAAATAAGTTACTTTATTCCTGTTTGCCTCAGTTTCCTCATCTGTAAATGAGGACAATAACAGCATCTATCTCACCGGTTTGTTGTGAGAATCAAGAGATAATTTGTTCAAAGTTTAATACATACATATATGTATGTACCATATAAATGTTAGTTATATATAATTAGGATTTGGCACATGTGCAGACCCCATAAGCTTACTAAGGTGATGAGCTTCCTCATGTGGAAAAGTTAGGAAGCCTGCTTTTAGAAAAGTCATGATGACATCTAAGCTAAGTGTCTTGATGAAATTGTAAAATGTGTGTAAGATGTTCTGTAACTGGTTCCAGTCAGCTAATCATATATTAAAAGAAGGGTCTTTGATTGGCTATGGAGGGGAAAAAAGACCTGTAAACTTTAGCTATTTCCTCTTTGCTTCATTTGTTTCTAGGGAAATCTCAGTAACTCTTTCACTCATGGTGTCCAATGAGAGATCACACTGCATGGGGGAAAGCATTACTATTTACTTATATTTACTCAGAAATTGATCTTGATCCTTATCCTCTTCATTTGTTCTTCACCATTCTGTTATTGGTTGTCCTTTATCCTTGAAGAGTACCAATAACATCAGGAATGTATATAAAAAAATCTCTTCAAGTTACTAATAATAAGGGAAATGCAAATTTCAGCAACTCTGTGGTTTTACCTCTCTCTGTTTCCTTAACCAGCAAATTGGCAGAGATGATTGATGATTGAAAATAGTTGTTGGAGGAACTGCCAGAAGCCAGATGACTAAAGCACTGTTGGTGGAATAATAAATCCTTTCTGTAAAACAATTTGCAATTATCTAATAAAAGTTACTAAACTATATTCTTTAGTTCCCCAATTCTGTTACTGGGCATAATTCTTCAAAGGGATCAAAAACAGAAAGGGCCCTTTGTATATCAAAATATTCATAAAATGTTTTATGTAGCAGCAAAAATCTGGAAATAAAGTGTATGCCCATCAGTTAGAGAATGGCTGGCAAAGCAGTGGTATATGAATATTGTCAAATATTACTGTATCGTAAGAAACATCATTCAGGGAAACACAAAAGACTTGTATGAAATGTTGCAGAGTGAAGTAAACAGAATCAGGAGAACAATATATTCAAGAATGTCTTTGAGTCAGTGATGTTTAATAATAAACACAAATAACATTAAGAGGAAGCAGAGTTCTGAGTCATTGCAATGGCCAGTCTTGGTTCTAGAAAAGAAATTATGAACTTACCTCTCTGTACCTCACTGTGGGTACAGAATGTTGCATGCAAAAACAGAAAAGTTGGATGACTTTGTTTTATTGCTTTTCTTAGTAGCAGAGCAAGTTTAATGAAAGAGGAGAGCATATCCAGAAATGATTATGATGTATAAGCAAATGCATCAATAATACTAGTTTTTAAACTTTCATGATCTAGAGTACTCTTGGTTCACTAAGGGAAAAGAGTTAGATACAGCCTGGTGGCAGTTGGCATAAAGAAGCAAAAAAGGCAGCAGCATCAGTATCTTTGGAGTACAAATAAAGCACATAAGAGGAAATGGACCAAAAATCTCCAGGTAGGAAATTAACCTGGAAATTCCTTTTTCAGTCATTACTTTATTCCAACAAGAAATCTGTCTACCACCTGCAGACTACCGGCAAGGATTCATCTTTGGGTAAGGTTTCATATTTAAAGTCATACTCCAATTGACAAATGGTCAAAGGATATAAATGGACAGTTTTTAGAAAAAGAAATTTAAACCATTTCTAGTCTTATGAAAAAATGCTCTAAATCGCTACTGGTCAGAGAAATGCAAAGTAAGACAACTCTGAGATACTACTACATGCCTCTCAGATTGGCTAAGATGACAGGAAAAGATAATGATGAATGTTGGAGGAGATGTGGGAAAACTGGGACACTGATGCATTGTTGGTGGAACTATGAATGGATCCAACAATTCTGGAGAGCATTTGGATCCAATGGACTATCATACTCTGCATATCCTTTGATCCACAGTGTCTCTACTGGGCCTGTATTCCAAAGAGACAATTAAAAAGGGAAAAGGACCCACATGTGCAAAAATGTTTGTGGTAGCCCTTTTTTGTAGTAGCAAGAAACTGGAAACTAAATGAATGCTCATCAGTTGGGGAATGGCTAAATAAGTTATGATATATAAATGTAATGGAATATTATTGTTCTATAAGAAATGACCAACAGAATGATTTCAGAGACACCTGAAGAGATTTACATGAACTGATGCTAAGTGAAGTAAGTAGAATCAAGAAACCATTGTACACAGCAACAACAAGGTGATCTATTCTGACAGACATGACTCTTTTCCATAGTGAGGTGATTCAGGCCAGATCCAATGGTCGTGTGTTTTTTGTTTGTTTGTTTGTTTGTTTGTTTAATAACTTTTTATTGACAGAATAATGGGTGATTTTCTTTTACCTTATCCTTTGCACTCACTTCTGTTCCGACTTTTCCCTTCCCTTCCTCCACCCCGCCTCCCCTAAATGGCAGGCAGTCTTATACATGTTAAATAATGTTATAGTATATCCTAGATACAATATATGTGTGTAGACCGTACAGTTTTCTTGTTGGACAGGAAGAATTGGATTCAGAAGGTAAAAATAACCTGGGAAGAAAAATGAAAATGCAAGTAGTCCACATTATTTCCCAGTGTTCCTTCTCTGGATGTGGCTGATTCTGTCCATCATTGATCAATTGGAACTCAGTTAAATCTTCTCTTTGTCAAAGAAATCCACTTCCATCAGAATACATCCTCATACAGTATTGTTGTTGAAGTGTATAATGATCTCCTGGTTCTGCTCATTTCACTCAGCATCAGTTCATGTAAGTTTCTCCAGATACCTCTGAAATCATCCTGCTGGTCATTTCTTACAGAACAATAATATTCCATAACATTCATATACCACAACTTACTCAGCTATTCTCCAATTGATGGGCATTCACTCAGTTTCCAGTTTCTAGCCACTACAAACAGGGCTGCCACAAACATTTTGGCACATACAGGTCCCTTTCCTTTCTTTAGTATATCTTTGGGATATAAGCCCAGTAGAAGCACTGCTGGATCAAAGGGTATGCACAGTTTGATAAGTTTTGGGTCATAATTCCAGATTGCTCTCCAGAATGGTTGGATTCGTTCACAACTTCACCAACAATGCATCAGTGTCCCAGTTTTCCTGCATCCCCTCCAACATTCATCATTATTTTTTCCTGTCATCTTAGCCAATCTGACAGGTGTGTAGTGGTATCTCAGAGTTGTCTTAATTTGCATTTCTCTGATCAACAGTGATTTGAAACACTCTTTCATATGAGTAGAAATAGTTTTAATTTCATCATCTGAAAATTGTCTGTTCATATCCTTTGACCATTTATCAATTGGAGAATGGCTTGATTTTTTATAAATTAGAGTCAGTTCTCTATATATTTTGGAAATGAGGCCTTTATCAGAACCTTTAACTGTGAAAATGTTTTCCTGGTTTGTTGCTTCCCTTCTAATCTTGTTTGCATTTGTTTTGTTTGTACAAAGGCTTTTTAATTTGATATAATCAAAATTTTCTATTTTGTGATCAATGACCTCTAGTTCTTCTTTGGTCACAAATTCTTTCCTCCTCCACAAGTCTGAGAGGTAAACCATCTTATGTTCCTATAATTTATTTATGATCTCGTTCTTTATGCCTAAATCATAAACCCATTTTAATCTTATCTTGGTGTCTGGTGTTAAGTGTGGGTCCATGCCTAATTTCTGCCATACTAATTTTCAGTTTTCCCAGCAATTTTTGTCAAATGGTGAATTCTTATCCCAAAAGTTGGGATCTTTGGGTTTGTTAAACACTAGATTGCTATAGTTATTGACTATTTTGTCCTGTGAACCTAACTTATTCCACTGATCAACTACTCTATTTCTTAGTCAATACCAAATGGTTTTGGTGACCACTGCTTTATAATATAGTTTTAGGTCAGGTACAGCTAGGCCACCTTCATTTGATTTTTTTTTTCATTAATTCCCTTGAAATTCTTGACCTTTCGTTCTTCCATATGAATTTTGTTGTTATTTTTTTTAGGACATTAAAATAGTTTCTTGGGAGTCTGATAGGTATAGCACTAAATAAATTGATTAGTTTAGGGAGCATTGTCATCTTTATTATATTTGCTTGGTCTATCCAAGAGCACTTAATATTTTTCCAATTATCCAATGGTCTAGTTATGAAGAGAGCCATCTTCACCCAAAAAGAAGGCTGTGGTGACTGAATGTGGATCACAACACTGTATTTTCACTTTTTGTTGTTGTTTTCTTGTATTTCATTTTTTCTCATTTTTTTCCCTTTTTGATCTGATATTTGTTTGTGTGTGTGTGCAGTTGATAATTGTGGGAAAATGTATAGAAGAACAGCACATTTTGACACATATTGGATTACTTGTCCTCCAGAGGAAGGGTAGGGGGAAGGGAAGGAAAAAAAAAAATTTGGAGCACAACATTTTGCAAGAGTGAATGTTGAAAACTGTCTATGCATATGTTTTGAAAATAAAAAGCTTTATTAAAAAACAAATAAAAAGAAGAATCCTGCCAAAATGTGCCAAAATGCTGAGGAAAAGTGGACCTAGCAATCAGAAGATTCAGCATCAAGTCTGATATCTGTCATTGCTAGATGTGTAATCTTTTATAATAAGTAGCATTTAATAGCAACTTAAGTTTTATTAAGATTTTTTAAAATTAGTATTATTACATGTCATTGAGGAAAAATAAAATACTAAATTTTAAAAGAAAATAAAAAAGATTTTTTTAAAAATACATTTGCTTATGATTTAATTTTCCCAGTTATGTGTAAAAACAATTTTTAACATTCGTTCTTTAAAATTTTGAGTCCCAAATTCTCTCCCTTCCTCCTCCTGCATTGATAAGGCAAGCAACTAGATATAGATTACACATGGACAGTTATGCAAAATACATTTCTGTCTTAGTAATGTTATGAAAGAAATGTTATAATAAGATCTTCACCTTCCCAACACCTCTGTGAAGTGGATGCTATTATAGTCTTCATTTTACAAATAAGGAAACTGAGGCATAGAGAAATAAAATGACTTACCCACAGTCATACAGATAGAAAGCATCTGAGACAGGATTTGAATTCAGGTCTTCTGGACTCCAAGCCCTATGTTCTATCTACTTCTCTGAGCTTCTTTCTCTGAGTCTGTCCTATATACCTTGGAGTTGGGGGGGGGAGTATTAAATGAGATTTGGGATTCAGAAGTGTTTTGAAAACTGTTTTTTACAAAGTTAACACTTTAACACCCTCTAACAAGTGAGCCCAGATCAGTTTATCAGATTTGCTTAGTGTGACTTAATAGCAAGGCTGATTTGGGTGACTGAGAAATTCAAGTGTTTTCAAGTATGGAGAAGGGTGTAATGTTTTGCCTAGAAGGGATCTTGCAGAGTAGGCCCTTGAGTAGTCAGGGAAATCTTGATCCCGGGTAACTTAGGTCAGGGAGGCCAAAGAAGGAAGTAGGGGGTTCCACAAAGAGAGAGAGGTTGGTAGAAAGCTAAAAATAATCCTGGACGACTTCACAGCTCTGCTTAGCTGAGGCCCTATTAAAGGGTCAAGACCCAGCAGCTGCAGCAGGGAGGAATGGGGGGAAAGGGGGAAGAGGGGAGGGCAGAGCACAGCAAATCATTAGAAGCCTCACACTTAGGGCTGGAAGGGACCTGATTTTTTAGTAATAGGGGTTATTGGAGCAGCCCCCTCTGTTCTGAAGGACTGTTGTGGTTTGTCCAGCCCAGATCCATGACCTGGAGAGAGTAGCCTTCCCCACTCAGGGGCCTGGGCTCTGAGTTCAGGTGAATCAGCTCTGTCCTGAGGAACGTTGACCCCCAAAGAGAGATCAGGCTTTTCTCGGACCCTCAGACCCAGTACACTCATCAGGAACAGAGCATCAGAACGTAGAGAGGAATAGTTCCAGTCCAGAATTTCTCTGAGAGGAATTAATAGGATTCCTTCTAGAAAAAATATTTAATGTTTAAAGTGGATTTGTATAGAAGAAGGCTCTCCTTGAAGGGGACTTCACTGTTCCAAGTTTGTTTGCTTATTTGTAAAAAGGGGATGATCGTTGTACAACTCGCCTCAAGGCGCTGTGCTGAAGAAGGTTCTTTGATCCATGGCTGTGGAAGTATGAGCATAGTAATAATAGCAGGAGCAGACTGGAGAGAGGGGAGTCAGGAGGACTGGCCTTTGACCTGGGATTGTCACTTAACCCTCCGTGTCCCAGGCAACCAAGACCATAAACTGCAGAGCAGGTGCCAATCTATATTAATAGAAGTTCCCTACAATGATAAAATCTCAAGTGTGTTAGGAAGAATATCCCCCGAGTCTCAGGCCATCGGGTTGGGCTAGCTCTTTCCCTTAAAAGGTGTTGAAACTATCCACAAGTTTTAATTGGTTCAAGGGACTAAGATTCAAGCCATTGGCCAAATTTCCTGATCACTGAAGTAGGGAAACAGCCAGAAGAGAGAGAGAACAGAAAAAGGGGGAAGGAGGAAATAAGGGAAGGAAGAATCATTTATTAAGGGCCTACTATGTGCTGCTTTACAAATATTCCATCTGACCCTCACAAAAACCCTAGGAAGTAGAACCCTTCCTGACTCCAGGCCCAGCCTTTACCCACTGCTCCACCCAGCTTCCTCCTAAGGCCCGAGGAGCTCTCTGGGTCTGGGTCAGGGGATAACAGGGAAGATGTGCTCCTGGACCTTTCCCCTGCTCTGGGACCCCCTTCTTCTGCGAAGGCTACCCGTTAGATGGGCTCCATTTCACTCCAATCTCAACTCAAGCTGGGCCCAGTCTGAGGCGGGTCTGGCCTACTACAATTTGGCAATGACCGTGTAGAAATGGAAAAAAATGAAGAATGAGGCAGGAGGATGTGCCATGCAGAGGTCTTCATGACTCCTGGCGCTTCTAGGGCTGGGGACACTTATTTTGTGTCTAGTGTTGTTGTTATTGTTGTTCCCATGACCCCAATTGGGATTTTCTTGGCAGAAGTACTGGGGGGGATTGACATTTGCTTCTCCAGCTCATTTTACAGATGGACAAACTGAGGCAAATAGGCTTAAGTGACTTGCAGCTGGCAAAGTGTCCAAAGCTGGATTTGAATTCAGGTCTTCCTGACTCAACACCTGCCTGAGTTTAAATTTCACTACCACAAAGAAAGTACAGCTATGAATTGGGGGGCATGTTTCAACAGAGTTGTGACTAGAGATTTCAGAACAAGGGTCACCTTCCATGCATCATGAAGGGTCCCCTCAGCTGGAGTTCATCAGGAAGACATACATCCCCTTACTATCCCCCTAGAGAAGGCCCACTCTTCCCTGCTAAGGAATCAGAATATCTAATTGTTTCCTACCCTGACATTAATTCTTTCTTTACACTAGGAATTCAAGAAGTCAGATTACCAAGAGGTAGGGTGGGTTGTAAAATTGAAGCCTTAGAGAAAATAGATAGATGCTTTAGAGGAAGAGCCCCCAGAGAAGGCTTAAAACCAGTCCCTGCCCTCCTCCTCCCCCAATCCCTCAAAATATGCAAGAATTGAAAAGAATATTAGAGGTCATCTAGTCCAAGTCCCTTAATTTAACAGAGTAGGAAATTTAGGCCCCAGAGAGAAATATCATTATTTTTGCAATGTTTACTGTGTATTGCCAGCTTGTTCTCAAAAAATAATCTATAAATTTGCAATTAAGCAGAGTCAGGTGGAGCTCGTGTCTCACAGACTATTAGAGCCAGAAGGTACCTTAGAGAACAGTTTGTATAACTTCCTCATTTCACAAAGGAAAAAAGAAAGAGAGATGTAGGGTTAGTGCCACATCAGGGCCTAGAATTCTCAGTCCAGTGTTCTTTCAGAAGTCACGCTTTGGTTAGTTTTTGTCTTTATATCTCTAGCATCTAGAACAGTGCTTAGTGCCTAGGAAACCCTTAATAACTGCTGATTGAATTGAACTTAGTACAGATTATGATTTCACATAGAATCTTCCTTTTATATTCTGCTATGTATGAAAATGCTCTGTCTTCTTGGTGTCTAAATTAAAAATATTTTTTTAATTTAAATTAAATTTTTAAAAAAGAATTAAATTTCAGCTGGGTTATTGAAATTTGATTCCCTTTGCACTAACCTTTCCAGAACAACTTATTTTTATAACTAAGGAAAAGGCAAATTGAAATGCAATTATTAAGTGTCTACTGTGTGTCAGATATTGCACCAAACTCTGAAAATACAAAAAAAGACAAAAAATAGTACCTGGTCTCAAAGAGTTCATGTTCTAATGGAGAAGACAGATGCAAATAGATGTATACAAATAAGATATATCCAGAATGAATTAGAGGCAATTCTCAGAGGGAAAATGTTAAGATTAAGAAAGACCAGGAGGGACTTCTTGCAGAAGGAAGACAAGGAAACTGAGGAAATGAGGATGGAAAGTGAAAAATACAGACATGGGAGAAAGCCCATGAAAATACCTGGAGTGTTATGTGGAATGTCTTATAAGTGTAAGAAAACTAGGAAGGTAGCTTTTAAAGTTAAAGCTAAACAGGATTTTACATTTGATCCTAGAGATAATTGGGAGATAGTGGAATCACTATGTGGGGCCATAATGTGGTCAGACTTGTTTTTTAGGAAGACCAATTTGACAGCTCTATACAGGATAGACTATAGGGGGAAGAGACCAACAATACATTATTGCAATCCCACTGCTTGGTTTAAGATTGGAAAAGGAGTATGGCAAGGTTGTATACTGTCACCTTATTAATTTAACATATACAGAATACATTATGCAAAATGCCAGGCAGGATGAATCAAAAGCCGGAATTAAGGTTGCCAGGAAAAATATCAGATATGCAGATGATACCACTCTGATGACAAAAAGTGAAGAAGAATTAAGAAGCCTCTTGATGAGGGGAAAAGGAGGAGAGAGTGACCTGAAGTTTAGCATCCAGAAAACTAAGATCTTGGCAACTGGTCACATTACTTACTGGCAAACAGAGAGAGAAGAAATGGAAGTAATATCAGATTTTATATTCTTGGGCTCAAAGTTCACTTCAGACAGCAATTGCAGCCTTAAATTAAAAGATGCTTTCTCCTTGGAAGGAAAGTTATGGCAAATATGGATGGAATATTTAAAAAAGCAGAAATATCACCTTGCCTAAAAAGGTCCATATAGTCAAAGCTATGATTTTTTTCAGCAGCAGCATATGACTATAAAGAAAGCTGAAACCTACAGAATGGATGTTTTTGAATTGTGATGCTGGACAAGATTTCTGAGAGTGACAGCAAGAAAGTCAAATCAGTCAATACTTAAAGAAATTAATTCAGGTTATTCACTAGGAATTCAAAACCGAAGCTGAAGTTTAGATAAATACTTTGGCTACATAATGAGAAGACAGGACTCATTGGAAAAGACTCTGATGCTGGAAAAGATTGAAGACAAAAGGAAAAGGGGACAATAAAAAATGAGCTATAGTGTCATGGAAACAAAGATGAATTTGGATAGACTTCAAAAGAGAATGAAGGACAGAGGGGCCTGGCGTGCTATGGTCTGAAGAATCAGACACGACTGAATGACTGAACAATAACACTTGTGCTTGAGGTGAGAAAAGCCTGCATCACAATGTTAGCAGTGTCACAGGAGAGAAGGAGGTATATACAAGAGATGTTAAGATAAAAAAAAACAGATCTTAGCAATTGATTTGGATTTAGAGGTTGAGAGAGAGTGAGAAATTAAGATTGACACTTGGGTTTTGAGTCTGGATATCTGAAACAAGTTATAGGGAAGTTAGGGAGAGAGGAAGATTTGGGGGATAATGAGCTCGGTTTTAGACATGTTAAGTTGACAAACAGTTCAAAATGTCCTGTAGGCATCCAGAAAGATGTCTGGAGATCAGGAGAGAGGATAGTGTTTAATAAATAGATCTGAAAATCATCAACGAGATAATTAAATCTATGGGAGCTGGTGCAATCACCAAGTAAAATAGCACAGTGGGAAAAGAGAAGAGGACACTGGACCCATAATTAACAAGCTGGATGAAGATCCAGCAATGAAGAGAGAGAGTGAAGGAACAGTCAAACAAGGTAGTTTGAGAACCGAGAGAGCAGTGTAACGAAAATCCAGAAAGAACAGAGTATCAAGAAAAGGTGATGAAAGTCATAAAGGATGCAGATTGAAAGAAAAAAAAGTCGTTAAATGGCACATAGTGGTTGAGTGATTGATTGATTGTAGAGAGCAGTTTTTGGTTGAATAATGAAGGTAGAAATCAGAATGAAAAGAGTCTAGAGAGTAAAAGGAAATGAAATGAAGGCCCAGATTATCAACAGCTTTTCCAAAAGCTTAGCCACAAAAAGGAAAAGAGGTATAGGAGGATAGCTAGCAGGTTTGGATGGAGCAAGTGAGAATTTTTTTGAGGATGGAGGAAATACAGATGTATTTGTTGGCAGTAGAGAAATAGTGCATTGAATTAATGAAGATTAATGAGAAATGAGGCATGAAAGAGAGGAAATTAAGCATGATCTGTGGGAGAAGAGGGGAAGGAATGGGATCATCCACCTCATTGTGTGAGACTGGGGAGGAGAACATAGTGGCATAAGGCATCTGGATGATATGAAATGAGAAGAGGAGAATAAGCAGCAGCTCTCAGCAAATAGCCTTGATTTTTTTTCAGTGAAATATCAAAGTTCTCAGCTGAGAGGACTGGGGAAGAGGAAGTCATGAAAGATTTGAGGAACAATTAAAAGGCTTGGAAAAGCCACTGTTGTTGGGTGAGTGGGATAGTGAACTGATTAGGATGATACAGTGGTTCTCAAAATATGGTTTAGAGAATCCTGGGGATCTCTGAAACCCTTTTAGAAGGTCTACAAATTCAAAAATACTTTTTATTTCCAATATGGTAAATGTCTATAAATATAACCCAGATAAACAAAAACACTTTGGAGAGATCCTCAATAATTTTTAATAGGATAAAGATACTGAAAATAAAAGTTTGAAAACCACTGGTATAGAAGCATCACTTTGTCATAATGAGCAAATTATAACAGATCCAGTCAGCATGGTGAAGACATGAGGAGAGTCTTCCAACTTTCCAGAATTACCGTGGCCTCCAGGCCCACACCACTGCTTATTAGGAAAAAGTAAGGAGACTGGGAGAAAAAAAAATCTCCCAGAAAAAGTAGATCTTGAAAATCAAAGAAGCAGAAGTATTTTCAGGAAGACATGGATCGAGAATAGAGATTCAGGAATTGGTTCCTTCCCCTACCTTCTTTCATTTGAATTACCAGGCTCTGTGGAGACTCAATACTATAGGAGTTTTTCTTTTCCATATTTGATCTTCTGTCCTTCAGTTTACTCCTTTGTAAAAATAGAGGTAATAATTAATACTTCCCTCACAATAAGGTCCTTGGGAAGATCAACCAACATAATGTGTACAAATGCTATGATAAAATAAAATATAAATATCAGATATAGAATTACATCGAGATAGAAATTAGAATATTAGGGAATATAACAAATATAGAGTCAATTAAGTGGGACCAACAAATGCGACTGCAGTTCAGAAGAAAGAAAGGAAGATCACTGAAAACCAGGTTAATTTTCTGGAGGAGGGGAATCTTAAACTGGGTTTTGAAGAAAATCCAGAACTTTAAAAGGGAAAAGGAAGGAAAGGTATGATAAAGTGATAGTAATAGTACCAGCAAAGGCATGGAGGTAAGAAAGGCAGTAGATCAATTTGGATGAGATATAAGACTCAGAAGACACAATAGATATTTATGGATGTACAGAAGCAGTAGGTAGATTAGACTGGAAAGGTAAATTGGGCTCAGATTGGAAAAAGTCTTGAAGTAAAGCTAAGGAATTCAGGACAGCCAGCCTTTTCCCTGGAAAACTGAAAAATTATTGAAAGTTTTCATTGTGTTGGGGTGGGGAGGAGTGGAGAAGAGAGGGAATGACATGTACAAAGTAGTGATTTTAAAAGATGATCCTGGCAATGGTATATAGGGTGAGTTGTCAGGAAGAAGGAGATTAGAGACTGGGGAACCATTATTAGAATGTTTCACCTTTTGCAGAATGTTAATGAGATAGAAATTCCCACTTCCCTAAAGTGGGAGGCAGTCGATTCCCTTTAGGCTAGGACTGCAGTTCCAAAACAAGAGGAGAATGAGTTATTCCCCCAGTCTAAGCAAGACTATGGAGGTTATAGGGGAGCAACTGTAAATGGAAGAGATGGGGGGAGGAGAGAAAGCAACACTGGAATGGGATGGAAAAATCTCCAGCTCCCTTTTAATCTCTTGTCTGGCCCAGCTGCCTTCAACTGACAAATCAGATTAACCAGCAGCTGTTCCCTGGGCCTGGGGACAGAGATGGGGACAGTGTGGAGGAGGAGCCAAGTAGGATTTAATGATATATTTAGGAAGGCTGCCACCGCACTATGGCAGGGCCAGATTGCCCAACCACTGCACTAGCCTGTGGGGAGGGGTCTCAAAGAATCTTAGTATGCATGAGTAGAAGGGACCTTAGAGATCATCTAGTTCAATTCCTTCATTTTATGGATGAGGAAACTAAGTCCCAGAGAAGTAAAGTAACTAGGACTTGCTCAACATAAATCACAGACTAGGAACAAAAAGAGGGGGTCATATCACCAGTGGGGAGGGGCAAGGAGTCTATGTGAAGCCCCGTTACTTCTAGTAGTAAAAATGGGGAAAGAGGAGATAAAAAAGAACTCAGGCTGACTCTCTCTAAAGACAAATCCAAAGAGTATAATTGGAAACCTGACTTAAAATGTCAACCTACCCCAACCTAAAATCCCCATCATTACTGAAGTGGTTCTCACCTTGTATGTAGTCCTGGGATGTGGAACAATCACCTGGGGACCAGGAATGCATTTATTCACCAAATAATGTCACTTTGGTCTTTAATGCCAACAAAATAGTCAACATGACTCAGTATAATTTACCAATAAATCAATAAGACTATATGTATAAAAAACAAACAAACAAATCCTCTATAAACTAAATAGACTGTTACCATTTTTTGAGGGGGAGATGCTATTGCAAATATCATAGCTCTTACACTGGAAGAGTCCTTAGAGGTCATTTGCTCTAATCTTCCAAAAGAGTTTAAGTGACTTAGTCAAGATCACATAATAAGTGACAGAGGTACAAATTTGTTTATTGATTCATAGCTCCTTGTTTTCGATAAACTAGCATGCATTAATTGCCTGCTATATGCCAGACAATGTGCTAATTACTGAGAATACAATAAAAACAGTCCCTGGTCTTGAGGAACTCACAGACCAGTGGAGACAACAAAGTACAAACAACAATGTGTAAACGAAATATATACAGATTAAAATGGGGGTAGTCTCAGAAGGAAAGAGGTGAGATTAAGGAGGACCATGAAAGGAGGACTTTCTGGCAAAAAGTGGGCTTAAAGGGGGCCAGAGAAGCCAGGAAATGGAGATGAAGAGGAAGAGGGTTCCAGGAATGGAATCTAGATAGAGTCCTCAGATAGAGGTTTGGGTTCAAGAAAAAACAAAGAGGCAATGACATTTGATCATAGAGTACACAGAGAGGAGGAATGTGTAAGACTAAAAAGATAGAATGGGACCAATTTTTGAAAGGCTTTAAAAGTCAAATAAAAGGTTATCTATTTGATCCTGGAGGCAATAGGGAGTCATTGACTGGAGTTTATTGAATAGGGAGGTGAGATAGTCTTATTAGGAAACAGTTTGATAGCTGATGGAGTATAAAGGAGATCAATCAAGAGGCTACAAGGATAATAAATAGAAGGTGCTAAGGGCTTGCATCAGAATGGTGACCATATCAAAGGAGAAAAGAAGGATGTCTGAGAATTGACAACTAATTGGAGGTGGGACAGGGAGAGAAAGTGAAGAGCATAGGATGACATCTAGATTGTGGGTTTGAATGTCAGGGAAGAGGATGGTATCTGCAACAATAATAGGGAAGTTAGAAAGAGGGAAGGGTTTGGGGGAGGAAAGGGCTTCAGTTATGGACGTGTTGAATTTAAGATATCTCTTGAAATACAATTCTAGAATTATTTAAGAGGCAGTTCGTTAGAGGTGTGAGACTGGAGATCAGAAGTAAGGTAAAGCTAGATTAAAATGATAACTGAAACCATGAGAGCTGATGAGATCACCAAAGGAAATAGTATAGTAGAGAAGAGAAGAGGACCCTGGGCAGACCCTAGGGTAACACACATTTGAAAATTCAAAAAAAGGATATTGAGAAGGAATGGTCAGATAGGTAGTAGGAAAATCAGGAAAAAGTAATAAATATAGAAGTGGCTGGAGTCAGCTTACACCTGCTTATGAGTACCAATTGGTAAATTTTCAATGTATTTATGCCTTAGAAATCAGTAAACACTATAAATCAGTGCTTGATTTTAGTTTTTTGTCTTGTTTTGTCTAGACTTAATAAAGCGATAGAGAAAATATTAATAATGCTAATTAAACTTAAAAGTTTGTTATGACTGATCCAACCACTCTGGAAAGAAATATGGAACTATTCCCAAAGGATTATCAAACTGTACATACCCTTTGATCCATCCAGCAATGCCATTACTGAGTCTGTATCCCAAAGGGATCATAAAAAAGAGAAAAGGACCCACATGTGCAAAAATGTTTGTAGTAGCTCTTTTTGAAGTAGCAAGAAACTAGAAACTGAGTGGATGCCATCAGTTGGGGAATGGCTGAATAAGTTACTATATAAATGTTATGGAATATTATTGTTCTATAAGAAATGATCAGCAGAATGATTTCAGAAAGGCCTGGAGCATGAACTGATGCTGAGTGAAGTGAGTAGAACCAAGAGAACGTTGTACACAAGAAGAAGATTATGTGATGATCAATTCCTACAGAAATAGCTCTCTTCAACAATGAGATGATTCAGGCCAGTTCCAATGGTCTTGTTGTGAAGAGAGCCATCTACACCTAGAGATAGGCCTGTGGGAACTGGAGGGTGGATCACAATATAGATTTTCACTTTTGTTGTTGTTTGTTTGCTTTTTGTTTTCTTTCTCATTTGTTTTCCTCTTTGATCTGATTTTTCATGTGCAGCTTGATAATTGTGGAAATTGAAGAAATATGGAGAAGAAATGCACATGTTTAACCTACATTGGATTACTTACTATCTAAAGAACTGGTGGGAGGGAGGAAGAAAGGGGGAAAAACATTTGGAACTCAAGATTTTGTTTGAGCGATAACTATGAATGGAATTAACCTCAAAGTTCATGTAACTCAAAGTTACAAACCAAAGAAGTTACTGAGTGATGGTAGAAGGAGTCTGGAAGTAACAGTGTGGAACAAGGAGTAATTCAATTCCCCCAGCCTGACACTGAATAGGTTATGCGTGAAAGTGCAAACTGTCTGGAAAGAATCCCCAAGGAAGTTATGTCATCAGGAGGGAGCCATGTCTCAGGAAATCTAAAAAGATGGAGGGAATAAGGAAGGAAACCGTTTGAGATATAATGTTTCTTATGAAGCAAGCATTCCAAAGAGCACAGTAGAAAATAATAACGATAATAAAAAAAACTGCTTTCCCTTCAGTTTAACTCAATTTCACAAACACTTGAAATTCTATGTACAAAGTACAATGACAAAAAAGGGGGGACCTCAAATCTGGCCTCAGGTACTTCCTAACCATGTGAACCTACACAAGTCACTTATCCCTGTTTGCCTCAATTTCGTCATCTATAAAATGAGCTGAAAAAGGAAATGGTAAATCACTCCAGTATCTTTGCCAGAAAGACCCAAAAGGGATCACAAAGAGTCAGACAAGATTGAAAAATGACGAAAACAACTTAATAAACCCTGGACCAGTGTCTATTGATGTTATTAACATGATCTGGATCTAAAGATGGAAGACAACCTAGTCCAGCACACCCTACAATGAAGGAAACCGATTGGTCCAAGTTTACACAGATAGGAAGTTTCAAAGATGAGGTTCGTTAAACCCAGGTTCTTTGACTTGCAGTCAGTGCTCTTTGCACAATAGTGATGGGGTGACTAAGACCCCAGCAAAAGACCCCTAGATAGCCAGGTAGGTCATAGGGAGGGTTATTAACCAGATAGAGCCTGAAACAAAGCAGAAACCAAGCTACTCTCCAAGGAGTACAGACAAGCCCTTTTGTTCTTAAGGGGACCTTTTGTTATCCTTAAGTGGGCCTTTTTTGCAGTTGTCCCTGGTTGAATTCCTTGCATAGACAAAACTTGTCAGGACCCCACAAATCAGAAGGGGAAGCTATAGATTTCTCCCACAAAAGAAACTATTTGTCCCTCCCCTTTCTTCGTAGTTTCATTAGGAACTGCCTCCTTTATGGCAGCAAGTTCTCTAGAAACTTTGTCTTTCCCTTGTTATAGATACTTCATTGCTAGCCTTAGAGCATCTTCCCTCTTGTTCCTCTAGGGAATTTAGCCCAAATCTTTCCACTTGTCAACTGCTAAAACTCCCTTTTGTAAATCTGCCCACGGCCAGCAGCATAATAAATTTTTGCCTCTTGATTTGCAGATGGTCTAAGCTTACAAATTCTTTCAAGATGCTTCAAGACACAAGTCACAAACCCCAATATATTTTAGCGTCCAGTGCCTACACATCAATACTTGGTGACCTCTATGGGGAAGGTCCTGGAACCCCAATATATTTGAGGGGTCCAACACTTCTGTACCTCCATACCCCATAGAGTTAGTCAGGCAGAAAGCTACATTGAATATTCATGATTCTTAGAGTCCCATTTCTGATCTTTTTAATTTGAAAGGTGGGAATGTGCTGGAAGCTAGAGATAGAACTACACAGAGGAGAGGAAAAGTACTTGATCAAAGTGTGACGATAGCCATGTCACCTTTCCTCTCCAGATTTTCTCCTTTAAACCATAGCAACTTTCTCCCCCTAGAAGTTCACTTCATCCCCAGCCTTCTGACATCAGAAGTCCATTCTGCCTCTGAAGGTCCTTTTTCTGTTTGATCAACTCCTCTTAGAATTTTCATTTTAAGGAAAGTGTCCAGGTCAGTCACATTTTCATTCCACTCTGGGCTCCACTCCTGATTTTCTGGGCTTTCTCAGCTATGTCCCAGATCAAGTATCATCTCCCTCCCACTTTCTCCTCCACTCTCCTTTGAGCTCCCTTTTATGTGCTGTCCTCCCTCATTAGAATTTAATCTCCTTGAGGGCAGGGACTGAGTTTATTTCAGTTTGTATTTATATTCTCAATATTATCCCAGTGCCTAGCACATGTCACACTTAATAAATAAGGCAAATGCTTAATAATTGAGTAGCTATGTTTCCTTCATAAATGCCATAAGTGCCAGTTTTTTTATTCCCAAATTCTAGTCTCATCTCACTGAAAAAAAAAATCACCCTTTTCTCTTAGATCTTGTTCTTTGTAAATAACTTTAGCCTCAACTTCACATTTAAATAAAAAGTCTAATTAGATAAATAGCATCATGGTTAAAAAAAAAATCATGATACATTAGAAACATATATCACAGGATACAACATTCTTGTCACTTCTCTAGTCACTACCTCTTTCAGGCAAAGTACATTTCATGCTCTTCAATCTCCCAAGATGCAAGAGAAAGACAATCCAGTTCAATGATTTATAATCAACCTTCTGTCTCCCAATAAGCTGGAATGGATTCTTTTTTAAATCCTTATTATAAAGAATGGTTTTCAGGTAGAGAAAGGAGGGAACTATTTCAAATTAAATGTGAAATATAGACAAAGTATGTTAATAAAAATAAGATTTATTTTTTATTATTTTTAGGAATGAGACACAGGTAATTCACAACAAGTTGTCTATGTTTGATTTTAAAAATGCTGTAGCAGCTCTTAGTGATTTTCTGGTTATATCTACAAAGGTGAACCAAACTACAGGATCTTTCAACTCCATAGAACCATGGCTTCCAAATCCTAGAAACTCTACATTTCCCTTGTCTGGCTTATACAACTGCCCTGCCCTGCAATTTCTGGTACTCCAAAAGCAAATCCATGAGGTACCACTTGACTTTCACAAATCTAACAATAACATACAAGACAAATACCAGTGTGCCTAAGATATGGCTCAGACTACCATAGTCTCCACTTTCCTTTTTCCTTCAAATTTGGTTCTGCTCTTGCACCTTGAATCATATCTACAAGCCATGCTGGTACTGAAACCAACCAGAAAATGTCCTGGTATTGTCATTTCCTTTGGAAACACTAGGTTCTAAAAGACATTCTCTACATAGAGAAAAAAAGAAAGAGAATTCCAAACTAAGGAAGGTTTTTTTACATGCAGAGCCTTAGTTGGAGCCACAAAATATTAAGTCTACAAAAGAAAGTAGGATTGTCATGAGTTGGCATGGCAAAAAATTGATCACTGGGTATCCAACCTTCTGATGAGGGCCTCTCTGATGAACCTAACTAGGTTAATCTTCAGAAGACAGATATGCTGCTAGTCTAATGCTGAACTTTAAAAAATAAGAAAAAGAACATTTTCAAGTTGGTCATAGATTTAGAACTGGAAGAGACCTTGAAGATTTTCCAATCCAACTCCCTCCTTTTAGGAAAATAAAATTTATAAAGATAAAAAAATTGGTTAGGATCACTAGTAGCAGAATTATGATCTAAATCTAAGTCTTTTAATTATAAATCCAACCCTCCTAACCAACGTGTCACACTCCTTGTACCCTTTTGGCATAGCTCTCCCTTCCATTCTATAACAAGGCATTAAGGGAAGATGCTGATCAAAATGTTATCATCAGGGATAGTGTTACAAATCCCTAACTTCAAGAATTACCTCTGATATTATCTCCTTCAGGAAACCTTTCCTGAGCCCTACAGTTCTTTTTTTAAAAATTATTATAGCTTTTTATTTACAAGATATATGCATAGGTAATTTTACAGCATTGACAATTGCCAAACCTTTTGTCCAATTTTTCCCCTCCTTCCCCCCATCCCCTCCCCCCCGATGGTAGGTTGACCAATACATGTTAAATACGTTAAAGTATAAATTAAATACAATATATGTATTTGTATATGTAATACAATATACAATATATGTCCATACAGTTATTTTGCTGTACAAAAAGAGTCAGACTTTGAAATAGTGTACAATTAGCCTGTGAAGGAAATCAAAAAAATGCAGGTGGACAAAAATAGAGGGATTGGGAATTTTATGTAGTGGTTCATAGTCATCTCCCAGAGTTCTTTCCCTGGGTGTAGCTGGTTCAGTTCATTGCTACACTATTGGAACTGATTTGGTTCATCTCATTGTTGAGTATGGCCAAGTCCATCAGAATTGGTTATCGTATAGTATTGTTGTTGAAGTATATAATGATCTTCTGGTGCTGCTCATTTCACTCAGCATCAGTTCGTGTAAGTCTCTCCAGGCCTTTCTGAAATCATCCTGCTGGTCATTTCTTACCGAACAATAATATTCCATAATATTCATATGCCACAATTTATTCAACCATTCTCCAATTGATGGAGTTCTTAATGTTCTCTCCCTCTTGAAATTACTTTGTAAATTCTTGTCCATAATGCACATCTATATCTCTCCTTCTCTCCCAGTAGAATATCAGTTCCCTGAGGGGAGAAACTGTTCATTTTTATATTTGTATACCTAGCATAGTGCATTGCACATAAATAAATATTTGTTGACTTGCATTGCATTGAATTGAATGAACGATGGGCAGTAGGAACCAGACAATGACAAAGAGGGCAGCAAGAGAAGGTCCTGTGTCATTTGGAAATGACAAAGTCCAGATGTTCAGCCCTCTAATGGCCAGGATCATAGGATTTAGAGCAAACAGAGCCATTGGAGATTATGTAGTCTGACCTCATTTTAACAAATGAGGAAACTGGTCTAGAGAAATTCTTCTGTCTTTCCAAACCATTCTCTTCTGTATATATCTATTCATTGTGATTTACTCATTCCAATATCACACAATCTAAATCTTCTCCTCCCTTCACAGTGGCTCACTTCTCCTGGGCCCAATCACCACAGAAAGATCACAAGCATATCTAGGTTCTAATACTATTGTTATGATGCTATGGAGTCATCATCATTATGGAAACCATCTTCATTATGTCCCTCCCCTTTGAAGCTATGCTTTAAAGTACACATGAAAAGTCTGCAAATGGAAATCAAGGGCCCAAGTTTCTGAACTTGTGGTTTGTCCACCAATGAAATAGAATTTATGATTCTATATTTGGTCTTGGGTTCTCTTGCACAACTTATAAAAGCTAGCACCTATCCTTTCCTTACCATTCTAGCTCCAGTCCCCATCTCAGCTCTACTGAGCTAAATATCTCCCACTATTAAAGAGGGAAATTCCTCTTCCTTCTTTATCTATATCTGCATGCTAAGTAAATACATTAAACAGCCTGGGATTCATTGGAAAACAAATTTTATCACAGAAGCAATGATATATGACTAAAAATATGTCTGGGGGAAAAAACAAAGCTTTCTGTGCTTAACTGCATATTTTGAACATATATTAAGAGCATATTTTGCAAAGACTCTGAAAGCAAGGAAAGGGAGTTCATCCCAGACAGGGAAATTTGGCTTCTACCTAGGAGAAAGAAAGGAGAAAACAGGCACTATGTATCCTCATTTTTCATTCTGCAGGTTCAGTTTATGCTTAGAATGCCTTCTTTTCCTCCTATTTCAGACTGTCATTGTACCCATACTGGTCCCAACTCTTGCAGCTATAATGGCTCCTCTTCACTGCAGTGCCATTGAGATTGACCTGAATGAAGGGGATGAGTGGTAGGAACCTGACAATGACAAAAAGAACAAGAAGATAAGGTGCTATGCCATTTGAAAACAACAAAATCTAGCTGTGCATCCTTCAGCTCATACTTTTAATGGTTTCTTCCTTTTCACAAGCATGTTCAACCTCAAGGTTAAGGGCAAGACGCCATAACTTGAATACTGCTTAGTAGACCACTCAACAAGCAGTTTGGTTCCTCTTCTCCCACCAATAGCTGAATGCACTGCCCCTAGGGATAGGGTTAAAAGATGATACATTTCTGTCCTGGGGCACAAACTTTTCAATCCGAGGTTTACTCAGAATCTTCAACACACATAAGCACATAAGCAACACAACTAGCACTGACTTTTTTTTTTTTTATTTAATAGCCTTTTATTTACAGGATATATACATGGGTAACTTTACAGCATTAACAATTGCCAAACCTCTTGTTCCAATTTTTCACCTCTTACCCCCCCCACCCCCTCCCCTAAATGGCAGGATGACCAGTAGATGTTAAATATATTAAAAATATAACTTAGATACACAATAAGTATACATGACCAAAACATTATTTTGCTGTACAAAAAGAATCAGACTCTGAATTATTGTACAATTAGCTTGTGAAGGAAATCAAAAATGCAGGTGTGCATAAATATAGGGATTGGGAATTCAATGTAATGGTTTTTAGTCATCTCCCAGAGTTCTTTTTCTGGGTATAGCTAGTTCAGTTCATTACTGCTCCATTAGAAATGATTTGGTTGATCTCCTTGCTGAGGATGGCCTGATCCATCAGAACTGGTCATCATCTAGTATTGTTGTTGAAGTATATAATGATCTCCTGGTCCTGCTCATTTCACTCAGCATCAGTTCGTGTAAGTCTCTCCAGGCCTTTCTGAAATCATCCTGTTGGTCATTTCTTACAGAACAGTAATATTCCATAATTTTCATATACCACAATTTATTCAGCCATTCTCTAACTGATGGACATCCATTCAGTTTCCAGTTTCTAGCCACTACAAAAAGGGCTGCCACAAACATTCGTAGCACTGACTTTTTTAAAAGAACAAGAATCCTAGGCAATCTCATAATATTATTGTTCATAGCAAAAAATGTAAGAATGCAATAAGTAAAGGACAGAATTATTCTTCCTATTCACCACAACTTAGGAATTCCCAGTTATTACATATAAATATTAATTTTTACTACTCCAAGATCTGTTTCCCACCTCTAAGATGGCAAACACCTGCTCTCTAGGATAAGTTTCACTGTCTCTCCAGATTATCTTCTCCAAGGCATATTGGTTTTATCTGAGCATTCCCAAAAAGGACATAGCTAGCTACAGTACCTAGCAGAGCCCTGCCCCTAACCACACCTGGCTCATCCTCCAACTGCATTACTCATGTATTTTCAGACATAAAAAGAAAACATGAATGATGAATTCTTGAAAATGTTGAAGCCCTTGAAAGTTTAGTAGTCACGAAATAATGTCACACTTTCTTCCCCAGTATTCTACTCCCAGGCATCCAGGGCATTGCAAGTGTGAGGCAGAAAAACAACAGTTTCTGCCAATAAACCTTCACCTAGGCAAAACAGAAAAGCAGAGTGTGATCCTCTGGGTTGGTGTGAAATTAGTCCATGTTATAAGACTGTAGAATGAGAGTTTTGGAACAAGGAAGAGAAGCAAATGGAACTTCTCTATGGCAGAGCATGCTTGAATGGCCTTCCTTTGTTTGGTTGTACTCTTGTGTGTTCCTCCAAGAAAATCATTTAAACTTTGATTTGAACTATCAACAATCCTCACTATGAAGATGCTATTTGTTTCACAGCAAGGTCAGTGACAGCTATATCTTTGACATCTGATGAGCCCTTTCTTATTTATTGTCTTAAGTGTACCTATAAAAAGATCATAAAACCCTGGCAAGGAGAGGTTCAAAATTCAGAGCATTAGAGAAGAAATTGTATATTCTTTTGGAGGCAATTCAACAAATATGAATCTGAGTGCTTATTGTTTTTTTTGTTTTGTTTTTTTATTAAAGCTTTTTATTTACAAAACATATGCATGGGTAATTTTTCAACATTGACCATTGCAAAACTCTCTGTTCCAAATTTTCCCTTCCTTCCCCTCACTCCCTCCCCTAACTGACAGGTAGTCCAATGCATGTTAAATATGTTAAAAATATATGTTAAATACAATATATGTATACATATTCATGTAGTTATCTTGCTGCACAAGAAAAATCAGATCAAGAAGGAAGGAAAAGAAAAACTGAGAAAGAAAACAAAATGCAAGGAAATAACAACAGAGAGGGTTAGAATGCTATGTTGTATTCTACACTCAGATCCCACAATTCTCTCTCTGAGTGTAGATGGCTCTCTTCATCACTGAACAATTGGAACTAATTTGGTTCATCTCATTGTTGAAGAGAGCCACGTGCATCAGAATTGATCATCATATAATCTTGTTGTTGTCGTGTATAATGAACTCCTGGTTCGGCTCATTTCACTTAGCATCAGTTCATGTAGATCTCTCCAGGGCTCTCTGTATTCATCCTACTGGTTGTTTCTTACAGAACAATAATATTCCATAACATTCATATAGCACAATTTATTCAGCCATTCTCCAATTGATGGGCATTCATTCATTTTCCAGTTTCTGGCCACTACAAACAGGGCTGCCACAAACATTGTTGCACATACAGGTCCCTTTCCCTCCTTTAAGATTTCTTTGGGATATAAGCCCAATAGTAACTCTGCTGGATCAAAGGGTATGCACAGTTTGATAACTTTTTGAGCATAATTCCAGATTGCTCTCCAGAATGGCTGGATATGTTCACAATTCCACTAACACATCCCCCTCCAGCATTCTGCATTATCTTTCCCTCTCATTCTAGCCAATCTGACAGGTATGTCAGTGATACCTCAGAATTGTCTTAATTTGCATTTCTCTGATTAATAATGACTTGGAGCACCTTTTCATATGACTACAAATAGTTTCAATTTCTTCATCTGAAAATTGTCTATTCACATCCTTTGACCATTTATCAATTGGAGAATGGCTTGAACTATTATAAATTTGAGTCAATTCTCTATGTTTTAGAAATGAGGCCTTTATCTGAAAAAAAAAAAAAAAAAGATACAATTCCTACCCTCAAGGCACTTAGTCAAATCAGCACAATACAACTTTCACATAATAGATATGACAGAAGGTAGAATGTAAGAGAGATAAAGGAGTGCTATAGAAAAAGCACCTTAGCATAGACTGAGCAGAGTGAGACCACTTTTAGCTGTGTAGATGAGGGAACCCTTTCTAAAGGAGATAGCATTTGAACTGGACCTTCGAAGAAGAGAAGGATTTCAATAAGCAGAAAGAGTACATTAAAGGAATAGAGGGGCAGCCTAAGTCAACAAAGGCAGGAATGAGCAGGAGAAGATCAACAGTCAAATTCAGCTGAAACTAAAACTTTATGAGGAAAATCAGAGTGAAATCCAGATTGTAGGTGGCCTTGAACATTAAGCTAAACAATTTATATTTTATTCCGCAGACAATAGGGAGCCACTGAAGGTGTTTGACCAAGAGAGTGACATGATCACTCACACCTCTGTCTTAGAAAGATTATTTTGGCAGCTGAGTGACATTCATATTCAAGAGAGAAGAAACTAGAGGTAGTGAAACCAATTAAGAAGCTTTTATAATTTATAGAAGCAATGAAGGCCTAAAATCGTGTAATAGCATTTAATAGGTCCATTTGAACAAAGCTTACAACATTGGAAATTTCTGTTAAATGAATTCTATTTTTCTAATAGCATCTATTATCCAGTGGAAGTATATTCCCCTATGTGGTGGGAGATCAGCCACCACACGTAAGTCAGATATTAAATAGAAACAGAATAAAGAAGACTTAGTGCCAAGAGATGACCCATGCTAATATGGGTAGTTAACATACATTTTGCCATGGAAGCTGTTTATGATACTGTGATGTCTAATGTTCTTAAGTTCTTGTTCCCACCACATAGGGAAATGCAGGGATTTTTTTTTTAAGTTTTGAGTTCCAAATTCTATCCCTCCCTTCTCTTCCCTGAGAAGGTAAGTAATCTGATATAGATTATACATGTGCAATCATGTAAAATATTTCCATATTAGTCATTAAATGACTTTTTAAATAAAACAAAAACTAATAAATTAAAGAAGAATTTTTTTTAAATAATGAAGAAATAATGGTTTTCCTATAAGACTTTGACAATGCTCAGAACTATAACTACAGTGAAACAACTGGAGCTATTCCCTTGGAGGATGAAATTTGGAGGGCAATAAAAGTACCTTTTCTTCAGAGATAAAAACTGCTGAGCATAGTAAGTGCTTAATTAGCAAGAAAAATTAATTAAAATGAGAAGCTATCAGATGGCATGCTTCCTGTTCCAGGAGACCACACCCCATTTGAGACCCTCCTTCCCTCCCCACACTGTGTCCCTTCTGTTTTCCTTTAATGCTTCTCTGGTGAATTTGTCTTAAAAGTTGATTTGAGAGCATATTTTGTATCATTTTCCTTGGGTATGAAGTTTGCTGAGGCTCTAGCTATATTCAGTTTATTCATAATTCATCAATTCAATGGAGTCTTCATTTTATTTCAGTAGGATATTTACCAAGTATATTCTTTTGTTGTTGTTGTTCTTCCAGATAAATTTTATTATTTATTATTATTCTAGTTCTATAATTTTCTCTTTTTTATTATAGCTTTTTATTTACAAGATATATGCATGGGTAATTTTTCAGCATTGACAATTGCAAAACCTTTTGTTACAATTTTTCCCCTCCTTCCCCCCACTTCCTTCCCCAGATGGCAGGTTGACCAATAGATGTTAAATATGTTAAAGTATAAGTTAAATACAATATATGTATACACGTCCGTACAGTTATTTTGCTGCACAAAAAGAATCGGACTTTGAAATAGTGTACTTTTAGCCTATGAAGGAAATCAAAAATGCAGATGGACAAAGGTAGAGGGATTGGGAAGTCTATGTAGTGGTTCATAATCATCTCCCAGAGTTCTTTCGCTGGGTGTAGCTGGTTCAGTTCATTACTGCTCTATTGAAACTGATTTGGTTCATCTCATTGCTGAAGTGGGCCACGTCCATCAGAATTGATCATCATATAGTATTGTTGAAATATATAATGATCTCCTGGTCCTGCTCATCTCACTCAGCATCAGCTCATGTTAGTCTCTCCAGGCCTTTCTGAAATCATCCTGCTGGTGATTTCTTACCAAACAATAATATTCCATAATATTCATATACCACAATTTATTCAGCCATTCTCCAATTGATGGGCATCCACTCAGTTTCCAGTTTTTGGCCACTACAAAGAGACTTGCCACAAACATTTTGGCACATACAGGTCCCTTTTCCTTCTTTAAGATCTCTTTGGGATATAAGCCCAGTAGAAACACTGCTAGATCAAAGGGTATGCACAGTTTGATAACTTTTTGAGCATAGTTCCAAATGTGTGTGTGCTTCTGTGTGCATCTCCAGTCCTTAGTCTAGTACATAATAAATACTCAAAGGGGATATGAGGAAGGAAATAAACATTTATATAGCACTTACTGTATACTAGGCTCTTTATTTCTAAGACAAAACATCCACAAAACAATTAGGAACTTTAAGTTCAAGTGTTAAATTAAAAATAGTCTAGTGATAAAAAATATGGCAGAGTTGGTCAATGCTATTATGGAATGGCCAAGGACCAATACCTAGTTGATTACTCAAGGGATCTGAGCTTCCCTCAGTGCCATTTACCATTTTTATCAATGATTTGGATTAAGGTCTAGATGGAATTTCTATCAGATTTACAAGATGACGCAAAGCTAAAAGGGATAGCTAATACAATGGATGACAGCAGGATTTAAAAAGACCTTGATAGACTAGAATACTGGAGGGAAAGTGAACAAGACAAATGTAAAATCTTACCCTTGGTTTCAAGAAACATCAGAATCATAAATTCAAGGGATGGGTAGACAGCAGTTCATCTGAAAATTATATGGGGATTTTAGTGCACAGTGAGAGTCATAGAAGTAAACAGTTTGGTATTACAATAAAGGTGGGAAACTGTGAATAGAGTGTTAGACTAGAAGAAGGAAAATCTGAATTTTTATTTCCTCTGACACTAGCTATGTGAAATTGCACAAGTTGCTTGATGTCTATGAGAATTAGTTTCCTCGTCTACTTTTATAGTTCAGGCATTTCAATCATGTTCTCTTTTTTGTGATTCCATTTGAGGTTTACTTGACAAAGATACTGGAGATATTAATCATTTCCTTCTTCAGTTCATTTTACAGATAAGGAAACTGAGGCAAATAGAATAAAGAGTTGCAAGGCTAGTTAGTGTCTGGGGCTGGATTTGAACACAGGAAGATAAATCTCCCCGACTCCAGGTCCAGTACTCTGTGCACTATGATGTCACCTGCCACCCTAAGCTAAAAATGATATAATAAAACCTTATAATGCCTATTTCAAGGGGGTTTGATGAGGATCGAGTAAGACAACTTCATATAAATCCCTCTGCAAACCCAAAAAGATGTATAAATACTAGTGTTCATTTAGTCACTTCTCTCTTTCAAAAGATTACTTTGTCTCAAGACCCAGAATGATGGTAGTTTAGAGACTAGGAGAAAAAATAGAACACTGATGACTATTGCCATGTTTCCTCCTCCTTCCCCTCCCGGAAATGGTTCAGAAAACACTAAGGACATGCTGAAAATTGGATGAAAGTGAGCAAGCAGGCAGAAGGGATGGCAAGATTTTGCGCTTTTATCTTCAGTAGAAATCAGATGAATAACCAGAGTTCAAAGTGCCTAATGACCCAGACCCAAGACAGAGCTAATTGAGACACAAAGAGACAAATCTGAACCAGAGGGTAAGATGGAAAGTTCTGAAGCTTCTCATGATTTGTAAGAAGACTGGAAGATGGACCCACTTTCCAGAACTCCCTCTTGTTTTCATGGTCATAATCTAAGACAGAGTAGGCCTTAGACAGCAGTACTATCCCACTTATTCCTATTCCATGACCTGTGGATGCAGGATGTTGGTTTATGGACATGGATCACATGTCAATGCAGACTTTCTGGAGTGTCATGTTTGGTCTGGGTACCACATTTCAGGAACGGCTCTGAAAAGCTAGAGACTGTTCAAACAAGAGCTCCAGGCTGATGAAGGGTCTCAAATTCCTGTCACAGGACAATTATTTGAAAAAATTGAGGAAGTTTACCCCTGTGACTTCAATAGGACATGATAGTTATTTTCAAGTATTTGAAATGCTATCATATGAAAAAGATTCTGTTTAGTCCCAGAAGGTAGAACTAGAAACAGCAGATAAAAGTTGTAAAGAGACAAATTTAAGTTTGATGCCAGGAAAAATTCCCTTTTAGATTTATACTGCCTCTAGAACTAGTGAGTTCTCTCCCTCATTAGAAGTCTTCAAGCAGAGGCCAGATGAAAACTTGTCAATAATGTTGTAGAGGCTGCTAGATAATACTGAGTTCAGATTTGGTCTCAGATATATACTTGCTGTGTGATCCTTTGCAAATCACTCAACCTTTGCTGCTTTGGTTTCATTAGCTGGCTCCATGTTACTGTGTGGTATAGTGGAAATAGATTTGTATTTGGAGTCAGAGGCCCTGGGTTAAAATCCTAACTCTCTCTCTCTCTCTCTCTCTCTCTCTCTCTCTCTCTCTCTCTCCTCTCTCTCTCTTTCTCTCTCTCTCTCTCTGTCTGTCTGTCTCTCTCTGTCTGTCTATCTCTGTCTCTGTCTCTCTCTCTCTCTGTCTCTCTTTCTCTCTGTCTCTCTGTCTCTGTCCCTGTCTCTATCTCTGTCTTTCTCTTCCTCCCCTCTCTGTCTGTCCCTGTCTCTCTGTCTCTGTCTCTGTCTCTCTCCTTCTCTCTCTCTCTCTCTCTCTCTCTCTGTTTCTCTCTCTGTGTGTCTCTCTGCCTCTCTCTCTCTCTCTGTTTTTCTCTCTCTGTCTGTCTCTCTCTCTGTTTCTCTGTGTGTCTCTCTCTGTCTCTGTCTCTGTCTCTCTCTGTCTGTCTCTATGTCTCTGTTTCTCTCTCTCTCTCTCTCTGTCTCTCTCTCTCTGTCTCTCTCTCTCTCTCTCTCTCTCTCTCTCTCTCTCTTTCTGTCTCTGTGTGTGTGTGTATGTGTATGTAAAACCTTTGGGTAACTCATTGGCTTCCCAAACATTGGTTTTTTTTAATCTGACCTCTAAGGTCCCTTTCATATCTAAATCTATGATCCTATAATTCCATTTAAAAAAAAAAAGAACGATGCTGAGATAAGAAGTCGATCAGGACTGAGCAGAAGGAATATTAAGCAGCAGTGAGGGCCCAGCTGAGGTTGTATAGCATGAAAACATAGCCAGCGAAATTAACTGGATTTCATTATTTTTTCCAGTCATATTCAGCCCCTCTGGAACATGATAAGAAATGAGATGGTGACAGTTACTGAAGGATGAGATTTCATAGTTTGAGAATGGCAGGCAGCTGAGTATTCAAAGGTAGCTTTGTGATAATCCTGACCTCATTCTTCCAGAGCAAGGCTTGCTACATCTCCCCCCTTGCAATTCTATGGGGTCTATCCCTAAAAATTAGGAGGGAATTGTCATTTTTCTAATACTATTGACTTAACTTTTTAATGTAGTATATTCCTTAAGGAAACTGAGGCACAGGAAAGCTGAATGATTTGCCAAAAGTCACCTAGTAAGAAAATGTCAGAGTTAGGATTTAAATTAGCCTTTGATTCCATAGTTACATGATTCTATCTTAGTTTCCTACTTAGAAATAGTAATATTGAATAACCCAGTGAGTTATTCAAGCAGTTCCTCCTTCTTGTCACAGTTGATCCAATGACATCACAAACTGATGTCTTGATCTATTCATGAATTGGGTTTAAGGGAGGCAGGGTTGCACAAAATCCTCACTCTCTCTTCCTAAATTATCAAAGTCCAAATGTCTGCAAGGATGTTGTGGTTTGTTCTACGTCTTCAGAGGACCAATGAAATCACAATATTGGGATAAAATAGTGGATGATGGGTAGTGTTTTGACTTGGATTTACATGTCAATGACTTGACATTTTCAACAAAGCTCAGATCACTCTATGGTGCCTTGCTCCAGTCACTTTTGGCTGAAAGATAAATTGTTTGTATTCACTTTTTCTATCAGTTTACCAGGATGTGGTTGCTGTTCGTGTACAGCTTCTTGGAGTCACAGGTAAAAGCTGAGTGACAGGTGAATAGCAAAAGGTGGATGAGCAGTCCTGAATAGGACCTTGCAAGCCCTCACCCCAGAGGTGTTAGTCCTTCCTAAACATTCCATATAGTTTTAAGTCCATGAAAACTACTTTGCTTGTTCAAAAAGATCTATGGTACATTTTTGTTAATTTGTAAGTGTGAACCTAAAATGATACTCCATGGCTTGAAAAAGCTATGGAAGACCCTAGGAAAGGGGAGTGACAGATGGTTGCTCCCAAAGCATCTACAAATTCAGTTTCCTTCCAGGGGAAAGAGTGCTAATTGAGCACTTTATGTTACTCTATTAATTCACTAATTCCTATGAGTTCTTATTACTTAATGAACTTACTGTGGGCTGAAATAAAGGTTGTCCTAAACCCAATATCCATATTGTATGTTGAGTTCCTTTTGTGTGGGAATTACTGGCATCTGGGGAAATTTAGACAAGAGCTCTAAACTAAGCTTTATTTTAGATTTTACTGGATTATTTCCAATTGGAAACAAAGAGCCAAGAAGAAAAACTAACTCTTATGGAGGCAAAATCCTAGGGTTGACCCCTGATTTATGTCAGCCCAAAATCCTTTGGGAGGGCCTGGAGCACAGGTCAACTACAGCTTTGAATTTCACCTCTCAGCTCAGCTCATGCTGCCTAAGAAAGAGAACAGTTTTTTTCACCTTAGGAGCCATGTTTCTGACCAGTTTCTGACCATTTCAGCTAATAATAGAATGAATATAGCTTAAATAGGATTCACAGGTATGCCATCTATAGTCAAAACAATTCTATACTGAACAAGCCTTTCTGTTTTACAGCTCCTGGGGAAGAAAGGCAGAAGATTCATTTTTCATCACTTTCCTTTCCTGATGAGTTTTCCAGGAATGTGCTGCTGGTAAGATGTGGGCAGCCTAAGCATTCCTAAGAATGATTACTTTGGGGTCTGGCTTCCCATCCTCCAAGTTATGAACTCCAGAAAAAGGCAAGGTGGCACTAGCTGCTAAAATACCTTTTAAAAAATTTAAACATGTCTTGAAAAATCAGGCTTTTTAAAGGAGCAATTCTGTTTAATATCAAACAATAAGCTGAAGATTAAAACTAAAATTATGCATATGAAAATTAAGAATAGGCTGACAAAGCATGTGACATAGCAAAAAGAACAAATGTTTTGGAGACTGTGGTTGAAATCTTAACTCTGATACTCCCTAAGTGACAAGTGTCTTCATTCCTCAGGCCTAAGGTTTCTTCAACAATGAAATGAAGAAATTGGACTAAGATCCTTTCTAATTCTAAGATAGTATGTGGTTCTTTGTACATGTAGTAGAAAGGACTCTGGATTCAGATTGAAAAGATGTCAGTAAAATTCTGGTTCTTCCTTTAATATCTGTATGAATTTAGATAAGTCATTTCACCTGTATGAGCCTTAGCTTAGTCATCTCTAAAACGAGCCATTTGAGCTAAGCAGTCTCTGAAATCTTTTCCTATTTGGATGAAACATAGACCATAAAAAGAGACCATTCTGTGGCTTTCCTATGCCCTAGAGGTGAGTCTGACTGGCCTCTAGAAATGGGAGAACACAATTGGGGAATAGCATGTCTCTATTAGCTCAGGCTTCACCTGGGATGATTCCCTAACTCCATTCCAATTACTCCCTTTCCAAGAAAAAATATTTCCGTGGTTACCATCAGCCAGATGCTAGAATCCCCTGTCTAGGAAGACAAGGCTCTCCCTCACATTTGTGAACTAAAGATGAATTGATTGCTTTCCCCTCAACATAGAAGAAATAATTAAGAGCCAGAGAAGAAAGGAGAGCTTGATAAAAATAGATGTCTGCAGGTCAAGGGGATGATACAGGCAAATGGGAGGCAGGAGTTCCACCTAGTGGCAGAAATTGTTTAAGGCCCTCCAGAGGGAAAAAAAAAAAAAGATGGCAAGGCTTTAGAACGGGCTTTGTCTGTTATCTGAACTCAGGTTTTTCCACTTCAAGTCTAGCATTCCATCCATTATGCTGTACTAGCTCTAATGCAGGGGTTCTTAATCTTGTGGGGGTTGTGGACCTCTCTTTGACAGCCCTGTGAAGCATATGGATTTTTCCTTGGAATAATGTTTTTAAATGTATAAAATAAAATACATAATATTACAAAAGAAATCAATTATATTGAAAACAATTTTATATAATTTATATATTAAAGTATATTGTATACATAAATTAGTATACATACACATATATATGAACATATAATGTGTGTGTGTTTAGGTATTTTAAAGCGAGTTTACAGACAAGTTGAGAATTCTTCTCTAATGATACAGTTTTGAATTGTGATGCTGGAGAAGGCTTTTGAGAGTCCTTGGACAGCAAGGAGAAGAAGTCAATACTTAAAAAAAATTAATTCAGATTATTCATTTGAAGGTCAAACACTGAAGCTGGAGCTTATATACTTTGATAACATAATAAGAAAATGGGACTCATTAAAAAAAACTCTGATATTAGGAAAAATTGATTGAAGGCAAAAGAAAAAGGGGACAGCAGAAGATGAAATGGATAGCTAGTCATGGGAAAAATGAATACAAACGCAAAAAAACTTCCAGAGATGGTGGAGGATGAAAGGACCTGGTATGCTATGATCTATGGGGACATGGGGTCAGACATGACTAAATGACCAAACAATAATTCTAGTGACAGAGTTGAAACTTGAACCCAATTCCTCTGACTCCAATGCCCTTTCCACTGTGCTATGCTGCTTCCAAGGTATAATTTTTTGGATCCTACCAGACCCTAACTGCCCCCAAAATATCTTCCCTTATCATCCTGATTAAAATTTCCACTATTAAGGTCACCCCCTTTGGATTAAGGCATTCTATCTCCAGAAAACTTCTATTTAAAATCCAGGGTTTCTCTGGAAGAGTAAGCAGAATACAACAGACATTAACACAGATTACCTAATTCAATTCAATGCTATAAGCATTTGCTAAGTGTCTACTATGTATAAAACTGGGGTAGGTTTTGGGAATATAAGGAAGTCAAAAACAATAATCCTCTACTTCAAAGAGATTATATTTGACTGGGAAGATATAGCAGGTGCACAAAGGGAAATGCAAAATCATTTCAAGAGGAAAAGAGATGCAAGTAATCTGGAGGTGTCAAGCATGGCTGAGTTTAGCAGACAGACCTTCCTAATGGGGCTATGGTGGGGAGAAGGGAATCCAGGGATATGATAAAGTGCATGTGAGGAGATTCTGAATATATTGTAGACATGGAGAAAGGTATAAAGGTAAGAAAAGGAATGTCACATAAGGGGAATGGCTAAGTAAGCCAATTTTATTGGAGTGGAGAGAACACAATGAAAGAAATATGAAATAAAATTAGAAAGGTAACTAAATAAAGCCTACCAGATTGCAGAGGACTTTAAATACCAGACTGGGGATTTTGTATTTTATCCTAGATACTATAGGAAGCCAGTGAAAATCTTTGAGTAGGTGTGTGACAAGGTCAAATCCGTTTTTTAAATGTCAATTTGGCAGCTAAGTAGAGAGTGGGTTGGAGAGGGCAAGGACTAAAAGCAAGACCAATTAATTGGCTAATGCAAGTCCAGACAAGAGGTGATGAGGGTGTGAACCAGAGTAGAAAATGTGATTTGAAAAAATGGAAAAATATTGGGGAGGGAGAATCAACAAAAGGCTTGATAAGTGATAGACTTTGAAGAGCAAAAAAGGAAGACTCGAGAATGAATCTAAGGTTGCAAACCCAGATGGCTGTAATGTTTGCCCTTCATTTTCAAAGAGAACAATGACATCACAATGTTGGGGTAAAACAGTGAATGACAGATGATTTCTTGATTTGGATTTAAGTGAGGCAGAGTTCCACAAAATTGTCAGCCTCACTCTCTTACAGTCAAGATGATGGGCCACATCCCCAAAGTGGATAATCTTGGTCTTCAGTGTCTGACCAAGCTCTAAGTGTTCCACAGGGTCTACTTTTACCACCTTCGGGGTCCCCTGAAAAAATTGTTCTTATCTACCCATTCCACTGGGGAAGTCTTCACATGCTTGGGGTAGATTGCATTATAACTGGCTGATAGTTAAGGTCTGCTTCTTTCTCTCAGGCTGGTTTAGTCCATCTGCCAAGATGGTTTTACCTGGATGTGACTACTGCACATGCTGTAGCTTCTTAGAGCCACAGGTGAGAATTGAATAACAATGGATGAGCAGATCTGAAAAAGGCCTGGCCAGCTCTCACACAAGAGGTGCTATTTCTGTTCAAGGAGGGATAGAGTTGTGCTCAATATAAAAAGCAAATTTTGAAGGAAATAAAGGTTTCAAAGGAAAATATAAGCTGCCTTTTGAACAAAGTTTGAGATGCCTACTAGACATCCAAAAGAAAAAAGCAATTAATAATGCAACATTGGAGTTCAGGAAGACATTTAATGATCTAATGATTTGAGATAGATTTGGGATCATTTGCATAGAGATTAGGGATTGTAGGGCAGGTAGAGAAGCTGGCCTTAAAACAAGGAAGAACTGGGTTCCAAACCTGCCTCTGACACATTCTTGTTGTTTTTAGGCAAGTCACTTGATTCTCAGTATTTTAGGTGACTCACTAAAACTCTTAATTGTAAAGAAGATGCTGATCTGCATTAGTAAAAAAAAAAAAAAAAAGTTTCTCATCTGAGAGACCCCCAAACCAGTGAAATCAAAATTTCAATCCCCATTGCTTTTCCCTATATTCAGATGAACATGAACCCTTGAAGGTTGATTAGATCACTGAAGGAAAGAGTGTAGAGAAAGAGAAGAGGGCTCAGGACAGAGAAAGCAAAGGGACTAAGCATTTATATAGCACCTACCATGTGTCAGGTACTTTGCTAAATGCTTTTTACAAATATTATTTCATTTGATCTTCACAATAAACTGTGAAATATGTGTTACTATTATTATCATTATCCCCATTTTATAGTTGAGGAAACTAAGGTTAAATTGGTTGGTGACTAGCCCATGATCATAAAGTAAGTATATGAGACGAGATTTGAACTCAGATTTTCCTGATTCTAGGCTCAGAACTCTATCTACTGCACTACCAGTGTCTTGTGGGGACAAAGCTTCCTTCATTCAGTAAGCTGGATGAAAATAATAGCTGATATTATCAAAGGGATGGATAAGGATCAATTAGAGAGCTATAGATCATGCAAGGAGAAAGAAGAATGAGAAAAGGCCATCAGATTCAGCAAGTAAGATATTACTGGCAACTTGAAGAGAACAGTTTCAGTTGAGTGATGAGCAAAAAGCCGGACTACAAGGGGTTAGAAAGTGGGTTAGCTAAAGAGGAAGCCACAAGGCAAAGAATACAGACATTGTTTTCTAATGGTTTGACCTTTGAAAGGGAGGCAAAATAAAGGATATGTATGAAAGGATGGTGGGATTGAGCAAAAGTTTATTATGGATGAAGGAGGATGGGGCAGATTTATAGTCAGCAAAGAAGCAAGTTTGCCAGGAGAAATTGAAAATTAGAATGGGAGGAATGATTCAAGGAGCAAGCTTCTGGGAGAGATGGGAAGGGACAGCATCAAGAGAATATGTAGGAAAAGGACTTGATCTTGGCAAGGAGAAAATTCACCTCTTAATCAGAAAATAAAGCAGAATCATAATAGCTAACATTTATGTAACACTATACACCTAGTGACTGAGCCAAATCCTTTACAATTAACATCTCATTTGGTTCTCACAACATAAGAGATAGATGCTATTTTTATTCCCATTTTGCAAAGTAACAGAGGTTAAGTGACTTACATAGCCAGTGAGAATCTAAGTCCAGATTTGCATATTGGTCAGTATTCCTGATTCCAGCCCACTGAATCACCTGGCAGTCTTGAAAGAATTGAAGCAGAAAACTGATGTTACAGTATTCTTACATTCACCAAAAGCCCCTCCGTTGTCTAATCATTTTAATTCTCCTTAGGCTGATCCCACAATTTAAGATAATATTATGAGAAAATTGCCAGAAGTTTTGTTTTTGTTTTGTTTTGTTTTGTTTTTTATTTTGTTTGTGGCAGCTAATAGCTTTGAGTCATTGAAATTTATGCTCTGCTGCCCAACTATAATGCAACTTATTCAACATCCTGTTCAATTCTGGCATAATTCACTTATTTATTTATATTTATTTATCTAATTTATATTTTTCATTTATCATGATAGACTAATTGCATTTCACATATTGGACACTAGGTATTATTCATCCATTTTTGTCATTCCTGATTATTTGTTAGGCTAACTTTTGTAAGAGGCCATGGGTCTCATTGAAGTAACCCTGTAGAAGTCTGAAGCTTGATACAATTAGTCTAATATAATCTACAAAAAAAGAGCATCTGAAAGACCTCACCTCTTTCATGAGATTCTATCCAGGGGTCCTCAAACTATGACCGCGGGCCAGATACAGCAGCTGAGGATGATTATCCCCCTCATCCAGGGCTATGAAGTTTCTTTATTTAAAGGCCCACAAAACAGTTTTGTTTTTACTCTAATCCAGCCTTCCAACAGTCTGAAGGACAGTGAAGGGGACAGAGCCCCCAAAAGTTTGAGGACCCCTGTATGCAGTTCATCTGCACTTTATGCAGAACTTTTTTTCTCACAACCAGGTTTTTGGTGAACATCTGTTTTATTCTTTGCTTAGTTGATAGAAGATGGTTGGGAAAAGTCCCTTTTCTGGTTTTATCCATCAATGAATCTTGTATGATTGAAACATAATAGAAGATGGATATCATGTGAAGAAAGACAGCTACATTTTTTCCTAAAATCAAATGCTCTTTTTATGTGTAAGGATCATAGAAATTTTGGTTCCTGGGTAAATTTAAGACAAAGGTCATCATCAGTTTCATCAATTTGACACAGACCTTTTCAATCTTGTTCTGGAAATTATTTACATGGCAACCAAAGTTATTATGAGAATTGATAAGAATCTCCTCACACCAACTCCACAGGGTTCTGTGGAATTTTTTCTAAAAGGACATTTGGAGGGGCAAAGCTAGTAACCAAGAATATTCCAGAAGTTAAAAGAAAACAACCTAGAAAAAAGCCACGATAGTAGAAGAGATAAAACACGAAAATTTAAATCTCTGAGGTCTTTTCTATCTAGTTAGTTGAGTATGACTAGCTGTGTTCTGGTTCAAAAAAGAGTTAAAGCTAGTTTCTGGGCAAAGAATTAACAGATAACTTCCTACAGGGGGGCGAAAAATCACCTTAGAATTTTTACCCAGCAGAAAGTAATAGAGAACAAGACAATGAAGCTACCAGGGGACATAAGGGGTGCTTTTGTGTTAGAGGGATAAGTTAGCCTGGCCAAACATGCTCCAGATCTGTGTTTCTGGTACATGTGTCCTTTTATGCATATTCACCAATTATATGTGTTTCTGCATGTATGTCCTCCTCCTGCCCTAGTGGTATGGCAATTTGTGGCATAGTGTACTCCTGTGTACATGAGAATAAACTTTATTACTATTTATTTTGCACTGATATATGACAAAAGGTGTTTTCTATTGAACTATTTCCTCTGGTTAATTTTGTAAAAGTAAAAAAAAATCAGTAAAGACTCAAATGTTATAGTTTTGAGAGTACGCTGACCCACAAAAAAAAAATGCTTTTGACCTAAGGCAGCTGTCTAGGGTTCCCAGGGGCTAAATATAATTACCTACAACAGTAACCTGTATTTTCTATACATTCTAATCAATTGTATTTCTGTAGTGATATGTTCTACAGTAGAAAATAGTTTGTGAAAGCCCACATTTTTTCTTCTCACATTTTCATCAGTGATGCCCTTGATATATATGTAGATCATTCTTGAAAAGATGCTATGATGATAATCAATTCTGATGGACGTGGCTCTGTTCAACATTGAGATGATTCAAACCAGTTCCACTTATTCAGTGATGAAGAGAGCCAAATACACCCAGAGAGAGGACCATGGGAACTGAGTGTGGAAAACAACATAGCATTCTCACTCTTTCTGTTGTTATTTGTTTACATTATGTTTTCTTTCCCAGTTTTTCTTTTTCTTCCTTCTTGATCTGGTTTTTCTTGTGAAACAAGATAACTGTATAAATATGTATACACATATTGGATCTAACATGTATTTTAACATATTTAACATGTATTGAACTACCTGCCAGCTAGGGGAGGGAAGTAAGGGGAAGGAGGGGAAAATTTGGAACAAAAGGTTTTGCAAGGGTCAATGTTGGAAAAATTACCCATGCATATGCTTTGTAAATAAAAAGCTTTAATTAAAAAAAATAAACAAGTTGGTGGAGGAAATGTTTATAGTAACAATGCTAAGTTTTAACCTACTCTCCCCAAGGACCAAAAAGGACAATGTGCCCCCGTTCAAGGGATACATTTGTACTTCAGTTTTTTATATATCTTTTTAGTAAATAAATATAGCTTCATAAAAGCTAGTTGATATTATTTGGTTATCAGTGATATCAATGGGTAAAATTATATTGGAGCATTAATTATTGATTAGATGATGGTGAAAAGTTTTAGCTCAAAAAAAGATGTTATGAAAATAAAAAACAGATATATAGGCTAATAATTAGTGATAACTTCTAGACCATCTTTTGTGATTTTTCTTTTTTTTAATTTGATTTCTTTTTCTTCTAGATATCAGATGCAGTAATAATTGATTAGAATATATTGAAGAGATAATTGGTTGATAATAAATCCCCTTCATCAACATTTCAGTGGTCATATTTTTATGGATGAAGCCAAAAGGTAGGTTACACTTTCAAAATTATTTCTTGTATATATATTTGATTTGGTCCAGATCTGCCTTCTCAATTGTATCTTTTTGAGTGTCATTTCTACTGCCTTATATAACATATTATGTACTGAAATGTTAAAGTTTAAATATAATTGTTATATCATCAACAATGATTGAAATATATTTTAGAGATATTGATACATATGTTCCATTTATGTGGAACACTAACATTAAAGAGATTATAAAATGTCTTTAACATTTCATCTCTTAAGTTTTCTTGGAATGAAATGACTTTGTTGACTTTCACACCAAATTTTCCACAAACTAGTATTATGGGACATAGTATAAACTACTAAGTGGGCCCATTCCTAGGAACATGCACAGTAGACTGCCTACTACCCACCTCCATTGGGTGGTGAAACTGCTTCTGGAAGTCTCTGATGATATATAATGCACAGGAGCTACCTCTGATTCAGAGAAATGGTTTTTTGTCTGCTCACTGCCCAGAGGAAAAAAAAGGACTTTTAGTTGGCAACTAAGATGTAACTAAGTGTTCATCCAGAAGATTTCAACAGAGAAATTCAATTTTTTTTCCTTCCTGGACAATTCTCTGAGTTCTTCAGGGTGCAGAAAGAGATCTCTTTCTTACCAATGACCAGTCAGTGAGCACTCTGACTTGTAGGCAAACTTGTGTCCAAAATCAGTTGATGTATTCTTCCTTGGTTACAAAGCCCTGTGGGATCTCAAAAGGGCAGTAGAATCACTCTTTGTCTGAGCCTGTACAGCATAGAGGAGCAACCTACTTGACCCAACCTAACAGTGACCTGACCTGGCAGACAAGACACTGTGCCCTTCAAACGAGGGAGTAATTTATCCATCATCTATGGTGTACCTGAAAGTGAAGTTGGTGGCGGAAATGTTTGTAGTAAGAACACTAAGTTTGAACCTACACTCCCCAAGGACCAAAAAGAACAATGTGCCCCAGTTCAGGGGATGCATTTGTACTTCAGTTCTTGATATATCTTTTTAGTAAATATAGCTTCATAAAAGCTAGTTGATATTATTTAGTCATCAGTGATATCAAGGTGATATCAATGGGTTAAATTATATTGGAGCATTAATTATTGGTTAGATGATAGTGAAGAGAAAATTGGTTGATTGACATTAGAGGAAAAACAATAAATAAAGGCTAAAATAACATTAGAAAAACACTCAGGTGTACCTCCAGAATCCCAAAAAAGAGAAAGGAAATATGACTAGCCACCTTCTGAAACCCTCCTTGCCCATGTCAGGGGAATTTGGGACAACTATCCCCCAGAGTCTATATGAAATACACTGGTTTTCCCCTCCCCCGCTCTTCATATTTTTTGAGTCAATATTACTTATAATTTTCCACATCCTCCAAAATGCTTTGCAAATTAATTTATATTCTAAACAAGTGCTACTCTTGGTTGTAATGTTTCTTCATTCAGCAAGATAACTGAGTATTTGCTACTGGAGGTGGTTTCTAAGTTCTTTTGACCTTCTTGTGCTAGTAATTGATTTACGTTGGTTTAATTTCTGTAGGAAATCATGATAATCTGATTTCTTCCCCCCCTTTTTTTTCTTTTGAAGGCACAACAAAACCAACTCTGCCAATTCTGTATTTTGCATCTCAAAGGAGAATCTGTAAGCCATCTTTCCATTTCATTATGATATGACTTATTCTCTTCCCCTTCAGGAAGAAGCTATTATTATATAATTCCCAGACTATCTAGGAAGAAACTCTTTACTAATTCCCAATGTCTATCCTCCAAGCTGGGTATCTTCAAACAATCTTTTCAGATATTGATTAGCAAATCTTTGAACAGCTCTGGAAACTTATCTGCCAGGTATAGTCAGTCTGGCTCGATTCTGCCCCATACCAAAATAAGGTCAAAATGGACACATGATTTGGGGATAAAGGATGATATCATAAACAAATTAGGAGAACAAGGGATAATTTGCCTATCAGATCTTAGGAGAAGGGAGGAATTTATAAGCAAAGAAGAACTAGAGAACACTATGAAAGGTAAAATGGACAATGTTGATTACATTAAACTAAAAAGTTTTTGCACAAACAAAACCAACAGAAACAAATCAAAAGGAAAGTACAAAGCTAGGAAAAAAATCTTTACAGACAGTATTTCTGATAAAAGTCTCATTTCTAAAATACATAAGGAACTGTATCAAATTTATAAGAATACAAATCATTCCCCAAATGATCAATGGTCAAAGGATATGAACACACAATTTTCAGATGATAAAATTAAAGCCATCTATGATCATATGGAAAAATGTTCTAAATCACTATTGAATAGAGAAATGCACATTAAAACAAGTACCTCACACCTCTTAGATTGGCTAAGATGACAGGAAAAATTAATAATAAATTTTGGAGGTAATGTGGGAAAATTGGGACACTGAACGAATCCGACCATTATGGAAAGCAATCTGGAACTATGCCCAAACAGGTATCAAACTGTTGTATACCCTTTGATCCAGCAGTATTTCTATGGCGCTACTCTACTTCTAAATGAAGGAAAGGGACCCACATGTGCAAAAATGTTTGTGGCAGCCCTTTTTGTAGTGACAAGAAACTGGAAACTGAGTGGATGCCCATCAATTGGAGAATGGTTGAAAAAAATTATGGTATATGAATATTATAGAATATTATTGTTCTGTAAGAAATGGCCAGCAGGATGATTTTAGAGAGGTTTGGAGAGACTTACATGCTGAGTGAAATGAGCAGAACCAGGAGATCATTGTACACAGTAACAAGAAAATGATCAATTCTGATGGATGTGACTTTCTTCAACAATGAACTGATTCAGGCCAGTTCCAATGATCTTGTGATGATGAGAACCATCTACATCCAGAGAGAGGACTGTGGGAACTGAGTGTGGATGACAACATAGCATTTTCATTCTTTTTGTTGTTGTTTGCTTGCTTTTTGTTTTCTTTTTCATTTTTTTTCCTCTTTGATTTGATTTTTGACCCAGCAGTGCCATTACTGGGTCTATATCCCAAGGAAATCCTAAACAAGGGGAAGGACCCACATGTGCAAAAATGTTTGTAGCAGCCCTTTTTGTGGTAGCAAAGAATTGAAAAATGGGTAGATGGCCATCAATCAGGGAATGGCTGAACAAGTTGTGGTATATGAAGATAATAGAATGTTGTTCTATTAAAAAAAAATAATGAACAAACTGATTTTAGAAAGACCAGGAAAGATTTACATGAACTGATGCTGAGCGAAACAAGCAGAACCAGAAATACATTGTACACAGCAACAGCAAGAATGTATGATGATCAACTATGAAAGACTTGGTTCTTCTTAATGGTCCAGTGATTCAAAGCAATCCCAATAGACTTTGGACAGAAAATGCCATCTGCATCTAGAAAAAGAAGGAGACTAAATGTAAATCAGCACATGCTATATTCATTTCTTTTTTCTGTTTTTTTTTAATCTCTCCCATAGTTTTTCCTTTTACTCTGATTTTTCTCTCCTAGCATGATTCATAAAACAATGTGTGTTAAAATAAATAAACAAACAAACAAATTAATTTTTAAACAAATTTTAAATAAAAAAAAAAATCTAGCTCGATTCCACCACTCATTGGCACTTCCTCTCCTCCTTGATTCCCTTTCCCTTTTGATTTCCTACCTTTGCACCTGAGAAATCTCTAGAGGGTAAATTTCCCTTATAAAAGATCTGCTTTGATGAAAATCTTTACTATGTTCTTTTCAGGACTAAGCCCACTGTGAGGTGGGCTTACTTTCTTTTTCTCCCTCATAGTGCCTTTCTTCTAATGACACTATTCTCCATACTCCAGCTAACTCTGATCAGTCTAACTTGCCACTCAATGGCTTTCTCCCTCCTCATGGAGTATTTCCTTTTTCCTGGTTAATTGTGAGTTCCTCTAGGGAACTTGTCTTTTTTCCTTTTCTAACTATATGCTCTCCCAGTTTTATTTTATATTTACCATTCCTGGGATCTATTGTATCCCTTCATTTTGTCTGTGTCCCCTTCTCCTAAATAAATCTACCTTTTGTCACAGAGAATGGTCATTGTGAATTTGTCACAAATTTATTTTGAACTAAATATTGCTATCCCAGCCATATCAATTGCAACCTCCTTTAGGTCTATATTATGCCATATTAAAAGGGAAAAACAAATTGAAGTAATCATGGAGGAAGTTTTGAGGGGAAAGATAGAATGAGAAAAAAACAAAAAAGAAAAAAAGGAGAGAGAAAAGCTGGGAGGATAAACATAGATATATTTGTATATAATAGTATGTTTGCCCTTCTAATACAGCCTTAAAGTAACTTTAGGCTAAGCACAGGTCAAGAGTATTCCTATGACCTTGAGAATGAAGAAGAATGCCAGGACAAAGTTTTTTTTTTTAAAGATTGAATTAAAATGTAATGGGAAAGCTTGTAGTCCGGGAGGGAGGAAAAGTGCTCAAGCCCAGCTGTGCACACTCTCCCTTTTCCACCTTCTTTGGCAGAACTGATGGTAAATTCTCAAACATGATCTTATTGAGAGAGATGCAGTTGTAATGGGGTTTTGGTCTATTCCCAGATCACCTAAAATAGAATCATCCACATGGGAAGTGCTGAGGAATCTGCTTCTGGAAGATACATGAGGGGCATTCTCTATTGGGCTACCATGACATTTGGACCAACTTCTTTCCATTGATTTTATAGCCAGAACTGATTTTTAAACTACCTGATTAAAGAACAATAACTCTCCCTTCACTGTCATTTCTTTCAGTCACATTCACTCATAATAGGTGAGACCATGTGCAAAGAGGAGGCCCTCAAAACTACCTCATCCTCACCTTATGCTAGGAATGTGACTTGGGTCTTCAGGTTATTTCACTTGTCCTTTCCCACTCTAGTCCAGGGAGAAGAGTTGCTGACCAAAGAACTCAAGTCCTGGAAATCTTGGAGTCAAGAATTCTGGGCTGGATATTGCCAGCAGCCCAGCAGAGAAGCCTTGAGAAGAGGATAGGACCCTAGCCTAGGGGCCTTTGGTTTCAAACATTGTGAGATTAATGTTACTGTGAGCCTAAATCTTTTTTTAATACTTTTTATTTTCAAAATACAAAGATAGTTTTTAACATTCATCTTTGCAAAATCTTGTGTTCCAAATTTTTCTCTTTCTCTTCCTCACACCCCTTCCCCTAGACAACAAGTAATCCAATATAGGTTAACATGGGCAGTTCTTCTAAACATATTTTCACATTTACCATGCTGCACAAGAAAAATCACATCAAAAGGGGGAAAAATGAGAAAGAGAAAAATGTAAGCAAACAACAACAAAAAAGGTGAAAATACCATGTTGTGATCCACATTCAGTCCCCAGAGTCCTCTCTTTGGATGCAGATGACTCTCTCCATCACAAATCTAATGGAATTGGCCTGAGTCCCTCATTGTTGAAAAGAGCTACATCCATCAGAATTGATCATCACATAACTTTGTAGCTGCGGTGTACAATGTTCTCTTGGGTCTACTCATTTCACTCGGCATAAGTTCCTGTAAGTCTCTCCAGGCCTCTCTGAAATCATCCTGCTGGTCGTTTCTTACAGAACAATAATAATCTGTAACATTCATATATTATAACTTATTCAGCCATTCCCCAACTGTTGGGCATCCACTTAGTTTCCATTTCCTGGCCATTACAAAAAGTGCTGCCACAAACATTTTTGGACGTGAGTCCTTTTCCCTTTTTTATGAGCTCTTTGGGACACTGACCCAGTAGAGACACTGCTGGATCAAAGGTTATACACAGTTTGATAGCCTTTTGTGCATAGTTCTAAGCCTAAATCTTAAGCCTTCTCTCCCCAAACCACAGTGATAGTGTGAAGGGAAATGTCTGTATGTCTGATGTAAGTGGCTAAGAAGAATCGGACTGCTAATCACTGATCCCTTAAAACAAGAGCACACAAGAGATGAAGAGAGAAGAACTAGAACTAGGGTACTAAAGAACCCTAGAAGGTGGGAGGTGTGGGGAACATGAGGGACCTGGCCTTCATGGGGAAAGAGCAAACCCATGTTACACTGTTTAATGCAGAATCTGATAACAAGACAAGAAGACCTGAAATTGGGGAGCAGAAACCAGCCACCTAGAAATAAGGCCAGTGCCTTGTATCTCAGTGCTTGCTCAGCCATCAGTTCTCTATGGTATCAACACAAAGTTGATTTTTGCTGGTTCTTTTTCAATGAAAAGTCCTCCCTAGTAAAAGCCATTGCTTCCTCTTAGCTAAGAGCAAGGCAAGGGAAAATTCTGGGGGGTTTTCCTGTCTGCTATATGGGAGATGATGGAAGAACAAAAAGGGCTGCAACTAGGAACTCGAGAGCCTAGAGCACTGATGTTAATCTTGTGTGATTTATTTCTACCACTCTGATTAAATATATCATATAGTATATCCTTATAGGTGACCTTAAATGAAATTCAAGACAGAAAAAAGAGAACAGGAGTAAGGGGGGAAGACTGGAGAGGAGAAGAGAAGAAGGGGACATACAAAATAGGAGGTTTTTTAAGAGGATGAAGACTAACATAAGAATCACATGAAAGGGTGAATCAAGGAGTCACATTTTGCTGCTTCTCTAAGAGCCTGAGAAAAGACCAGGGACCATTTTCCCATAAAGCTACATTCTTTTATAGTCTCTAGGATGGTCCACCATGCCCCAGAAAAGTTCTTCATCCTGGGAGATCACTTCAACCTTGGAGCACACAACTTCTGCCCCTGGGGCCTCTCCCTCTAATTGGATACTTCCTCTCAGAACCCCCATTTAAGGAGGGCACATAATCAAGTCATTTCTTCAAATCCCACCAGACTGAGATATCTTCTCCTTCCACCCACCCAATCAGCTTCCTTTTATGTATTGCCTTCCCCATTAGAAAACCTTTTTTTTTTTGCTTGCTTTTATATTGTACTTAGCACTTAGCACAATGCCTGGCATGTAAGAAGAGCTTTATAAATTCTTGTTGACTGACTGGCCATATTGAATACCCCAAAGCACCCTCCAGTACTGGATAGCATGAAATACACAGACACACAGGATAGAAATACTTGGGAGCTTACTAGGTATGAGGAATTTATTTTTTAAAAAGACTTTTAATGTTTTAGAATACTATTGTTCTCTAAGAAACGACCAGCAGGATGAATTCAGAGAAGCCTGGAGGCACTTACATGAACTGATGCTGAGTGAAATGAGCAGAACCAGGAGGTCGTTGTACATGGCAAGATTATAGAAAGATCATTTCTGATGGATGTGACTCTTTCCAACAATGAGATGATGGAGGCCGTTCTAATGATCCTGTGATAAAGAGAACCATCTACACCCAGAGAGAGGACTGTGAGAACTGAAGGTAGACTACAACATAGAATTTTCACTCTTTTTGCTGTTGTTCGCTTTCTCATTTTGTTTTCTTTCTCATTTTTCCCTTTTTGATCTTATTTTTCTTGTGCAGCATGATAATTGTGGAAATATATATAGAAGAACTGAACATGTTTAACATATATTGAATCACTTGCCATCTAGGGGAGAGGGTTGAGGAAAGGGAGGGAAAAAATTTGGAACACAAGGTTTGGCAAGGGTGAATATTGAAAATGATCTATGCATATGTTTTGAAAATTAAAAGTTTTAATTTTAAAAATTTAATAAACCCTATATATCAGACTCTGGACTAATATATATTATATTATGAGAATATAAATATAAAGTAAAATATAAATATAAAAGAGAAAGACTAAATGTCAAAGTGTTTTTCACTTTACTATTCATTTGGGCTGAGGACAACAGTGGTTCTTTTAGGTCCTTACCATCCAGGGGATTAAATCAAATTAAGAAATCCCAGAACTTGCTAAAATCAGATGACATGAGTTGCAAGGGAATAATCTACAGCCTCTCTAGTGTTGTTATTGAAGTTTTGGGATGTCATGTAGGACAATAATGTCAGGAAGGTGATACCATGACAGGCAAGTTGGATTTAAGTGAGGGAGGGCTATGCAAAGCCACCTGCCTCACTTTCTCCTCTGCAGTCATCTCAGTCGAGTGGCAAGATATAGATTAGGATGACTGGAGATGGTCCTGGATGCAGTGAGAAACCTTGGCCTTTTTAAGCTAAGTCTTTAACCCAGTTTCAGTTTAACTAAAGCTGCACCCATTCAGTGATTAAGGCTAGGTAAGAAATGAAGCAGAGTATACCAAATTTTTAAAAAATCCAGTCTGGGAGGGAAAGATCCTCAAGATTTCTGGCCAAAACAGAAACAATTAATTGTTCCATAGTTATAGTACAAATGAAGGTCAGGATAGGTAAAGGAATATGACATTGAAGAGAACAGATGTGAATTGCTGAATTTTCAGATTGGGAGTGTAATTTAAGGAATGAAAGTACCAATGTACAGACTGACATGACTTCAGAAGCTTAGACCATGCCAATGGGTGCACTCAAGTAGTTGAGGCATCTTGTTCAGTCTGGGAATGAGTTCCAGGCCCTCCAAGACTTTAAATATCTCTAAAATCCAAGGTGTATCCTAGAAACCTGATCCTACTGCTGACTGAAGCCCTCCAAAACCTACCAAAAAACAAAAATAAAAATGAGCAAGATCTTAGATCTTAGAAAAGATTCAGAAGAAGTTATTTAATCCAATCCTTTCAATCTACAGATGAGGAAACTGAGGTCCAACAAGACTAAGTGATTTGTCCAAAATTTGAACCTGGCCATCCAACATTAAAGTCAAGTGATTTTTCTGATAGCTGATCCTAGGAAGCAAATAGAATCAGGGTGGGAGGGAGGGAGAGAGAAAGACACAGTTGAATTCGGGTGATTTCTTATCAACTCACAGTTACCCATCTTTGGAAGAAAAATATGAGCAAATAAACCCTGCCTATGAATTAGAAAGAATAACTGTGAAAAAAATAGGAAAATGGGAAAATGAGAGAAAAGAAAGACTTGTCTTGTGTATTCCTTAGTGTAATGGGCTGAAGCTCGAGTTGATGCACTGAGGTCCCAAGCACATGAGGCTAAATAGTAATTGGACCATACTCTATTAATATATATGCTTGGAGAAAGAATGGCCCCCACCCACTCTTTGTGCAAGTCCTGATGTGTTGTATAGGAAATGACGATTTTGGTGGGTGGAGGCAGAAGGGCGGAGAGAGGAGTGGAAAGAGACAGCTGGCTGGCTTCTTGTCACTGCTGCTCACATTGCTATGGCGATCCCCCTTCACCTCCAAAAGAATAAAGATTGAAGATTTCCCCTTAACCTGAATTCCTGACTCTGGCTGATTTTAAAATACACAGTCATCACACCTTAGGCTGTCTATGACTCAGTCATAGTCATTCTACATTAGAACCAGATAGAACCTCAGAAATGCCATGTATTCCAGTCTCATATTTTACCAATAATCACAGAAAGAAAGCTGCAGATCAGTCCTGCCTTCATTAAGGACAAAAATTGGATTAAAAAACCAAATCATCTGACTCTCTAATCCAATGTTCTTTCCATGACACCATGTTGTCCCTCAGTCAGTACCAAGAGCATGGAATATGGACACAGCATATTCTGGGACGGGGGTGAATTGGAGTAAGCTCCAACCCTCAGGAGAGCTTACTTTCCTCTAGACTTTCAATGTCCTAGAAGATCAATGTGTCCACACTTTTGAGGGTATATTTTGTTACCACTATTCTTATAGAATTTTAGCAAATACTCATTTCTAAAAGCTAATTAAGACTGGCTGAATAATTGATATCAACTGAAAAGACGTGTACACAAGTTGGGGTTTGAAAGCCATCTCCTAAACCGTTAAGAAGGGATGTAGTAACCACTCTCAGCCTGCCAGAGCCAATGGAGTTTAGGAGAGTAAGTCCAGAGTATGTGCTAAATTCATTTATGTTCTTTCATAAGTTCTTCACAGAGGAGGCATCCAATGTGCCAGATGTCAAAAGTACTGAATACCAGTACAGCATTTGGACAGCCTCTCTCTCTGGCTACATGATAAGCCCACCTTCTTTTCCCATCATACATTTCCTGGATATCTTTGAAGCTACAATTCATTATTCATTGTTCATCAAGAGAAATGTGCTTGCACCCAGCTTTCATTCACCTTGTATCTTTCCTGGACCTGTAAATCACTTGTAATTGTAATTCCATAGATCATAATCAAAAGACATTAATGTACCTCAGTTTTTATTAATAGCAGATAAAAAAATGAAAAATATACATATGTGTAAATATAATATATTTATATATGTATATATATATATATATATATACACACATGTGTATGTAAATGTATATGTATATCTCACAAATGGATGACCAATCTTTTTCCCTATCCTTAAGACAGCTTTTTTGCTTTACTTTTGAGAAACTGATCTGCCCCATTTGTGACCTGTCCCACAGTAGGCTACTCCCATGTTCAGTCCTGCTGGTCAGGTAGAAATGGGGAAATAAGCTAAAAATTGACAATTCTGACACTAAGGAATCCAGTCTGCCCAGTGCAGTCTGTCCTTGTCTCTGTGACCTACCCTATACAATTTCCAATTCTGTCTCTTATCTTTGCTCTCTTATCCTCCTTCTAATCCAAGGGGTTGATTAAATCGATTGTTTTGTAGATGTTGTATATTTTCTGTGTGTCAACTCAATTCATTTGATCAAGTAGCTAGATGACACAGTATATGTAGTAATGTATCAGAAAGACCTGAGTTAGAATTCTACCTCAGACACTTACTAGCAGTGATCTTTGGGCAAGTCATTTAATCTGTCTGCCTCAGTTTCTTCATTTGTAAAATGGGAATAATAGTACCTACTTCACAGCACTGTTGTGAGCATCAAAATCAAATATAAAATGCTTTTCAAACCTTAAAGTACAATATAAATGCCTGCTATTATATGTCCAGTACTGTTGCTCAACTGATAACTTTGAATGAAAATCACAGTAGTTCTATACCTTTCTTCATGAAAATTTATATAAAATGTTAAAATTAGTTCTATCTTTTCCCTATATTTGCTCCCCCAAAAAATATGGACTATAAATATTGGAATTGTACACAGCTTAGGTAGGAAAAAAAAAATCCATTCTAATCATTTCTTTTTTACGTTCCTCAAAACTGGTATCCAGGCCCTGTCATGGATTAGTTGCTCCAAACTGGAAAATGCTAGTCAGTCCTTGGAGAACATTCTTTCCCCAGGTGCAATCAAGACATCATCTGCCCCCTAAAGGCTGTTAGCCTCAAGCTATGTGGACACAGAAGACATATTTCTCATCTGCCTGTGGAAGAATGCTGTGGCTGGTCTCCCCTGATCCTTGCACACACTGTCTGAGAGGTCTATTCTTCTTTGTGAAGTTTATTTCTCTAATCCTTAAAATCTAAACATATTGTTCCTATCTGTCCTGGCAAAGACAATGGAAGTTATTTATTCTGTCAGCCTGGGGTTGCTGAGAAAACATGTATAGCCCTTAAACTCTGTAACCAAGTATGAACATAATAAAATTTGTGGTACCTGCCCCCACTGGTTCATTGTGAGATTCAAATAAGATAATATTCATCCTTCCAGTCTTTTGGTCTTGTAATCTTGAAATCATTCTTTTCTTCATCCTCCATAGCTAACTGAGGATTCAATAAACACAAGTATTTAAATTCCATCTCTCACATCCTTCCTTTTCTCTTGGCACACACAGATTCTTGTCACTACTTGATTTCCTTGTGGCAATAGCCCTACATCCCTCTCTTCTCCAAATCTTTCACATAGCTGCCATAGTGATGTTTCTAAAATATAAGACTGACCATGTCATACTCAAGAATGAGTTCAAGTTCCCTATTGTCTCTAAGCTCAAAAGAAACTCCTCTGACAATGAAAGCCCTTCATAATATGATCCCAGGCTACTTTTCCAAGTTTATTTCTCTCCCTTATACATTCTCACCACCTCCTTGCTATTGCCCACATAAAGATTCCATTTCCATCTGTGAGAACGTACACAGATGCACTTCCTCCCCAGCTCCATTGCTTAACATAATCAGCTCATGACCTGAACTCATACAACAAATGCCTATCCTCCTCCTCCCTCCAATGTACCTTGTATTTATTTTTTCCACTTTATCCATGCATATATTTTGAAAATAAAAAGCTTCAATAAAAATTGTTTTTACATGTTATTGGGAAAAATTAAATACTCCTTTAAAAAGGATTTTTTCTTCATGTCTTCCAGGAATTCTTCGACCTATACTCAACCTGGTTTTGTTTGTTTGTTTGAGTCTGGTTTTTGATGTTTTGGAGTCATTCTCTTCTGGATTTCTATCTTGAGAGTCTCTGTCACTACAATAACTTCTTATGTTTGGGATTTCTTTTTGTTTGCTATTCTTCCAGCCTACTTCCTGACTTTGGACATGATGTTAGAGCTGGGATCTATTCCCTTCTGGAGGAGATACCTGAGCTGGTCCTGCTACTACTTTCTTGGAAGTACTGAGTATTTGTTGATTCCCAAGACCTCCAAGACAATTCATGGGAGGAATAGTAAACTTGCAGTTTTCCTTACATGGATAGATTCGGAGCAAAGTCTAATTGAAACCTTCTAGTCTGAGTTCTCTGAAGTTTTGGGATGAGCAAAAAGTCCATGAACTTGGTCCAGTCAGACTGTCCCTGTACTCAACCATGTTTAGTCAGCTGGAAAGCTCTCCTGGTTCAAAGGGATAGAACTGCAGGTTCTCCTTTGGTCTGGAATTCCTGCTGTGATTATTCTACTGCAGACTGTAGATTCGACTGGAAGCTAGAACTGAGACATTCTCCACCCCAACCCCTCACTTCTCACCCACACACACACTCAACCCCTGGGGTCATGTAATGAGGGACAAATGAGACAGGACAGAGAGTGGTTTTTAATATTTTAATTGCGGAGAGTTTAGACTAGCTAGTCCAATGGGATTCATGTCCAAAAATCATTCAACTGCAAGCAACTAAGGCAGGGAACTTATAAAGCCACCATCTCATAGGGGAAACAAAGGGAGGGATGAGGACACTAGGTGAATGGACAAGCCATAGCTCCTCCAGGAAGGGATCATAACTTTGTCCTGACAAGATAAGAAGGTTGAGGGCGGAAGACAGCAAGTAGAGGAGGCAATACTCAAAACAGTCCCAGCAAGTACTTAGATAAGGCACCTGGAATTTTATAATACAATGGAATGAAAGGTGGCCAGAGCTTTGAGGTTTTTCATGACTCAATTTCTCCCAGCCCCAATGGCAAGGAAAAAGGAGTGGGGCAAAAATAATTTTAATAATGCAGGGTATAACAGAGTCATGCAACTCTTGTTTCTTGTGCAGTATACAGTCCACAGGTAAACACCCCTAGTATTCAGTACTAGGTATATGCTCCCTCCTTAGTACACTCTGGACCTCTAACCCAGAATGGGTAGTGTGAGTGACAGAGCTTCCAAGTGGCACCTATCCTGAAACTTACACAAATTTAGGCACCTATTTGAGAGATTGTAAGAGATCATATACTGTCTCCAGTGTCTATATACTTCTCTGACTATATCCCCATGCAAAAAATCATTCATGATTTTTTTCTAGATTTCATGATCAGAACTTGGTATAGTAAGTTTTCTGAATCTTTGTGGAGGAGTTGTTTGCGGGAGAGAGTTTGGCCAAATTTTCCCCTACTACTCCATCATCTTAATTCCACCTCTGTAAAGAGCTTTATATGCCAAGTAGAGCATTTTACATCTGATTCTAGAGGTAAAAGAAGTCTGAAATTTGAATGGGAAAGGACATTATTAAACTTACCTTTAGGAAAATACCTTTGGCAGGAGAATGAAAGATGGATCGGAATGCGGAGAGATAATGATTAGTAGAGATAATGAAGCCTGTGAAATTTTCACATGTATTCATATTCACACTAAATGAAGTTATAATAATGTGAAATATGGTAATTGGTTCCATCTCAATAGAAATATACCAGCAAATTTAAATAATGTGATTACTTCTGAGAAGTCATTATTATCATTACTGAGACTTAGCTGTAGTTCAGAGCAGCAGCAGATATAGCCAAGAGGCTCAGAGCCAGGAAGATCAGGCTCTATGGCATCAAAAACTTACTAGCTATGTGACTCTGGGCAAGTCACTTAGCCCTATTTGCTTCATCTCTTTAAAAAAGAGACACAGGGATAAGGAAATGGCAAACCATTCCAGTATCTTTGCCAATAAAACCCCACATGGAGTCATAAAGAATTGACAAAATTAAATAACAATGTCATGTGAGCAAGGGTAGTTGTTTTATTTAAATTTTGTATCTCCCTAGGACAGGAAAAGTGCTTTGTACACAACTTAATAAGTGTTTGAAAAATACTAGAAAAGAGAATATTTCTAAATTGTTAGTAGAAGTAGGAACTTTCTGGACAAATTAACTCCCTGTCTAATCTTAGCTAACAATAATCAGGCTGGCCAGTGTTCCCACAATCTTGTTTCAGGAACAAAATTGGCACAGCACATACTAGAGTCAAACACGACTAAACAAGTGAACAATAAAGCTGTGGTCCAGACACGGACCTAAATCAGAGCTGTGCTTGTGTGAGTACAGCTGAGAAATGTAGCGAAGGCAGAAAGGATAAGACAACATCTGGCTGGATACGTACATTTGCCCATGAATTACCCACTCCGGTCACATGTAAGCACGAGTACCCCTTCCATATACTTCTGACCTAAGTTGTCATCATCTGTTCTTGGTGGGGAGGAAACTGCACACTAGCACAAGTTTCTCTTCCTCTCTGCCTTCTCGCCTCTATTTCTGCTGAGACCAAAGGGGGATGGGACTGAGGCTGGAGCAGTTCCCAGGCCACTGAACAAGCCCTTATGGGAGCTTTCTGACTTTGTGGGTCCTATAGAGAAATTGGTCTGAATCTGGCAGCAAGGACTTTAAAGATGATAATGTAATAACTAGATAGGTTTAAGAAAACTAGATAGCTCATGACTTTTCAAGTAAGACAAAGAATCTTGGTCTTAAAGAGTCCAAGTCCTGGCGTCAGATTGTGCTTTTGCTACCTGTACTATCTCAGGTAATTTATATAATTGTCAGGTTCTTATCTCTAAATGACTTTTGGGCACCGTACGTCCCTAGGGCTACAATCCCAGGAGGATCCCCTTCCTCACACATTGAGCAACTAGCTGCATGACGTAGGCAAAACGACCCATTTAACCTCTTTGAGTTCATCCAACAAGCCTTTATTGGGGGAGGGGGGCATGGAATACTATACCCAAAGCACTGAGGAGAAGGGAGTCCGAATTTCTAAAGCACCTACTATGTGCCGGGCAGTATGCTAAGCACTACAATCCTGTAAGGTAGGTGGTGTTTTTATAGTTGAGTTAATTGAGGTAAAAGTTAACTCATCTAGTCAGTTTTTGAGGTCACATTTGAATGACCAAGTTTATGGGTCTAACCCAATCCCATAAATATTTACTAACAGCCCACTACTAAAGTCCCTTCCCCCCCAAAAAAATTAAGTCAGTATTTGAGGTGCTCTCCTTCCTTCCTTATCCCCTCTGACTGCTGACCTCCCTGGCTTTTTTTAAATTACACACAAAATCCCACTTTCTACCGTAAATTTTCCCGATCCCCTCTTAATTCCAGCGTTTCGCCCTTCTTTTCCCGTCTTCGCAGGCTTCATAGCTTGCTTTGTACACGTTTGCTCGCGTGTAGACTCTCCCCTTAAATCGAGGGATCTCTCTTTATTCTCTGTATCCCTGTCCATCAACACCGTGTCCGGCACACAGTAGGTGCTTAATAAATGATTAAGTGATTGGCTGATACTAGATTTTGTTTTCTCATCTGTAAAATGGGTATAAGAAGTCCCCTCTCTGCTTAACCCGTAATTTCAAGAGTAGAAACTACACTTCTCAGCGCATAATCAACGCTTGCTGTTTGTTTGATAAATTTAAGCACAAAAATCACAGTCACCTCGCCTCTCCGAGGGAGAAGGGACTTCTGCCCCACCCTACAAGGGCAGAAAACAGTGAAGCGCACGTGCTCTTATTCGCGGGGCGAAGAGTGGAACGCGCAGCGGGAGGGGGGCGGGTTAGGGTTTGGCCGGGAGTTCTGGAATCCCGAGCTGCGCGTGCGTGCGCGCGCGCGCGTGCGTGCGCGCCCCCGCGCCTCCCGTCTCCTGCCCCCGCTCGGCGGGTCCCCGAGCCCTCTGGGTGGGAAGGGGAGGGATGAGGCGGGGGGCGGGGCTCTGGTGCAGCTGACTTGTGCGGGTCAGGTGACCGCCGGCCCGGAAGCGGAGCGCGTTCTGCCTCCCCGAGTGTCCCCCTCCCCCGGGCTCCGGGAGTCTCGCGAACCCCGCTGGCGGCGGCGGCGGCGGCGGCGGCGGCATCGGGGCAGCTGCCTTTGCGCGGCCTGGCCATGGCGTGGACCAAGTACCAGATGTTCCTGGCCGGGCTCATGCTAATCACCGGCTCCATCAATACCCTCTCGGCCAAGTGAGTTGGGGGGCAGGGGGCCTCCAGGCGCGGGGTCGGGGCCTTCGGCCGGGCTGGCGCGGGGAGAAGGCGGCTCTGCAGCCCCGCCCTCCCCGGGAGCTCCGGGGGGGATCGGCCGGCCGTGGGGTGCGCCCAGAGGCGGAGCGCCCGGGTCCTCGTCCCCCGCCGCCTCTCGCCGCTTCCCATTCCTGGGCCTCCGTCTCCTAGTCGGTAAAATGGCAAGGATGGGGGAGATGACGGATAGAAGAGGAGCCTCCTGCCGGGCTCTCCCAGCACTCCCCGCGCCGCTCTCCCTCGGGCTTTTGTTGTGCCCTTTCGGGGCCTCCAAGCTGCCTCCAACCTTTTTTTTTCCTGAGGCAATTAGAGTTAAGTGACTTGCCCAGGGTCACGCAGCCGGGAGCTCAGCTCCTCCGCCCCCTGCGCCACTTGGCTGCCCCTGCCTCCCGTCTTAATGTTCCATCTCTGACAATCCCCTTCTGTGGGGAGAACCGTGCTCGTGCGGTGTTTGTGTTTAAAGGCGTGTACGTTTCTAGAAGACAGCTTTACTTGGGTTTTACCTTTACCTGGCGTGAGGCGGGTATCTAAAACTTGTTAAACGGACGTCCAAATCATCGATTCTAGAGCCTGTGTCTGGGAGGGCCCATTCGTGTCCTGGATTCTGGCTCACAGCAATGGCTGGGATTAGAAAGTGATCGCTTGGGGGGCGGCTTGAGTTTCGCCGTAGATACCTTGATGGTAATACTTTTGCCTTTAAAAGAGATGAGTGTGGAACTCAAAGTGGGAGCTGCGCTTGTTGAGGGAGTCCCAACTTCTGGGCAAGGTCCGCCTGTTTAGCTTGGCTTTCGCTCAAAGCGTAGAGCTAGAAAGGCAGTGGAGATAGACGGTCCAACTTCCCCTCCTTCTCAAAATCGAATCTAAGAGAGGTACGGTCGCTTGACCAAAGTCGTAGAGTTAATGAGTATCTAATTCTGTTTTACAAACATTTGTTAAGCACTTCATATGGGCCAAATACTCTTAGGTGCTGAGGCTTCAGAGATACTAATCATGCTAGGTAGTGAGACAGCCACCTTGGTTTATAGGGGAAGGAAAGGCTTCTAACCACTTCTCCTTAAGGAAGTTAGGTTTTAGAATTCCCTCCTTTTACATGCAGTTTTAAATTTTACCTTCTGATTTGCTTGAATACCATTTGAAATCTTGGAGAGTGTTCACCATAAAGTTTTAATCTAACAAAAGATGAAGAAAAAATTTTAAATTGGCTTCTTAAAGCACAAGTAAAATGGAAGTGGGGGAGGGAAAATCTGTTTTTTTTTTTTTAATTAAATAACTTTTTATTGACAGAACCCATGCCAGGGTAATTTTTTACGAGGGAGAAACTCTTTTGTCCTGCTAATCAGTATATATTATGACTTACATAATCAGTATATATTATATAATCAGTATATATTATGACTTATGATGGACTTACTTTACTAAATACAATATAAATAAAATCAATAAAAGAAAAAAAAATCCATTCCTTTCCTCATCACTTTGACCATTCAGGGAAACTTGAAAGCTTATGTACTCCATCATCTCTTAATATGCGTAATGGGAATGAAGTTTGTTAAAACACTTCCCTTAGCAATTTTTCCCATTAATTGCCAAGGCTTCAAGTGATTTTGTCATCTACATGGGGCTAACACAATTCTTTAAAAAAAAAAAAAAAAAAAACCTCTGGGCAACTAGAGAGTAGTCAGGAGCAAGGAGATCCCTAGTCACAGAAAAGGGAAGGTCAGTTTATCTACCTCTGTCTCCTTTGTCTACTAGTGTCTCCTGTTGAATTAGCTTCCCACACTGAATGACAATCTTTGATCCTGCCCCTGGTGGTTTCTGTTGTGAGGAATCTTACATTATAATTATACTTCTCATTTGCATACCACTTTACAGTTTTCAGTGTGTCGTTTTTATAATCTCATTTGATCTTCATAATTACTTGGTGGGGTAGGCAGGGCTGGGATTTTACTCCTTTTTGCAGATGAAAAAATTGAGACTTGGAGAAGTTTGGAAACCTAGGTAAGCAGTAGAAATGGGACTGGAGCTCAGGCTTTCATCCACTGATCATTCTACCTTCCCACCTACAGGAGAGATTAGTTCAAACCTATGAATCCACAACCAATTACAAACTGGGAGTGACAAGACGTACCTCAAAAATAAAAGACAGGTGAAGAGCTTGGCAGACTGAAATTTAAACTTCCAATCTGATATTTGATACATAGAAATTAGACAGAAATGCAAATAATTTGACTTGGGTAGAAGGTGAGGGTTTATCTTGATTAGTTAATGCCCTAACCCACTCCAAGCCATTTCTTTAGGGACAACTCAATGCAGATAGCACCCCCCCCAAAAAAAAAAAAATCAGGCAGTCTTGCTCCACTTGGAACAGAAACAAATGCTTGTGAACTATATTTGGAAACTGATTCTATGATTCTACATTACTCCCCTGGACCAAAATATCAGACCCTCTCTGTGCACACTACCAATTATAAAAAATTCCCCTGGAAAGTCCCTCTCAATTCATCATTCATCCCATCATCAATTCATCAAATCCTCCAACTCACTGGAAAATAAATTTGCAAGTTGTAGCACCTAACTTTAAATAATAACTCTTCAAGGTTCTGTGTGCTTTTACTAACCTACTTCCCCTCCCCTGGTGTCAGTTGTCTGTAAAATCGAGAAGTTGAGCTAGACAGTTTGTGAGTTTCCTGCTCCAAAGTCATGATTCTCCAGCTCCCCTTATTCCCAGGAGGCGGCTCCAGAATCAAGAGTAGCAACTCCATTCTTTTGGCCAATCTCAGGATCCCATGCTGTGTGACTTCCTTCTCTGTGACCATTCTCTTCATGTGTCTCTTGCCCAAAGAGAAATTCTTCTCCACATAAATTTTAATAAGTAACACATTTAAATACTATGTTATTTTCTTCCAATAGAAATATATATTTTTGTTCAATCCTTTCAGTCATGTTGAATGAACTCTTCTTGGCGCAGATACTGGAGTGGTTTTACTATTTCCTACAGGTAAGGAAACTGAGGCGAATAGGACCACGTGACATGCCCAGAGTCACACAGCTAGGAAGTGTCTAAAGCCAGATTTGAACTCTGAAAGATGTCTTCCACCTTACCACAAAGCTGCATAACCCTATTTCACAGATAGATTCATAAGATCCAGAATTAGAACTAGAAGGAGGAAACAGATTCAGAGAAATGATTGCCCAAGATCATCCAGGGGATAGAGCACAGGTGAGGTGAATGATCACATACCCAGAAAGTGCAGAGCAGAAGCTGGAATCCTGTGCTGCTTTTTCCATGTTCTAGATTCTTTCAGCTACTCAAATAGAAATGAGAACCACTAAAATATAGATAAGGATACCAACAAGTCACATATTGACTCAGAAAACTACATATTAATATAATTTGTGTTTTATTGTATTTTTGTTTTGTTAAGCATTTCATTTTAATATTACATTTTAATCTGGTTTGGGCTAGGGCAGCCAGGAGGCACAGCTGATAGAGTGCCAGCCATGGAGTCAGGAAATCTCATCTTCCTGAGTTCAAATATGGCCTCAGAAACTTACTAACTCTGTGACCCCTGGCAAGTGACTTCACCTTGTTTGCCTCAGTTCCTCATCTGTAAAATGAGCTGGAAAAGAAAATGGGAAATCATTAGTATCTTTGCTAAAAAAAAAAAAAAAAAAAAAAAAAAAAACAGGTGGGACCACAAAGAGTCAGACAGGCCTGAAGAAAAACTGAACGACTCATTTGGGCCATAATCAATCATGTCTTGGGCCACATGTTTGATGCATCTGGACTACATCACAGATGCATTTTTTCTGTAAGTAAATACATTTAATTTCTGCTAGGCCAGTCTATCTCTGACATTGGTTTAGCTATCTGTCTTTGGGGCTAGAGCCCTTGGGTTCTACCTCTATTATAGCCCCAGCCCATAATGAACTAGATTAGCCCCCAGTCTAGTCAAAGCAGAGAAGGGAGAGCATGGCAAGCCTGGGTCACAGCCAGAGACAATCCCAGAGCCAGCAGAGACATAGGGGTCTTTTTGTAGAACAACCAGGAGGCCAGTGTCAATGAATCCCTAAGCTGAAGAGGAGGAAGCAAGATCTTGGGGAGCAAGATGGAAGAAGATTAAAAAGGAAGGCTAGGTTATAAAAGGCTTTGAATGCCAAACAGAGCACTTTTAATTTGATCCTGAGGCAAGAGGAAGCCACTGAAGTTTATTGGGTAGAGGAAGTAACAGAATGGGGCCTAGATGTTAGGAAAATCATTTTAGTGACAGAGGGGAGGGTGCATTGATGCCAGGAGAGCCTTGGGGCAGGCCAGCTCACCAGCATTCTATTGCAGCAGTCCAGGTGTGAGCACCTGCTCTAAAGTGGTGGCAGTGTCCGAGGCGGGAGGGGAAGCCAGGCCCCAGAGATATTGCAAAGGGGAAATCAATGAGCCTTGGCAATAGATTGGACACAAGTAAAAAATCCAGGCTGACTCCCAGGCTTGCACACTTGAGGGACTGGGAAGAGCCATGTTGCTCTCAACAGAGTGAGTGAGAAGATGTAAGAGGAAATATGAATTCTTTTTTGGACATAAAGAGTGTAAGATATGTATGGCACATCCATTTTGAGAAAAGCTGTTGGAAATTGAAAATTGGAGATTAGTAGAAAGTTTGGGGCAGGAAAAGTAGATTTGAGAAACATCAGCATGGAGACGGGAGCAAATGAGATCTCCCAGTGAATGAACTAGTATGGAAGGAAAAGAGAAGAGGGCCCAGAATAGATCCCTGGAGGACACCTAGACTTAGAGGGCATGATCTGGAGGAGGAATCAGCAAAGGAGGCTGAGAAGGACAGATCAGATAGGTAGGAAAAGAACCAGGAAAGAATGGTGTCCAGGAAAGCTAGAAGAGAAAATCAAGAAAGCGATCAGCAGCATCAAAGGCTGCAGAGCTAAGGAGAGTGAGGATTGAGAAAGGCCATCGAATTTGGCAAAAGCTGCTTTCATTCTAAAAAGGGTTGAGATTTATGTTCACAGGGGAAAGGGGGAGAGACAAACGGAAACAGATCCTATTCCCGGCAACAAGAAAGGAAAAGGATCATTCCCTGGAAGGAGTCGGAGTCAGGGCCACTGCCATAAACCACCTGCCATCTGATGCTCGCTCTCTCTGCAACTCTTGGCAAGACATTTAACCTACCTGAGCCTGTTTCCTCGTCTGTAATGGGAGAGTAACTAACTGGCCTCTTTGGTCCCTTTCAGCCCTAAATCTGTTCTCCTCTGATCATAGCTCCAGGACAAGAGGCACGCAAGGAGCTCGAGGAAAGGACAGTAGTGTCCTAGAAAAAGTGAGGAAGGAATCAGAATGGCCCGGCTAGGCTTGGCTCGGCTCCGCCCCCAGCCCGCCCTGCTAGGCTCAGCTCCGCTCCTGGCTCAGCCAGGCCCCTGGATTGTAATGAGTCATTTATTTGCCTGTCACTCTCTTCTCTAGCATCTAGGCCAGTATTTTTCTGAGGGACTGAGCCCAGCAAAGTGCAGTCTAAACTCTCTTTGCCTTACCAACTTGTTTCCACCTGTGAATGCTTCAGGCTACTTCCTCAAGGAGTCAACTCGTCTCTCCCCCCACTGAGTGGCAGTTACACAAGAACCAGGACTTAGCAGCTCTTTTGGGGGCAATGATAGCAGATATTTTATAGCACTTTAAAGTTTGTGGGACATTTTATACATATTCTTTTATTTGATCTTCACAACAAGTATTAACTACATTGGATTATCATCTTGATTTTATAGCGGAGGCTAAGGGAGCTTACATGCAGGTGTCAGGGACTGGGCTTGAACCCCGGCTTTTCTGAAGTCCATCCCTTTCTACCCATGTCTCAAAGTAGCACTGATCCTCCCAGTCTGAGCCACACTACCCAAGTTGACCAGAAACCCTTCTCCCCAACCATTCTGTACAGACTTTCCCAGGGTGGACTGCAACGTGGGTGTCTGCGTGAGGCAGGAATTAGACGTGGGATCTGCTCCTAATGTGCCATGTGACCACGGGCAAGGTGCCCCCTCTCTGTGAACATCATTTGACTTATCTGAAAAGTCACGAGGTTGGATTAGATGATTTCTGGGGCTCCTTCAAGGTGCTCTGTGCTGTAACTGGGAAGTCACCATGGCATTTAGCCCATTTTAGCCCAGGATTGTTGACACCAAGTGGGCTCTGCTCTTGGGGTCCACAAGTCCCTAACCTTGTATAATGGAAGGAGTAATAGTAGCTAGGTGGTGCAGTGGAAAGAAAGCCAGGCCTGGAGTCAAGAAGACCTGAGTTCAAATCTAGTTATGTGACCTGAGACATGTCACTTAACCCTGTTTTCCTCAGTTTCCTCATCTGTAAAATGAGCTGTAGAAGGAAATGACAGATAACTCCAGTGTCACTGCCAAGAAAACTGCAAGTGGGGTTATGAAGAGTCAGACATGACTGCAATGAATGAATGACAATGGAGGGAGCTCCATGTTTGGAGTAAGAGAACATTGTTTCACATTCTGGATCTGTCACTTACTACCTGTGAACTTGGCCATATCCCTTAACTTGGAGAGAGGCAGGGGCATAAGGAAGATGATTCTATAATCAAGAACAAAAACATCAGTTACATTCAGAACCCTGTGGTTGATGTGACAGTAGCCCCAGGTTTACTGTGAGACTGGTATGCCAGGACTGAGAATTTATAGGTTAAAGAGAACACAAAAGAGCTAGTACCAGAGAGGCAGCCTTGGGCATAGCAGTTTTAATATAATGTAATGTAATAATGTCATTATGAATTAAAATATTTAATACTAACTTTATTAAACTTGGCATCTGACTTAATCATGTTACAACTTCCACAGTCCTCAGTGTCTACATCACTAAATATAAGGGATCATACTAGGGTCTAAAGTCTACTAAGTCCCAATAATTACATATTTTATTTACATATCTAATAATTACATTCATAATTACAATTCTTAATAACTCATTATTACTCATTTAAGGTTTCTAGAGTACTGTTATGTTCAAGAATCCCATGGCATGTGTAGGACAAATATTATGAGTCCCATTTTGCAAATGAAGAAACTGCGACTCATATTAAATCATTTGCCTGGGCTCACTTAGCTAGTGTCTGAACTGATTCCCAAAAAAGGCCGATGCTTTTTATGTGGCATTGTGCTTTGGAGCTTCTGAATCATTCCTTGTCTCTTTGGTGGAGTCAGTGTATTGAGTGTCCAGAATTAAGGAGAAACACATCAGAAACATTTAACTTGGCCTCTAATCAACTGGAAACCAAATGCTGCCCCTTCTGACACCCAATCCCCAAGGAGGCCAAGGCCTGCACCTTAGTGGCTGATACAAAAGGATCCCATTTCCCTGCCCTGGAATGTTGCCAGACACATCCCTATGTCTGGCCAGTCCAGACAAGTTCCCTCTGTGGGAGATAGTAAAAATGCAGAAAGGAAGTCCTTGGAGTAGCCTGCTGAGCTCTGGCTGGCTCCTGTCCTAGGTCTGGGTATCCTCCTAAACACCCCAGCCCCTACCTCAAAAAAGGGTTGAGTCCTAAGGCCCCTCTGCTCCATCCCAGCAGCATACTCAAATCTGGAGGAAGGGGAGGGGTGCCAGGTGAGAGCTCCTGGGGCAGGAAAATCAGATAGGCAGGATCCTGCTTTTCCATCCTGCCCCTATTTTCCCCTGATGATCTTCGAAAAATCCTGCCAGGTCTTGTTTGTTGATTTGGGGCTGAAAAATGATTATACTTATGCCTCCTGTGGTTTCTTTGTCAGCAGAGCTGGAAACAGGCTGGGGCTTGTTATGAATAACCTGCCCAAGTGAAATATCTTGTTCATCTGCAGTTTATACCCATTTCCTTTTCTCCCCTGGCCAGAAGAGCCAAGAATCAACAGGCCAGAGACTCTGATTTGTCAGGTGTGGGACCTCCATGGTGGATTACAGGTGTAATCTACAGGACTGGAGGATTACAGCCCTGGTTTCTAGGCCCTGCTGTGCTATTTGGTACTTCAGTCACATCATTTTTCCAGGACTCGATTCCCTCCTGTATAAGCAGCCAAAGGAGGTTGGACTCACTTCATTGTCATTGGAGTATATACTACAGATCCCCTGGACAGAAAGAAAACAGATTAGTTTGAGAAATAGTCACACCTGAGGCAGAAGCTGCTGGGTGGTAAAAGGAGTGGGGAGGAGGGCCAGGAAGCTTCGATTACCCAGGCATCTGCTGGAATTTTCTCTGCCAAAAGCAGAATAGCTAATCATTTCTTGACTTGCCTTATTGAAAACTTCATTCTTCAAAAAGTAGAGGAACCAAAAAGGAAAAATTCTGTCCTAGATCTGATTCTTACTAATAGAGGTTGCTGAGGAGGAAATTAGAAAATCTTTGAGGTGGGGTGATGGGCAGGTAGATGGCCCTTCCATCATAAAATTTGTGATAGAGGAGAGGAAATGTAGGCATTCTTTGACATACACCCTCAATTTAGGGAAAGCAATTTTTAGAAGAAAGATAGGCTTTCATGGAGCAAAATGCTTCAGCGGAAATTAGTCCACAAAGAATGATGGAAGATACTAAAGCTACAAAGGAAAGTTTCCAGTGAGAAGGGGAAATGGGATCTGTTTAAAGAGATTGATATAGAGGTACTCTCCAGGAGATGGAGATCTGTGGTCCAGGCCTGTGGACATGTTGGTCGGAGTCACTAATATCTGGAAGGATCCAAGATAGGCAAGATAAAATGAGGACAAAACAAAGAGGTTTAGTCTTTTGGGGTGGATTGGGCTTCAAGCTCTTTGGGGGAAAAAGATCAGAGAAGGAGAGAGACTTTCCTGGGGTAGATGAGATAGATGATCACTGACAACAGAGAAAAGAGATCTGCACAGTTCTTGGTTTGCCTTTTTTTTTTTTCCTGAAGGGGAACAATCTTTTACTGGAAATGAGAGGATGAGATCAGGGAACCGGCAGTTGGATACCCAGGATAAGTAAGAAAATAGTAAGAGAGCAGAGATCTGCCCTCAATGAAGCTAAGTCATCTGGCTCAGATGAGCTACATACTTGGGTCCTTGTAGGTCTAGCAGACATGATGGCTGAGCCACTGCCCATCAGATAGGACTGGAGAAGGTCTGTGAATCTGGCTTAGATGCTGGGAAATGTCTAGAATGTATCAGTAAAAGGATGATTGGTGAACATCTAGAAGGGAAAAGGGAAGTGATGATCCTAGTGAGCCAGGGTAGTTTCATTTCATCAAATATGAGTCATGCCAAATAACTTCATTTCCTTTTTTTTTTTTTTTTTTTTTTTTTGACAATATTCTTAAACTAGTAGATGAGAATGCTATGACTATAATCTTTACTTTCCTAAATCAACCTTTCCAGGTTTATAAAAGGGAGCTGATCCTTTCACTGCTTACCTCATAAGGCTAATGTGAGGTTGAAGCAAAGTAATACTCAAGACATTTTTTGGTTACAAAATGCTCTTGTAACTTAGCTTCAGTCCTGCTTAGCATTTTGCTAATACTTCCCTAATATACTCTCATATCTTATTTTGTTCTTTATCATAGGCCATGTAGCCTTGTAAATAAATAGAATGCTTGACTTAGAACCAGGAAGATGAGTCTAAATCCTGCCTCTGATCCTTAGTAGCTGTGAGAGTCTGGATGAGTAATTTAGTCCCTGAGCCCATTTCCTTTTTTTATAAAGTAGAGTTAATATCTCTTGGGATTGTTGTAAGGACCAAAATGAAACATAATGCACTCCACAACTTTTAAAGTGCTATAGAAATATAGGATAATAGTGGCAGTCATTCTGTAGTGTTATCTCCTCAGGTCTCAGGTCCCTGATGGCAGAGATTAGGTGGATAAATAAGTATTTGATGCATCTTTATTGATTGGGTGGAATAGGGAACATAGTAGCCTCACCAATCAATGCCATTCTTCTCTCTTCCAGATGGGCTGACATGTTTATGATTGAGGGCTGTGGAGCAAGCCAGGCCCAAAGCTTCCAGCATCCTTTCCTCCAGGTATTCTCTCCTCCTCCTATTTCCCCTCAAGCTTTCTGCTTCCTTCATGGCTCTGAATGACCAGGCCCCTTTCCTTGGCACCCAGGGCTTGAAAATTTACTTCTTCCATACCATAGTCACAGAATTTTCTCTGGCTTCCAGAATCTGTTGACTAAGTCAGGCCTGACTCAGAAAAGATCTCTGATTATCTTTTTCTTCTCTTCCCTGTCCTGCTCCCAATAGCTGTGTAGAAATGGACAGGCAGGAGGATTGGCCAGCTATTCTTGGCCAGTAATGGTTATGTTGAAGAAGAGCCTGGACATCAGAAATGAGTGAGAAAAGTGAAGTTTCCTTAAGCTCTGGGGCCTAATCACCTCCATCTCCATCCCAAACATAAAAAGTCTACCACATCCTTCTCGTGGGGGACTACTGCCTTTGCTGGGACATTGTTAAGATAAGCAAGCAATTGGATCAGATGGCCCATAATATTCCTCCCAGTTCTAAGAGTCTATGATTGTATTATTAATTCCAGGCAGTGGGTATGTTCCTGGGAGAGTTTTCCTGCCTAGCAGCCTTCTACTTACTTCAGTGCAGAATTCGGGGGCGCATAGATTCTAGTGTGGAACCCCAGCAGTCCTTCAATGCCCTTCTCTTCCTGCCCCCTGCTCTCTGTGACATGACTGGGACCAGCATTATGTATGTGGGTGAGTATCAAGATCCTCCTGGGCAAGGATTAGCAGTTTGAAGTATGGCAGGGTGGGTGGGAGGGGAGAATGTTTTAGCAGCAGCTTCACTTGTTTCCTCATTCTGTTTTTCATCTTCCATATACCACAATTTATTCAGCCATTCTCCAATTGATGGGCATCCACTCAATTTCCAGTTTCTGGCCACTACAAAGAGGGCTGCCGCAAACATTTTTGTACATGTGGTCCCTTTTCCCTTCTTTAAGATCTTTTCGGATATAAGCCCAGTAAAAACACTGCTGGATCAAAGTATGCACAGTTTGATAACTTTTTGGGCAAAGTTCCAAATTGCTCTCCAGAATGGCTGGATTCATTTACAATGTTTTTCATCTTCCTACCAAAGTGGATTCTGTGTTCTTCTTTAAATATCCTGTGCTTCCACAACTCCAAATTTTGTTATGGGATGTTGGTAACCTTTTTATCTTCTCCTCCTCTACTTGTTAAATTCCTACCTTTTAAACCCAACCCAATTGTTGCCTTCTCCATAGTGCTTTTCTTGATCTCACCTTCCCATTTACATCTTATTGTAAGACTTTGCTTAGAATTTCCTTAGGCCCTTATTCTGTATTTATTTATGTGTCACCTCTCAAATATGAAGTGCTTTTAAAGGCAGAAAACATAAAATGTCAGCTGTTGTTCTATTCCCCAAGAACAGGGACCATCTTACCTAAACTTGTATTTCTCCTAGAGCATATATTTAAGAAATGTTTATTAAACTCTTACCAAATTTTCCTCATTTCTGTAGCCCTGAACATGACTAGTGCCTCAAGCTTCCAGATGCTTCGCGGGTCTGTGATCATTTTCACAGGTCTTCTCTCCGTGGCTTTCCTGGGACGAAAACTGCTTCCAAGCCAATGGCTGGGCATCCTTGCCACGATTGCTGGCTTGGTGATTGTGGGTCTGGCTGACCTTATGAGCAAGCACGACGATCAACACAAGCTCAGCGATGTGATTACAGGTATGTTGAATTATGCAACTGGGTAGCTCCCAGGAAGAGAGTCCCATGAGAGAGACTGACAAGGAAGCTAACCTGTTGCCCCCCATGACCAGCCACAGCAGGGCTTTCAGGAGATAGGGAAGGTTGAAGTTGATGTTGAGAATGAATGAACTACCAGCTCTGAAGTCAGGAGGACCTGAGTTCAAATTTGACCTCAGACACTTAGCTGTGTCCTAGCTGTGTGACCCTGAGCAAGTCACTTCATCCCAATTGGAAAGAAAAAAAAAAAAGAAAAGAAAAAAGAGAGAGTGAATGAGCTGAGGATAAGAAGTGTGTTTGAGTTCTGGGCCAGACACCACAAGACAGCAGGCAGAGCCAGGTGGCAGGTGGTCAGGGAAGTGCTTGGGTGTTTTATCTCGCCCCAGCCTGCTCTGTAACCAAGAGGCCAGCCTTGCCTGCCTTTTCCCCACAGGTGGTCCTTCGAGATTTTATTTTTCATTTCTCTGAGCAAAAAAATTTATGAATATTTTAATGTATTTCAAATGTTTTTATTATAAACAGAAACTATGAACTATGACAAATAAGCATGCAACATAAGCAACAAAATATTAGGCTCAAACAAACAAGTAGAATCCCAGACAGTTTTTTGCCTCATGGTCCCTTCCACATCCCTTCATACTTCAGCTACCTCTTGCTTGTTTGCCTTTTTTGTTTTTCCATTTATTGTTGTAATCACTGAATGTTGCGCTGGACCTTCTGAGCATGCTTTGCATCACTTCATTGAACACTTTGCATCTTTCCCTGGTCCTTCATTGCATTGATATATTGACCTCCTGGTGAGGAAGCTCCCTTTATCAGCTGCAGCTTCTTTTTACCTAACAGTCTAGGAGCCTTGCCTCCAGCTTTGAGAGTTTCAGTGACCATCCCACAGTCACAGCAATATAGGAGTCTGGCAGGCTTGAATCCTGGTCTTCTTGAAGCTAGCCCTCTGTGATATGCTGCCTCTCATTTTGGTGAAATGCTTTGTGTTCTTATTTACTGTTCTTGCATTTCATTACATTGATAGACTCTGAACCATTCTCCAGTCATTGAATCTAGAGTTGAAGAAATATTTAAATAGTCCTCAATCCTAGTTCTTCATTCATGGGTGGGCCTTCATTTAAGGCCCTATCTATTTTTTTGTTCACCTTTTCCTCTCCCCATGGCCTCCAAAATCTTTCCCTCGGTGTAACTACTTACCACTCTCTCCGACAGGGGACCTGCTGATCATCATGGCACAGGTGGTTGTCTCTATCCAAATGGTGCTGGAGGAGAAGTTTATCTACAAGCACAATGTGCACCCACTTCGGGCTGTGGGTACTGAAGGTACATTTGTGAGCCAGTGGGAAGAGGAGGGATGGAGAGTGTCTGGTGGGGAGCAGAGAGAACTTGGGGTGAGATGATGGAGGGAATCAAGCAGTATGTTGGGGAAGGGACTGAAATGAGGTGAGGTACCCAGAGAATGTTGGAAATGAAAATACTCTTCTCAATTCATCCATCCATTAAGCATCTACTGTGTGCAAGACACTGGACTGACTGTATAGAGGATGGAGATAGACAAGATAGTCCCTGGTGTTGTAACACAGGAAATACAAAAGGCGTGATCAGGGAATACACGATAGAGGAAATGGCATGTGAGTTGGCCTTAAGAAATATGTAGGGTTTTCTGAGATAAAAAGTGGCCTATTACAGGAAAACTCAGGAAATTATGATGCATGTCAGCAGATCACTGAGTACCACAGAGGGCCAGAGTCCAAAGTTTGTGTCAGAGAGTAATAGGAAATAAAGCTAAAAAGGTAGGCTGAATCTGGAATATAGAAATCATGTTGAGCTTAAATTTTTTTTCTGTGGGTATTGGGAAGCCATGGAATATTAAGCCAAGGAGTAGAGTAAGCAAAGTATTTTGAGAAGCTTTATCTGGATGAGAGGTACAACACAAATCACAGTGGAGGGACGCTGTGCTCAGGGAAACCAGCGATAAAGCTACTGAGAAGTGATAAGAAGCTGGTTCTAGTGAGAGTAGAAAACAAGGAATGGACCAGAGAGATTTTGACAGGGTGCCCCAAGCTCCTCTGGAGCATCAGTAAGGATGATGCCCCACGCTTTGGGAGCTGGGGAAGCCAGCATGTGTCTGTGAAAGGGCTCACTCCTCTGCTCCTCATTCCCCCAGGGCTCTTTGGCTTCGTGATCCTCACGGTGCTGCTGGTGCCCATGTACTACATCCCTGCCGGCGCCTTCAGCGGCAACCCCCGGGGCGTGCTAGAAGACGCGCTCTACGCCTTCTGCCAGATGGGCAGGCAGCCGCTCATCATCGTGGCACTGCTGGGCAACATTAGCAGCATCGCCTTCTTCAACTTCGCCGGCGTCAGCGTCACCAAGGAGATGAGCGCCACCACGCGCATGGTCCTGGACAGCCTCCGCACCGTGGTCATCTGGGCCGTCAGCCTGGCGCTGGGCTGGGAGACTTTTCACCCGCTGCAGATCCTGGGCTTCTTTGTCCTTCTGACGGGCACAGCTTTCTACAATGGGCTGCACCAGCCCCTGCTGGCCCGCCTGCCCTGGCGCCGGCCTCCGGCTGAGGACCGCGAGAGGGAAAGCCTGCTTGGGGGCAGCCGTACCCCCATCAATGAGGACAGCTGAAGTCCTGCCAGGTCCACCCCACTTAACCCTGAACTTTAGGCTCCTTTTCCATTAGGACAGGAAACCCTGGGATCCTCAAAAGGAGCCTTGGAAATGGGGTATCTAAGGTCCTTCCCCCCCTTCCATTGTCTTCTCTTTCAGGAGGACACTGGATGTGCCACTGGGGTCAGAACCTGTTTCTCCTGCCCCTTCCTCTGACTGTTTCCTCAGCTTCCTTTGGCCCAGGACACACCCCAAAATCTGCAGAGGGCCCAGGAGAGGGCTTGGGCTCCCCTGCCTCTGGCTCCAACCATGTTATGGAGAGTGATAGACTGATCCAGGCACCTGCACCAGGCACCAGGCACTGATTCACCAAATCACTAATACAAATTGAGTAGTAATCATTTCCCCAAAATCATGAGTCAAATTTAGTTTAAAAAAAAAACAACCCTAAATATCACTTCAGAATCAAACTTAAAACACTCTGTATTTTCTCAGACCTTTGTACTGCTGGGTCATCTGCAGAACACTGGCCAGTCGTGAGTTGAATGGGCAATCGGCTTGGGCAGTTTGGCTCCAAGCCGCCTCCTTTCTTTCTGCCTTGGTCCCGTGACAGGCTCCTGTCTACAATGTGAGGGTAGTTCTGCTTAAGTCACAGGTGTTTGCTAGCTGTTCATGCTGCTGCTGACGGCTGTCTGCCGCACAGCCCAGGTGCCAACAGGTACAGGCTAGGCAGGCGGGCCGGGGTTGCAGCTGGCTCTGCAGGAGGAGAGGGAGGAGAAACGGTCAGAGTGGCTCCTGGCAGAAACTCAGTGCTACTTGGAACTATTACCTTTGGTATCTCCTTTTCTTTTTTAAAGTAAAGCCAAATAGAAGAGTGATCCGTAATGTGTGAGGTTTGGGGGTTTGACTGTGTTTTTGGCAGAGGGGAGTATGATGAGTAGATAGACAATATCTGGGCAAAGAATTCTGGAATACTGGAGGTCTAAAGAATTTTAGGCCTCATCAAATCTGGTCCCAGGACACTGGGTGCATCCCTATTGCATCCCTATGGGTTTAATAACCTATAGAGAAAGGCCTCCAATTAAGTTGAGAAGTTTTGGGGCACATTATCTAACAGTTCTGTGAAGGTTAGTGTAGGTGTTTGTGTTTTTTCCTCCCACCAATACTTCAGTGGTTAAGATTCAGTCAAAGACTAAGTAAAACTGCTAGAGATGTTAGTGCTATCTCAATTAAAATTGAACAGAAAGATAAATTGAGGCAAATCTCTGAGCAAGATCATGTTTATTAGCAGGGCCATGATGAATGTCAATAAATGCATCAGGGGTTTGCCCCCATTAATGCCAAAGACCCTTAGCATAGGACAGCTCACTTGGTGTGGGTTTGGGGGAGTACAGAACAAAGAGCAGAGCAGGGTAAATGAGTCATGGGATTAAGGACAATAGGATCAGTTATAGAACCAAGGCAAAGAAAACATGATTGATTGAAAGTTTGTTAATGGTAGTTAGCAACAAACCCCTTTCATCTTTTGGGAGATTTAAGAAATGCTTATTGTCTGAATCCAGGTGCAAAATAGCAGGCTAGACACTTGGGCAGCAAACCAGACATCCTTGAAGGAAAGCCTAGTGGTGTAAAGATATCAGGCTCAACACTCTTGCATTCACATCATTTTCCAAGATCAGTTACATTCAAGTTAGCTAGCTGGAGAACTGAACTTCTAAACGTGACCCATTAAAAGCTAGCCAAATCTCTGAACTAAGTGCAGAGATAAAGAACTGTGACTTAAGCAATTATAGGACAAAAGCAATTAATTAGAAATGGGATCAATTCAATCTAATTAGTGCTATGAAACCTTTTTTTAGGTTTGGGATTATGAAGCCCAGCTCTGCCATTTCTTATTCATATGACAATAGGCAAATCCTTTCCAGGCTTTGAAGGTTTCCTGATCTGTAAAATGAGATCAGACTAAATGATTTTCAAGGTCCCTTCAAGTTATGAGTCTCTGGTCCTGTGCTCCCTGGTTGTGCCATTGACAGTCCTACAATAAGGGCAGCAACAATTAACTTTTTGAACAGAAGCACTGTAAGGAATGTGCAATAATTGCTTACATTTACACAGCACGTTATCATTGGTAAAGAATTTTTCTTATAACAACTTGGTATATCTGTTAGTATAAATATGATTACACTCACTTTATAGGTACACAAACAGGCTTTAAGGGGAAGAAGCAGGTCACAAACCTAAGTCATCCAACTCTTTCCTGTGTGTTCTGCCTTGTCCACTACTTATCAATGTAATTGCTTCTCCATTGCCCATATAATATCTGTGGTCCTCAAACCTTGACCTTCAGGTGACTCAGCTCACTGATTTTGCAATTGGCACCATTATCCTCCCATTCATTCAGGCTTGAAATAGCACCACTTTGGGTCTGTCCCTTTACCTTCCCTGTAGCAGCTCAAGTCTTTGTTGAATATTATACTAATTATAAACAGCTGTTTTTAGGATCAGAGCTACAAAGGGAAAAGGAAATCCTTCCCCATCTCCAGGAAGCTTGCATTCTTACAAGATGGACACAGTACAAATCCATAAATATTAAGTGTACTTACAAGATAGTTTGAGGACAGAGTCCCAATAACTAACTAGGAGTCTCAGAAAAAGGTTTTGTGTTGTAACATCTGAGCTGTGCCTTGAAAGAAACTTGCAAAGGGGAATCAAGAATAAATTCTAGGCGTGGGAGACAACCCATTCAGCCATAGAAATAGGAAACAGAATATGAGTTTTGGAGAGCAGCTAGTGGTCCAGTTTGGCTGAAACAAAGTGTGAATGGGGAGTAATATAAAATAAATTGGAAAAAGTAGTTGGGAGAGAGATTGGGGAAAGTTTTAGGCAAGAAAGAGCCAATAAAGCTGTTTGAGTTGGGGAGTGACATCAAATTAGGAGTGTTGGGAATATTTAAATTTCCTGATGTAGAGGAATAAATGGCATGCCTTTCATAGGACACAAAAAGCCAGGAAAGATCACAATTAACACTGGATTTTTTTTTTTTGATAAATCTAATGATTTTAATGCAACAAGTCATTGACTGCCTCACTTCAAGGCTAAATTATAGTAGATACATATGGTGTTATGAGGTCAGAACTGATTTATAATTTTTGTGACTTATGATAGGAACATAGATATAAGCTATGTCTGTCCTCAGATTTAAAGGTCCTTGGAATTATCAGATCTTAATGCCCCAAAAAGAAGGCTGTAGGCTTGGTATGGCTATCACTTCAACTGGGAATCCTTGCAATTTCTGGCTCTGGGGCACTTTCTAGATAGTATATTAACCTCTATTGAACTAGATGGGGACATGGACAATTAGGGGCTCGAGTTTTCAGCCTTAAATACACATAAACATCATTCTAGCTATAAGCTACCCTTCAAATAAGCAAGGCTTCTATTAATCCCCTTTAAGAAATATTCCAAGGCAAGGCAATAGTTGTCTGATAGGCATCTTAAACTCAACATATTCAAACAGAGTCACTATTTTTCCCCCCAAATCTCCCCCTTTTCTGAGAATCCTATGGATGATGAGTCAGGATCCAAAAAGATCAACATGAGCAATAGGCCGAGTCTAATAAAGTAAACTTCAGTAGACATCATGCAGAGTCTGATAGGTTAAAGAAAATAACTTTGCATTCACAAGATGAGAGAGGTATATTACACATGAATCAGCAGTATGATGTAGCAGCCAAAAATGTCATGGGATCTCAGGCAGTGTTGAGAGACAGCATCTGGGAATGAGGAAGAGAGATTGTCCCTATTTCAGACCTTATCTAAAGTATTGTGTTCAGTTCTGGCCACCATGTTTTTGGAAGGATGTTGATAAGATGAACAGAATGCAGTGAAGATGGTGAAGAGCCCAAAGTTCAGATCATGAGAACTGACAGAATTAGGTATACTGAGCCTGGAAAAGAAAAGACTGAGGAGGAAAGAAAAGACTTGTTCTTTTTGCCTCCAGAGAGCAGAAGTGTGGGAACAATGGGTGGATGCTGCAAAGAACTAAAGTTGGATTTGATATCAGGAAAGACTTGAGACAGGTGGAGCTAAAACTGGAGTGAATTGACTCAAGTGGATTTCCCCTCAATGGCAGTTTTCAAGCACAGGCTAAAAGACCATATATTGAGTATTTTTTAGAGTGTTCTTTATTGATTTCTTTTTACATCTACATTTTCCTGTATATTCCTGCTTTCTACAAAGCCATTCCTTATACCGAAGAACAGAATAACCAACACATTGAAAAAGTCTAAAATTATCTATGGTGTTCCACACTCACCCTACCTCTGCAATAGAGAAAGCAAGGAATCCTATATTTTCTCTGGGGCTAAATTTCATCATAATTTCACAACCTTCAGTTTCAAATGCTTTATTCTTTCCATTTATATTATCCTTGCTTCCTATAGTGCTTGCTCATCTGACTACCATCAGTTCAGTAAGTTTTCCCCAGCTTCTCTGAATTCATTATATTCATCTTTTACAGGATTGCAATTACAGATACAATCTACCACCCCTTGTTTAGTTATTCCCCCATCAATTGTGGACTTGAGTTTCTAATAGACTTTCTTTTCTAAATCCAGTGATCTTAATGCAACAAGTCATTGACTGCCTCACTTCAAGGCCAAATACAGTAGATACATAGTAAATGGGTTTAGTCAATGGTGTTACTGAGGTCAAAATTGATTCTAGTTTTATAGTTTTTGTAACTTATGATAGGAACATAGATATAAAGTTATATTTGCTCTGCACTTAGGTTTAAAGGTCCTTAGAATTATCAGATCTTAATGCCCCAAAAGAAGGCTGTGAAGATAGTATGGATATCACTTCAACTGAGAATCCTTGCTATTTTTGACTCGGGGGCACTTGCTAGATAGTGTGCTCAATCTCCTCTATTGAGCTATATGGGGACATGGACAGTTGAGGATTCTAGAGTTTTCAGCCTTAAATATACAAACATCATTCTAGTTATGTTACCCTTCAAATGAGCAAGCCTTCTATTAGTCCCCTTTAAGAAATATCCCAAGACAAGGCAGTAGCTATCTGATAGCCATCTTAAACTCAACGTATTAGAGTCACCATTTTCCCCAAAAAACCCCTCCTTTTTCTGAGCTCCTATATTTCAATCTTTAATCCATTTAGATTTATAACCTTGAAACCATCTTCAATTCCTTTCTCTCCACACTTCCCATGTCTTATCCATTCAGACTAAATATTCTTCCTCATCTCTCCCCTTCTCTATTCACACAGTCACTACTCTGGTTCAGGCTCCCATTTTCTCTTACCTGGACTACTGAAATAGTCTCTTTATTGACTTTCCTGTTTCAGATCTCATTCTACTCCTTCCTTTATACTGCTTCTAGCCTCCATATAGCTGCCAAATCTAACATCCCAGAGAGAGGTTAATGACTTTTCAAGAGCCTATCATTGGTTAGAGGTGCTTTGTAAGCACACAAAGCCCTATCTGCTACTGATTAGCCGCCTGTAAATGTGATCAGCTATTTCAGTCCCATCTCTTTTTTTTATCCCATTTGGGGTTTTCTTGGCAAAAACACTGGATCAGTTTGCCATGTCCTTCTCCAGTTCATTTTATAGATGAAGAACTAAGGGAGACAGGGTTAAGTGACTTGCTCGGGGTCACACAACTAGTGAGTGTCTCAGGCCGGATTTGGACACAGGAAGATGACTTTTCCTGACGCTGGGCCTAGCACTTGCACTATGGTGCCAGTTGTAAATTAGCTTTTACAAAGGGATGTTTACTAAAAGTTGCAAAAGAGAAGGTATAAAAACCACGGGCTCAGCTAAGGTAGGGGTGCTTTCCCTTCTGCTCACACGGTCACTGGGGAGAGTGGGCTTTTACAAAGTTAGTGAGGTACTGGTTGGGGAGCTCATAAAGTCCAGGAGTACTGCCTGACCCTAGGAGTCCTTTTTTCCTCTCTCAAAGTCATAAAGTTCTCACAGCAACCAGATGAGTCCCTTCCTTACTAGACTAACTCCTTGGCTGGATTAAAGAAGGTGGTTCCCAGTGCTCATCTTGATTAAACTACTGCAACTATTGGCTTTTGTGGAAACTGTCATTTGAGCAGACCTCCAAAGGCTCTTTTGAGTTACACTAGATTATATGACCTGACCCATTCCCTTTCTCTTTATTCCTTTACCAAACATCAGAAATAAACATAACCGAAACAGGCACTTAGGGATAGCTGGCTGGGAGATAAGACAACTGGTGGCCACCACTGCCCTCCACTAGCCAGAAGTTCACAGCAATTCTTTACTCCAGGGAAGACAGATGCTAAGGGAGAGATTTTTGCATGCAAACTCATTTTCATCTCCAACATCTGGCCTTCCCTGTCTGAAATCAGCCCCAGCTAGAAAACTCCCATGATGCCAAACACCTGCCCCTCTGTTACTCATGGTCCGAGGGCTTGCAAAGTCCCACATGTTGAAGGCAGTCGAGAATAATTTTTACCTGTTCTTTAAGAGCTGGAACCTCATTGGGCAATCAGAACTCTGTGAAGTGTCCCAGGTGGGATTTGTACCCAGGCCATCTTGATTGGTGTGTTTACCAGATTTGCATATGACACAAAACTGAAACACAAAACTGTAAAACGATGTGGAATCCAAAAGGATCTTAACAAGTTGAGAGAAGGAGAAAGCAGGAAAGATCTTGGACTGAGTGTAATGAGATGGAATGTATCATTTAATAGGAATAAATGTAGGCTGAGTGAACTTCAAGTTGGGGAGGCAGACAGATTACCCAGACTTCCCCAAGATTCCTTTTCTGTTTTGTTCTTGACCTCAAGGGAACACGAAGAAACTTGAGGATAACCAGACCAGGAACACCTGCCATCTTTGCCAGCAAAGAAACTGGACAATTATCATGAAGGTCAGGTGGCAGAGGGAAGTACAGTAAGATTGGAGAAATTGGGGATCTGGAGATAGATCAGCAGAAACTACATCTGGAATTATCTATGCAGGGAGCTAATGGGGGAATCAAAGTACAAGCAGAGGTCATAGTAAGAAAGGAAAGACCCCAAAGCTGTGTACTGTACAATTTATCTGTCTGCAGGTAGATAGGTCCCTAAAGGGCCCCAAAAGTTTGATGATTGTGACTCTAGAGCAAAGAATCCAACCCCAATCAAGTTCCATTCAAAATTGACAAGCTGGAAAATGTCCAGAGAAGGTTATTATTAATAGCTTTTTATTTAGTTTTCAACATTCATCCCTGCAAAATCTTGTATTCCAAATTTTAATCCCTCTCTTCTCCCACCACTTCCCTAGACAGCAAGTAATCCAAAAAATTAAACATGTGCAATTCTTCTATACATATGCCCACAATTATCATGCTGCACATGAAAAATCAGATCAAAAAGGAAAATAAAATGAGAAAAAAAAACAAGTAAACAACAGAAAGGTTGAAAAAATTATGTTGTGATGCACATTCAGTCCACACAATCCTCTCTGGGTGCAGATGGCTTTTTCCATCACAAGTCTATTGGAATTGGCTTGAATCACCTCATTGTTGAAAACAGCCACGTACACATGAGAGCTGTTTTCAAGCATTTGAAAGGCTGTCATGTAAGAGGGATAGAATTTGTTCTATGGATGCAAAAAAAAAATCTTATTCTCCCTGTTTTGACAGAATAAATCTTCTACAAGAAAACCTTTCTTGATAATGCTTAATTCTAGTGCCTTCTCTCTATTGCTTATCTCCAATTTATCTTGTCTATAGTATGTTTGTATCAAGTTGTTTGCATGTTGTCTCCCCCATTGGATTTTGAGCTCCCCAAGAATATAGACTGTTTTTTCTCATCTTTTTTTCCTCAACACTTAACACAGTGCTTGGTACATAGCAGGCACTTAATAACCCTTACTGACTGACCCTAGAAGATAGAACTATTAACAATGGAAAGAAGATAAAAAAAAAAAAAAAGCAAATTTAGGTTTGATGGCAAGAAAATGTTGTAAATAATTAAAGCCACCCCAAAGTGAAATAGACTGCCTCAGGAGATAAGGTGCTCTACACTGGAGATCTTCCACAAAGGTTAAATGATCATTTGTCAAGAATGATGCTGTGTGAATTCTTGTTCATAGATAGATTGAATTAGAAGCTAGTGGAGAACTCTTCCAACTCAGACATTGTCAAACATTGTCAGATACTGACTCCAAGTTTAAAATTCCGTAACATCAAGCTGCCTCTGCCTCCTGCTGATGAGAAAAGACTTCTTAGAATGGGTCTTGAAGTAAGTGTGGATGGAGAAGAAAGTGATAAGTAGAAAAAACATTGGAGAGATGTAAATGTCTTTATGTGTATAGAGATACAGCTGCAGAGTTATGTAGACATATTTAGACGTGTACACACACTCTAGCAAATGCCTAGACTATATACAGGCAAATGCTTAGATTCTGTATGTATATGTGTGTGTATGTGTGTGTAGATAATCTAAATAACAGATAATATTATATCTATTATATAGGATGCCCTCTACTTGACATGCATTTATTTCGCGGTTTAAAATCTTTCAAGTCTTTTCCACTAAATTAAGTTCAGACATATATCTGAACTTAATTTAGTGGAAAAGACTGGAAAGATTATCTAGCATTCAAGGCCCTATATATATAATTTGCCAACAGACTAACTTTCCTGTTTAATTTTGACTTAATCATCTCTGTGCTTTAACTAAATTGGACTACTCTTTCCAGTGAGCTAGCACTACTCTTATACCTTAATGTCGTTGCTAAGACTGATAAGAAGCTGGTGAAGATCCATATGAAGGATAAGCTTTCTTCATGAGTTAGAAACTAGTTTTCTATTCCTGGAATGCTTTCTCACTACCTTGCTGACCAAATTTCTCCTTATTTTCTAAACCTCGCTTCTTAATTTGGGATCCACAAACCTCAAAATGGATTTATAAATGGTTTTGAAGGATTTCTGAACTTAGATGAGGAAAAAAATCACATTATTATTTTGCTAACTTCTAACTAAAATTCAATATTTTCTTCAATTAATTAAAACATTTGGGGGTGGATTCAAGATAGTGGAATAAGAAGAAATATTTTTACCTAGCTCTCCTAGAACTGTTTCACAAAAACTTAGAAAACACAGAAGGCTGAATTCTGATCAGAAAAGACAAGAAAAAAGTTATAACAAGATATTTTTACAGCCAAAGACAACTTAGAAAAACAAAGAGGTTTGTGGATACTGGGGTAGAGGCTGGCCAGATGTATAGCATGATGGCAGTTACAACAGTAGCAGAACTGAGAACATTTCCAGTGCCCAGAGATGAAAGAAAAACTGAGCTAGAACACCAGGGGAGCAGGAATGGGTGCCAGCCCCCAGTCCCCTCACCCATCATCCTGTTCCAGGGCACACATTCAGTATGGAGAGGAGCCGCCATAACTGAGCACAGAACCCTAACTCTGAGCACACAACAAAATCTAAAATTGAACTGTAGGCTCTCAAGACCAGGAGCAGAGCAGTGACTCAGTTCTAATTTTAGACCAACACATAAGTTTGTAATGGTATAACAAGGACAGGAACAAAAAGGAACCAGCAGAACTCGGCAGTGGGCTAACAAATGACTGAGTCCAGTAAAATTCTCCAGAAACAATTACATACAGATCCAACAGATCCAAACCTGGTCAGGAACATGCAGATATCATACTAGAATGCAGTGAACAGACCTCTCTCTGGAATTACACTATTTTGGAAGCATTGAAAAGTTGTAAGCTACCAGACAGCTGTGATAGTAGTAGCAGAAACTCGGGCCAGACATCCTCCCCAAGCCCCACCAAAATGGGCAGAGCCCGACACAAAAGTCAAGAAGTAGTCTGGAAGAATGAAAGGAGAAGGAGAAGAAGACATAAAGCAGAAATAAGAAATGTATCATTTTATGACTGTACTGCAATAAAAATTACATTCTATAAAGGGTCCTTGAAACATACATTAAAAATTAATTGGAAACTTAGTCTAATGCTAAAGAGTGAGTGGGTCAAAAATAAATCATAGAAACAATAAGTTCATTAAAGATAATGGCAACGATGAGACAACATATCAAAATTTGTGGAATACAGCCAGATGTATTTAGGAGAAAGCATATCTCAAAATATATCAATAAAGAAGAGAAAGAGAAGATCCTATTAATAAAAAATTAAGATTATTTCAATAGATGCAGAAAAGGCTTTTGACAAAATGCAGCACACATTCCTGCTTGTTTTTGTTTTTTTAATACTAGAAAGCACAGGAATAAATAGAACTTCATTTTAAAAGATAAGTAACAAAAAATAGTAGTAGACTGAGTCGGGACAGTTATGTGATTTTCTCCACGTTTTCCACTTTGATTCAGTAGCACATGTATAGGAGTGAAGGGGATGAATTGTGGGAGTGATCAAGGATGAGGCTTAGCTGGGCAAAATGGCCAAGTCCATAAAGAGGTGAAGGGTTTGAGAAAGGAAGACAATGTAGAATTGGTTCATCAAGGGGTCAAGATGGGGAGAAGAGGAGGGAGTGGCTAGTGCAAGGAAGATGGCCTGGGAAAAAATTGAGGGGTCAAGGGCACAAGAGGACATCGGGAGGCACAGGAAGCTTGCCTAGCAGCAGCAAGTGTCCTGTTGAGAGTGTACATACATAACCTCACTCTTCCTGCATAGGGCAGATGAAGAGAGGGGTTATGTAAAGGGAGGGAGAGGTGAAATGCCAATAGATGGTGATCATGCCCCGGCCCTGAGAAGTGAAATAATTGGGACTGAGCTCCTCTGCTAGTTAGCAACAGGACACAAATGCAAACCAACATTCCCTAACTGATGGATAATAGAAAGAGGCTTGGACTGGGAGCATCACCCTATGACCTTGGACAAGTCACTTCTTCAGCTCTCTAAGTTTGTTTCCTCATCTGTAAAATGAGAGGGTCAGACTAGATGAGCCCTAAACTCTCTGTGAATGCTTTGCTCTGATGAGCTCCAGGCCAAAGTCTTTTTGCTCCCCCACAGCCATCCTGCTATAGCTGCTACTCCTCTTCCCTAAGCTTATCCTGGACTGGAGAGGAGAGGGGCAGGAAGGCAAAAGCTGCTTTCATTCTAAAAAGGGTTGAGATTTATGTTCACAGGGGAAAGGGGGAGGGACAAACGGAAACAGATCCTATTCCCGGCAACAAGAAAGGAAAAGGATCATTCCCTGGAAGGAGTCGGAGTCAGGGCCGCTGCCATAAACCACCTGCCATCTGATGCTCGCTCTTTCTGCAACTCTTGGCAAGACATTTAACCTACCTGAGCCTGTTTCCTCATCTGTAATGGGAGAGTAACTAACTGGCCTCTTTGGTCCCTTTCAGCCCTAAATCTGTTCTCCTCTGATCATAGCTCCAGGGCAAGAGGCACGCAAGGAGCTGGAGGAAAGGACAGTAGTGTCTTAGAAAAAGTGAGGAAGGGATCAGAATGGCCCGGCTAGGCTTGGCTCAGCTCTGCCCCTGGCTCGGCCCGGCCCAGGCTCCTAGATTGTAATAAGTCATTTGCTTGTCACTCTCTTCTCTAGCGCCCAGGCCGGCATTTTTCTGAGGGATTGAGCCCGGGGAAGTGCAGCCTAAGCTCTCTCTGCTTTACCAACTTGTTTCCCACTTCCCCCAGGAGTAACTCGCCTCTCCCCCCACTGGGTGGCAGTTATACAGGGACCCAGACTTAGCAGCTCTTTGGGGGGCAGTGATAGCGGATATTTTATAGCACTTAAGTCTGTGGGACATTTTGTACATATTCTTTTCTTTGGTCTTCACAACAGGTTTTTTTGGCCAAGATACTGAAGCGCTTTGCCATTTCTTTAGCTCATTTTAGAGATAAGGGCACTGAGATAAACAGGATTAAGTGACCTGCCCAGAGTCACACAGCAACAAAGTATCTGACTCTGGATTTGAACTGGGAAAGACCAGTCTTCCTGACACCAGGCTGGGCTCTCTATCTATTGTGCTACTTAGTTGCCTTTGTCTAGATATAGAGATATAGATAGGTGTATAGATGAATAGATAGACTGACAAATAGATATTTTGTATATAGTTTATATTTTGTTTTCCTATTAACTATGAGCATCTTGCAAGCAGGGATTGTTTTCTTTCCTTTGTATGTTCATTGTTAAGGATGGGCCTAACACACAGAACATTCATAATAAATACTTATTGACTTGATTTGTTGTGACTGACTTTATGATGATGCAACAATCTTTTGTTCCTTCTGTTCCTTCTATTGTTTTGTCTAGCTTGCCACTGTAAGTTTTTGGTAATTTAATTGACTATGAGATTAAATTTTTATGTCAAGGAAGTAGTTAGTGATTAGTTAGTGATGAAGAGACTTCCTTAGACATGGTACATTCAAATGTCTCCTCTTATATTTGTGGATCTAATTATTGTGAAATAATTAATGAATAAATGATGCTTTAAAATATTTGTTAATTATATAAAATAAATGTATGATAATGGGAGAAGATATAGGAAAGGGACAAAAAAGCACCTGAGTCTTTTTCTTGTGCTCTTATTAAGAGGCTAGAAGAAATCCTGGAGATTTTTCTAGGTTTTTTTTTTTGTGGTTTTTTTTTTTTTTTTTTTTTTGTCCCTTTGACATTGTCTTAAAGATTTACTGAGGGAAGAACATTTATTATGAAGCGATTCCCTCAACTGCTTGGCTTTTGCTATCAGCTTCTTCAGTCTCAGAGGTTTCCAAATGGCAGAATCCTCCCCTCAGACCCAGGCCATCTGATGCTCAGAGTGATAAAGGTCTTCCCCACAATCACAGAGACAGTAAATGTTTGAAGTGGGATTCAAACGCACATGTCCCTCATTCCAGTGAGGCAGAATGACCTACGCTCAACCCTGGCTTTGTGAACCAAACTTTCCAGTGCCCAAGAATACAAGCTGGAATGGAATCGAAAGTTTCCTAAAGTTTCTGACTCCTTTGCCACCACCATGTTATTCAATGACAGAAAGAGGTATGTTTTCATTAATGGAATTTACAGAAAATAAGATGCATCATCACCAACCCCCACTGCAAGGACCACTTGACTCTCCATCTTTCTCACAATTTATACCTGTTAACTGTGTTTTCTCTCCTCATTCTATTGTGAGCATGTAAATGTGGAAATATATTTAGAATTGCACATTTAACCTAAATTGGATTAGTTGGTGTCTAGGGGATTAGACTGAGAAAGGGAAGGAGAAAATTTTGGAATACAATATTTTCTAAGGGTGAATGTTGAAAACTATCTTTGCACAAATTTTGAAAATAAAAATATTTAAAAAGCATGTTTACATATATATATATATATATATACACATATATATAATGTATTCTGTATATATTTGTGCATGTATGTCTTTCTATTTCCATTTTCATTTAGTTTTCTAATAGACCTAAAATCATTCTAGGGAAAGCAATAATATGAAGTAGAACTGGAAAAAGCTTTCTATGGAAGGTAAGATTTTACATAATAAGACTTCAAAAAAGCCAAGGAAACAGAAATGAGAAGTGAGAGTTCCAGGCCGTTAGTACAGTCAATAAAAATGGTCAGGAGATGGTGTCCAGTGCAAGAAAGAACAAGGAAGCCAGTGTCTCTATATTGTAGAATACAGAAGATGGAGTGAGGTATAAGACGACTGAAAAGTTGAGGGAAAGCTGTATTATGAAGAGTTTTAAATGCCAAATAGAAGATTTTAAGTTTGATACTGGTGGCAATAGTGAACCATTTAGATTTATTTAATGGTGAGGAGAAAGGATGACATAGTCAAATCTGTAGTTTGGGATGTTCAAATTGACAATTAAGTAGATTCCAGATATACTGGAAAGAAACATGAGGCAAGAAGACTAATTAAAAGGCTAATTCAATAGTCCAAGTGTAAGATGATAGAGCTATGCACTAGGATCATGGTAATGTCAGAGAAGAGAAGGAATGTATTCAAAAGACATTAAGAAGTATAATACACATAACTTGGGAACAAATTAGATAGCGAGAGATTGAGGATTCAAAGGTGCATCCTATATTGCAAGCTTGGGAGACTAGTAGAATGGTGAGGTTCTCAACTATGTTGTTGTTTGTCCTTTGTTCTCGAAGGGGACCATGACCTCAGGGAAGTGATACCATGGCATGCAGGTGAATTGAATTTAAATGAAGCAGAGCAGTGCAAGGTCATTTGCCTCACTTTCCCCTCCAGAAACATTTGGGTCCAATGGTCAGGTATACATCAAGACCCCTGGAGGTGGCCCTGGATGCAGTGGGAGACCTTGGCCTTTTTAAGCTAAGGTCTTCAACAGGTCTCAGTTTGACTGAGACAACACCTATTCAGTGATTAAGGCTAGGGAGCAAATTAGGAAAAGAACAGTCTCTTTCACCTAGTAAAAAAAAAAAAAAAAATCAATCATTTTGGAAGGAGAAGTCTCTGTGAATGCTTTGCTCTGATGAACTCCAGGCCAAAGTCTTTTTGCTCCCCCACAGCCATCCTGCTCAGGGTTTCTGGTCAAAACAGACTGGTAAGTCTGGATAAGTAAATCTAAGAATCCATGGGAGATAGAAATAATACATATAGAGAAGACAAGAGGACCTATGCCAGAGACTTGGGAAACATGTCCGTGGCTATCAGGAATGACGTCAATAATGAGTCAGCTATGGAGGTTGGGGAAAGGTAAGACAGATGGGTAGCACAACTAGGAGAAAAGTATCATAAAAACCTAGAGAAAAGACAGCATCAAGAAAGGGGTGGTCAATAGAACAAAAACTACAGAAAAGTTAAAAAGGTGATAGATTGAGAGAAGGCCATTAGATTTGGCAATTAAGAGATTCCTGGGAACTATGGAAAGAGTAGTTTTAGTTGAAAGATGAGAATGGAAACTAAACTGTAGAGAATTAATAAAAGGAGAGAAAAGGAAGTGGAGGCACTGGATACAGATAGCTTTCTCAAGGAGATTAGGCTGGAAAAGAAGAAGAGAAAAAGAGTTATAGCTATAAGGGAGGAAGAGATCAACTGAGTGATTTCTGAAGATGGTTATGCCATAACAGTATTTGTAGGAAATCAGGAAGCAGCTAGTAGACAGGGAAAGAGTGAAGATAAATGAGAGAGGAGGGATGAGAGAATGGATGGAAAGGGATCACTTGTGCTTGTAGAAGGGATAAGATCCACCTCTTCATATGAGAAAGAGGTGGTCAGAGATAGAGGGGAAAGGCATCAAATGATTTTAGATGAGATACATAGGAAAAGAGAGGGATCCCTCAGTGGTTTAATTCAATTTTTTTTAGTAAAATTTGAGGCAAAATTTTCATCTGAGGTAGTGGAGAGGAAGAATATTAATATTGAAGAATACGTGATAAAAATTGCAATAAGAATGAAGAAGAGTATTTAGGATTACAAAGCAGAGGGGAGAAATGAAAGGATAATATATTGTGATTAGATAAGGAAACTTCTGAGATCATAGTCATGGATGTGCAAGACTTGCAGGTGAAGGCAAGATCAAGGATATGAATTTTTTTTTGTGTAGTGGAGGCAGACTAAAGGAATAGGTTATGGCAAATGAATAACATTCTGTTCTGAAGAACAAAAAGGTTAAGGTGTTTGAGGGTATATTAATAAGTTGATGCCCTCTGGAAGAAAGGTGGATATTGAGTAAAAAAGAAAAATGAGCAAGGAATTAAACTCACTGAAGAAAGGACAGTATCTTAGAGAAATACAGATAATACTTACCAGAATCTTGATAGGGTTATGTGGTTGTGATTTGAGTGAACCTCAATGGGAAGAGGCTATTGAGTAATAGTGATAGAGGGAGAACTTGAAAGTGGCAGTGGTAATTAAAACTATTTCAAATCTTCTACTTCAACCACAGTGTGTGTGTGTGTGTGTGTGTGTGTGTGTGTGTGTGTGTGTGTGCGTGCATCTGTCGGGGGTAGTTGTTGGAAAATATGAATGAAATTCCACATAGTATGAAAAGGGTGACTGGGATAGCCTTGTCATCAGAAAGAAATCAAGTCTCAGAACAAAAAGATGGAAGAAGTAGGAAAAGAAAAGACTTAAGATAAATGCCAGTTTGTTACCTATGGATCCGTCTTTCCAAAAAGCAGAGTAGAAGGAATAGGTAGCTTTCAAAAAATCAAGGTGTGATTTTCAAATGGTTGGATTGAGAGGGATGGGAATAAGGGAACAATCAGTGGGAAATACAGAATGGATTGGGACAATGATAGCAAATTTTCAGAGCTGAGAGTTTGTTAATCATTGAGGAATGAGTCTTAGCTCCTTGAAGACAGGATGGCTTCACATACAGTTTATTAAATAAATGCTTGCAGAATTGAATTGAATATAGTTAAGTACTTACTATTTGTAAAGAATTGTTGCTGAGTGTGGCATGAAAATATAAGCATGAAAAATGGTTTGCCATCAAGAATCTTGCAGTCTAGTAGTAAGTGGACAGAGGCCACAGGCACAGGTAATGAATGGTCTTTTCTCTAGTCTTCTAAGCATTCTTATTAATTGAAAGAATTTTGTAATGTCATAATTCAGCTAAAAAAACCTAAGTGTTAATACATTTTGTACATACCAGCACTAACTAGAAACTAACTACAAAATGGAATTTACTTTCTCTGAGGCAAGTCTTAGGTCCAAAACTTAGTAAAGTTACACTATTTCCTAGTGAGATTACCCGTGAACTCATTCTACTTCCAGATCATGATAGCACCACTTATGCTATACTCCCACAAAAAATTAGATTATTCACTATATAAAGTAATCATTTTTTAATAAATGAAAGATATATGGATACTAGTTTTCAAAGGCTAACAAAGCTGAAAGCACAAAAATTTCATTTTTACCATGAACACAGATTTTCCTATTATGAGAATGGATAGAAAGCTGTTTGCTATACAGAAGATGAATCCAGCTTAGATTCCTAGTATCTATCACCAAGTACTGGTCTGTAATTGTGGTGACCACCAAATACCTGACTAATCTAGGCTTCTTTCTCTTTTGCACCCTGAAATCTGGTCCCTTCTCTTGATGTTTCCTATGCTGATCATTGGGATCACCTGCAAGGTGAAAAAAGAACTTATATGTTGTAAAATATTTAGTACAGCTCTCTTTGTGGTGGCAAAGAATTTGAAAAAGGTAGAAATATCTATTAATAGGGGAATGGCTGAAGAACTTGTGGTATATGATTGTGATGGAATACTACTGTGCTCTAAAAAATGATGAGCTCTATGATCATAGAAAAAAAGAGACAGATTTGCACAAAATAATGAGGAGCAAAATGACCAAGATCCAGAAAATTTTGTATTACCCTAACAACAATATTGTTTAAGAACAACTTGAAACAAATAAGTCACTTTGACTATTATTAATATTCAAATTAACTAAAAAGAAAATATGAAGATAGATAATATCTGTACCCAGACAAAAAACTGACATAGAAATGTGTATAGAATGATCCCACAAATGAATCTCACAAAGAAATATCTACCTTTCAGGATTTTCTCATTCATTTTCTCTCTGTAAAAATAATTATCAGCTATAAAACTTTTTTTAAAAAAATTAAAGGTAATGGACCTGATGTAAGAGTGGGTCATTTTTGTATTATGAAGATATTTAAAATACTCCTAGTCTATGATATAGTTTTATAAGATAGACTTATACAAGAAAAGACCTTAAATGGTCATCTACATTTAACTCTATTTCACATATGAGCATTTAATCCATATAGGTTAAATGGCCTCCCCAAAATCACACTGAATAGAAAGGTCAGAGGCAAGGATCAAACATAAATAAGTCCTCAAACTACAAACCAGCTACTAGAAGATTCAATTCTCTCCCTCCACAGATATAACCCTCTGTTACAGAAATGAGCATCACTCTATGATCCTCCCTAGAAAAGGAGAGAGCAGGAGATTTTCATTATGGTGTCCATGCTTCTTTATTTCCTGCACCCAGATCCATCCATACACACACACCCTGGAACTAGCCAATTCCTCAATCTCCTTATACTGAAACATTTATGAGTAAAGGGACATTGTCATTATGATCTTCAGCCTCAGAATGCTGTTACCCATTAACTGATATCTTTTTTTCTCCTCATCCCTCTTCCCTACTTTCTCAGCTTTGTGCTGGGATCCACTCATTCCTTTCAACACTCAAGATGGAGGTAAGATTTGAGAGTTCCAAAGACCTGAGGCAAAAGGGCAGGGCAGAGTGCCATATCACTGCCAGATGGATTGGACAAGGTAGAAAAACTAACTGATTTTTAGAGTTCAATAAAATTAAACATATATTTCATATATTTATTCAGTGGTAGTCACTGAGCTCGGTGCTGAGGTTTACCAACCCTTTGTATTTGACCTCCCCATCATCCACAATAATGGTAATAAGAGAATTACCAACCAATAACAAGAAGTAATTAAATCTACAGAAGTTCAACAACTTTATCCTCTTCCCCTAACAAACTTATGCCAGAACCATTGACAATTTCTGGCTCTGGGTACAGTTGCCAAAAGAGTCAAATGGAAAGGGTTAGGCGAAACCAGAAGCAATGTATGAGATAAAGGAATAAGAGAAAGAGTGTTTATTAAGCATTTTAGTATGTGCAAAGTATTAAACTAAGGGTTAGGGATACAAGTGGAAACCCAAGACATTTCCCACTCTTGTTGGAAGAGTCGCAGTAAAGAGAGGAAGAAAAACATATTTAACAGGTGTGAGCTGAGTCCGACAGAAAAGTCAAGTGATCCTTGCAGCAGCTATGCAGTCAGTTCCAGATGAAACCATACCTCTTTCTGTTGTTGAATAATATGATGTTACCAAAGGAATTAGAAACTTTAGGAAATTTCCTCTACCATTTCAGCCTGAGAATCATCTTGGTGTCTGGGAAGTCACCCCAGATGCTTACAAACTCAGTAACAGTGGGGAAGTTATTTACCATTTTGACCTCCAGGCTCCCCTCCCCATCAGTAAAATGACGTAAGAATCTCTCATTCTCAAGCACTGAGTCTATGAATTTTGATATATCCCTACAAGTGTCATCAGCTCCATTTATTAGATATAGAATAAAGGCTCAGAAAAATTCAGTAGCCTCCCCACAAAACCACAGAGGAAGGAGGTAGCAGAGCTCAGACTCGAAACCAACATTACTAACACCTCATCCATTACAGCTCTTTCCACTAGCCCATAACTGCCAACTTGCTTCAGACTCCAACTGTTTCTTAACTGATAGAATTTTCCCTGGGGACACAGAGAGCTCCTGCATCCTGCAAACAGTTGCTTATCATGTAGTTCAATGCCAAGGCAAATATCAAGATGGAATAAGTGCTGACAATAGATTAATTCCATGTATCTTTTCTTCCCATTCACTTTGCATAAGCCTCTCACTATATTTAAACAAGCTAGCTGATGGTTATATTTTTGTGGATACTAATTGCCAAACTACAGATCCCCTGAACTGCTCGTTCTTTTCTAGCTCTTTCAGAGGGTCCATAAGTACCATTCCTCACTGGGCATTTCCCCAGACAGACAGTAAGAATTCAGGGTCTGAGTGACTCAGAGTTATATTTGCTAGTAGACTGCCCTAAGGAGAAGGTTCTGCCATTAGAAACCTCTAAGGCTGAAGAAACTGATAGCAAGAGCTAAAGGGCAGGCAGTTGAGGGTTTTCACTTCCTAACAGAGGCTCTTTCCTCAGTGGACCATTAAGCCAATGTCAAAAGGACAAAAAAAAAATCTCTCAGATTTCCTTCAGCCTCTTAGCAAAATCATAAGAAAAAGACTCAGGTGCGGTTTTATTTTTGTCTTCTATCCTCTCCCATTTGAATCAGGATTATCATCCACTTATCCATTTATTCCATATGTTTAACAAATGTTTTGAAACATCATGCGTTCATTAATTATGCAATACCATTTCAGTCTACAAATGTTGGAGTTGGCACTTGAACATCCCACCTCTAAAAATGGCGCTAATCCCAGGTTTCTTCCTTTATGTAAAAATTTAGATGTAGTCTAATAGTAATTAAACTATCAACTGGTTACTCTGAAGAGCTAGACAAAGTAATAAACTTCATTTGAGTAAGAAAAAATTGATACCTCTTAAAATCAGAAATGTCAAAAATCAAGTCAATAAGCATTTATTAAGAATGTACAGTGGGGGCAGATAGATGGTGCAGTGAATAGAGCACCAGCCCTGAAGTCAGGAAGATCTGAGCTCAAATCAGATCTCAGATACTTAACACTTCCTGGCTGTGTGACCTTTAGGCAAGTCACTTAACCCCAATTGCCTCAGCAAAAAAAAAAAAAAAAATGTACTGTATTAAGCAGAAAATTGGGGGGAAATTTTATATCCAAAGTTCTGATGAAGGCCTCATTTCTAAAACATATAAAGAATTGACTCATATTTATAAGAATACAAGCCATTCTCCAATGGATAAATAGTCAAACAGATAATTTTCAGATGAAAAAATTAAAACGATTTCTAGTATATGCAAAAAATGCTCTAAATCACTATTGATTAGAGGAATGCAAATTAAGACAATTCTGAAGTATACCACACATCTCTCAGATTGGTTAAGATGACAGGAAAAGATCCTGATAAATGTTAGAGAGGATATGGGAAAACTGGAACGCTAATACATTGTTGGTGGAGTTGTGAACTGATCCAATCATTCTGGAGACTAATTTGGAACTATGCCCAAAGGGTAATCAAATTGTGTATGCCGTTTGATCCAGCAGTGTTTCTACTCAGTCTGTATCCCAAAGAGGTCATAAAAAAGGACCCATGTGTGCAAAAATGTTTATAGCAGCCCTTTATGTAATGGCAGAGAACTGGAAACAGTAGATACCCATTAGTCAGGGAATAGCTTTATAGGCTATGCTATATGAATATTATGGAATATTGTTGTTCTACAAGAGACAACCAGCAGGATGATTTCAGAGAGACCTGGCGAGACGTACATGAACTGATGCTGAGTGAAATGAGCAGAAGCAGGAGATCATTGTACACGGCAACAGCAAGATTATGTGATGATCAATTCTGATGGATGTGACTCTTTTCAACAATGAGATGATTCAGGCCAGTTCCAGTGATGTTGTGATGGAGAGCCATCTGCACCCAGAGAGAGGACTGTGGGAAGTATGGAATACAACATAGCATTTGCATCTTTTTTGTTGTTTGCTTGCTTTTTGTTTTCTTTCTCATTTTTTTTCCTTTTTTGATCTGATTTTTCTTGTGATGCAAGATAACTGTGGAAATATGTTTAGAAAAATTGCACGTTTACCGTATATTGTGTGTGTGTGTGTGTGTGTGTGTGTGTGTATGTGTGTGTGTGTGTATTCTTACAACGACAACAAGATGGCATAGGGGAGTGAGAGCTGAGCCTGGTGTCAGAAAGACTCACGTTTTTGAGTTCAAATGCAGTCTCTGACAATTACTATCTGTGTGATCCTGGACAAGTCTCTTACCCCTGTTTGCCTCAGTTTTCTCATCTCAGCTGAGAAGAAAATGGCAAACCCTCTCCAGACCAATAACATTGTAAATGGGGTCACAAAAAGTTGGGCATGAATAGAAAACAACTGAACAACAATTAAATATTTCATACATATAGATACATACATATTTATATATCTATATTTCATAGATACAACATAGCAGTCATCTGATCTATATCTTGCCCTTGGACCCAAATGGCTTTGAAGAAGAGGGTAAAACTGTTATTTGAATAGCCCTTTTTCACTTAAATTCAATTTATTTACAAGTCATTGTATCACCTTCTTGATGTCATGGTTCTCTTCAAGAAGAAAGAACAAACATTATATATACATACATATGTATATTATATGTGAATATACATATATCTATTTGAATGTGCATATGTAAATATGTTGTTCTTTTTAAATTTCCATTTTGTTTTCTAATAGTAGACTGAAAATTATCCTAAGGAAGGCAGTAGTATTAAATGGAATTGGGAAAAGCTTACTATAGAAGGTGGATTTTTAGATGTTGAGATTTTAAGAAAAGTCAAAGAGAGATGAAAAGTGAGAGTTCCAGGCCTTCAAGGACAGTCAATAAATATGAGCAGTCATGGGGTGAAGTATCCAATATAAGGAACAAGAAGAAGGTTACTGCCACTATATTGCAGAATACAGGAGAACAGAATAAAGTATAAAAATGTTGGAAAGGTAAGGGAGGTCCATATTATGAAGAGCTTTAAAAGCCAAACAAAAGATCTTATATTTAATATTGGTGGCAATAGTGAACCACTCAAATTTATTTAATGGTGAGGGGGAAGGGTGACATGGTCAAATCTACACTTTGGAAAGATCAAATGGACAACTGAGTGGAGGATGGACAGATGAGGAAGAGCCATGAGACAGGAAGACCACTGAGAAGGGTAATGCATTAGTCCAGGTATAAGGTGATAAGGATATGCACCCGGATCATGACAGTGTCAGAGGAGAGAAAGGGAATGTATATTCAAGAGATATTCAAAGCTGTAATACTTGGCAACAGGACTTGGCAACAGATTTGATAGGGAAAAATTGAAGATTCAAGGGTGAGTCTTAGCTTGCAAACTTGGAAGACTAGTAGGATGGTGAGGGCCTCAACTGTGATAAAAAAAATGTGATAAAAGGGAAGAACTGAGAGGGGGGCTATAAGGAGACAGGTGGGGAGAAGTAGAAGGAACAGTCGTGGGTTCAGTTTTGCCTGTATTAAGTTTCAGATATTAATGGAACATCCAGTTCAAGATTGTTAAGAGGCAATTGGAGATGTGAGACTGGAGACTAAGAAAGGGATGAAATCAGTAAGGGAAATAATATAGAGGGATAAGACAAGAAGACCTAAAATAGAAACTTGGGAAAGGAAAAGAGAATAAACAAGAGACCATAAAAAGCAAGTAGGTAGCTGTTAGAAGTAATACAAACATAAATGAGGACCTGTGCTAGGTGGGAAGGATGACATGAATGATAAAGATATTAGGAAGGAAGAATAAATAAACTTGGTGACATTCTATTAGATTCTTTGATCCTAACTCCCATACCTAAATGTGGGATATTCTACTGCTTGTCAAAATGATGACCTTAAGCTACTGCAGGATCCTTAGTCATCAAAGAAATGCTCAAGTGTATAAAATAGATTTGATTTACTGTGGCAGGAAAGCCTTTGTGCATTTAATTATAATTTCCAACATCAGTGGTTGAAATATATGTATTGTATGATGAAGTAGCCATCATGACCATCCCCTACTTAACCTGAAAATCAAATCAATCAAGACAAGGTTTCTTATTAAACATTTTTATTAACTGAGAGAATATTTTCATACCATCCACCCATCTTAAGACTTGAGCAAAGTATAAACACAGTTTGTACATGTATGCACTAACTGGAAGCTATGACTTAGAATTTCTTTTCTCTAAGGCAAGTCTGGGGTCCAAAAGCTAATAAAGTTGTACCACCTCCTATTGAGGTTATTTGTGAACACAATTGATTTCCAGATCACGAATTCTTTAATAGCAAGGACTATGTCTTTGTACTTACCTCTCCTTCCCCCAAAAAATAAAATTAGCAATATCTATTACATAAAGTAATCATTATTTTTTGTATAAACAAATGAGGACTAGGAACATCATTTTTCAGAGGCTAATCCTAAATTGAAGGCACAAATTATGTTTTAACACAGACTTTTCTATTTTGAGAAAGGTTAGAAAGTTGTTGCTAACTATAGAAAATTATCTCAGCTTAGGTTTCTGTTTTCCATCACCAGATACTACTTTGTAATTGTGGCGAATAGCAAACATTTGACTAACCTGGAATTCTTTCTCTGTTTCACTCTAGAATCTGGGTCCTTCTCTTGATGTTTTCTGTGCTGATTATTGGGATAATCTGCAAGTTGAAAGTAAGAAGGATTACCAAATCCTTCATTCTGTATCTATTATGCTCCTTCTGTCTTATTATTAATTCTCTTAATGAGCTGGCTCCATGAATTCACCAGATGGCATATTTAGAATCACAATTGATGTATATTTTTCATTCCTTTCTTCCTGTCTTTGTAATTCTAATGATATAAACATTAGTGATATGAATGGAAATGGAGATCTTCCCCTTTGATCCAGAAATACAACTATTGGTCTATACCCAAAAATGATTAGTGAAAAAGTAAAAGAACTTATATGCTCTAAAATATTAATAGTGGCTCTCTTTCTGGTGGCAAAAATTGGAAATTGTAGGTTTGCCTATAAATTGGGGAATACCTGAACAAATTATGGTATATGATTGTTATTAATCAGATGATTATAGAAAAATATAGATGGACTCGAACAAAATAATGAAAAGCAAAATGAGCAGAAGCAAGAGGATGTTATAGTAATAGCAAGATTTTTAGAAACAACTTGGAACAAATAAATCATTTTGACTATTATGAATCAATTTGACTATTATTGACCCAAATTAACTATGAAAGACATATGAAGGAAGATGCTATCTGCATCCAGAAGAACTTTCAAATAAAGACATTTTCCACTCTCAATACAGGAGAATGAAGAAGAAAAATACATATAACAGTTATGAGCTGTGGGTCATGTGGAAAAGTCAAGTAGTTCTTGTAGTGGCAAGGCTGGTGACGATACATCATCTATTCTATTAGTTTTATTGAGAAAACCATATCTCTTTCTGTTGTTGAATAATATGGTAGTGACAAAGGAATTAGCAAGTTTAGGAAATTTCCTATATCATTTTAGCTTATGCCCTGAGAGAATCATTCTGGGCTCTGGGAAGATTGGGTCACATAACCCGGATGTCTCCAAACGGAGACTCACATCAGTGATACATGCTGTATCAATACAAGTATCATCATCTCCACTTATTGGATATGAACTAAAGCCTCAGGAAAATTCAGTGGCCTCCCCATAAAGCTACAGAGCAAGGAAGTAGCAGAGCTCGGATTCAAAGCCTACATGACTAACATCTAAATGTTTACAGCTCTTTCCACTAGGCCATAGCTTCTAGCTCTTTGCCCCAGAATCCAACTATTTCCTAAGTGGTAGAATTTTCTCTATAGACACAGAAAGCTCCTGCACCCTAGAAACAGTTGTTCCCTCTTTCTGCCTATTTTGTAGTTCAAAGGCAATGTAAATATCAAGATGGAATAAGGGCTGAGAACAGATTAATTCCAATTCCATATCTCTCCTCTTCTTCCCATTTACTTTGTATAAGCCCCCTTTTTAAGCAAGCTGGCTAATAGTTATATATATATATATATATATATATATATATATATATATATATATATATATTTAATATCAAACAACTCACTCTGGTTTCTCTCTATGCTGAAATACATATCACATGACTGCTGGTTCTTCTCTGGCTTTGTCACAGGAGTCCGTAAGTACCACTCCTTATTGGGTATAATCCCAGACAGATACTAAATCCCAGAGTCCAAGTGACTCAGAGCCATGTGTGTTGATGGGATAGACCTGAGGGGAAGATTCTGCCATTTGGAAATCTCTGAGGGTGAAGAAGCTGTTAGCAAGAGCCAAAAAGCAAGCAGTGAAGGGTTTTCACTTCATAATAGCTACTCTTTCCTCAGTGAACCTTTAAGCCAATGTCAAAGGCTTAAAAAAAAAAACTAGAAAAATCTCCAGTATTTCTTCTAACAAGCATTTCTTCTTAACAAGAGCACAAGGAAAAGATTCAGGTGCTTTTTTATCCTTGTCCTCTATCATCTCTCATTTTAATCAGGATTATCATTCATTCACTCATGTATTCCATATATTTAACATATATTTTGAAGCATTATTTATTCTTTAGTTATTCAATAATATTTCAGTGCACGAATATCAGAGCCAGTACTTGAATGATCTAATTTTAAAGATGGCTTTAATCTACTGACCAGGTGGCTAGCCATACATAAAAATTGGCAGACTTAATTCCATAGTAATTAAACTACCAGCTGGTTACTGTGGAGAGCTAGACAAAGCAATAAACTTAATTGAAGAAATAAAAGATTGTTGCATCATCATAATGTCAATCATATTAACAATTCAGTCAAGAAGCATTTATTAAGAACATACTGTGTGTTTGGCACTGTCCTTAACACTGGATATATAAAAGCAAGAAAACAGTTCCTGTTCTCAAGAACTTCACAATCTAAGAGAAAGACAATATGCAAACAACTATGTACAAAGTTTATATATATAATACATATGTCTATATGTCTATATCTATGTATATATTCATATAGGGGCAGGTAGGTGGTCCCAAAGATAGAGCCCAGTCTGATGTCAGGAAGTCTCACCTTCTTGAATTCAAATCTGGCTCAGACACTTTCTAGCTGGACAACCTATTTACCTCAGTTACCTCATCTAGAAAATGAGATGAAGAAGGAAATGGAAAACCACTCATGTATTTTGGCCAAGAAAATACCAAATAGGATCACCAATAGCTGGACACGAATGAGAACTAATTGAACAACTAAATATTTATATATATGCATATACATATATTTCACATTTACACATAGTAGTCATCCTGATCTAAATCTTGCCACTGGACCCAGATGGCTCTGGAAGAGAGAATGAGCCTGATAATTTTGCACAACCCTCCTTCACTTAAATCTAAATCACTTCCAAGTCATAGCATTACCTTCCTGACGTAGTGGTGCTCTTTGACAAACAACAATCTGTGAGTCATTATAGCTGCCTTACTGGGGACCCAAATGGCTAGTTCCAGTTGGGGAACATGGTGCACTTTCTCCTTCCTTCCTTCCTTATATCTGTTTTCCTGCTTTCCTTGGCTATCAGGAGTGAGCTTGATAAAGATTTAGCTAAGGAGGCTGAGGAATAGTATGACAAGTAGCAGAGAAAAAACTAGGAAAAAATAGTCTCATAAAAACTTAGAGATAACAAGAAGAGAATGCTTTAAGTCTACAGAGAAGTTAAGAAGGCTATAGATTGAGAAAAGACTATTAGATTTGGTCATTAAGACATCACTGGGAACTTTCGAAAGAATAGTTTCAGTTGAAAGATGAGAGTGTAAACCAAAGTACAGAGAATTAAAAGAATGGGAGGAAAGGAAAGAGAAAAGAAAGGGAGGAGGGAAGGAGAAAGGAAAAAGAGGCACTGGTTACAGATAGCTTTCCCAAGTACTTAGGCAGGAAAGGGAAAAGAGAACTAAGATGATAACTACAAGGGAGGAACAGATCAATTGAATGATTACTGAGGATGGTTGAGACGTAAGTGTTTGTAGGGAATCAGGAAGCAGCTAGTAGATAGAGATTAAAGATAAATAAGAGAAAAAAGAAAATATGATAGAATGGAATCACTTATGCTTTTGGAAAGGCTTTGCCTTCTTAGGGATAAGAGCCACCTCTTCATATGACAAAGGGTGAAGTCAGAGATGTCAAAAGATAGTGGAAGAAGGCATCTAAAGGATATAAAATGAGATACATGGCAGAAGAGAGAGCTCTCAGGGATATAGCTCCCATTTTTTTCAGTGAAATGTGAGGCAAAATTCTCAGCTAAGATGGTGGGAAGGAGAGAAGTAGTCAAAAGAAGTTTGATTAAAAAGTTTGAAAAAGTGAATCAATTAGGGTGATATAAAATTACTACCTCCCAGTTGATAATATGCAAAATAAGCTTGTCATAGACCCAGACATCATGATTTTATTTTCTTCAGCTTTATTCAGTAGCAGATGAGTAAGAGTGAGGCAGAGGATGATGGGAATAATCCAAGGCACTGGTGTTAGCAAGGCAAAATATTCAATAGGATAAAAGACAAAGGTTATCTGGAAAAGAGGACCATGTAGAGCTGAACTGGTTCATCAGGGATTGAGGTGGGAAAGGAAAAAACAGTGTAGGAGAGATAGCTTGGGAAATGATTAAAAGTTGGAGTGACCAAAGATTGCAATAAGGATAAAGAACAGTATTTAGGGTTGCAAGTCAGAGAGGGAAAAAATAGAAAGATAATATTGTGATCAGATAAAGAAATGTCTGAGATCATATAGAAAATGGCAAGATCAAGGATATGACCATCTAAGCTAAGGCAGAATAAAGGAAGAGGTCATGGTTTGAAATAAGGAACAAGAAAGGTAAGGGCGTTTGAGGGAGTATTAATTTGTTGAAGTTCCCTGATGTGAAGGTAGATATTGAGGGGGGAAAAAGACTAAGCAAGGAATTGAAGTCATAGAGGAAAGAAGAGTGTTCTAGGGGGTCTATAGATAACAACTATTAGAATCTTGATTGGGTAGTAATGGTTTGAGTGAACCTCAGTGGGGGAGAATGACAGACAGAGAGCTTGGAAGTGGGAATGTGTGTGACAGGAAGGTGGGGTTGGAGGTAGGGGGTTGCATGTTAGGGAGTAGGAATAAAAGTCCAATCAGTATTTTTAAAAAGGTAGGCAGGAAAGTTGTGTCATCGATAGTAGGTCAAATTTCAGTACAAAAACTTGAAAGAAGTGAGAAAAGAAAAAAGATAAATGCAAGCTTGTTACCTATGGATCAGGTGTTCCAAAGAACAGAGTGGAAGGGATAGGTAGCTTCAGTGTGACTCTGAAGGAATTGGATGAGGAGGATAGTAATAAAGGAGGAGTCACTGGGGAATAAATAACAACCAAAGGTTTAGAATCATTGGCATGAGCAAGGTATGATGGGCTGAGAGGTGGTTAAACATTGAGGAATGAGATCCAAGCTCCTTGAAGACACAGATGATTTCACTTTTGTCTTGGAACAAGTTAGGACTAAATAAATGTCTATTGAACTGAATTGAATCTAAGTATTTACTATTAATAATTAATTGTTGTTGAGTGTAGTATGAAAATATAAGCATGAAAAATAGTTAACCATGAAGAAATTTACAATCCAGAATTTAAATGGACAGAGGTCCTGGCCACAGGTCATTTTCTCTACCCTAGTCTTCTAAGTCAGGAATAATCATATATATATTTACTAATATACAACTCTGCTCAGAAATTCGTGATGAGATTCTGAGTAGATCCCAAACAACTACTTCTCACTTTGAACTTCAGAGCTTATCCTCAAGAAAGTTCATTTAAATGTGATCAAGTCTAATTTGATGAAGAACAATTTTCATTCACACAACACATATTCCTTGACAACCTCCTTAAAGCAAGGCCACTGTTGTAGGGATGAAGGTACAAAGAAATATCTGCCTTCAAGAAACTTACTTTATATTTAAGAAGAAAATAATCTTGTAAGATAGCAAAACAAGAAAAGAAAAGTTGAACCAAGGAGAAATGGGGTTGGGAGATGAGCCAAACACACAGGGAGGTGGGAAGAAATATGAGATAATGTCAAAAATGTTTAGAAGGAAATGGATAGACTTGTTTAATTAGAGTGACAGGCTCACAAAAAGTGGTAATAGAGGATAAGGGTGTCAAGATAGGTTTGGTTGAGTCTAAATAGGCAAAAGAATTGGAATGCTAGACTGAATGGTCTAGACTATGCTTATAAGCACTAAGGAATCACTGAGAGGTTCTTGTCTTTTTGAAAGTAACATTTTTAAAAATCATAATTGCCAATAACCATGGTTGAAATATATATTGTGCGCTGAAATAACTGTCATGGCCATCTTCTACTTAACCTGAAAATCAAATCAATCAAGACAAGATTTTTTACTAAACATTTTTATTAGCTGAGTGAATGTCACCAACCAGCTAAATACGTTGAAGTCCTCTAGGATGAGGGCAGATCTTGGGAGAAGAGAAATTCTGTGAATCAGTCACTAAATTAATTGAGGAAAGAAGAATATCCTAGAGGTCTGTAAATAACAACTACCAGAATCTTGATTAGTTGGTTTTAATGATTTGAAGTTCAAAGGAAGAGAGGCTACTGAATGATAATGATAAAAAGAGGGCTTTGAAGTGGTAGTAGGGATAAAGTAGTATTTTAACTATCCCAGCTCAACCAATGTGTGTGGAAAAGGAATCATTGGGAAATGAATAAGTGTGAAACCAGTGTTGAAAAGTGTTTGAAAAAGCTGTTCAACAGAAAGGAGTCAGATCTAAGTACAAGAAGATAGGAGTGGGAAAGAAAAAGCTTTAAGATAAAAATAAGTTTGTTACCAATGGATATTCCAAAGAGCATAATGGAAAGTGGAGAGAGTTTAAGTGTAACTTTCAAAGGATTGGTTTAAAAGAATGGTCATAAGGAACAGTCATGGAAGTTGGAGAATGACTTTGAAGAATGAATCAGAATCCTTGGAATGAGCAGAATATGATGGGCTGAGAGTTGTTTTATTCATTGAGAAGTGAGTCCAGCCTCTTTGAAGAATGATATTATTTTACTTTTTATCTTTGTGTCTCCCAGCACAATGCTTGAAATAGAGTAGGTGCTAAATAAATGCCTGTTGAATTGTAGTACTTATTTACTAAGTAAGCAAATAGCTATTGTAGGGCAATGGGGTAGGTTATGATATGAAAATATAAGCACAAAAAACAGCTGGAAATCAAAAAACTTACACTTCAGTAGTTCAATGGCCAGAGGTCATGGTCCCCTCCTATCCTTCTAGGTCAGGTGGCATACAGCTCTGCACACAAAATTGCCTGATAAATCCCTGAGTAGATACTTTTCCAGCCTTCTTATACCTCATTCCTAATCACCACCTCATGTATTCTGAGATCCAGTGATCCTAGTCTTGCTGTTCCTCACACAAGAAACTTTGGGCATTTTCACTGGCTATTCCCATGTCCAGAATTCTCTTCCTACTTATCTCTGCCTTCTGGTTTCCCTGACTTTCTTCAGATCCCAGAAAAAAAATCCCGTTTTCAACATAAAACCTTTTCTAATCCTTAATACTAGTCCCTTCCCTCTATTGACTATGTCCAATATTTCCAGTATATGCCTTTTTTTGGCCATAGTTGTTTTCATGTTGTCCCATTGCTCCATTACACTATAAGAATCTTTAACTGATGCTGAGTGAAACAAGCAGGGCCAAGAGATCATTATATACTTCAACAACAATACTATATGATGATCAATTCTGATGGACCTGGCCATCCTCAGCAAGGAGATCAACCAAATCATTTCCAATGGAGCAGTAATGAACTGAACCAGCTACACCCAGAGAAAGAACTCTGGGAGATGACTAAAAACCATTACATTGAATTCTCAATCCCTATATTTTTGCCCACCTGCATTTTTTATTTCCTTCACAAGCTAATTGTACAATGTTTCAGAGTCCGATTCTTTTTGTACAGCAAAATAACGGTTTGGTCATGTATACTTATTGTGTATCTAATTTATATTTTAATATATTTAACATCTACTGGTCATCCTGCCATCTGGGGGAGGGGAGGGGGGTAAGAGGTGAAAAATTGGAACAAGAGGTTTGGCAATTGTCAATGCTGTAAAGTTCCCCATACAAATAACCTGTAAATAAAAGGCTATTTAAAAAAAAAAAAAAGAATCTTGAGAGGAAGGGCTCTATTCACCTTTTTGTGGTGCTTCCAGCTTTTAGCACATTCCATTGCTCCAAAAAAATGCTTCTGGATTGCCTGATTGACCTGCTACCCATTTTGAAGCACAAAACTCATCCTAAAGGTAATTCATACAAAAGTGATGAGATGTTTCAATGTAATGAACAAAAATATTCATTCATTCAACAAATACTCAATCGAGAGCCTCTCAGAAGCAGGAACGTTGGTTTTAGGGACTGTGAAGGATACAAGAAACTTACCAAGTATTTGAGGAAACAATAATCTTGGTGGAAAACAAGATAAGACAAGAGAAGTTGCAAGGCCATATGTAATTAATAATCAAATCCATGCTATAAATAAGGGCAGAGGGTTCATGGGAAGAATGGATCCCTGTATGCTAGAATGGTCAGAAAAAGATTAGAGGAAGCAGTGTAGAATGAGCCAGGTTTTGGATGAGATAAGGAAATGGAAACAGTATTCCAGGAAGGAGAAATGTATACAGACACACAGACACAGATTCACACATTTATATATGCATACATATATACTTGTCTGTATATATAGACAACATATAGATATTTTGTTGTTCAGTCATTTTAGTAGTGTTCAACTATTCATGGCTCCATTTGAAGTTTTCTTGGCAAAAATACTAGAGTACTTTGCCATTTTTTTTCTCCAACTCACTTTTTGGAAGTTATGTTTTATCATTGTTTCTATGAAGCAAGATTTTATTCTAAAATGTAGTAGTTACATGCTATCTCTTCCATCTCTGCATCCAGGTTATGAGCTCCTTAAGGGCAAGACTTCTGTCTTTGTTTGTACTCCCACCCAATATCTAACATTGTACATTATCCTCAGTAAGCATTCAATATTTTTTGTGTAAACAAATGATTGAAAGAAAGATAAATCTAGGGATACTTTTTTCAGACATTAACCCTAAAAATGAAAGACTAAGATGACTTCCTATAATGAACACAGACTTTTTTACCACAAGAAAAGACAGGTTTTGGGCATACCAGGGCTGAATTTTGTTCAGTTTCCTAGTTTCCATCTCCATAAGGGAGATGGTTAGAATTGTAATTAATATCAAATACCTGATTTAACCTGGACTTCTCTCTCTGTTCTACACTGGGATTTCAGCCCTTTGGCTGCTGCTTTCTGGGGTGGGGGGGGGAGGAATCACCTACAAGTTGGAGGTAAGAAGCATTACCAATACCTTTATTCTGTATCCATTATGCTTCACTCTGTCTTCACTCACTGAGTCCTCTTAAAGAGTTGACTTGACCAAAGGAGATGCACATTTAGTATTAGCTTTTCTAGTCCTCCCTGCTTCCCCCTCTTAATTTTATTTTGTATAGTCATAAATTTAAGATATGAATGGAAATGGAGATCCCATAAGGGGCCTCTCAGGAAATCTCTGCCCTTCAGAATTTTTCCCATCACCTTTCTCTTGACTTACACATCTGCCAGCTGTTTAGACTTTTAAATGTTGTATCCTGCTTTCTAGAGTTCCCACACCAGGGTGATTAAAATATGCCTTCCTAGTGGAGAAGTGAGGCGGGACTCCTGAGGATGGTGGGAAAATGGAGTCTGTTTATCCCAAGGCCTTTCCCCTTTTTATACCCTCATAATCTTATGTAACAAAAACAGTGGGCATGCACTAAGCATATACTGCCCACGTGGGACCACATAAACAACTTGCTTTTGTACATAGTTTGCCACCTGCTATCACTCTTCCACCTGGTATCACTCTGTTTCAATCACAACACAGGTTGTCATCATCCCCTGACTTCTTAGGAAGGCCGACAACCCTTAGGGGAGATGGGGAGCCAAATCAGACACTGTCAGCAGATTCCCTCTGGGCTGAAGAGTCTTGTACCTCACCCAGAGTTCCCCCACTGTCTGTAGCCCTCTACATTTAAAAACTTTCAGACAATGGCTTTTCAATAGTGTTGGTCTTTTATCTTATTTTTCTGAAGATATGTAGAATTTCCATACTTTTTAATTTGGTATCATAGGATGCTTTAAAGCTCGTGTATATTCAACTTCATTTTATAGATGAGCATACTGAAGTCCACATAGGTTAGTTGATTTTTCCAGAGTCACACTGATAAGTAGCAGCAAAATCAAGAATGAAATAGTTCCTCTAATTATGAACCCAGAATTAGAAGGTCATATCCCTTCCCTTCACAGATACGTAGCTGTTCGATTGAACTGGACATCACCCTATAAACTCTCCTTTAGAAAAGACATCGGGTATCCATTATGATGCACAAGGCTCTTAATTTCTTGTGAGCCAATTCAATCATTCATGTGCATACACACACACACACACACACACACACCCTAATAACTCAGACAATTCTAAATATATCTCCTTATGCTTAGACATTTTGGGATACAAGGGACATAGTCATGCTGGCCTTTGATCTTTGACCTAAAAATGGTAATTAATGGACAATTAATTAATATTTTTCTTTCTTCTCATCCCTCTTCCCTTTTCTTTCTTTGCTTTGACTGGCTATTCTTTTCAATATTCAAGCTGGAGGTAAGATTTTGGGTTCCAGAGGACTTTAGGTAGAAGAACTAAGGCTACAACATTGCCAGAGAGATAAGTAAAACAGATTGGTTAGCTGGTGTTTCAAGTTCAATAAAATACACAAAAATGTACTCAGTTGAAGGTTTTTCTAGATGCTGATGTCAACCAACTAATTTCTCTACTGCTCTCATCTCAGATCCATCCAATTTTGCCTCTGAAACACAAATGTGCTGGGTTATGCCTCTGAGCAAGCTAGATGGAAAACCATTACTGTTGATCACTTCTGCCTACCCCCAACAAAAATGATTCCCCCACCCCCCAATAAGGAGAGAGAGAGAGAGAGAGAGAGTAAAATAATAAGGCAAAGACAGAAGATCCTACCAGAAGGGTTTTCTCCAGTACTTCCCAAATCATTTCCTCATCATCCACAGTAATGGTAATGAAGAATGGCTAATAAATAATTAAATCCATAGAAGTTCAATAGCTTTAACCTTTTATCCCATCAAATCTTTGCCAGAGCTTTCAACAATCTGCAAGACTGACTTCTAGATTCTGAGTGGAGATAGAAGGTTCACCAGTAGCAAAAGGTCAAGTAAAAAGAAGGTGAAGAAACAGGAACTTTGGTCAGAAATTACAAAAAAACAAATTTAGGCTTAAAATACAAAAAGAAAAAAAAGTCTTTACAATTAGAATGTCCAAAAGTAAGCTGGGTTCCTTGAAAAGTAATGGGTTCTCCAGCACTGGTGATCTTTTTAAGTAGACTGCTCTTGGGGGGTATCTTTTTGTAGGGATTCATTTTATATATGGGCTGGAATAGATGGCCACTAAGATCTCTTCCAATTCCAAATGTCTATAGTGCTGTGAATTAAAATATTAAACAAAGGCCTTAAAGGCTGAACAAAGTGCAGAGAATACTTCATTAATCTGGGTTGAAGGCCCATGAAAATACTGTTATCGAGGTTGGGGATACAAAGCAAAGGTAACACTGCCAGATGGTGGCATTTGCTGAGCTGTAGTTAGGTATAGACTACCTTCTTTGGGGTTCAGGGAGAAGAGCAGTTCTAGTAGGGGGAAATTAAAGGAAATAAAACAGTCTTTGTTCCTAAGGACATCTAATCAAAGGGGAGAGTTAGAACATGATTGAATATAAAAGACATAGAAATGTATATATGCTAAGGAAACAGCAAAAAGATAGAGGACAAATTTTCTTTATCAAATTGTAATCTTTTATGATTCTATCTTTCCTTCTGTTTTATAATTCCATATATGTTCTTCTTCCTCACTATGACCTCCAGTTCCTCCTCTCAGTTCTTTCCCAGGCCATTATCCTAAAGTAGCAATACTCTTTCCCTATCTCAACCCCTTGGTAAACTAGTTAAACTTCACATCACCTTCATTTCTGGAGTCTCTTGCCCCCTAATCCTATTTGCCAATTTTGTCCTGCTAAGCCCTAGCTTTGAATTTCTGTCACTATGGACTACCTTTATTTCTGCTGATAAAACTAGAATCTTGAAATCCTTTTGAACCTACTACAAATTTGTATTATATAATCTCAACTGAGGCAAAGTAATCTTTTTACCCCTTCCTAATTAATTTTCTGAGAGAGTAGCTAGGTGGTACAGTAGATAAAATCCTGGCCTGGAGTCAGGAAAAATCATCCTCCTGAGTTCCAATCTGATTTTAGACACTTACTAGCTGTGTGACCCTCGGAAAGTCACTTAAACCAATATGCCTCAATTTCTTATCTGTAAAATGAGCTAGAGAAGGAAATGCTACATCATACAATATCTTTGCCAAGAAAACTACAAAGGAAGTCAGGAAAAGTCAGACACAACTGGAAAAAAAAGAAAGAGACTGAACAGCTGATTTATTGTCCCACTCATAGTAGTAACTTTCCCAAACGTTTTCATCTTCCTCAACCTCCCATGAGTGTCCTCAACTCCCACTTCCTTCAGCTGGGAACCCTGTCTCTTCTCCCCACCTCTTTATCTGACACTCCTCAGATGGATGTCTTAGCCCACTCTTTCCTTTCCTCGGTCTCACACAAAAAGTGGTCCCCCTTGCCAAGAATATCCAGGCTTTCATTCCATCCCATCTTCTCCAGAAGATTGCACTACCTATCATCCCTATGCTCTCACTAATCTTCTGTCTCTCCTGGCTTCCTTACCACTTACACTCACTCCTATGACATTTCCTCCATAGCCCTCTCCTCTTCAGAAATTTCCTCTTACTTTTGAGGGCACCCCCATCTTCCCACTCACAACCTAGATAATCCTCCTCAACTTCAGTGGTTCCCTATTACTTTTAGAATCAAACATGAAACCTTCTATTTTGAATATTTGGCAAAAAAGCAGAAGTACACACAGTTCTTCCCCTCTCCCCCCAGACAACTACCCCAGGAGACATTTTCTCCCCCACAACACTTTGGTCACCTCAGAGAATGGGCTCAGACTGAAGACAGTTTTTACACAGCATTAGTCCCATTAAGTTCATGTCCATACACATCATCATTTCAAGATGAGCCATTGGCTCAGCTACAGCCAGGCTAGATCCTGAGGGCTTTGGGATGTTGATGTTGGCTGGCTGCAAAACTTGGCACGTAATTATTCTCAGTTCTTGGACTTCAGGTGACTTCTTCTGACCTTTTGAAACTTCAGATTCATCTCCTTCACTGAAAATGAAAGAACAAAAGTTGAGCAAGGAACCAAGGCCCATTTTTGGCAAAACCATGTGGGAGAGGGCCTCCCTCTTTATATTGCTGCCACACAAAAAGCCCTCTAAAAGGAAGTCAGCTGAGGCTCTGCTTGGCCAGACTTTTTTAATGTATCCCCAGGCAATTAATAAGGTTCTTCTTCACCAAAGGCCAAAATCAATTTTAAATATGTCTCATTCATGCTGCAGGCTTTCCAAGGCACTTCCATTTCATGCCATTACAATTCTCAGAGAAACAGTCTCCCCAGCCTCATCCACATAAAGAATTGCAATCTGTATATACTTACAGAAACATGGCCCATTGATCAATCTGGTACACATATAAAACTAGTTCATTGTTTCCCATTGATCCCAATATACTTCAATTTATAAGGATTAAGCTTTTACTATATATGAGGAATTATGCTAGGAATTGAGAATATACATCATTCATTCTATCAACAAGCATTTATGAAAGACCTAAAATCTACCAGGAATTGAGCTAGGCTCTAGACAAAGATAAAAATGGAACAGTCCTTATCCTCAAAGAGCCTTGAAAAAAAGCTAAATGCTCCAAAAAAGCAGTGGTTAGGGAAGAATATTCAATGGCCAAATAGGCCATTCTGGTTAAAAAAAAACAAAACAAAACAAAACCATAGAGTACATGAGAGTTATAATGTGCAATTAACGTGGAAATATAAGCTGGATTCAGACTGTGAAGGTCCTTAAATGTCGACAAAAGACATTTTATTTATCCTAAAAGCAAAGAGGAGACAAAGAAATTTTGTGAAGAGAAAAATAAGATGGTCAGACCATGAAGAGATCTAAGGGAAGTTCTGAGGGAACAAGAACACAATGTAATGATAGACTGACAATAAGGGTAGAAAAAACCATTTAAAATGACTCTTTTAAAATTTTGATTACATCAAATTTAAAAGCCTTTGTACAAATAAAACTAATGCAAACAAAATTAGAAGGGAAACAACAAACTGGGAAAACATTTTTACAGTTAAAGGTTCTGATAAAGGCCTCATTTCCAAAATATATAGAGAATTGACTCTAATTTATAATTGATAAATGGTCTAAGGACATGAACAGATAATTTTCAAATGATGAAACTGAAACTATTTCTACTCATATGAAAGGTGCTCCAAATCACTATTGATCAGAGAAATGCAGATTAAGACAACTCTGAGATACCACTACACCCCTGTCAAATTGGCTAAGATGACAGGAAAAAATAATAATGAATGTTGGAGAGGATGTGGGAAAACTGGGTCACTGATGCATTGTTGGTGGAATTGTGAATATATCCAACCCTTCTGGAGAGCAATCTGGAATTACGCCCCAAAAGTTATCAAACTGTGCCTACCCTTTGATCCAGCAGTGTTTCTACTGGGCTTATATCCCAAAGAAATCTTAAAGAAGGAAAAGGGACCTGTATTTGCCAAAATGTTTGTGGCAGCCCTTTTTGTAGTGGCTTAGAAGCTGGAAAATGAATGGATGCCCATCAAGTGGAGAATGGCTGAATAAATTGTGGTATATGAATATTATGGAATATTATTGTTCTGTAAGAAATGACCAGCAGGATGAATAGAGAGAGGCCTGGAGAGACTTACATGAACTGATGCTGAGTGAAATGAGCAGAACCAGGAGATCATTATATACATCAACAATAATACTGTATGAGGATTTATTCTGATGGAAGTGGATTTCTTCGACAAAGAGAAGATCTAATTCAATTCCAATTGATCAATGATGGACAGAAGCAGCTACAGCCAGAGAAGGAACACTGGGAAATGAATGTAAACTGTTTGCATTTTTGTTTTTCTTCCCGAGTTATTTTTACCTTCTGAATCCAATTCTCCCTGTGCAACAAGAGAACTGTTTGGTTCTGTACACATATATTGTATCTAGGCTATACTGTTACATAATTAACATGTATAAGACTGCTTGCCGTCTAGGGGAGGGGGTGGAGGGAGGGAAGGAAAAAGTCAAAACAGAAGTGAATGCAAGGGATAATGTTATAAAACAAATTACCCAGACATATGTTCTGTCAATAAAAAGTTATAAAAAAAATAAAATAATAATTTATATTATGCAATAAATAAATAAATAAAATGACTATTTTTCAAAGTGTGCAGGAGATTGGACTACCACCAATAATGACAAAATTAAGAAGTGATAATTTTTTCTTTTCTAGCATCCAATGTCTTGTTCGGCACAGTATATATTTATTTGTAGATTTGTTGTGAAAGATCTGAGGTCTACAAAGACTTCCAGCTATCCATTCATCCATATTTCCAACTATCAAATTGCATTTTAATATACATATACCCTAACCACTCTTTTTCAATTATAGTCACTACAATCTTCAACTTTTCCCTTTCATTCTTTCATCCAAAATTGGGGGGGGGGGGAGGAATTGAGGCAATTCAGGATGTCATGACACATGAAACTATCTTTCTCATACACTGACATATCTCAATACAGGACATTTTGACAAATAGGAGTCAAAGAACGATGATATGCTCAACATGAGGTTAAGTCAAGTTTTAAATATCAAAATGGATTTGTTCTATGCTATAAGCTGTATTAATAGAAACAGTATTAGTGGTGAGAAAACAAAGCTAGAGATATTGATTTGGGAGTCTTGAAACATTCCGGTAGTAATTTAAAGTGTATAAGCAGATAAGTTCCCTCAGAGAGTCTTTAACAACATTAAAACATTAAAGTCAAGTACATAGAATTGTTACAATCTTATCCCAAATTGATCTCTACCTAAAGCAGAGAATTTAGATTTTCCTGTTGGGAACTGTTTAAAACCAAAGACATAGAGTTTTAGTATCCTAAAGAAGATTGTACCAATTATGAAAGCCTCAAGTTCCCAATGGGAATATTAAATATTTCAGAGAATCCCCAAAGCTGGCAGGAATCAGCTGGTGGGATTTCCTTAAGGTATTGCTATAGAATCATTTCCTATGTTCTGCTTTCTCTTCTGCATTTCTGATTTTTGACTTATTTTCAGGTAATGAGAGGAAAAAGAAATTGAAGATGAAAGTATGAAAAAAAATCAAGAAAGCAATATTTTTAAAGCTGAGGGTAGAAAGAATATCAAGGAATGAGTTGGTTTTTAATTGGAAAAATCATTGGATTTAGCCAAGAGGGTAAGATTTATAGTCATGCTTATCATAAAAATTAACTTTAGAAAAAATGTCTTTTCTTGCTTCCATCTGGGCCTTACTCTGGGTCCCCATGGACTATTACTTCTTAGTTGGACAATCTTGGGCTTCTATCCAGGGTTGTGTGAGCACAGATTCTGCTCATATACATATTTCCCTTCTGGTTCCCATGAAACCCCACTAGAGGAAATATTGACCTCGCAAATCTTTCAGAAAAAGAAAAAAAAAAAAACAGAGAATGAGTGTTGTTTATTCGTCCCCCATGGCTTACATTTGGTCACTAAAAATTTTAAGGGTTGTCAGAATCCTGGGAAACAAAGAACTAGACATGACCTAGAGTACAGCTAAGGAAAATCTGACTAATTATTTTTGTCTTTTATTTCTACAATGCTCATTTATTGGCTAGAGTACAAGATGAAACAACACACAGGGGCAGAGCTGCAGTGAGTGTCACAGGAGGTGGGCTAGAAATGGAAGAGAATTTGTAAATGTATGTTGTACTACAGGATACATATACATATATATAGTCATTATTAATGGTGATAGAGAAGATAATATTAGTGATTTACAGGAGGGAACTTATCTAGAAAAGAAAATTTAATCTTTTCTGTTACAAACTATTAAAGCCAAGTACATAGAGCTGTTAGCATTCTGTAGAAGATGTTACAATCTCTGGGTCCCAATGGGAGTCTTAAGTATTTCCAAAGGATCTCCAAGGCTAGAAGGAATTGGCTTGTGAATATATCTTAAGCTATCACTAAAGGCTCATTGTCTGTTTCCTGTTTTCTCTTGGTTTCTATTACTTTCTAATTTCACCAAATTGGGCAGAATTCATTATGACCTGCTGAGACTCTATAATTCTCGGTCTTGAGCTTGGGATAAAAGCCCAAATTCATTGTTCTAGAGTCTAGGCTATATCTTTGAGAAGGCCTGAACTTTCAGGGTCCTCAATTTGGGGGTCTCAGGCCACTCAGGATTAACTATGGTATGATCTACTGACTGTGATTCTCCTCTCTGTTCCACAAATTGATGCTTCCTCATTATACTTCTGCCCCACTGCCAAGAGATTTGGTGGTAATGATCTATGTTTCTATTCCATCTAAGTCCTCTAGGGACCATGGAAACTTGTTATTCTTCCTGGATTTCCTCCACTGCAATTCAGATGATCAGTGCTTCATCTTCCAACTATTAAGCAATCAATCTACTTCCTATACACTGCTCCCAAACTCTGGCCCCATCCATGACTGATTAGATGGCCCTCAGTGTCCAATAATTGTAGTTGTAGCTATCAAGCACTTAAAGGTTGACAAAGTATTTCACCCTATTTCATTTGATTCTCAGAACAATCATGCAAAGTAGGCATTCTAGAGTCCATTCTCTTATAAGTCAACTTCCCCTAACAGGAATTCACATAGAATTTTTCTTGGGTACATCTATCTTTGACTTTCCTGTTGTTACTTTCTCTCTATAACCCGAGAACTCATCCCTATGTTCTTAATATCCCTCTTGGCAGGATAGTGCCGCAAGAAAGACATTTATAGACTTAAAGGTGTGAATCAACTGATTAACAAACATTTATTAAGCATCAACTACATCCCAGGTACTAGCGTACTATAAGGGACAAAAAGACAAAATTGAAACACCTTGATTATCATATGACATTGAACTGTGTTTTCTTTTTTGCATTGATGATTGGGATGCTGTGACCCTGGCTAGACATCCTCATCTCCCTGCAAGGACTCTACATAATCACTCCCATGAAAGTTCTCAAGGTTTCTCAGAATAGCTTCCTTGATTTAAATGTCCCCTATGGAATGAAGGATCCAAGGGTAGGTTTGAAGGGCATAGAAAGGACAATACCATAGACTAGCCACCCAGAGGAGTTTAAAGACAATGCAAGGAGAAAGTCCTTCGCTTTTTCACTTCAAATAGGACCCACCCCCACAATTCTTGTATCAAAGGCAAGAAGATTCCAAACAAGTCAAATGCAGGCATTCCTCCACAGTTTTAGCTACCACTTAAGAAATAAATCCTGCTGTTGCTCCCAAACCCCAAAGGAATTATTCCTGGTGTTGGCTTAAACTGTTTTTTCTCTTACCCATTGTCTTACCTATGTTCCTCAAAATTCAGTGAATATTTATCAGTCACTCAAAGAGTATATGACAGTATAGTAGCCCTGTTGTGGAAGTGAAGAACATGAGACATGGTTATGAGGTATAGAATTTGTAGTTTTGTTAAGTAAAGAACACAACTATGATAATTATATAAATTCAAAGTCTTATAATATATTTTCACACAACTTCTCTAAGAAAGTTGGGAGGGGTGGGGCAGGAGCAGCGTCTAGCTAGACAGGGGGAAAGGGAAGAGAGCAATGGTAGAAAGGCAGGAGGAGCATGGGGTGGGGGAAAGGAGAGTAGATCCTAAAGCTAGCTCAGGTTGGGGTCAGCAAGGAACCCTGGTGAGCTCTAGGTGGCTTGGGATAGATATGGGGGCTGTTAATCATATTTGGATGTGATTAGATGGCACAGATTTTCCCATCTGTCTCTTTTCTACCATTCTATCCCATGCATCTGAATCTCTTATTTGCAGGTCCACTGCCCCTCTTGCTAAGTTCTATTGTAATATTGAAGAAATTGAGCAAGACAGAGATTAGAGACCAATTCAACAGTTTAATTCAACATCTCTCTATTTTCCTCCAGACTCCTGTGGATCCCTGCTATTTCATAGTGTCTACTAAACCATGAGTATCATCAGTTATTTTGGAAACCCTAACCCTAGACACAGGAAGACTGAATGAATAAATACATTAGTGAAAATATATATATATATATATATATATATATATATATACACAAGTACATTATATATAAATACATATATATGTGTATGTATGTGTATCATGTGCTTTGCTCATTATGTGATTTTCTTTGTAAGTGGGAGGTTGGGAGAAGTGAAGTCCTAATCCTCACTCTGATCTCTTTTCTGATTTCTCCATTCATTGGCCATTTCTCCTACTCACTATGACCTAACTCTGTTAAAGACTAAAGTAAGCACTATTATCCATCTTACTCTTTCCTATATTCCCTAAAGTTCCTTATTTTGCAGCCATAAGGGTTCTTTTTGGGAAAAAGAGGAGGCAATATCTTGATAAGTTTTTAATGGGAGATAAAGCAGACAGTAAAATGGGGGGGGGGGAGGGGAAACAGTTCATTCCAGAAGGATATCTATTAATTTCCCAACCCCTGGTCTGCACCTATTACCATATCCTACTTAAATGAACTTCATCCATGACCTTTTTCTTTACATTAACATTAAAAAACTCAATACCTCTACCAGACCAGCAGCGCCAGCTCCAGAGAGCTAGCATCCTCAACACTGCCCTGGACTATAATAGGCAGCAGCCAGATTAGCACAGTTTCTTTTAATTGCTGATGTCCTACTGCTGCTTTTATCATAAAGCAAATATTTAAGATCTACTTTCTGAGGCTTGAGTAAGGCTCTCTTTTGTCCATCATGTTTGCCCACACACTTCAGCACAAACTAAGATGTGGTAATACCACAGACTGGCAAGGTGAATATATAAGCTACATAGAACATGACTTTTCACCACATGTGTGGATGAGTGTCCCAGGGCACTCTGCCCCTTTAGGTGGCTAACTTGAGTTATGGTTAGTGATCAGACTAAATTAAATATTGGTTTTTTTATTTCCAACTTGGTTTTGATTCATCCAATATACTCTTGCCATCACCATGGAAACAGGTCATAAGAACCATTTCTGGTAATATCCATAAAATATGAGGTTCTGGAATTTCTTATTTTAGTTTAATGTTCTCAAAACACATTGCAACCATTCCCTCTTTATTACTACACGAGTAATGTGGAACAGACAGGAATAAATGAATAAGAAAACACAAAGGACAAAACATTAATAACATAAAAATATAAGTATTTAATATTTAAAAGAAATAGAACATTATTAATTTTTCAATGCCCATCAAAAATTAAGATGAAAATATGTGTTAATAGGAAAGTGAGTCATAAAAATTTACAAGCCACAGTAGACCTCTATTACACAATTACAAACACAAAAAGCTTCTAATTAAAAAAAAAAAATCATAATTGTTGAACTTGTAAGCCAATGTCCATTAGCTTAGAGGAAAAAAAAAAGATTTTAGGTTACATTATCTTTATTTCCAAGAAAGGCCCTGAGAATTGCAAAAGAAAACAATTCAATTCTTTTACTAATAAGCATGGCATATGCTATTTGAATGACTATAAATTGTGACTTAGGATGGCCACATATTATTGGTATGAACCAGTGAAATTTTAGTCTATTTTAGAAAACTGAAACCAATATGTAGCTTTCTTGAGTTACATGACAAAGCCAATCTGTGTCCTACCTAAGAATGGAACTTTAACACTAGAGTTCGACTCTAGATTATATTATCTCTCTCACTAAAGCTCATTTGTAACAGAACTTTTCACAACCTTTCAGAGATGATCAAGAAAACATAGCACTCTCTGTATCTCTGCTCATTTAGTTCTCAGTTTGTCTAATTCCACTGAACATTAATGGAAATTCTAGGTCCTAACACACACACACACACACACACACACACACACACACACACACACTTAACTATTTCTTGTAGTTTTTATTCCTGAAATAAAAGAAATAAAGTGCATCACTCATTCAAAACATACAACATAGGTGGGAAGCCAGGAAGAACAGATCAGGGAAATATATATCAGGTATTTTCAACCTGCTTCTTAGTAGCAAAAGATGCTTCTAATTTCAAAAAGGTATGTTCTTACTAGTAAAGCTAGAACAGAATGAAACAGGAGAGCTCAAAGTGAAAGAAAGGATAGAGAAATGTTTGAAAGGTACAATAATTTTTTTTAACTTATAAATGTGAGATGCCAGAGATTGATTCATAGCATATGCAAAGTCATGGCAATATTCATGTATCCAGTCACTTGGCAATGGCAGAAGTGCCCCTAACTTATCTTTGTCAAGAGAAAACTTAATTATTACTGATTGACATTAAATCTCAAAATAACCATGGTATATTTAATCTCTCCCTATCCCCCCTCTGCTGGACACCTTTACATCTGCAAGATATCCTGCTATTGTAATTCTTTCCTCCTGAAAGAATTCCTAAGAATGCTCTTGACTATGGAGATCCAAGTAAGTCCAGGAGGAAAAGAAGATTAAAAAAAAAAAAAAAAATCCAGACCATAGGTGCCAAATTCAAATAGAAATGGGAACCACTAAACATTACATAACAATTCCTGTAGGTCACATGTTGACTTTATTTTTTTAATTTTTAAAATTTTAATAGCATTTTATTTACAGTTTATATGCATGGGTAACTTTACAGCATTGACAATTGCCAAACCTCTTGTTCCAATTTTTCCCCTCCTTCCCCCCACCCTCTCTCCCAGATGGCAGGATGACCAGTAGATGTTAAATATATTAAAATATAAATTAGATACACAATAAGTATACATGACCAAACCGTTATTTTGCTGTACAAAAAGAATCAGACTCTGAAATATTGTACAATTAACCTGTGAAGGAAATCAAAAATGCAGGTGGGCATAAATATAGGGATTGGTAATTCAATGTAATGGTTCTTAGTCATCTCCCAGAGTTCTTTTGCTGGGTGTAGCTGGTTCAGTTCATTACTGCTCCACTGGAAATGATTTGGTTCATCTCATTGCTGAGAATGGCACATACTGACTTTAAAACTACATATTCACATTATATTTTATTGTATTCTTATTTTTGTTAAATATTTTCCAGTTATACTTTAATCTGGTTCATCCCTCACCACGGAGATTCCCAGCCATGTGTTTGACACCTCATCCAAAGAGTAGGAAAGAAAATTTTCTGTGATATTAAAAGTCAATTCCTTTGTTATGCCTATAAAATATATTTTTGGGTTTGTTTCTATCATTTTGAATCATCTTGCTGCACACACCTGCAAAGGCAAACAGGAACTACCTTTTTTCATATCTGAAAAATTGAAAGAACTCTAATATAAATCATCTAATCCTCCCCGCCCAAAGCAGTTGGTTGTTCAGTTGTTTTTTAGTTGTTCTTTGTGACCACATTTGGGATTTTCTTGGCAGAAATACTAGAGTGGTTTGACATTTTTTTCTCTGGCTCATTTTACAAATAAGGAAACTTTGGCAAGTGGGGTTAAGTGACACGCCCAGGGTCACACAGTTAATAAGTGTCTCATGCTAGCTTTGAATGCAGTTAAATATCTCAGCAAGTAGTCCTTCAGGATCTCCAGCAATGCTTTTCATGATGGGGAGCTCCCTCCCCATACCCAGCAACCAATTATATTTTAAAAATTCAATTTGTTAGAAATCTCTTCTGCAAATTGAGCTAAAATCTAACCCAATTCTATTCCACCCCATTAATCCTAGCTTTATTCACTGAAGTTATTCAGAATATATATATAATAGAATCCTAAACCTGCTTCTACCCAAAAGCCTTTTAAATATGTGATGCTAGATTTCAGGTTCTTAAATCTCTTTTACAGACTAATTAGCCCCAATATGGACACTGTATGTTTTTGGTAAATATTAAAGGGATAAGCAACAGTTTCTGACCTTTTAAACCTATCTATATTCCTTTGGATGCCTCCATATTTGTAACTATCCCTAAACTGCGAACCAGAGGACACAGGACTGTCATCTTTATTTCACTTAAACTGTTTAGTATGAGACTAAAAGTCTGTGATTGAATTTATTAACTACAAGATCACAACATAGCATGTTTTTTTTTAAATCAAGACATTATATATTTAGCCCCCATCTTTTCCACCTCCAGAAATAAGATGGATCTCTTCTGTAGCCACTACCTTTTTTTTAATTAATGAGTTCAATAAATAAAATTATTGAGAGGGAGGAGAAAGAGAAGAGGGAAGGAGAAAGACAGAGGGTAGGAGGGAGAAGGAATATAAAGGGATGGAGGGAGAGAGAAGAAGGGAAACAAAGAGAAAAACAGAGACAAAGAGAACAGAGAGAGACAGAGGGACAGAGAGAGAGGAACAGAAAAAGTGGCCGGGAGAGATAGAAAAAGAGACAGAGAAAGAGAGAGAGAGAGAACGAGAGAGAGAGAGAGAGAGAGAGAGAGAGCACTGTTAGAAGTAGAAAGCAAAAATGGAATTGTTCCCCCCTCTCCCCACCTCATGAATATTGAATATTACATTTGATCTAGGGGATCACCTAGCTCTATTGCTCTTTTAAATTAATTTTATTACTTTTGTTTAGCTCTCTGAAATATTCACTTGGTAGATTAATTGCCATAGCACTAAATCTGTAAATTAATATGCATTTTTTTGTTCAGTTGTTTTCAATCATGTTTTTGTAATCCCATTTGGGATTTTCTTGGAAAGAGATGGGAGTGATTTGCCATTTCTTCTCCAACTTATTTTACTGATGAGGAAATTGAGGCAAACAAGATTTGCCCAGGGTCACAAAGCTAGTAAGTGTCTGAGTTTGAATTTGAACTCCTGTTGCTAACTCCTGGCATGGGACTCTTATTTATTTACTTTGCCAGCTAACTGCCCTAAATTAATATGCCATGTCTCCCTTCAAGTGGTGGTAAGCCATTCTTTGTCAGGCAGTTCACAGTTCAAAAAGAGCCTCTAAATTGGTCATATGTCCCCACTAAGTCACTTCTTATGTTGTGCCATAGGCTCCTTGGGGTCGCCCTACCTCAGCTGCTCTGCCTTATTTCCCTCCCAGCCGATGTCCGCAGGCCCCTTTCTTTGTAAAGCGAGGCGTGGACATGGGCTGTCAGCGTAAATATTGGCTGACTTTCCTTCTGCGATAGGCAGTGCCTGAGTCAATGCTACAATCTCCGCTTTCTGGGCAGAAGATCCAGGGGGGAGAGAAGAAGACCACAGGGTAGAGAGAGAGGGATAGTCCACCACTGCTGCCCGGAAACACGGGTGTCCCCCACAACAACACTGCTCCTGTCTGTAAAAAGAATCAGGCCAGGGTTTTTCAGCGGGATGTCAGAAAGGTCAGGCCTTGCTGACTGAGACTCCCCAAGGAGCTGAAAGCAGTCCTGTACGGGGGCCGGGTCAGAATGAGGATCTGGGAGCAAGGTGGCAGGGTTCAGAGCGGACAATTTGGAGAAAGTGAGGCGGGGATGGTGGAGAAGCAGGGCCTGAGAGTGGGTAATGCGAGCATTAGAGTGCCACCTATCAGGGGCAGACCTGAGCAGAGCCTCAACCGAGTGAGGGGCAGAGCAGCTGAGGTAGGATGACCCCAAGGAGACTATGGCCCAGTCCAGCGAGCATCCCACCAGAAATGGGAGAAGTCCCAAAGGTTCACCTTTGTTCCAAGGCAGGTAGCAGTTTTCAATTCAGCCACTATCTCCTAGTCCAAAGAATAGATCCACCCCCCTCCAAAGGCCCTGTGGGACCTTTGACCCCCCCAACTAGTTCCTCCTCGAATACCAACCCTGGCTGATCCTGTTGGACCAGTGCCATCCCTGGCACCACAAGACCTTCCTGACCTATTAGTTCCAGCTGACAGCCTCCCTAGATCCTTTGGTCCTCACTCCATACTTAAATTACTTCCGATAGTGCCCTCTTATTTGAACCCCACAAACCCCCAGCTGGGCCGTGATTGTTGGCTCTGTTTTAACTTTGAACCCCCTTATTTTGTGGCAGACCCAGTTCCTGGGACCTCTTCTCAGTCTACCTGTTCCTGGGAGCAGCCTAAAATCACCCTGGGAAGTATTCAACGTATAGGGACTCGTCTGGTGACTGCTTCCACAAGTCTTTCTGACCCTCCCTTCCACTTCCTTGATCAATCTCTCAGCATCCTCAACTGATGTTGCATTTGGCGCCAGGCCCCTGAAGGTGCATGGTTTGCCGTAGGGATGGACTGACCAGGATTGCCCACTCTGGTGCCCTCCTCAGAAGGCCAGATTCGTTCTGTGCCCCGGTAGCAGCGTTTCCCAGCCTGTCCGTTCTTCCAGGAGGGGACGGGCGGAGCCACTTCCGGCCCCATCTCTCCCCTTGGAGATTACCAGACAAAAACGGCGCTGCCGTTCCTTGCCCGCACGGCAGGGCTCGGGCTGGCAGCGCCGCAGCGCTTCTGACCGGTAATTCTGGGTACGCTGAGTTAAGCGTGCAAATGACCACGGACGTGACTCAGACCGAGTCGTCCATCTCCAAGCTGCAAAGCCAGGTTGCTCCCTGGCGGAGATGGTGCTCCGAAACCCAGGGGGACTTGACCTACTACTGCTGCCACGGGGACGCCTGTGTGCCGTTTTTATGCTAATAACTCTGGGGTCATCGGAGTTCCTAAGAATCTTGAGTCTAGACGCCTGGAGCAGAGTCAAAGAAAGAACGGGTACCAGTCTGTTTAATTCCTCCCCGTGGCTAACCAGCCTTATTACACCCCTTATAGGACCCTTGCTCCTCCTTCCCCGCGCCCTTACTGTAGGCCCTAGCATCGTCTCTGAGCTTGTTCGCCTCATCCGTTGTGTGAGTGTGTGTAAAGATCTTTGCGAACCTTAAAGTATTAAATGACTGATTTTTTTTTTTAACCTAAAATGGCTTCTTCAAATGTGAACTACTTTTAACCAATGAAAGTGCAAACCCAGGAAAAAAACTGTCACTTTTAATTACGTTGGCTCAGTCAGACCACAGACAATGAATATACGTGCAATTATGGGCCTTTCTGTAAAAGCAATTGTTTTTCTTTAAAAAACGTTTTGTTATTGCATTTGTTTTTTTTTTTTTTTTGCATTTATGTTCTTAAGTCTCGCGAGAGTGACCTGTACATACAAGCGTTTTCAGATCACTTTCTCCTTCCGCCACCGCCTGATTTTTACGGAGTTAGCGCAAGGAGGGAAAGGGACTTTACAAGCATCCTCTCTCCCCCGAAAACAAGAAGAAGGCGGCCTTCGTTGTGCCGGTGTGGGGGAGTGAGACGATGACGCGAGAGCTGGGGGCGGAGAAACTCGCCTCGCGCAGAGCCACGAGGAATCGCGGAGGGGAAGAGCGGGCAGTGAACGCCAGACGAGCAGAAGCCCGGATCTCCGCCAGGGGGCGTACCCATTCTGGCCCAGCTACGCCCCCTAACTCGTACTGATGTCAATAAAGTCTATTCTACTGCCTCAGGCTCTAATTTGTCAGCTGGCGCGGAAGTTCACGGACTGCCCACTGGCGGACCTAGATTATGCATCTCTATTGGTTATTTTGGCCTTCAAACAAGAACTAACGCTGCCCCCTCTTCCTCCTCCGCCTCCTGCCTGCTTTTTCTGTCACATTTATTGGTCGTCAGGCGTAGGCTCCGCCCTAATTCCCGCCCCCCAACTAGTGTACACTTTATTCTGAACCGAGTAAGGGAAAAGGCCGGAAGTGATGTATCCGCTGCGCGAAGTTTGAATTTTAAGCCCTGGACAGCGGTTAAGGGGCGCCTGCCTAGAGGCAGCCGGTGGCTGCGGGTGCGAAGGATTGAGTCCGCTTCCTGCTCTCCAGCTTTCCCCGGCTCTGCCCCCTCCTCCGATCTCCTCTCCTTCCCCGGGCTGGCCCGCGCCTTCCGGACCGCAAGCCAGTCGGTCAGAGCGGCCTCCCTCAGCGCGAGGCGCCCGGAGAAGGGAGGGGAGGAAGGAAGGAAAAAGGGAGCTTCGATGCCTGCGCGCTGCCCCCACCTGCCAGGACCATGAGACCGGACCGTCGCAAATCCACCCCTCGGAAGCGCCTCTCGACCTCGTCTCAGCCGCGCGCCTCCACCTCCACGGCCGCCCCCGCAGGTAAGCGGGAGGGCGCGCGACTCCAGCCCGCTCCCCGCCCGCGTTGGCTTTCCCCTGATGATCCTTGTTTGTCGTAGGCCCTTCTCGCCGCCGCCGCTTTCCCGGTAGAAGGGGCCATCGAGTGCTCAGGGAGATCCGAAAGCTACAGAAAAGCACAAACCTGCTGATCAGGAAGGCACCCTTTGGCCGACTAGTGAGCATCAGGGAGAGCCCCGTCCTAACCCTGCGGTTCCTGTTCGTGAGCTTGCCCAGGATTTTTAACTCTCTCTGAGATTCGGGGACGTCCTCCCACCCCGGCACCTCCTCCGGCGGTGCCTTCCGCCTCTCTCACCACCCCCGCTAGCGTTTAACGTGATTGATGCTTTGCTCCAGATAACGCCTAACACACGCTTTTTCTGTCCGATCGCTGCTGTTCCGTCTCCTGGTTGGGATTGAAGCCATCCCCAAGAGTGAAGTCCAGAAAGGGGGGCGGGGCGGGGAGAAGAGTCTCTTTCCTGTGTTTTAGCCTTGATCTTTTCCTCTTTGTTTTTTTGCCGTCTTCAAACGACAGGTTAGAGAAATATGCCTCCGATACACTCGAGGAGTGGACTTTTACTGGCAAGCTCAGGCCTTACTGGCCCTACAGGAGGTGAGAAGAGGGTCAGGGGAGGTTCTGTTTCATTTTAAGAGGGGTGGTTGGTTGTTGGGGGAAAGGGATGTCATAAAATAGTATCAGCTTCCCAAATAACTGATTGGAATAGGGACTGTCACAAAGAAGCATGAATGAAGCATGAGGCAGAATGCCTTCACAAAGTGAATACAAAAAAATAAATGAGGGCTTGAGGGGACCTCAAAGATCTAGATCCTGCCACTGTAATGCAATAACAAGTGTTAGTAGGTTCCATCTCTTACATAGCATTGAGTCCCTCTCCAAGATTGAGGTTCAGGAATGAAAAATTGTATTGCATCAGCACCACTTACCCCATTCATTCTTTTTGAATTTTTTATTATATATTTTGAATATAATGGGACTTACTTTGGCAAGGTCAGCTGCCTCTGAATTTGATATGCGAAGAATAGTAAATGGTAAGAAAAATTTCCCCAGTTTTTCTAGACAACTTCAATTCTTCTATTTCTTTCCCTGTACCCAGGCAGCAGAAGCATTTATAACTCATTTATTTGAAGATGCCTACCTCCTCTCCATACATGCCCGGAGAGTAACCCTGTATCCCAAAGATATTCAACTGGCCAGAAGGATCCGAGGTTTACAGGAAGGACTAGGCTAAATATTTGAGTACCAATGGACTCTTAAACCCAGGAATTAAAAATATGATTCTTTTCTATTTGTTCGACCACTTGAGTTCCCAATCTGGACTTGTTACTACTCATCTTCAACACCTTGTCATCGTACCCTTCTCTTGGGCACAGATCTCCGGAGAATCTTGAATTGTTCCTTTATACAAAATATAAATAAACTTTTTTAAATTAAAAATTGGCCAGAATCGCCCTCTCTTTGGTGGGGAGAAGAGGTGTGTGTGTGTAGGAGGAGATGAGTGCCGGGAGTATCTAGCAAAATGTCCTCTGGAGTATGTTACCAGGTTCCTTAATGCAGAGTTCATTAAAAATAGATAGGAATTAGATCTGTGATTTTATTGGTATAGGTGAGGAAACCCCCTCTTCTGAAGCAGTGATACCTCATAGCTTTAAGAGTCAGGTGGTGACTTGTCTGGTATCACAAAGATCATATGTGATGATTAGAAATAAAACTTGAACCCAACTTTTCCAGGTTTTGCAGCTGGCTCTCTGCACTATAATACTCTGCTTATCAAATTCACCCCAGGTGTGGAAATGGGAATAGGAACAATGGGAAGAAATAGAGAAGTGACCTTCAAGGTAGTACAGAATTTTTCTCACATTCTATTTTATTTTTCTCTCTCACAAGTGGCAATACCTGCCTGTTTGACCATAGGCCATCTCCCGCCTTGGGTAATAATTGGTAGGGTAGGGTAGGACTTAACTTTTCTGAAGGTACTTTGACTATAAGTTGCTGTGCTGTTCTTCTTTTGTATAATATAATGGTTCTCTGGGAGCAGGTTTCTTGGGGAGGTTTTCTGGAGGCAGCCTTAGTTTCATTTCAAAGTAATCATCACTTCAAATTCAGCCAGCTGATAAAATGAAATCCAAAAATTTATTTTCTGCTTCCAAGTCTTGTCTCTTTCCTTGGGCCCAATTAGCTTTCTTAGAGGCCCATCTCCCTCCTTGGTTCCAAGAGCTCTTGCAGCTTGTCCTTTGTCGCCTCCAGCTCCCTCTGAATCTTGGTTCTGAATCTTCACAACTGTCGCCTCCATCACTCCTGGCTCTCAATCTCCCAGAGTGCTCTTTGCCCCTGAGAGCTTCTTGCTTATATGCTGTACACCGAGTACACCACAATCATTATATTACTGGGAAATCATTATTTGTTGTAGGATTAAATCAGTGCTAAACTAAATTTAACCATTGTCTCCTCAATTCCACTTAGTACTTTGTTTCAAGTTCTGGCCCATAACATCTTGTAGGATCAGATCAATCATACTGAACCATGCTAAACTAGATAATTATTGGCTCTATCAATTCTAATGACTTAACACTTTGTAAGGATTCCAACAAGTTGCATCCTCCACTGCTTCAATACCCAGTAGTGGAGACATATATGTCTTCCCTCTCATAAATGTAATGCCAGTGCCTGACAGTTGGCTTATTGTTCAAGATTAACAAGGCTAAGTGAAGTGGCTAATGAAAAGTAGAGACATCTGTAAGCTTTAAAACTCCAAGAGACATGGTGGTATAGTTGTCATTTGAAATCAGGAAAGTCAGGGTTCAAATCCTACCCCTGACATGACAACAGAGTGAATCTGTATTAGTAATTAATTTCTCAGTACCCTAAGCAAATCTTATAAGACACGTTACAGAGTGCAGAGGAAGTCTATTCAGAATTTTTTTTTTGCACCAATGAAATCAAGATTATGATGCCCTCAAAAGCCTCAAATACAAATGGAAATTGTCATGTTTGAGCTGATCTTCATCTTAATGAATAATGTTTAGCATATTTGTCTTTGAGTTAAAATTTTCCCAGTGTGCCCAATTATTTTAAAGATGTATGTGTATATTTACAATCTTAAAATAATTAAGAATGAGTACAACCTGCCAACATGGACTAAAGATCCTAAATTCAACTAAATGTAAAAGAAATCTGTCCATGAGAAGAGAATCACAAAGTTTTCCCCTAATGCAGAGAGATCTGAATCAAAGATACTTTGGTCTTTAAAACAAAATGAAAAAAGATTAAGTCTTAAGCAGCCAATAAAATTGATAAAATGTCACTCAACAAGCATTGGCTAAGCACCTACTATATACCAGGTACAATAATGAGTAATTAAATGAAAAATATTAAAAGGGTGAATACTGGGTATTTAGAAAAAAATCTATATTGATGATAAACATAATGAAACATGCCTGTTTCTTCAGCTAAGAGGTGTTATATATATCATTAGATTTTTTTACTAGTTATTTTTAATTTTTTATTACAAAGAAAAGTTCAGTTCTAAGAAGTAGGAAGGGCATGGGATATATTTAAAAGTGCAAATTAAAAACAAAAGGCATCAATATTCATAATCACTTTAATCTGTTATCTAGAACATGAAATACATATTAGAACAAAGAATCATGGACACTTGAATATTTTGCCTGTAAAATACATTCCAAAAATAACCACATGAACAGTTGTATTTATAGCAACTCCTTTTGTAGTGGCAAAGGACTAGAAACTTGCAGGGCATCCATCAATTAGGGAATGACTAAAAGAATTACGGCAGTTGAATGTAATCGAATATTATTAGACCTAAGATACAAAAGGGAAAGTTTCAGAAAAATCTAGATGACCTGAGAACTTATACTGAGCAGAACCAGGAAAACAGTTTATATAATAACACTAAAAATGAATAACTTTAAAAGATTTTAGAACTTTGACCAATGAAGGAACATGATACTCATCTTTTGAGACCTATCATAAGATAGAAAATGAGAATAAATTAATATAGTTAATGTAGAAATGTATTTTTTTTTAATTTTTAGAAGTGCCATGTGTTCTTGTTTGTTTTTCCCCCGTTTATACATTTTTTAAAATATATGTTCATGAAACATGTTGGAAGAGAAAAATCAGAGCGAAAAGGAAAAACACAAAAAAAGAAAAAAAAGTGAACATAGCATGTGTTGATTTACATTCAGTCTCATAGTTCTCTCTGGATGCAGATGGCATTTTCTATCCAAAGTTTATTGGGATTACCTTGGATCACTGAACCATAGAGAAGAGTAAAGTCTTTCATAGTTGATCATCGAACTATCTTGCTGTTACTGTGTACAATGTATTACTGGTTCTACTTGTTTTGTTCAGTATCAGTTCATGTAAATCTTTGCAAACCTTTCCAAAATCAGCTTTTTCATAATTTTTTTATAGAACAATAATATTGCATTACCTTTGTATACCATAACTTATTCCATCATTCCCCAGTTGATGGGTATTTTACTCATTTTTCAATTGTTTGCCACCACTAAAAGAGCACTACTGGATCAAAGGGTATGCACAGTTTTATAGCCTTTTAAGCATACAAAATTGTTCTATACAATGGTTGGATCATTTCACAATCCCATCAACAATGCATTAGCATCCTACTTTTGCCTGTCTCTCCAGCATTTATCATTATCTTTTCCTGTCATTTTAGCAAACCTGAGAGGTGTGAGGTGATAATCTTAGAGTTTTAATTTGCATTTCTCTAGTGATTTAAAGCATTTTTCATATATTATAAATGGCTTTAATTTCATCATCTGAAAATTTTTCCTTCATATCCTTTGAACATTTATCAATGGGGGAATGACTTGTATTCTTATAAATATATAAATTCTTTATATATTTTAGAAATGAGGCCTTTATCAGAAATACTAGCTGTAAAAAATTCCCAGCTTTCTACTTCCCTTTTAATTTTGTTTGTGCAGAAACTTTTAAATTTGATATAATTAAAGTTGTCTATTTTATGTTTCATGATGTTCTCTAGTTCTTTGGTCATAAAGTCCTTTCTTCTCCAAAGATCTGATAGGTAGACTATCTGTTGCTCTCCTAATTTGCTTATAGTGTCACTCTTTAAACCCAAATCATGTACCCATTTTTACCTTATTTTGGCATAGGATGTGAGTTGTAGGTCTATGCCAAGTATCTGACATATCATTTTCTAGTTTTCTCAGCAATTTTTGTGAAATAGTAAGTTCTTATTCCAGAAGCTGGAGTTTTGGAGTTTATCCAATACTAGATTACTATAGTCATTGATTATTGTGTCATGTGTATCTAACCTTTTCCACTGATCCACCATTTTATTTCTTAGCCAATATCAAATGGTTTTGATGATTGCTGCTTTATAATATAGTTTTAGGTCTGGTACTGCTAGATCACCATCCTTTGTATTTTTTAAAATTAATTTCTTTGATATTCTTGCCCTTTTGTTCTTCCAGATGAATTTTGTTATTTTTTCTAGCTCTTATTTTTTGGCAGTTTGATATGGCACTGAACAAGTAAACCAATTTTGTAGAATTGTCATTAGTTCAGCCTATTTATGAATATTTGGCATTTTTAAGAATGTATTTAAAACCTTGCCAATATCTATTTGTAATCAAGTTAGTTGTATTATTTTTCCACGGGGAAGGGAAGAAGAGAGGAGAAGGGTTAAAAAAAATTACTTTATAGTTGAAAATGTTTTTAAAAATAAAACTGTTCAAGGATATTTTAATGTTTAGATAAAGTAAGAGAGGGAAGAATCAAGACTAACTCAAAGGTTCTGAACCTAATAAATGGGAAGATAGTGATCTCCTAACAAACAGTAAAATTTTAAGGAGCAGGTTTAAGGAAGAAGATGTGATAATTTTTCTGTATTACTAAGATATCTAGTCACATAACTAGTTGGAACTTGCAAAATTTAGCTCCAAATAATCAATTGATTAGTGAAGAGAATTTCTAGCTCAGTTTTACTACCTTTATTCACTTAAGATGAGCATTTCAAGTAATCAAATATAGCTCCTGTGTTGATTAATCTGTATATTCCAGGTTGATCCCTGGACTATGCTGACTAATTTGTTATTTTATCTGTAGCTCTTTCCCTTCCATCTTCTACCCTTCATCCTTTACAAATATTCTTCTGTATCCCTCCTGCCTTGTCATTTAAACCTATGTAAGATTGCTGAAACAGCTTCTCAGGAACTATTGGTGGTTGTATGTCATAGATCTATGTTCAGCATACAATATAAACTGGTTACTAAAATGTTTCTGCATGTTGATAAATATGATTGGACAATTTTTATATCAAAGATCGAGTTCCATTTTGGGATATGAATAAATGCACGAAACTATGTATTAAACCTTTACCATGTGCCACAGACTGTTATGTGCTTAAGATATCAATACAAAATCAAAATGTTCCTTTAGGAGCCTATATTCCAATAGGGGAAGAACAATGCATAAGAGTAAATGGTGGCAAGGGAAGAAGTTTTTATCTGGAAAGTTAAAGAGAAGGTGATAGAGCCACAGGGCAGTTGATTAACTTGTTCTTTTCCAGCATTAAGAAGACTGAGAATAGCATGGCACCAGGAAAGCCAGAGAGACCCTGTTTTGTCTGGTCTGAATTGGCTATATAGAACTCTCAGCCAGAAGAGGAGTTGAAGTGCCAGGTGGGATATATCAAATGTAAGATTCCTTTAGGATGTCCAGGAGGAGATAGCCAACAGGCAACTGATAATGTGGAACTTGAGTTAAAGGGAGCCAACTTAGAGATTTGGTTATTATTGGAGTAGAGATGGTACTTGAACCTACAGAACTGAACTGGGTCATCAAGATGGGCAGTGTAGAGAAAGAAAGAAAGGGTCCAGGACTTTCCTGGGTTTGGGACAGCTGTGAAGGGACCATATTCCAGACATGGAAGGTAGAGGGGATCTAGAGGTAAGCAGAATGGTGATCTGGAGGCACAGCAGGCTGACCTAGATAAAAATCTTTCATGGCTTTTACTTTCTTGCTGCTCTTTAACCTCAGCATTCTGGTTTCTGACCCCATACTGAACTGAAACTGCTTTCAACCACACAGCAGTGATTCCACCTGCTCAAAATAATTCCATTTTCTCAGTCTTTATCCTCCTCAGCCTCTTTGCAGCTTTTGACATCACTGACCATGTCTTTCTCCTGAATTCTTTTTCCTTCTTTAGCTTCCTAACTAGGAGGGAGGAGAGCTACTATGGAGCAGTAGAAGATATAGCAGACAGTGGCATTGATGGGCGGTAGTGACAGGTGACACCTGGATGTCTGCAGGATTGCTGCAGAAGATAAGCATTGTGACAAAGCAGCCATGAAAGGTAGCACTGATGGAAGTCCTATGCAGGGTAATAATGGATGTCACAGAGACTCTGCAAGTCCCTGTGGGGAGGGAAGGGTCACTGGAGGGTATTATTTTTTAGTGGCTCAGATGCAAATCTCATTTTTTTCTATTAATTTTAAAAATAAAACCATTCTGTTTTGAACCTTTTGAGCCTGTGTGCTTGTAAGAAGTAATTGATTACCTTTGGATAGTGACAGATACTAAAATGACAGACCAGGGAAGTAAAAGAGCCCCAAAATATACCCATGCTCATAACATCACAAGTGAGCCTCTGACACGAGTTAATATAAAGAAAAACTACTTAACAATTCCAAAAGTGATAGTTTGTCTCAATATATAGGGAGTTCTCATCACTGGAAATTTTTAAGCAGAAGTCAGAATCACTAGGTTCAGGTATTGTAAAAGGAATTGCTGTTCAGATAGAGGTTATTCTATATCATATCTGAGACCTCTCCAACTCAAATTCTGCATCTGATTTCTCTTGCCTCATCCCTAGCTTTTCTCAATAGATTGTAAAGATAAATTCCAGTTTTCCTCCATGTAACAAAAAATAACCCCCTTCTCAAAAAAAGAGGATATGTTTTGAGGGAGGTAACTTGTAAATGTTAATATCTAGCCCTCCATCCTCATCCTTAGGCTCCAAATTGTTTATTGTTCCCTCCTTTTTCAAGAGGATCAATGGTTTCAGGAGGGTGATATCTTGACTTACAATTGAATTGGACTTAAAGAGGCAGGACTGTGCAGAATCATCAGCCTCATTCTCTCCACAGTTACCTAACTGACAACAAGACATAAGTAAAAACAACCAACTGTGACCCAGCTCTAGACAGCTACTTAAAGACTCAAGGCACTCTGAACATTGTCAGCCACCCAGAACCACCTAATTCAAGATCTATCAATGTCTAATTTTAACTAAGTCAGAAAGTCTATAATAGCTCAGAGCAAAAAGCATTTTTTTTTAACAGAACAGAGATAGTAACTTAAAAAAAAAAGATATTCCCCCAAACATCCAAGATTATGTTCTCTCAAAGTTTTCCAAAGAATTAGTGGAAGAATGCCCATATGGAGAGGAACACAAGAGGTCTGCGCAATTCACATCTATTGCTGCAAAACAAAAACCACAGATGTTTTCTAGTGACATCATCATGTCTGTGTTGTGTGGATGTGAACTGCTTTCTGTTAGCATCTGTTGATCTCTAAAGAGTGAGCCATTGGAGGCCAGCAGGAATGTAACTAGAAAGCCTCTCCTTCCAAGGGAGGCATAAAGTTCTTAGTATGAAGCTAACCGAGCAGCCAGCAGAAGCTGTACACGACTTCCATTAATCCCTCTCGAAGTCCGTGGTACCTGCTAACTACCTAACTTGGGGAAAGAGAATATCTTTTAACTCTTGTTATGTCCCCTCAAACCTTTGTGACAGGTATACCTAATAGAAGCCATCTGGTTGGTGTGCCAATAAACCTGGAGCAATAACAGAGCAAGGTGATGTCTGAGCACTGGAAACCGAACTTTACCCATGAGGAAACAGCCCCGAAGAGTTACCCACAAATAACAAATGATAGGACTGGCATTCAGAATCATATTGCTGAAGTCCAAATCCAGGACTAGTTACAAAGTACTTTCACCTCCTACTTCTTTCACAGGATTAAGATCAACCCAGGTAATGGGAAAAGAAATTCATAACAATTACAAAAGTGCACTACAAAAGTAAGGCGGTGGTGGGAGTTGTCTTCATTGTAGTACAGTAGTTGTCTGTGAAAATGCAAATAATTTACAGAGACAGCACCAACCCATCATTATGCATGTAAGAGAGACTAGTAAGACCAGACCTAGTCAGGATACATGTCTGAGCTGTGGCTAGCCGACGGTTTCCAGGGACTAAGCTTTATATCTTGATGGTAGTTTTCAGTGTATGAATTATAAGCAAAAGGCACCAGAAAAACAAGAAATCCAAAACAGCTGACAAACAAATGAAAATCTTCCCCACTTTGCTCCCTATCCTCCCCCAGTGAGCATACCTGCTAACAGTTACCTAAGCAGGGTATCATGTGCTGGACATCAAAAGGGAATAGCACTTTTCTTCATACAGTAGTAATTACCTCACCCAGTCTTTATTATATATTCTGGCTGTACAAAATCACTGATCTTTGTTTAGAATTCTTTCAGTGCCTATATTTATATCTATAAATTCATAGTTACCATACCTATATATAAAACAAACAGAATAAAACATTTAGGCTACAGAGTCAACAATAATGTACTCTTCCCCAGAAAGCAGGAGTAACTGTGTCAATAGAAACTTCCTGCCTCTGGAAGTGCTTTGTTTTGGACCGTGGTTGAATCTTCCCTGGAGAGCTTGGTATTGGTTATCAGTTCATGTCTTTGGTTTTACAAATTCAACTTCTAAACAAGCTCTGAATTACCCAAACGCATAGGGTGACTTAGGAGAAATGATATTGCCACAGCAGGAAAAAAAAAAGGGTTAAGGGGGGCTTAAGTGGATTGGATAAGGGGATGAGACTCTCCATGTCCAGCAACAGTGGAAAAAGAAGTTGGGGTTGTAGAACAGCCATTGTGGACCTGGGGGATTGGAGGGATTCTAAGTGGTAAAGTATATTGTCGCTAGGTGGCACTATTATGCCATGGCCTATATTCTACCATGACAGATGATATTAAGATAAAAACAAAAACGATACACTTTGCCAGTCAATGAATTCATCGGGTAACATAGCACCTACCAGGTACTCTTTTCCTTTGGATCTACAGTTCCCTCCCTTCTCTGTGGTTGGAAGGGTCACACTGCTAGAAGCTGCTTCCTGACCTTAATCTCCCTCGAACTCCTAAATGGACTGATAGAGGTGCAGGGGACACATTTTGCAAAGCTGCTTCCTTCCTTGAGTGCCTAGGCTGCCCTTTCAATTCCTCCAGGGCTACAATTACTAAAGGGATAAGACGTCATAAACATACCTTTACACTTTGTTTAATATATTAGCACTTCCAGACCCACATTGAGAAAAGATATCATTTCTAATAGTAACAGACCACCCTGGCCCCCAATACTTAAAGGTCAGAAAGGTTAGATTCTATCTCCTCCCAAGGTCCTCTAATATTTCTAAGGGGAATTGCTTTCTGCAAATGACTTCAGCCTCCATCTATGGTGTCCTTCACCCTTACCCCACTTTGTTGAGGGTGAGTCTGGGCACTCCAGTTTCATCTAGTACTAACAGATTAGCTGGTACCAAAAAAGTTTACTTCCAAAGGTATATTAACAATTATACAAACATATCCCCCCAACATGTGGGAGGTTCAATCCTGCTTTCCTCCTTCACCACCTCAGTTTCTAGAGAAAGGAAGGGCATTAGGTTCATAATTTAACTCATTCCCATAGAATCTAGTCCCAATCAAAAAGTTATCAAACTGTGCACACCCCTTGATCCAGCAGTGTTACTACTGGGCTTATATCCCAAAGAGATCATAAAGGAGGGAAAGGGACCCACATGTGCAAGAATGTTTGTGGCAGCCCTTTTTGTAATGGCTAAAAACTGGAAACTTAGTGGATACCTATCAATTGGAGAATGGCTGAATAAATTACTATATATGAATATTATGGAATATTATTGTTCTGTAAGAAATGACCAGCAAGATGATTTCAGAGAGGCCTGGAGAGACTTACATGAACTGATGCTAAGTGAATTGAACAGAACCAGGAGATCATTATACAAAGCAACAAGAATGTATGATGATCAATTCTTCAACAATGAGATGATTCAAACCAGTTCCCATAGTTTAGTGATGAAGAGAGCCACCTACACCCAGAGAGAGGACTGTGGGAACTGAGTGTGGACAACATAGTATTTTCATTCTTTTTGTTGTTTGTTGGTATTTTGTTTTCTTCCTCAGTTTTTTTTTCCTTCTTGATCCGATTTTTCTTGTGCAGCAAGATAACTATATAAATATATATACTTATATTGGATTTAACATATATTTTAACATATTTAACATGTATTACCTGCCATCTAGGGGAGGGGATGGGGGGAAAATTTGAAACAGAAGGTTTTACAAGGGTCAATATTGAAAAATTACCCATGCATATGTTTTTTTAAATAAAAAGCTTTAATTAAAAAAAAAAAGAAGAAGAAGAATCTAGTCCCAATTTCAAATCCAAAACCCCTCCTCTGGTTCAAACTCCAGGGACCCTGGCTTCTCAAAGCATGTCACCCTACCTGAATCCTGATTCAAAGATCTCCACAATTCAAACTCCTTGCCCCCTGAGGATCACCTGCACCTAAAACTGAGGACAAATAAACCAGAACAGAAACAAACCCCACCATATCCACTTCTCAGAACTGGGGTAAAGGAAAGGAAGCAGGAAGAAGCTGAGTTCTGCTCTCACCCATTCAGTACATTGTGTCCACATTGGGTAAAATGGATAGGAGTCATAGAAAAAGAGCCCAGCCTAAAAGTAAAGACACAGGCAACCAAAGGAGGGTGTCCCCGCTGTGTGGAAGGGGACACATCAGAACTAGGATTCCCTAAGAAACAATTATGAATTTTCTCTTTTTCCCTATCCTACCCCCAACATTCCATCATCTCCAGCATTCTACTCTCTGCTGAAGATACGGCTCCTCTCCATACCAAGAACGATTTTTATTGCTACCCTTGATCCTCAACCCCTTCTCTCTCCCCTAGAAACTGACCATAATTTGCCTAGTCACACAGCTTGTAATATCTTAGGCCAGATTTGAATTCAAGTTAAGGGGAAATCCAGGTTTTCTATCCACTCACCCACTATATAACTGCCCTTGACGACTCTACCACCTACAGACATTATCACCATCACCACCACCACTAGCATTTATATAGCACCATAAGGTTTGCAAAGCACTTTATAAATATTACTCCATCTTATTCTCACAAGAGTGGGAGATAGGTGCTACTGTTATCTCCATTTAACAGCTGAGAAAATTGAGAATTGGAGAATGGCTGAGGCAGAATTAAAACAAATCTGAATTTGTTCAAGAACAAATTTCTGAATCCAAGTTTAGTACTCTTATTTACTATTCCACCTAGCTGTCAATATTTCTTTAGCCTTTCAAGTCACCATCCTATATATTGCTTCAATTCCATAGCTAAATCCAACCCCCAGCCCAAAAGCCATCCACATTTGTTGCTTCCATTTCCTCTTCTCTCATTCCTCAACCCTTTGCAATCTTAGTTTCCAAAACCCACTATCTATATGGCATAGCTCTCTTCAAAGTTGTCACTATCCTTTCAACATTATTGCTATATTTTATTTTTATTTTACCATCATTTTCAAATATATTCCTTACCTTTCTCTACCTAAAATAATAATAATAATAATGATCCTTTGTAACAAAGAATAAAAAGTTTGGCAAAATTAACCAACACTTCAACTGAATGTTACAGTAAATGAAATGTTCCACATCAATAGCTCCTCTCCCCATCTTTTCCAAAGAAGGGAAGAAAGCAGTTTATTTTCTCATCTCTTACCAATTATCTCTTAATTGCCGACTGTAATGCTCTTTTTCAGTCATGGTGTTCCTGACCTCTGCAGTAAAATCGCTGATCACACCTTCTTTTTAAAAATCCTTTCCCTTAGCTTTTTTGTGACTCAGCTGTATCCTGGTTCTCTTCTTATCAGTCTGACCATACCCTTTCAATCTGCCTGAATGGATCTTTACCTGTCTTCCACCACTTCTGGGGGTTCTGGGTATTTAGGGGATTGGAGCAGCAAATGATAGTGGGAATGGGGTAAATCACACTGACTCCCTCTTGTGATTCAGTTCTGAAGCTAGCTCAGTTCTCTTTCAGTCCAATTATAGGGTCTTGTTCAATTTCTGTCCCATGAGAAAACTATTCAATTATAAGAATTGTGAGCAGATTTTGTTGCATTATTTGAACCTAAGCCTATGTGGGTGGGAAGCTAGACCACTTCTAGCAGAGACACTTAACTAAGGACCTAGGTTCTGCTGACCAGAAACCTAACCAAATCCAAAGATTGATGGAGTTTTCTCGCTGTTAAATGTCTCAAGCAACATGTCTTATCTGAAAATTAGCCCTATGCTGATCAATTATTTATGAATTCAGGGAACTGTGCCTGTTCATTCCCCACCTCTTACTTTGGGAAGTCCCTAATCTTTCTTTCAATTAGAAATCAGCTTACCTAATGTGGTATCCTGGTTAATTGTTTCCTTTTAATTAATTGATCTTATTTGATTAATTTTTTGTAATGTATAAAAATCTCTCCCCCTTTATTTGGGGCCTGGTACCAATGCTGAGGAAGATAACTGGTCCCAATTTGTTGAGCAATTGGCATGCGTTGCTTAATAAATCCATATGCTCAAAAATTCAAACCTTTGTTTCCTCAATCATTTTATCTTTCTCTACTCACAGTGTTCCTCAAAGTCCATCCTGGTTCCTTTTCCATTTTTTCACTAGGTCCCCATTATTTTGTAATCTCCTTGAGGGCAGGGAATATCTTTTGTCTCTTTTTTTTAATCTCCAGAACCTATTACAGTACCTTGCACATAGAAGGAGCTTAATTATATGTTTATTGAACTAGTGACTGACTGATCTCACTAATTTTCAGGAGCTCAATTATTATTTCTCTCTACGTGACTCCCCACATTTGAACATCCAGCCAAATCTCTCTCCAAAGTTCTAATACTAACTACATCACCAACTGCATATTAGATATGTCCTACCAGATATTCCATTCTCCATTTTAAATTCAATATGAATTTAAAAACTCATTATCTTCCCCCAAAACTGATTCTCCTCCAACATTTTTCTTTTCTTTTTGATGACACCGCCATTCTTTTGTTATACAAGTCTGCAACCTTTATGTTATTCCAATCTTTCCTCTCCCTCACCCTATATATCTAATCAATTCTAAGATTTGTTAAGTCTACCTTCACAAAAGATCTTACAGTCCCTTTTTTTTACTCACATGCCTAACATCTTAGTTGAGGTCTCACCTAATCTAGTGAATAACATCTTGGCTTCTAGTCTTTCCTCTCACTAATTCATCCTCCATACAACTACCAAAATAGTCTTTTAAAAACATTGTTCTAAGGCAGAAATATAAAAATTCTCAAAAAAAACCCCCAAAATCCATATCATAATGACTCCCCAAGAAATATCCCAACTTGTAATTGGTGATGGAGGTACTGGAAAAGCCACAAACTGCATTTGCAAAACTGTACTTGACTAGTGAATTTGAAAAGTAGATGGCATAACTATAGTATATAGAGTATATAGGAGTATATGGCACACGGGATAGAGTAGCAAGTCTGGAGCCAGGAAGACTCATCTTCAGTTCATTTCTGACTTCAGACACTTACTATGTGATGTGGACAAGTCACTTCAGCTTCCTTATTTGTCAAATGATCTGGAGAAGGAAATGCTAAATCACTTCAGTATCTTTGCCAAGAAAACTCCAGATGGGGTCATGAAGAGTCAAACACTATTAAAACAACTGAACAATATAGGCACCTTGGGTTTTGAGGCCCATCCCCTTGTGTTCTATGTTAGCAAAGGTTTATTAAATTCAAAATATGGGATACAGCTGACCAAGAGAAATTTGGCGATCTGAGAGGTGTGCCCAAATCCAGCACATCATTACAATATTTGATGCAACATTACAAGTTATTAAAAACACTGGAGGCAGAGCCAAGATGGTGGAGTAAAGATAGGAATTCACCAGAGCTTTCCTCCAAACAGCTCCAAATTCTTTTAATAATGACTCTATGCAAATTTTAGAGCAGCAGAACACACAAAAAGATGGAGCAGAGCATTTTCCATCCAAAGACAACTTGGAAGGTCAGCAGGAAAGCAAAGTGGAAGTGCAGGGTGCTGTCTTGGTGTAGGCCCATAACCTTGGTCCCAGCCCCAGCTCCAGCTGGGCCTAGGGACCTCTGAATCAGCAGCAGTACTGGTGGCTTCCAGACCTCTCAGCCCAAAGACACCAAAAATGGCTTGGAAGGTCAGCAGAAATTGTTTGTGGAACCAGCCATCAGCCCCATCACAGGGAACGCCAGAACAGCCCTGGCCCCAGTGTCATTAAAGGAACGGGCCTGTGGACTAGCTGTTTCTAGACCTTTCAGCCCACATCAAAGATGACTTGGAAGGTTGGCAGGAAAGGTTTATCAGTAAGATGAGAGGGCCTTAGGAAAGCAGGTCATGTCCCTAGAAGGAGCTCTGAAAACAGCTGCCAAAAATTCCTAAAGCTTAGAACAGTGCACCCCTTCTGGAAATAGCCCTACTTTAACAAAGAACTGAAAGCCGAGTAATAGGCTTGGAAAACGAGCAGGCAACAGAAAAAGATTCTGATCATAGAAAGTTAGTATGGTGCCTAGGAAGATCAAAATACACACTCGGAAGAAGATAGCAAAGTCAAAGTTCCTATACCCAGAGCCTCCAAGAAAAACAAGAATTGGTCTCAGGCCATGTTCGAGATCAAAAGGGATTTTGAAAGTCAAGTAATAAAAATAGAGGAAAAATTAAGAAGAGAACTAAGAACAGTACAAAAGGAAATACCAAAGCTAATGAGCAAAAGAATGCCTTTAAAAAACAAAATTGGCTGAATGGGAAAGGAGATACAAAAACTCATTGAGAAAAATAATTCCTTAAAAATTAGAATTGAGCAAATGGAAGCTAATAAATTTATTTTTTTTAGTATTTTTTTATTTATTATAATAACTTTTTATTGACAGAACTCCTGCCAGGGTAATTTTTTTTACAACATTATCCCTTGCACTCACTTCTGTTCCGATTTTTCCCTTCTCTCCCTCCACCCCCTTCCCTATATGGCAGGCAGTCCTATATATGAATAACTTTATTTTAAAAAAAAAATCAAAATACAATACAATAAAACTTTAAAAATGGGGGGTGGGGAGGGGGAAGCAGAAAACAATGTGAAACATCTCATTGGAAAACAAGTGACCTGGAAAATATATCCAGAAGAGATAATTTTAAAATTATTGGTCTACCTAAAAGTCATGATTAAGAAAATCCTGGAGATAATCTTTCAAAAATTATCACGAAAAGCTCTCCTGATATTTTACAACCAGAGGGTAAAATAGAAATTGAAAGAATCCACTAATCACCCCCTGAATGAGATCCCCAGACTCCCAGAAATCTTATAGCCAATACCAGAACTCCCAGGTCACGAAAAAAATAATGCAAGCATCCAGAAAGAAACAGTTCAAGTATAGTGAAACCATAGTCAGGATAACATGAGATATAGCAGCTTCTACATTAAAGAATTGAAAGACTTGGAATATGATATTCTGGAGAATAATGGAGCTAAGATTACAACCAGATACATCTGGTATAACAAACTGAATATAACCCTTTAGGAGAAAAGGTAGAAATTTAATGAAATAGAGAATTTTCAGGCATTTGTGATGAAAAGATCAGAGCTGAATAGAAAATGTGATTTTCAAATACAGGGCTGGAGAAGCATAAGGAAGTAATCAAGAAAATGATACCATAAGGGATTTAATAAGATTTATCTGTTTATATTCGTACATGGGAGGATGATACTTGTAACTTATTAGAACTTTCTCATTATTATGACAGGAGTATATATAGACAGAGAACAATAAATGTGAATCGAATATGAATGGATAATAACTTTAAAAAATGAAATTAAGGGTTGAGAGAGCAATGTCCTGGGAGAAAAGGAAAAGGAATGATATAAATTATCTGCCTTAAAAAGAGGCAAGAAAAAAACTTACAGGAGAGTGGAAGAAGGGAATGAAAGGGTGATTGAGTTAACCTTACTCTCATCAGAATTAAAGAAGAAATAACATACATACTCAATACAGATATAAAGATCTATCTTACCCCACAGGAAAGTGGAGGAGAATGGGATATGGGAAGGAGAGAGGGTGATAAAAGAGAAGGCATATTGTGGAAGAGAGTGGTCAGTAGCAAAATACTTTTGGGGAGAGACAAGGTGAAAAGAGAGAGATTAGAATAAATGGGTAGGAGGAATACAGTTAGCAATAGTAATTGTAAAAAGAATTTTGAAGCAAATTTCTCTGACCTCATTTCACAAACATAAGGGAAGTGACTCAAATTTATAAAAAAAAAAAAAAATAAATAAGAAGAAGAACCATACCCCAATTGATAAATGATCAAAAGGTATGAAGTATGCCCAAAGGGCTCTAAAATCATGCATATTCTTTGACCTAACAGTACCAGTACTAAACAAGAATCTCAAAAGATGTTATGGGCCAGAACTTGAAACAAGGTGCTAAGTCACTAGAAATGATAGACAATGCTTATGTACTCAGTTCACAACGTTAGGGTTCATACCTTTAAGAGAGTTTATATAAGGAAGAGCCCATTAAAGGATAAGCCCACTAGAGACTCTGGGAGATTCACAAGTCAGAAGCCCACAAGCCCACTAGAGACTCTGGGAGATTCGCAAGTCAGAAGCCCACAAGCCCACTAGAGACTCTGGGAGATTCGCAAGTCAGAAGCCCACAAGCCCACTCTCTGGAAGGAGGAATCAGATTCATTACATTTTCCACCTTTGTGATGGCTGGAGGCTTTGGATTCAGAGGGAGCTAGAGGCTGAAGCTGGAAGAGACAAAGGACTAGCAGCAAGAGCTCTCAGAACCAAGGAGAGAAATAGGCCTCTAAGAAAGCTAACTGGGCTATTTTGAAGGAAACAATAAAAGATCTGAATTTTTAACAGCTGGCTGCATTTGGGGTGATTATTACACGGAACTGAAACGAAGGCTGCCTCCAGAACTCCCCAAGAAACCTGCTCCCAGAAAACGATTATATTTTAGAGAAGAGAGCACTAGAAACGAGATTTAATTTTTTTAAAAAAAGGAAAAGGTCCTAAATGTATAAAAATATTTAAAATTGCTCTTTCTCAGGGCAAAATATTAGAAACTGAAGGGATGCCCATAAGTTGGAGAATGGTTGAATAAATTATGGTATGTGATTATGATGGAATAGTATTCTATGGGAAATTTTGAGCAGGATGCTCTAAGAAAAACATGAAAAAGTCCTTTAGGAACTCAAGTAAAGTAAAATGTGCTGTCTACAATGTAATAGCAATGTTCTGGTATGATCAGCTGTGAATAATTTTGCAATATAATGATCCGTGACTACTCTGAAGGATTTAGGATGAAAAATTCTATCCATACCCAGAAAAAAGAACTGATTGTGTCTGAATACACACTGAAACATTTGTATTTTCTCTCTTTCTCTGCCTTTGTCTCTGTCCATCTGTCTGTCTGTCTGTCTTTCTCACTCACTCTGTCTCTTTATTCTTTTTTCTTGAGGGTTTTTGTAGAGGGAATAATCTGTGTTTTCTTTCACAATATGACTTTTATGGAAATGTTTTGTATAATTTCACATGCACTTTCTTAATGGGGGCTGGAAGTAGGAATACAGGGAAAGAATCTAGACCTCAAAAGTTTTTTAAATATGTAAAAAAATGTTTTAAATGTAACTGGGGAAAAATAAAAAAATTTAAGAAGAATGTATCTTACTGGCATAGAAGTTTAGTATAAATATGTGAAAATAACCAAAAGCATTGTATAGCAATAAAATGAATATTAAGGAGAGAGAAATCAAGATGAAATCCATTATCTGCCATGGAAGAAGCATCTCCAGTACTGTGACATTTCAACCAAAAGTAACTCTAATGTTGAAAAGATTTTCCTCAGACTTGCTAGAAAATTTGTTGAAGACCTTAATTCAGAGTCGTTGTCATGTCTGTTCTTGCCCCCCCCCCCCAATAGTTGTCATGGATCTAGCCCTGGCAGTGCAGAATGAGAAGGACTTACAGATTGCTCAGACAACTGTGCTCCTGATGAAGGAAGGTGGTGGCCCATAATGGAATGCAGCCAGAGCCCAGAGCCAGAGATCTTCTTTCATAGGCAACTGTTCTGTGAAGTCAGTGACAGTAGGTTTACCACTTAATTAAATAAGTTGCACAACCTATCCTGAATCTTTGGGATTCTGAAAGAGTTAAATGGACTTCAGAATGAATGTGGCAATTTATAATATACATATGTACATCTACACATACATGTATACGTACACTTACGTGAATGTATACATACATGTGTTCATGTGTGTGCATGTGTGATGCATGTGTATATTTTGGGTGCCATGTATTACTATTTGGGACTATAATTCCATCCCTCTTGTGTTTCAAATACAAGTCTGCTGCAATTTCATCACAATATTCAGTGATGGATTTTGTTTCATACTATCATTCCCATTCCATTTTCATATACATCATAGTAAAATTGCTTTTCAAATATCTAAAAAAACAAAAAACTTTTCATATAGTTCTGACCATTTCACAAATTATATAAGAATTTTCAATGGTTCCCTGTTGTCTCTTTGATCAAATAAAAGCTCCTCAACTTGAGATTCCAAGCCTTTTCTATTAGTATATCTCTAACCTACCTTTTCAGTAATATTTCATATACTCTATATCTCCACAAAACTATTATTTTTCTCTTTACTAAGTTCTATAAAGTTATCAGTCTTCTATCACCCATGTTTTTGTATAGGTAATCTACCTAGAATTTATTTCTATTAGAATCTTTTTAAAATTTTACATTAAATTTTATTTTATTTTTAGATTCACATTTTTTCCCCTCTCAAATAGAGAAATCAAGATGTATGTTTGTGTGGGGGAACAACCCTTTTCTCTCATGTTATCCTCTTAAATCTTAAAACAGTTGCAAGGAAATCAAACTGAGGGACCATAATTCCCTGCAGCTCTCAGTTCTCAACTCACATGAGATGAATGAAAATCCTGAGAGACAGTTTCTGGGTAATTAATGATTGATTTATTAATTAGGCTAGATGGGAATTGTGGAGATTAAAATCATCTATCCCACTTTCAGTAAGAGCGATTGTCAGAGATCTGAGTCAATGGCACTTTATTAAAAGGTCCTTGTTCTTTCTAATGAAGTGGACGTCAGATCTTCCTCACAATCTGAGATGCCACTTCCTTCCAGGGCCCTATTTTTATAGGACTAGATGTCCAGTCATTCTAGAATGGCTTTAACCAAATATACTAATTCCATTAAAGAAGCAAAATAACATGTCAGCAAGGTCACAAGTTGGGTGAAATAAAAAAAATATCTCCACATAAAATAGATAGGCTTTTTCTTAATTTGGGCAAGAGGAAATGGTGCAATAGTCAAGTGGTCATGAGATGGTCATCTCATGTCCTATTGGACAAGTGATTGGTCCAAAAGTATAAAAATGTTTGACTTTCCATGTAGTTGTGATCTCTGCCATGCTGGGTTTGGTCACAATGATAAGGCAAAACAAGGGTAGAGGGCCTTTAGCTAATTTTCTATAGTTAAGTGAACTTAGAATCTGCAGCTTACAGCTCTGGGATCTTATATACAGAACTTTCATATAATTCTATCAAATTGATTAATACTGATTGGAATAGAGTAAAAATTGAAATAATATGAATTATTTCTCTCAGAATCAATAAATTGATGGTCAGTGGTTTGTCTTGATAAGCAAGAAGAAAAGGGAAAAGGGGGATAAATCCCTTCTGAAAGAGAACTTCCTTGACAAGGGAATATCAATCCAGAGTGGTGGACAATTAATGAGGCAGGCTAACAGTCTCCTGTTCTTCCTGCGGAGAAGGTGGCTTGATCATGAGACCCAGCAGCCTCCAGCAATCTGGTTAGGGGAAACCATTTCCATCTGGACCTCTTTAGGTAGAGAGCTGGATTGCTCTGAATTCTAATAAAAGGTATCAAGGACAAGGGGTTCTTCCCCCAAGCAAAGGCTCACCCAGACTGGATTCTGTTTATACTATAGATAGAAATTAGGTCTCCCAATTGGGTGAGGACTCCCATATGCCCTGTGGGTTAGAGGAAAATCTCATCACACAGCCATGACCTTTAGAGATTTACTGACCTTTTCTGGAGTTGGGTTTTAACGGAAATTAAAAGAAAAGAAATCACAGATTAAAACTTGGTTATTAATATAATAATTAATTATTCATCTATGAGAGAAGTACTACTTCAGATCATTTACCAATTGATTTACTTCTTTTCATGCAAAAGAATTCTTGTGGCCCTTTCAGCATCAAATTTGGTTTGAAAGAATAGCAACTTACAAGTTCCTGAAAAAAAGAAAAAAAAAAGCACTCTTTCTTCCTTCTATCAGTTCCCACCTTTTCCCTAAGACCTGTACATACAAGAACTCCATAATGAAAGGATCATACCTTAAGGACTACCTGTACCATAAGATTGAGGAATGCCCTCTCCCATACTATAGTAAAGTACTCTTGGTCTCTGGAGAGACCAAAAATCTTTCCCTAAAACCCTGCAGTTTAGAGCCACATATCTCACAATACTGTTAAAATTGAAGGTCTGGATTTGCACATTCACATCAAGGATGTCTTTACTACTTGCTGCTATATACATCTAACTCCAGAGTAATTCAGGATCTTGCCTGTTTCTCTACTACTGCCATGCCACTGTGGCCATTTTTGCTTTGTAATTCCTTGTATGGCCCAGGCACTCCTTGTCATTTTGCTTCTATGTCCATCCACTGTCATCTGTAGGTGCTTATGGCTCCCTGGAACAATCGTTCTTTTGTAGGGGTCATGTTGGACCGTAACTTTGGGCCCTAGGCCAGCCTATGAAAATTTGTAAAATCATTGATATAAGCATATTCAGACATGCTAAGGCCACAGGAGGGATTCTTCCCAAGTAATTATTCCTTGAATCCCAAAATCACATTGATGTCCTAACTATTTCTGTTTTCAGTAGATCCTGTGGCTAGACTACTTTCTAAAATGATACTGTTTCTAACAACCTCTGCATTTTTATAGTAATCATAACACTCCTAATATGGCTTAGAACCAGAATTATGGCTTTTAAACTTTCTTCCTCTTTACCCTAATAGCCAACTAGTTACCCTTGCTTCTTGGCCCTCCTGCTTTGGTGAAATAAAGTTTTGATTCAAAGAGAATCCTGTGTAAGTGTTCTCATTTTGACTCTGAACTAAATGCTCTCTGGAATCTTTAAAACTCATGGTCCTTATCCCCAAATCTAGGTATTACTCTGGAAACCTGAGAATTCTCCACAGGATCAGGTGGCTTATTCAACACAGTAGTCATACTGTTTTCTTTCCTAAATACTTTCCCTAGGACTAGACATGATTTTTTGATATATCAAATCTGAGGTGCTCGTGGTCATATACTCTAAAATGGAGATGTGGATCTAAAGTTTGGCAGGAAGGTCAGGGTTGAAGATAAAAATTTGAGAATCATCTGCATAAATGTGATGGTTAAAGCCATGAGAATTAATGAGATGACCAAGGCAAGGAACAGAGAAAAAGAAAAAAGAGAAGAGGAGCAGGGACAAAGCTTTGCAAAATTGTCATTTTAAGAGACCAAAAATAAAGAACTCGTGGAAGAATTAGAGAAGGAGGCATTAGAGATTCAAGAGAAAAAAAAAACTAGGACCATATCTTATCTCTGATGCTAAGAAAAGCCAGAATATTTAGTGTCAGCAATGTCCAGTGCTACAGGGAGGTCAAGGAAGAGTCATAAAAATGCAACTGGATTTATAAATCAGGTAGTCATTGGTGATATTTAGAAGATTTGTCTGTTTTCTTTAAATACAAGTAATAATTCTGAGAGAAGTTTCCTAATATTGTGGATAGAGATCTGACCTTAGAACCAGGAACACAAGGGTTCAAATCTTTGATGTATCTTTGATACAGGTTAACTGTGTAACTAAGCAAATCATTTCTTCTTGGTGCCTGGGGAAATTTTCTAAGGACTATAAATTACAGAGGTTTGAATATATACTAATAGAGAGCTCATGGCTTCTTATACCATTAAAATCACGAGCTACAGACCTACAACCTGGGAATAATAACTTTGCTGGAGAGCAATCTACAAACCTATGAATACCGAGTTAAGGACTTGAGAAAGCAAAGGTACAAACTGCAAAGATGGAGGCTAAAAGTTATCTGACCCCTAACTCTTCAGACATGTTAAAGAGAAGAACAGTGTCTGGCATATAGTAGGTACTTAATAAATGTTGATTGATGGACCTAAGGTAATGAAACTTTACCGACAATTCAGGCCAGAGTCATGGGAGTTGTAAAGCATTTTCTCATTTCAACTCAAATAGTAGGCCTTGGAAAGTGATTACTGAGGCAGAAGTGAAGCAATTCAAAAGGAAGCCTTGACCTAAAAATGCCTTTGGCACACGGATGGCTGGTTGTTTGGCTGGCTGGTGGAGTTCATTAAGGTATACAAATAGGGACTTTAAACTTGTTTTTTCAGGCAAATATATATTGAATGCTAAATAATAAATGACTTTTTATTCATAAAATAAAAGAAATTAAAGCCAAAATTTGTTTTTAAAATGAAAGGAAAAAAAAGTGAAAGATGCAATTTACAGAAGAACCAGAAGGTGGCAATACAACAGAGACCACGGCTCCGGATGACTGAAGAAGCTCACAAATGGTTTAGTAGAAAGCCAGTAGATCTTCATCTTCAGAACAGCAGAAGACAATACCAAACCAGATGGTTTCATGGCAGCTTCAGAGTTAGAAGAGCTAGCTAGCTTATCCTAAGTGTGCAGTCAATGCCTCAAACACTTACTAGCTATGTAACCTTGGACAGATCAACCACTTTTTGCCTTAGTTTCCTCAATTGTAAAATACTGTCTTCTTCCCAGGATGGCTGTGAAGATTAAATGAGATATTTGTAAAGTGTTTGGCACAGTGTCTAGCACATAAAGAGTTACTATTTAAATGCTATTTGCTTATAATTATTATTTTTCTTGCTATTCTAATTAAATATTCTTTTTACTTTGAATTAATGTTTTCTCTGGGTTGGTCTAGTCAAAGTCAGCCTTATGAGCTATATTTTCTATGGATGCTGACCCATATCTTGAAAGCTTTCATGTTTGAAGAGGTATGTGATACTCCTAGAAGGTCTGAGGACTCTTGGATTAAATGTCTCAGTCTCACATACAATACCCTCTAGATGCAGGGTCTGCTAGTCATCTCTTGCACTAAATAGATGTAAATATCAGTTTTAAATAATGGACCTAGACAGAAAACAAACAAGAAACTTAAAATGTGGAAACACAAGTTATTAAAAAGATACTGCTTGTGCCTACAAGCAGCTGCTGAACATGTTTTCTGCCCCCAGAAGCTACCTGTGCTTTTCCAGGATGCTCCTCAGCTTTAAAGAGTCAACTAAAGCTGGCAATGTTGATTCATTTTAATGAATTCTCCAGCTTGGTTCAGCATTGGGTCTGTGCCAAACTAAATTAGGGATTTCCCTGTGATGTGTTGTCCTTGTAGCATACCCAAAAGTGTGAGTACCCACCTTCTTAACATGCACTTTGTAACCACACTCTATATTACATTCTTGAGTACTGAGGCTTCATAATGCTGTTGCATGGTTGCAGGGAGTACTACAGGCACTCAATATCAGCTGGAGCTCATAAAAGACATAGAATAGACACCATCTCCTTAGAGTTGAATGACTCTGAGCAGATAACACAGAACTGTTACAGTTGTCCCAGTCACTGTTACTTGCTAGCTATGTAACCTTGGACAAATCAACCACTTTTTGCCTTAATTTCTTTGGTTGTAAAATGAAGAAAATAATAGTCTTCTTCCCAGGATGGTTGTGAAGAGTAAATGAGATATTTGTAAAGTGTTGTTTAGAGCTGGAAGGAAATTTAGAATTCACCTTGCCCAATCCTTCAATTTACTGGGGAGGAATCTTGGTAGAGTTGATAAGCAACTTGTTCAAGATCACATAGGGGATACTCCAGCAAGCATTTAAGTGTCTGGAATGGGCCAGGGACTATGCCCTAGGGATACAAAGAAAGGCAAAAATAAAGCAAAAACCCCTGAGTCTCTGCATTTTAATAAGGGACATAATATGTAAATAACTAAGTATACACAAAATATGTACATAGTTGTTGAATCTAGTCTGACTATGATTCCATTTGAGGTTTTCTTTGGCAGAGATGCTGGAGTGGTTTGCCATTTCCTTCTTCAGCTCATCTTATAGTTAAGGAAACTGAGGCAAATTGGTTAAATGACTTGCAGAGAGGGGGTCACACAGCTAGTAAGTGTCTGAGCTAGATTTGAACTCAAGAAACTGATGAGTTTTCTGATTCCAGGCCAGACACTCCTATCTGCTTTGCCAACTAGCTATTCATATAAATAATAGGTGACAGTAATGAAAAGGGGGAAGTTTGGGGTAGGAACTGGGAAAAGCTATTTGAGCTGAGTCTTGAAGTCAGGGAAATGAAGAAGCAGAGATGAGTAGCTAGGGCAAGTATAACGGTCAGGGCAAAGAGACAGTGTTCAAATAATTCCAAATTGAACAATGTAGCTTAATCCTAAAAAGTAGCAAAGCTGGGATTGGAACCCAATGTTCTCTGCCTTTAAAATCATTGCTTTTTCCACACTCTACTAAGGAAGCCCAAACCCAAGCAGATATTGACCCAGAAATGCAAAGCACAGGACGTCACGAAGTATCAAAGAGGTGGGGGTGGGAGGAGGAGGGAAAAGAGAGAAGGGAAGCGGGACCGTTTTGCTTAGCTTTGATTAGCCCTCTTTCCCCGCAGTCTCAGATGCAATACTGCTTTTCTTTGTATTTTTTTTTCTTTTTTTGCAATAGAGGGGAGGGGTCCCTCTAGTGACAGTCTCAGGGTTGAAGTAATGAATAGCATCTTTGCTTGGAAATATCCCCGGAGGCATTCTTCACGTAACTATTCTAGTGTTACAGCGTTGCCCTGAGGATCCACCTGGGGAGATTAGGTTTTTAAGGAGGGGAATGTCTTTTGCATCCCTTGCTGTACTTCCTGAGGTCCACTGGAAGGGAACGAACGGGACATATTCCTCAGAAATTTACTCATTTTTCTGGAGCCTAAAGCCATTTTCTTCCTTAAAGTGTTTAGATTTTGGAAGTGATAGAATAGGCTACTTGACTATGGAGAGTGGCCGCACAAGGATTTTAACATAAGAGATCCCAGAAAACGAATAAGCAACTTTGTCCCAAAGGTTTAGGTTCAAAATAGCAAAATAAACAACAACAAAAAAAGGAAACTCGAAGAGTACATTTATAATGACCTAGTGTGACCCAAAAGAAGACATGAGAACATTTGAAATCCCGCTTGCAGGAACTTTGGGTGTGGGACTTGCTCCCCACCCCCACCTCCCAACCCCGCGCTTCTTTGTTTTTGTTGTTTTAAATTCTTTGTTACAAAAAAATAACTCTCTGGACCAGGAAGGGATATGTTTAAAAAGGAAAGTGATGTGCAAGCAAAAAGCTACCACTTTTTGAATTTTTAGGAAGAAAAGCTCTGGATTCGGAGAATTGTGTTTTAATGCAAGAGAAGCCATTCAGTAATAACAGACATAGATAACAAATTTAAGATCGGCACCCTCAGTAATATATACTGTGAAATGTTAAGGAAAACTCCGAGGCTGGAGCGTGATTGAGCCGCGCCCCTGCCGCTCCCCCACAGCCAAGAATCGATTTTTTTTTCCTTTTCTGTCAGTTAAAGAAAAATAAACGCACACATGTTTAACACACCCAAGGCTTTATTTTGTGCTGTTAATTCCCCATTCTGGTGGACAGCAACCCAGGGGGCGCCATTTCCAAACTTAAACTGCCCAGAAAGCGTAGCCAAACTACTGTTTCTTGGCGATCAGAGGAGCGCGTCCGATGTCTACTTTGTGCGAACGGACAGATTGTATGTGCGCGCCACCTGATCTACTCAAATGCTGAAAACTGCCCTCCAGAAAGAGGAAAGGCCCTGGAAACGGGGGGAACTAGCCTGGAGGGAGCTCAGCCTCGCCAGGCTCTGGGACTGAGCGGCCAGGAGAGCCCCCACGCCCCGTGACCCCCGTTCGTTGGCGCTATTGTTTCGCCTCCCCCGGGGGCTCTCTGCGGACTCCGGAGCGGGAGCAGCGCTGGGAGGGTACGCCGTGGGCCTCCTTTGGGGCCCCCGCCCCTCTTCTCTTCCCGAAGTTCTCTCGGGAGATCCGCCTTCCCAGGGCTTTGTGAAGTGTCTTCGGTCACTATGGAAACCAAAAGGGAGCTAGGGAAGAGGGGCGTGGGCTGTGCCGTCGGTTCCTTCTGCGGCTCTCGCTTGTCTCCTTTCCCGGCTCTGTAGCCAGGCCTGACGGGAGTCGTAGTCCGCAGCCTGGCAGCTCGAGGACTATAAGATTGGAAGAGCCCCTAAAAGCCTTCTACTCTAGAGCGAGGATCCTCGTCGGCGGGGTACAGAGGGGGAGGGGGGCGGAGCCAAGCGCTTAGTGATTGGCTAAAGCTGATCCCTCTGTGCCCTCGTCCCCGCCCCCATTCGCGGCTCCCCGCTCGCATTACTCTTCCCCCCGCCCCAGCGGCTCCTCCCTCCCCCCGCCCCCGCCCCACTCGATTGCCCTCCCAGAGCTCTCGGTTAGTGTGCTGGGGTTACCGAGCGCAGCGCGCGGCCACGGCGGAGCCGGATCGCGGCGACAGCGGCAGCAGCAGCGGCAGCAGCAGCGGCAGCAGCCGCCTTTCCCGCTCAGAGCATCCGCGGCCCCAGCCCGGCCACGGCCCTGAAGGAGGTCACAGCTCCAGGAGGACGGAGGAGGACGCGGGAGTTTGCGGCGGCAGCAGCCAGGCAAAGTGGGTGATGGCATAGTGGGCAGTGGGCTTCTCCCCAAATGACAGCAGCGGCGTCATCTGCCCCCTTGTTACCTCGGCGAAGCCTTACAAAAGGGCGTGGGAGGGATGGGGAGGAAACAATCCCCGAACGCACCAGGAGGGAGGTAACTTCCCCCACCCCGATTCCTAAAGGGGGCAGAGGAGATAGGGTGGGAGTGGGCATTCCATCCCCCTCCCCCACTCCCAGCACTGCCGCCACCCTCTCTCACACGCACTAGAGGCGGGAGACCCGAGGTCAGAGGGCCTGGTCTGGGTGACCTCTGGTCTGGGTGACCTCTGGTCTGGGCTCCCGAGGAGAGGAGGGGGCTGGTGCAGGCGGAGACTGGCTGCAGCGGGAGCTGTGGTGGAGATGGGTTTCGGGGAGGGGGCTTGGCGTGGGAGGAAGAGGGGCAGTTTGTGTTGAGATATGCTGAGGGCGGGTTGCTGCAGGCAGAGGGGCTCAGGCCTGGGGCGGGGGGAATCGGGCCTGGAGATGCATGAATCCCACTTTGGTCCCTTCCAGCCTCTTGGAGGTCTCCGGTTGCACGCTCCCTCCACCCCCGCAGCCTCTGTGTCCCTCGGCCCGATTGTGGCCCCGAGACTCGGGATTTCAGCGGCGGACTGAGGGCTATTCTTTTCCAACCTAGTCCCCGCGCTGCGTCGGGGAGAGGGCGCGGCAGTACCGCATGCCTCCGCCACCTGCCCAGAGCCACAAAGAGACCGCTCGCCACCGCGAGCTCTAAGCTGCCTGGACGTATTATTCAGCTCCCCGAGGCTTTCGGGCAGTGTATTCTGGAAAGGGAGAACGCTCCACCTTGCAAGCTTTGGGGAGCGAGGTGGCGTGGATCCTTTGGGGCTGGGCTCTTGAAGAAGCTGAGGGTGGAAGGGCGGGGTGGGGGGAATAGAGGAGGGGGTTGTTGTTCAGAGAGACGGGAGCTTGGATTTCAGGAGAGAGAAGGGTGGAGGCAGGATACTGGGTGGGGTGGGTAGTGCTTTTGGTGTGTGGGGAAGAAAAAGATCTCTGAAAGTGGGAGTTCCGATGAACAGCATTTCATCTGTGTGGGTATGCGTAATCTGGGAAGAAGTCTGAGCAGGGCATGATTGTAGGTTGGTTGGGTGTAAGGGAGATAGATGCCGGGGACTAGAGAAAGGTAAGATTAAAATCTGAGCCAGATGGAGCATTGTTTCAAAGCTTAAGCCCGGGGGAGGGAGATCCCCACACATTTAGGGAAAACCCAACGGATCCCCAGTCCACCCACCTTTTCCTCGTGGAAGCTCGGAGGCTGTCACAACAGCAGACCTGCCTGAGAATGGCCTGAGATTGTTTTTGATTTTCCAATTTGTAAAATGGGGAAACAAGTACTGCAGTCTTTCAGATAATCAAGGGTAGGAGAGGGTACCCCCTTTTCCAAAGCCCATCTCACGCCCTGGGGGAAAAGGTTCTAATTCTTCCTTCTTGTTGAAATGAAAATTTTACTTAAGCTATCTGGTGAATATTTTGCTAGTGTCCTCCTGCCGGTGTCATCGAAAACAAGGTCTCCCATCGGACACATTGTTGAATCCTGTCTGGTGTGGTGAATTATGCGCTGCTCCAGCCTGCCTGAATTTACAGACCTCGGCTACTTGCGCTGTCCCCACCCCCGTAGTGCTTCTGTCTGTGGACAATCTATCTTGCTCTGTGGCGAGGTCGACATCAGGCGTTCTAGTCGTAGCCGCGTCTGTCTTCTTCGGGAGCCCCTTCTGTGCCAACCCCTAGTGCAAGAATGAAATATTCTTGCGGTGGCTTTCGCTCAAAAGACGGGGCTTTGTCTCCCGAGCGGTCTGGCACGACTGGTTACATGTGCATGTGTAAAAGGGAAGTCGTCATGGTCGGGGATGCTTCTGGTGAAATTTGGAGCTAAGCTGCTGTAAAAATCATGTCGGGGGGTAGAGCTGACTCTCATTTCTTAGTGGTATAACGGGGAAGAGGGATGGGCTCGGGTCGGTTGCCAAATGACCACACCCAGTCTGTCGGTTCCGATCTCACGTATTGTCTCCCGACCTAAATTAGGACATCGATGGCCAGGATCGGGGAAAAGATTTTTTTTTTTCCCCCGATGGAAGCATAAAATAATCAGGAATTTGGCAGAGTTCTCTATTCTTTCCTATTAGTTCGATCCATAGATATCGATGTTGTCAGAGCTGCAATTGAAATTCATGTCTCGGTTATAACTTGATACATAGAATCATGGAGATAAGGGCCTTAGAGAGACACTTTAGTCCAAGCTGCTCATTTTATTAATGAAGCAGCAGTTGAGGCCCAGAGAGTTACACAAGTAGCGAGTGACAAAGCTAGGTTTTGAACCCGTGTCTTTTGACTGTGAATCCCCCTGAACACCACATGTGCCTCATCTGACAACCAGTGTTTTTGCCTTGTTTGTTTAAGATGTTTAGCTAATTAATAACAAAGTTAGAGATGATGCTTATTTAAAATTAACAAACAAGCCTCCATTAAGCATCTATTATGTGCCAAGCACTGTGGAGGGATTGGCATTTTTAAAATTAAGTGAAAAGCAGTTTGGTTCCAAGATATCTTTAAGAGAATAACAGCTGAACCGGAGCTGTGATAGAGATAAATAATGTGATTTGATCATGCTCCAAAAGAAAACACTAATTAGTTTTAAGTTTGGCCTTCCATTAACTAATGAAATTTTCCTCTCCTCTCCCAAGCATTCACACGGAGTATGAATTTTCCTTTTAATTTTTAAAATACCGAATTTAACAAATAACAAATTTTCTCACATGAGATTTCCTCATACAGTAGAACAGAAATAAGATTGTGCATGAAGTGCAGGTTTCTGTTGTGCACAGCTACCTTTTGTTTAAAAAAAAAAAAGTGTATATTAAATACAACCTGTAGCTTTTAATGCTGTTTTATTTGGGCTGTTTTCTGTCCTTCCTTCTGTTCTCTTGTCTTCATTTTGAAAGATGATGTCTCACTGATCTTCTTTTGAGTACAAATTCCCTAAGATTCTGATATGTTTTACCATATTATAATTAAGAAACACCTATTTTTTTTTTTTACAGAAAATACTTAGTGGGTGTATTACCCCATAAAGCAGCAAGGAATTTTTTTGAGTTTGTGGATATGAATCATTTTTAAGTAATTAAAATATTCTATTTAACTTTTAATCTCCCAATTTCAGAATCCTGTTTTAGGACTCACTATGAATATTGTTAGCCATCTGATTTTTTTTTTAAAACCCAATAAAATTTGTAAGAAGGGGATGGCCAGAATAACATTTTAAATACATAGTAAACCATAGGGCAAAATTTGTGGGAAGATAATAGGAGAATCCAATAAAAGCAGCAAACCCAAACTCTTGACCATTGAAATTTCTTTATCTTATTATATAAATGGATAAGTTTTTCGGCTCTTACGTGGAGAATTGTTACAAAGAATTTGTGTTTTAGAATAGAATCATTTTTGTAATCTACATGACTTTGTAGGGATTTTTTTAACTGCTTTTAATTCTTCCACTATTTTGGTATACTTCACAAACATCTCCCTGATTCTCAAGTTTGATGCACCTTGAGAGGTGGTTGAAGGAATTAAATGAAAGATATTTAGTCTGGAGGAAAGGAGACCTGGGGGAGGGAGGAGAAAGAGAGGAGGAAACATGGGGAGGATATCATAACTGCCTGCAAGTATTTGAATAACTGTTATGTGGAACGACTTTGAATTGGTTTTCTTGACACCAGAGAGCTGAAGATAGGAGTCATAGGTAGAAATTTCAAAGAGCTATATTTAGGCTTATTATAAGGAGAAAAACTTCTTAATAATTATTGATGCCCAAAGTATAGTGAACAACCTTGGAAATTGGAGATCTTTAAGATCTGTTTTTTTGCCCATTTGCCAGATCATTTCTCATGATGAGATTATTGATTCTTCCCTCTGTGGTAGCAGTGTTAATGGTGGTAAGGTAGATGAAATCTACCAGCTTATCCAGACCACACTAGCATGTAGGCAGAGTATAGGGAGTAGCAATTGCCTCCCAGCCAGTCCCCATTATACATAAATGTAACTATTTTGGTCTGCTGCATCTCTATCCAAACTTGGATGTTCATGACCCAAAAAAATGAGGAATAAAGATAACAGAGCAGAGCAATTATGTTCCATTGGTGGTATTCTTAGCTTTTCCTGCACATGTACACACCTTGTCAGGGAGCAATGGGTAGAAGAATCCTTATGCCACCGATTGGCATAAGTCTTGGAAACAGCTACCTCACATTCTCCATTGCTGGATTCCAGTTTCTTAACTCTTGTTTAGATTTTTCTAAAAGGAAAGAGATTGAGTCTATATTCTATAAGTATTTATTAGGAAATCAAGAAAATAAATTCATGTTAATATTTATTGAATTAATTGGAAAAGCAGCATTCTACATTAGAAAGAACAATGGATTTAGAGTTGGAACCTCAAATTCTACTTCTGTTATTTAGTACCTTGTGAACTTGGGCAAATCTCTTCATTGGTTTGGTTATGTTTTCTTATCTATAAAATGGGGTGGGTTGGATTGGTGTCCAAGATCCTTTCTAGCTCTAAATCCATGATGTTATATGTATATTTGTATGGAAGAGGCAACAAGGTATTATGAGAGAGTGTTCAATGTGGCTGAGGAAAGACTTGGGCTTTGTGATTCTGAGCAAGAAATATAATCTTGATTCAGGCAATTCCCTTGAATTTAGTTTCTAAGTCATAAATGGGTTGCAATTTGTGTTGAGAGTTCTCACACCATGAAGTTGTATAATGATAAAATAACCGATGTATAGAATGGACTATCCAAATAAAACTATGTATGAAGTACAATGTTAGCTGCATCAGTGTTTAGGAACCAGTCCATATCGGTGCTCAAAAGCCTGATTTATTAAATTTTTAGTAGGAGCATCTCAGAAATTTGTCAATAATGCTACAAACCAGGATTTAATCTATTGTTTTGTCTAATAAAGTAATGGAGTAAGGTTGAAAATATGCCCACCCCAACAAATCATTAAACATTTACAAGCATTCTCTGGCTAGATTTCTTTCTTGCTGCTTGTGCATTCTATTAGAAATGGAATATCTGGAAAGTGCTTTATAAAAGCTAGCTGCTATTATTATTAATAAAGCTGTTCATGCTATGTTGAAAGTTCACTTAATATTTAAAAAGTATTTTGATCAGGTTACATTTGTGAGTTGGGCTTATGGTACCTCTAAGAGTCTTCAACTGGGATTCTTATGCAAACTCTGGATTTCAGTCTGCCAGGTTATGGGTTTCAAAACCATATCCACCTAGGCCCAGGAACAAAACAGTACAAATAGATAGGGGAACAGTTTAACTGGCTATTTTGGAGCTAAGTACTTCCAAGCCTTCCTGAGGCTGAGGTATACCACCTGGCTATACTTGCAAATGTGGTGGTGTGCTAGAGACCCATCCATTAGCCTTATTGGATGGAGTACTATAGCGTCTATAAAGAGGGGAGCCTCCAGAAGGGCGTTTATGTTTTTGTCTCTGGCATATAATAGGTGTGGACTCATTTGATTGGTGAGGAGCCTGGGTAGGGATCCTCCCCCTATTGAATTGCATATTTAAATGTTGAGTGTGATGAACTAATATTAAGAATGAGTTACGTTTTTGGACTTGGTCAATAAGGGGATTTGTTTGGCCTGAACAGTACTTATCTATTAAAAAGGTGGGTTTGGGGATTTTTTGAGGGAATTTTGGTCTTTAGTTTTTTTGGAGGGTGTGAGTGGGAAGAGGAGGAACAGGAGATGTGGGGAGAGAAAAAAAAATTCTTGATAACTGAAAAAAAAAACTTTTAATATTTGAGAGAAGTAAAAAAAAAAATTAATCTTTATCAACCCAGGAGTAGCAGGATGTATGTGATAAGCGTTCTGATTTGCAAATCTATTTGTTTTATAACTTGGTATATTAGTAAGTTGAGATAAAGAGGAGAGAATGTAAGTAGGGGCTTGGTGTGAAGTTTTAGCAAAAATTCATAGATTCTGAGAACTGCAAACTCAAGAGATTTCAGAAGTCTGTCTTCCAGCCTAGCCTTTGCTTGTGCAAAAACACCTCTCATAAAACATCTTGGTAGACAAAGATCCTAGAGAACTCCAAAAAAAGAGACTTGCCACCAGTCTCCCAAGGCAAAGAGCTAGTACCTGATAGTTAAACGTGGTTATATAGGGCCCTCCCGACCTGGAATTCTGAGGCCTCGGACTGTTTAGATGCATGTATCTGATCGGGGGAATGGGCTAAAAAAGGAAACAAAGGAAAATCAAAATTTGGAAACAAAAGAAATTAAAAAGAGACTGTCATCATAAATAATTGCTGAAAATGTTTTCTTGGCTCCAGAAGGTACCTTTTCCTTCCCAGAAGCCCTTCCACAAAAACCTTAAAGAGCCAACTAAAACTGGCACAGTTGGTTTGGCTTAGGGCATTTTTCAGGTGAGTTCATGCTATGCTTGTTTAGGGATTTCCCCCAAGTCTATTGCACCTGTAGCAAACCCACGAGTGTGCATACGCAACTTTTAACACACACTTAAAATTACATTCCATCCACAATTCCTGAGTACCTCATGAGGCAGACCTATTACCTAACAGCTACAATGGTTAAGAAAATGCTCATGTAGTTGTGGAACTATGTAAAGAATAATTGTACTCGTTTAACATAGATTAGATTACTTGCTGTCTAGGGGAGGGGGAGAGGGGAAGGGAGGGAGAAAAAAATTTTTGGAACACAAGGTTTTGCAAAGCTGAATGTTGAAAACTATGCATGTGTTTTGAAAATTAAAAGCTTTAACAAAAAAAAGAAATTGCTTATGATTGTTTCTTGGTAATTTCCTTATAGGGCTTCTGACCCTCCAAAGCCAAGGAAAATAAGCTTAATATGCATGATATTAAAATGCATTGATGCATATTTGCTATCATGAAGAATATAGATTCACTTTGGAATTTGCTTTCAACTTGCCTCCTGGGTATTATTTTGGTGCTATTCAAGCACACTGGGGGCGGGGCTTATTTCCTCCCTTTGGGCATCTATCCATGTTTTATTCCCCCCAGGAAATTCTGGGTTCATCATATCTCACAGTGGATTTTTATTCAAGACAGGTTTTGCATCCTCTTTCTTGTTGCTTGCTTTTTGATGATTTCTCTTATGAGCACATCAACCAGATTTGGAAAGGAAAAAGACAATAAAATTAAATATTACCGGCCATTTTGCTATGTCATACTCTTTGACAAATAGTTTTAGTGTCAAAGGTTAAACTTATCATTCCAGAATAAATTTTGGGAATGTGTCACCCTTATTGTCTTGATTTAGGAAGCATTGTTCCTGGAGGAAAGAACACTGTCTCTGAAAACAAAAGCTGCAAGTTTCAAATCCCCTCTCTGATATTTATGACTCTGGGCAAATTATTTAACCTCCTTGTACCTCAGTTTCCTCAAATGTAAAATGAGAAGGTTGGTTAGGTGGCCTCTAAAATCTTTCCTAGATCTAGATCTCTGATTCTGTGAATCCATAATCTATAGTTCTCCTGTACTCTCTAAAACTAATTATTAAATGAATTAAAATCAAAAATTACTAAAATTAAATTAAAAATTAAAAATACCTAATAGTTTTTGTTGTTTAGTTGTCTCCAATTCTTTGTAACCCATTGGGCTTTTCTTGGCAAAGATACTGAAGGAGTTTGCCACTTCCTTCTCTAGCTCATTTTAAACATGAGGAAAGTGGTTTAAGTGACTTACCCAGGATCACACAGCTAGTAAGTGTCTGAAGTTGGATTTGAACTTCAGATTCCAGGACCAGTGCTCAATCTGCTTTGCCACCTAGCTGTGCCCCTTTTTTTTGTTGTGTTTTGTTTTTGTTTATATGGAGGAATATGGAAGCACTGGCAAATATCATAAATCTCTCAGTAACCCCAGCCAGTTCTGTAAATTACTGAGTTGTTGTACATCTGTGTAGGAAGTTCCCATACATGGAAGTATGGAGGTTCCCATACATACCTACAGTGAATAAATCAATATTTTGGACACCACCTCCCTCCAAATTTCTTTGATAATTTTAAGAAAATTGCCCCCTTTCATCTAATTCCAGATAGAATGGGCTCTTTCCTCTTTTTTTCCTGTAATTAATTTTTGAGATTTTTTTTTCCAACTTTACACCTGAAGCCTTGAGAGGGAGGGAGAGATCTGTGTTATAATTAGCATCCTCACAAATATAGGTAGACCAGAACATAAGGAGAAGTTTCTAGTTGTGAACATCATCACTGGATACTCTTTATGTAAACCAGCAATACAAGGAACATTAACTGATTCTGGGGTCAGAGGACCTAGATTCAAATCCTGTCTTTGACATTTTATACTTTTGTGACTCTGAACAGTTCACTTAACCTCACAGGACCTCATTTTCCTCATCTGTAAAGAAAGAATGTTCAACTAGCTGGCCTATGATGCCATTTCCAGCTCTAATCTATGGATCAGCTAATAGGAAATAATATACATATAGATTTCTTTTTTTTTTCTTTTTAAATTTAGGACATAATTGAATAGATGTCATAGGTCAGAGAAAAAAATAATGAATTTTCCAAGATTTGGAAAGCAATTTTTTCTGATTGAATCTGTCCATATTTATGTTTTTGTGTGTATGTTCTGGGACACATCAAACTTGTTTTTGTCATTTGAGATTTAGTAACTAGGTATCTACAAGAGATTGGCAACAGAAGAATAATTAGTTTAAACGTGTAATTCAGTAGGGATAAAAGTCTCCAACATAGAGTCCCATGGAACCAAACTTGATTGTTTAGAATTTTTTTCAAGTAAAAAAAAAGTTGAAGCCTTGGTATTATTATGAGGAAAAAATTGATAATTATGTAGTAAATAAGACAAATATAAAGAGGGATACTTTGCTCTAAAAAATAAATTTCTTGTGGAGATAGTAGTTTCAAATTCTCTGGTATAGTAGATAGAACATTGGACCTGAGTCAGAAAGACTGGGATTCATGTCTTGCCTTAGAGCTAGGTGATTCTAAGCAGGTCACTTAACTCCTGTAATCTCAATTTCTTCATCCTTAAAATGAAGGGTTGAACAAGACTCTGAGGTCATCCTTAGCTCTAAATCAGTGATCTTATGACCTGGATTCAAAACTTGCTTCTTGACATTTACTAGTTATGTGATCCCATGGCAAATCAACCTTGCTGAGTGAGACGCACTCAGTTTTCTCATCTGCAAAAGTGGAGGTAGAAAACTAGCACCTGACTTACCAGATTGTTGTAAAAAAGAGATGAAGTCATATGGAATGTGCTGAGCAAGATTTAGGTGCTATATAAATGTAAATTATTATTACTATCAGAGTAATAGTATTTTAGTAGGAAATTCATTAGAACTCCCATTTATAGCATAAAATTAGCTGGATTTCATTCCTAGCCTTTTTTTTAAAAGTTGACTGACTCAGCCACAAAATACTTTGTCTCTCATAATTCCCTGTCCCATGTTACTCAATTTTTTATGTCTCATCTCAATTCCTCAATCTAAACATCCATATAACATGAACTCTCTCATCAAATATAGGTGAATTTCATTCCAGCCTCCAACATAAGAGTACAAAAATAGTTTTTCCATTCCTCAGTTAACCCTTATTAGAAGGTGGCAGCAATGAGGAAGACCCCATGAAGCAAAAGCAATAATAATGATGGTAATAACTTGATATGTATATAGAATTTTTGAGGTAACAAAGCACTTTGTACTTTTTATTGTTGCATTAGATACAGATAATTGCCCATCTTGCTTTTTCTAAGTAGAAAGCTTATGGTGATGTAGTAGAAAGAACATTGTATTTGGATTCATATATAAATAGTAGCTCTACAATTTGCAGCCTGTGTGACTTTGGGGCAAGTCTCATCAATTTATGAAATTTATTTTCTTCAACTTTATAGTAGGAGTTTAGAGGTGATGGAATCTCTAAGATGTAGTGATGATTATGTAAGTAGCTTTTGGCGGCTGGGGGGGGAGGGGGGAGGTGAACGTGTGCTTGGTGCTTTTTAAGTTTAATATAGATGTTAACATTTTCTCCATCACTTAAGTTAGGACAATCAAAAAAAATCAATAAATTAAATGCCAATTTGTATGTTTATATATTTCCAAGATGTAGATGCTTAAATAGAAAATTTAACTAATGGCTTTCATGAGCTCATTTGAGCTTACTCTGGTATGCCCTTCCCACTATGAGTCTCCGGGAGTCTGAGGTGATTTATATAACATTATACAACTTCTAAGTGAGAGAGCTCAGACTCAAACCTAGGACTTCTGACAATGAGGGCAACATTCTTTTCATTCTACTTAAGCTTCCCTATTCCCTTAAGCACTTATTCTTTTCCCCTCCTTTTTTCTTTTTAACTTGACTTGCCCAGATCACACAGGTAGTAAGTGTCTTAGACCACATTTAAACTCAAGTGCTCCTGACTTCAGGATTGGTTCTCTATCCACCATATCCCTTAACTGCTCCCTCAGTTACCCATTCTTGAAAGACTTTGGAAGAACATCAGAAAGTAATATTTCCTATTCTTTATTCACTACTATTAGAATGACATACTGTGATAATTGTAGAAATATGCATAGAAGAATTGCACATGTTTAACATATATTGGATTACTTGGCATCTAGGGGAGGGGATGGGAAAAAAGAGGAAAAAAATTTGGAACACAAGGTTTTGTAAAGGTGAATACTGAAAATTACCTATGTGTATGTTTTGAAAATAAAAAGCTTTAATTAAAAAAAAAGATTTACCAAAAAAAAAATGACTTATGCTGGTCACCATTCAAAGTATCTTTTGCCTCTGAGAACTTGGCTATACTGACTTAATAAGGGATCATCTAGGCCCTTTGGACCTAGAATGGCACTCCTCATTCTCCAAGTCATTAGTTATCCTTGGGTCATTCATGGTGATAATTTTATTATTATTGTTATCTTAGGGTGACTGTAACTATGATTTCATTGATACACACACACACACACACACATACATATACATAATTTATATTCTTGTGGAGCCTGGGTCACATAGCCAATTTTTATCAGAAACAAGACTGAAATCTAGGTTTTCCAGACACTGAGGCTTGCCTTTCTTTTTACCACATCACACTACCTCTACTAAATGTTGTTTCCAAGATTCTTTCTCCAGTATCAAACAGAAAAAAAGAATATTTGTATTTGTGTTCAATAATGGTAAAATATAATGAATAAAAATGTTCTGACTTTCTCCAGTTAAATATATAGTTTCTTAAATGCGCTTCTCAGGTTTGACCCTAATGTATATTCAAGGTTTTTAGATGATGTTTTCTGGCTCTTTCTTGGGTGGCATGCTGGATAGAATTCTGGATAGAAGACAACCTGAATTCAAATCCTTCTTCAGAGCTGGTTAGGTTTGTGACTTTGGGCAAACAAACTATTTGATCTTTCTCAGCTTCAGTTTCCTCAAATTTAAAATGAGGAGAATAAATAGTAACTAACTCACAAGGATGTGATTAACGCAAATGAGTTAAAAGGTTAAAGTGCTTTGCAAATCTTAAAATGCTATAAAAATATTAGCTATTACAAAGATGAGGGACCTTAATCATGTAAAATATAGCATGGAATCCTCCCCATCCTAGCTTGTAGCACATATAGTATCTTGCATTGTAGTAGCTACTCAGTAAATACTCGTTGAATTAATAATTGGGGAATGTTTTTAGATTTGTATATACTATCATTTTCCTGTTGTTCAGACTTTTGATTCTCTTTTTAAAATTAAAACTAATTAAGTCCAACTTTGGTTTAAGAAAGACTGAATGTTACTGGGGGAGGGCAAGGAGGAGAATGTCTGTGTTTTCAATTGAGCATTGTGACTAGTTTTTTTTTTCTTCCATCCACCCTTTTTCACCAGAAAGTTTCCTGTGACTGTCACTGCCTTGACTTCTCATGAATGTTTGTTTCATAAACATTCTCTGTGCACCAAGAGACAGTCCCACTATCTTTGTGTTCACCTCAGTTTCCATTTCCAAACAGCCTCTTTGTTTAACTTCAGACCCTCTATGGGCTTGCTCCAGCCTTTTAAATCTTGACTCTCTGTACTCCCTCCCATTGTCTGCTACAGGCCTTTTCTTTGTCTCTCTGCATGGTGAAAGGCACACTGTTGATGCTGAAGCCTCCTCCCTTATTGCTCCATTTGTAGCTGTATTCTTCCATCATTGATCTGAGCTAGGTCTTTCAGATTTAAAATCCCTTTGGAAGCTTGAAATTTTCCATCCTATTTCCTTTTCTCTCTTATTTCAGTGCCTCTTTAAAGTCTCTTCCGATTTATTCAAATTAGTTTGCTGTTTTTGACATGTAGATCTAAAAGGCTGTTAAAAACATGGATGTAAAAGTATGCAATATGGTGCTTACATGACTATTTTCTAGGTCCCTAAAGACTAAATTATACTTGCTAGGGATTGATCAGATTGCTTTCAACCCATTTAATGCCTTAACAAAAAAGTGTTCATTTAAGCTGTTTCTATATGAGCCCACATAGCCTATCAGTTCAGTGAAAACAATTGTCAAGTTAGTTATTGAGTACTGGAGTTAACAAAACAACCGATTGGTTGACTGAAAATGTCCAGTTGTCAATGGATTGTTATGCCTTCTGCCTCTTGCTGGAGCTCTTTGTTTTGAGAGAAAAGAAAATAGGAGGCATTGTAACTCCTGGTACATGAAGCAGAAGATCATTCTGTCGACCTCCTGGTAGCCTTAGGAAAGATTGGCAAGTGATTTTCATTCTGTAAACTATTTTGCATGTTTCCTTTTGACAGGCAGAATGGCAGTTTTGAGTTTTAATTATATTTTTTGGCTTACACATTTCCCAATTTTAAAAAGTGTCAATTTAGAATGACAAAATCCAACTTCTTTATCTTGGAGATATGATTACAAAATGAGAATCAACATGATGTGTGACCACCAGTAGGCCACTAACCTCTCAGTGGCCCAAGTGACTCTAGATAAGATTATAAATTATATATAACTATGGCTTATAAAATAGCTGCCAAGATTGAAAATTTTATCTTTGCATTCCTGGTGCTGGAAATAATGAATTCTTGGTTCATTGGTTGAGAGAACTTCTCTAGTTTGAATTCCCACACTAGTGAAATCATAGATGTGGACCCCCAAAAATGTATATCATTTTGTAGTCAGTTAACATTTAGTAAGTATGTATTATTTACCAGACAGTCTGCTAAATTCTTTTGTACTTTTGACATAGGCTTACAAGTTTACAGTTGCTTTGGAACTATTAATAACATTTCTTCCATTTATGATTTTGTTTTCAGAGAAAGGAATAATGCCTTTTTCTGAGTTTGTAGGCATTGTTTCTTCTTTCACTAATTGTTATTTTTGTTCAGATTTCAAAAAAAGTATGAAACTTTAGGAAAATGGAAAGAACTGACTGTGCAATCTAATATTACCCTCCCAACTCCAATGTAGAAAGTCAGTAATGAATCTCTGCCAGTGTTTGGCTCATCTGTTCAAAAGCATGATGGCATTTTTAATCACTTCCTTTCCAATACTATTTCTAGTCTAATAAATATAAAAGTAATGACACTTTCTTCAGGACTTAGTTCAGATTTTCTTTTGTCCATCTTCCTCCTATTAATCACTGATCTTCTGAGTGACTGAGAGCTGGCACCCTATGGATACAGGGTATGGAGGGGAGGGGAGAAAGGGGGAAAGAGAATCCTCCTTTGTCCTTCCTTCCACATTCTCTTCTTCTCTGGGTTTTTGCTTGGCCGGGGCCAGGATTAGCTGATTTACTCTTTAAGAGCATTGTCCCTGGCTCTACATAGCAGTTTAGATTAAAGGCTCCTGTAGTCAGCCTTTTGTTCATTTTTTGTTTGTTTGTTTGTTTGTTTTTATCAATTTTCTGAAAAGCCAGAGATGCAAGGAGGAAAACCAGGAAGGGAGATGTACTAAGGGATTTACTGCAAGTACTTAGTGAACTCGGAACTAGCCAGTGTAACTCACATGGATTGCTTCTGGTATATTGTACATAGCCGTGGCTCTGTGTTCCTCCTGCACCCCACAATCAGGTCTTTGTATTTCTCTGACCAGGTTGTAGGCTGAAACAGTGTCATCCTGTGGGAGTTTTATCTCTGATAGAGAGAACAAGGGGCCATAGAATCATAGGGTTAGAGTTGAAAAAGACTTTAGAGATCATCTCATGTAGTACCATTTCCTTATTTTATAGATGAGGAAACCAAAGGCCAGAAGTTAAGTGATTTGATCAATCTTGATTCTCCCACTTATTATCTGTGTGGTCTTGGACAACAAGTCCCTTACAAGTCACTTAGTTTCTGCTGGTCCTAGTGTCCTCATCTACATAATGAGAAGACTCATTGGATGACCTGTAGGGTCCTTTCCAACAATAAATCGACTCTCCAGCCCTGTACTTTGTGCCCATCCTGGTCCAGATACAAATATTACTGGCATTTCCTGCTTTAAGGGTTATTGGGGGGAAAGTGCTTTGAAAACTTTAAAGTTAGATAGAAATATGAGCCCTGATAAGATGAAGATGATGATTGAGGATGGTACAATCCTTTGCCTTCATCTCTAAGCTTCCACCTTCTATATCTAACATCAGCTTTTGTCAGTTACTTTGTCAGTAAGGCAAAGAAACAACTTTGGAATTAAGTCCTTACTGTATCCAATTTGATTTTGTAGATTGCATTAAGTGCCTTCAATGTGCAAAATATTATAGTAGACCCATTAGATGACATAGAAATGAGTAAGAAACCCTTCCTCATTTTTTAGGGCATCCTTATGTACAATGAGAAAGCTTATAATGTACCAAAGGAGATAAGTTTATACCACACCCATGTTTAGCAAGCTCCAGTGGCTAAGGGAGGATAATGCAAACTCTTCTTCTGGCCACTAAAACCTCGTCAGAATCCAGTTCCAGTTTATCTTTCCTTTTCTTCTTTAAAAAAATTCAGAAACCATCTTAAAATCTTAACTGAAACCTAAAATAAAAATCCTTTCGGCAGTGTTTCTGACAAGCAGTCAATCCAGCCTCTTTGAAGAACTACAGTGATGGAGTACCTGCTTCCTCCTCAAGCAGAACATTCTATTTTCAGATAACTCTAATCGTGAGAAATGTTTTTCTTTTATCCAGGCAAACCCTATCTTAAGCTTCCATCTATTGCTTCTAGTTTTGCCCGATAGGTACTAAGCAGAAAAAGTTTAATTAATCAGGAAAGACTGTGGGGAAAATGTTAGATTTATAATCAGAGGACAAAACAGATTAAATTCTGGTTGTGCTACTTATTATCTTTTTGGTTTTAAGAAGATCACTTAATTTCTGAGCCCTAATTTCCTCATAAAATAAAAGAAATTATTTAAATGACCTCTCAAGTCTCTTCCAGTCCTTAAATCTATGATCATAGAATCTCTTTTCTGTAAGCTATCATGTCTTCCTAAGTCACTTTGGGACTGAGTATCCCCTGTTGGATCTTGAATCCCTTAAACATCATGGTGACCCTCTTCTGAACATCATCTAGTTTGTTAGTTGAAGATTAAAGTTATACATTAATATAATAATGGAGAATGTGATGTGAGATACTGAGAGCACAAGTGGAGGACTTAAGCTATTCTAAGAGAGATACTTCTTCCCTTGTGAGAGGAAATAAAGAGGAGAAAATGTAAGTGAAGTTACAAAAATTAGTTGTGAAGTAGGATGAGATTTCACAGTAGAGAGCTTCTTCTCTCGTTGACATAAATCCCCTCATTAAATATGTAGGCTACTGAATACTGCCTTGTGGCTTTAGAAGGGGACAACTGAGTATATCCTGAAAGACAGGCTACAATTAGGTTGTTGGTTTTTTTTTTAACTTTCACTCTTTTTCAATTAATAAGTATTTATTTTTTCGCTCTCCCAACTTTGTTTCCCTATATCTCAGAGATCTATCTTTTCCTCATTCAAACATAGAATAATGCTACTTTTATTTTATTATTTAAAGCATTCATATGTCTTCTTTAAAAAGTGGTATGAATCAAGTCGAATTATAACAGACTTCTAGGAATAAAAATTCTCCCTATAAGTTTTATTATCAGGAATGTGGATTTAGGCAAAAGGAGGGTTAGAACACTCACTTGGTGAGAAGAGGAAAAGAAGAGTTAGATGTGCTTTTCCTTCCTTTATTCCCTTCCCAGTACAGTATCTGAAGTGAATCAGAAATGTGCTATGGGTGAGGACACTGAGTTTGGTTCTTTGAGAAATGCAAAGCAATGTTACACAATGTAACAAAAGATAGCCAACATTATTTTTATTGCTTGAATGAATCCATTTTTACTGCTATATTCTTCACTAAGTACAGATATTAATACATCCATCCCTTCTTATATAATTCTTGTCTATATCTTTCTATAAATCTCTTCCACCCCAATCCAGAAAACCAACCATATATGCTGATGTCCCTCTTCTGGCTCTGGATGTCAGATAATCCTTGATCTGTGTATCTCCCTGCTGTCCATTGCTTTGCTAACTTATTGGACCAGCTCTTTTTTCTGATTATATACTTTCTGGATGATATCCCTTATGCCACTTCTCATATTTCAAGCCCCCTTTGGTGTAATATGCTGCCGTATATTTAAATACTCCATTATCTTAAAATGTCCTTTGAGACCCATGTAATTTTGTTTCTTCAGAAAGCATGGTGGTTGATTGTTCATAATCACATAGAATCACTTGGAAACATATTCATGTTTTTAAAAAGATGGATTTTGGTCATAGAAAGAAATGAGATAATTGGAAGAACTATTCAATTGCCCAAATATGATTCAGCCCTTCCTCCTCCTAACCCCATTTCCATCTTTGCTCCAGCTTCTTATCGTTCTACAGTGCCCTTAGAAGATATATTTACTGATGTACTAATTCAGTGGACTGCCAATCCAATTGCCTGTCACAATTTAAGTAATATTAATTTTTCATCCGCTTGGTTTTTCCTGTATGGATGACTAAGAGATAACTCTTTAGAGTAATCATGGATTAAATTGAGGAGGCTTGATAATATTATAGGGCTTGAAGAAATTAATGAAATGACATCTATTTATGGGAATAATATCTGGTAAACTTTACCTTATAGAGAGTACTCTTCCATTTGAACTTTAAGACATCTTTCATTACACCTTCCATATGCATAATTCTGTTAAAAATATTTACATAGGACTTCAAGGTTATAGCAAACTTTTGAGTGCTATATAAATACTATCATTATCATTATTATTGCTAATTGAGAAAAATTATCTCTGCATATGTAAAGGAATATTATATAATCTAAATTTATGAATATGGAAGGAAGTATGTTAAAGCTCTGTAACAGATTGAATGGCTAAGCCTAAAAAACAATTGAGTTAACAAAATGAGTTTTCTTCTTTGGAATCACATCTCTAGTTTAATGTCCTCCTCTTCACATCATCTATATTATGCTCTCACAACAACATCCCTTCTTTTTATCCCTTGATTAATCTTTTATTCTCCAATGTATTTCCTACTCTCCCCCACTGCTTCCCCTCTCCCCAACTTTTCTAGAGCCGTATTCTCATCATAGGTCTCTTCTGATTTCAGAAGAGTCTTTTAGTTCTTGTGCATATAACATTTGGCTCAAGGGGTGAATTAACAACCAGAACATCAGAACATCTTGGGTATCAGAGGACAGGGGATTAAAAATTAAAAATTCCTCAAGTGTGAGGGTTGGATTGGACTACAAACGTCTACAAAACAATCCAGAGAAAATCTACAGGCTGGTCATTACATTCATTTCTTGTTTCCCCAGAAAAGTGTAGCTTTGCCCTTTTTTTTTCACAGGTGGCACTTTTAGGTCAGTTCCTTCCTGAAGAAGGTAACGTGTTGCCACTAGTGAGACCTATTGGGGTTCATAGTATTAGGTGATAAGATCTAGCTGGTAAAAGTTGCATATGAATGAATAGCTTAATGTCTAAGTAAGTAATGAATGACCTTTCCTTCTTCAGAACTCATCTAGTTCTTTTCTTGTACTTTTTGGATGACTGTTTATAATGGATTATATTGTATTGTAGTTATTTGTATATGTACCACATCCCCTTATTATCCTTTACAACAGGGGTTCTAAAACATTTTCCATTCACAATCCCTTTTCATCCAAGAAATTTTTACATGACTCCAGGCATATAAGTGTATCAAATAAGTATACAAACCAAACATTTACTGATGATAAATCATAACTTTGCCATCCCCACATTCAATTTTGAAACCCCCGATGGGGGGGTTGTGAACCACAGTTTAAGAAGTTAGACCAGAATATGTCTGGAAATGATACCTACTCTAGAGACCAGGAGTTATTAACTGGGATCTGTAATTTTTAAAAGTAATTTTGGCAACTAATTCAATATAATTAGTTTTCTTTGTAATCCTGGGTGTTTTATGTTATGACTTGCATCACCCCTAAAATTATTAAGCTAGTGTGGGGAGGTGGAATTGAAATGAACGACAAGAGGATAAGGTAGCAGAAGGCTGTTCTATGGATTCACTGTAGGCTACTCTGTCCAATCCAGACATATCAGTATTCCAAATAGCATCTTCACCATTAAAATTAAAAATTTGCATCAATAAAAAAGAAAAGATAATAACTAGGGATTAATCAGAATTTCCCCCCAAATCCCCCTTTTCTTTCACAAAACTTTAAGAGAAATTACCTACTTAATTCTAATGATAGAACATAGACATATGTTGTTTCCAATTTTTATTTCCATGCTTATATCATGTATTACACTTCATTTCCACTCCACATTCCAGCCATATCATCGACCCCTTGCTGTTCTTCATATCTAACGTTGTCTTTCATTTCTGTGCATTTACACTGTCCCTTCTCACTTCATCCTCTTGCAAACTCTGGCTCCATTCGAGACTCATCTCAGGCCTCCCATATGAAGCCTTCTCAATTGCTTTTTCCTCCATCTTCATGAACTACTTAATATTTGTTATTTTTTTTACATTTATGTAAACATTGCTTCCTTCCTTAAAGGGAGGAATCATTTTTGAGAGCTTTATTTGTCCTTTTATCCCCATTGTCTAGCACATTCCTGACACAGAGTAAGTGTTCCGTAAATGCTTGGCATTTGGGGGGAAATAGTGTAGCAATATTTATAACAAGTGATTGTAAATGCAATACATCAGCTGAGCCAAGGAAGCCAGCATTAATTAAACTTGGAACCAACATTTCTTTTCACATTTCAGTTCAATTTAACACTGCCCACTATGTATACTGCTGCTAGGCTGTGACAAAAGATAAAGGCTACCCTCAAGAAGCTTACACTCTTGCTATGAGGATAAGATATATGCACAAATAAGGACAGTACAAGGCAGAAAGTGATAAATCTATAAGGAGCTCCATTTGGACAGGGAGAGGACTCTAGGGCTCTGGTCACAAAAATGGGAGTGGAGGTGAATTAATCTAGTGGTTCAAATAAAACTTAGTGCATCATCCTTTTTGGTATAAATCCCAATATGTTTGTGCCTAGTAACCTCAGCCTGACTTAAAGAGGCAGAGGCAATTTGTGAATAACCAAAGGATAAATGATTAAATTTTTCATGTACTATAGTTGACATTGCTGAACTTGATAAGCTTATAGCCAAGAAATCTCTGCTTTCAGGACCCCAACTTTATCCTTGCCTTTGTTAAAGCAGTTTGTTTTACTCTATGCTATGACCTTCAGTCTTGCAGGAATTGAAAGGACAGGGTCTCATTTTAGTGACTGGATACATCTCCCCTTTTTCAGCTCTGATTCAGCTGCCAAGCAAAGACATTTTAAATCCATAATACTTGATTTTTTCTCACCCAATACTGATAGAATGTTGAACTAGGCAAAGTTGTTTGGAGGGCAAACTTGGACCTTGTATCAATCAGTCAATCGGTTAACATAACATTTATTAAATATCTAATATATTTCAGGCACTGTGATACAAATAGAGAGGATGAAACAATCTGTACTCATAGGTACTTATGATCTAATAGGTAATGGTGGTAGACAATAGGAGCATAAGTACATACAGATAAATATAAAATAAATTACAAATAAGAAATGTTAATGATAAATTAGAGGGATTAAATAAATGCAAATTTAAATTTAAAGAAGGAAAGACAATAACAATTTGAGACAGTCAGACTAAAAAATGATACCACATAGCTCCAGCATGGGATGAGGAATAGGCAGCTGGTTACAAATCTAGGCTAGGGAATCTGAGTGGTTTTCTAGACTAAAGAATCTGAATGGTTTTCAAGCCAGTTGAGCTGTTAGGCCTTATGTTAAAAATTTATTGTTTTGAGACACTAGGGTCTTAGAACTTAAACATGTCTAATAGAGTAATACAACAAAGTAGATTCCAGAGTTTTTGATAATATATTACTTCCTAGTAAGGTTTGCCCATTCTACCCCATTCCTTCTGTCCTAGTAGATGATTGAGTTGATAGTATTATTTTTCTCACTCATTTAAATAATTAATTATTAACAGAGCTGACAGTATTTTTTGATGTTGTTTCTAGGTTTTGAGCATTTGTCAAGCTAATGGAGCCCTAAAATATCAGAGGATGATGCTGTCTTTTCACCCAGTCAAACTAGTCTCAATTTTCCCATCACTGCCAATGACCCCATAGTCTCCTAGACTCAAAACTTTGGCACCATTTTCAATTTTTCTCTCTCTTTTGCCAAACCTTTTACCTCCTGTCACATCTCATATCCAGTAAACCATTATGTCCTGCCAATTCATGGTCTATAGTGTCCTGTAGCTCTTTTTTTCTACTTCTACAGCCAAATGTTGTTGTAGTTCCTTATCACATTATACCTGGATTACAGTAGCTGGCTACCAGTTGGTCTCCTTGCCTCCAGTTAAACAACTAATAAGCACTTATCAAGCACCTACTACTGGTCAGACACCAGGGATATATATACAAAAATGTAGTAATCCTTTATCTTGTCTTTTACATATAGAATCTCTAATCATCTTCAGGTAATATAATCAAGTTTTAACCCTACTTTAGAAACTAAAATAGGTACCAAGCATCTCTCTATATAAAATACAAATTCCTTAATTTGACCCTTAAAGCCTGTTTACCATTCAATCTATTCCATCTTATCAAACTTTTTTTCAACTCAGCTCAGTAACCTTTTATTATTAAGTATCTACTATACACAAAACAATGATACAATGGGGATACAATGATGATAAAATAGCCCCTGCCCTCAAAAAGATTGTATTTTACTGGCCAAGTCAGGTAGCAATAATATTTATGCAATGAGGTTGGATCTCAACATAGTATTTTCACTCTTTTCATCATTGTTTGCTTGCATTTTGTTTTCTTTCTCTTTTTTTCCCTTTTTGATCTGATTTTTCTTGTGCAGCAAGATAATTGTGGAAATATGTACAGAAGAATTGTACATGTTTAATATATATATATATATATACATATATATATATATATATATATATATATATATATATATATATATGTGATTACCTGGTGTCTAGAGGTGGGGGAGGAGGGAAAGGGAGGGGAAAAATTTGGCACACAAGATTTTGCAAGGGTGAAAGTTGAAAATTATCCATGCATATGTTTTGAAAATAAAAGGCCTTAATTAATAAAGAAATAAGGAGAAAATATATTTTAGAGAAAATAGCTTATTTTTCTCTTTCTTGATCTTACTTGCTGCTTTATCTTTACTCAAACCAATCTGTTTGCCATCGTCAACACCAGCTTGCTCATTGCATATGCCAATCTCCCTATCAAGAATGATTTTCCTATGCCTATCCATCAATCTGTGCTTTTGACACTTTCAAAATCCAGCTTGAAATATATTTCCTTTGGGAAGTCTTAGCTAAATAATACCAACCATCTACTTCTAATACCACCAACTCTTGTAGTATATTAACTTGCACTTGTTAATATATTGTGGCAAGTTTTCTTGAGTTGTTCCATCTTTGTACATCTTGCTTCTCCATATCTCCTCTCCTCAACAAAAGTCTACTTCTGATGGGTGCCTCGTCATGATGTGGAGGTCGGAAGCCTAGCTGAGAGGATTGCAAGATCTAGCAGGTTTGACCAAACCGAGAAGACTCCAAGCATGGACCCAGCAGTGGACAGGAAGTCAGCCAGCTGAGTCTGCTTAAGTTTGGCGAAGGCAGCCACAAAGGCATAAATCTCAAGCTTGACCTCAACTGATGAATTTTTTTCAGCCATAGCAACTCTGGAAGTAGTGTATCAAATTACAGAGGGATATGATCATTGGTAGAAGGAATGACCATCTGAAAACTTTTGTATCCTTGTATCTCAGGAAGAAAGACCACCTGTCAATCAACAAGTTTGAATTGCTAGATGCTAGTACCAGACTTGTTCCTTTTGTGCATTTTTCTGTGCCTGGTAGTGTTCGGTTCACAAAAGAACTCCCAAAAGTCTATTGTCTAGTATATAAGGGCAACCTAGGTGGCACAGTGGATAAAGTAGTGAGCCTAGAGTAAGGAAAACTCCTCTTTCTGAGTTCAAATCTGCCCTCAGATACTTCCTAACTGTGCAACCCAGAGTAAATCGTTTAATCCTGTTTACCTTTAGTTCTCTTCTCTAAAATGAGCTAGAGAGGGAAATGGCAAATCTTGCCATTATCTTTGTCAAGAAAACTCCAAACGAATCATGAAGTCAGTCACAACTGAAAAATGACTGAATGTCATAATTTGGGGGGTAATTGAGGGGGGGGGGAAAGAGCTCTGTGATTTCATTGGTAGGTAATTTCCAGTGAGAAAACTCCCCATACCATTGCAGGTAGCCGTTGCATTGTGATTTACAATCTTGATTTCTTAAGACACTGAGAAGTCAAATATAGTTCAGGGCCACAGCCAATCATGTGTCATATGTCCCATAACACATATATAATGAATGAAAAGGAAAGTTATGGAAGCTGAAAGTTTTGTGAATCAATCCCCTTAAAAACCAAGCTCATGGAGATATTATGGAAAATGAAGTGAAGAGGGATCAATAAGTACTTCTAGTTAATGCTGACTATCTCAAGGAGTTCTGTTTTTTATCTGTTGCCCAAGAACCTTAAATACCAAAAAAAGATATGAACTCAAGGAAGTTTCCATTTGCATTGTTGGTCTTTGCCATTCAGATTCCAGTATTTCCAAATAAAGGTAAGTAAAGGTAAAGTAGAAATATCAGATTGATTTTTCAGGAATAAAAATTTCAACTCAGGAGCCTATTAAGAACACCCAAGAATAAATTGTCTAAGCTGGTCTGGACACCTCTTAGCAAAATGTAATATTATTTAGAAATCTAAGTCTTATGTAAGCAGTCTTTTTTGGAAGGGAGAGAAGCAGGTTTTTAAGTGAGATATCAAGAACCTGAAAGTCATTTAAGTGGTAGATTCATGAGCTACTCTAAGTCTGAGTTCAAGGCTTTCATTCTGAGTCCTTGGCAATTTTTTATGATATAAGAGAAAAAGAAACTAGGATAACTCACAGATTATTACTGTGCATAAAATAAGGAATTGGGACAGTATGCCCAAAGGCACAATCTTAATTTTTTTTATAAAGTAGATTTTTGTTTGTATATTATCTGAATTTCTGTGCCTATAATTCCCCCTCCCATTCCAGAGAACCATTCTTTATAATAAAAAAAGGAAAAAAATTCAGAAAACTGATGAATTTGCTGAAAAAAATTTAATGTATGCAGTGTTTCATACCCATGGACCTCCATTTCTGCAAAGGAGTTGGAAGAAATATTACTTCATATCTGTTTTTTGGGACCAAGCTTATTATTTGTGATTTGTGGTTCATTTTTGATTGCTTTGTGGTGATTGGTCTTTCTATTTAGAGTATGGTAGTAATTGTGTATATTGTGTGATTGACTTTATTTACCTAACTTTGCATCATTTTGTTTTTTCCATGCTTATTAAAATTCATCATTTCATATGACCTGATAATCCATGTACAACTACACTTAGCCATTTTCTCAGTCCATGGACATCTATTCTGGTTCCAGTTCTTTGCTGCCACAAAATATGCTGCTATAAATTATGTTATGTATAGGAACTTTCTTTGTGTTAGATCAATTTTTTGAAGACAGAAAAAACATTTCATGGCCTCCTAAAAAGAAATGCGATTTCATTTCACCCCTTTCTAAGAAATGAACATAAGCTTTAACATTTTAAAAGTAGAAAAAAATTCTCCCTTTTCCTTACTGCCTGTCTGATGTTAGAAAGTTGCTTTACTTCTTCAGAACTCAGTTTTCTTATCTGCAAAATGAGGGAGATCAGAGGAAATGATCTCTAAGCTCCTTTCTAGGACTAGCCCTCAGATCTTCTCACTCAGTTTTTTTCCTCAAAAAAAAAAAAATAACTTAAACTGACTTAATGGGAGATCTGAGATCATTGATGCTTTCTCATCGGGGCCCTTTTTCTTATACCCCCTTTTTTTAAACTAATAGGCAAAACTGTGCACTGACTCAAGAAGAATGTTCCTCACTCTTTTTACCTTTTGTTGAGAGGTAAATTCTACTTCATTTTTTGGCTCTTCCTAGTGCTTGGGTCCAATCTGTTGGCCTGATGGAATCAGGTTGTTGGGGAGCAGCTGTAATCTCTTTTAAAGATCTAAGGAATTACTTATAAGGGTCAAAGACAGCTGGTATGACGTAGACCAAAAAGGGCAGGGCAAAGGAATATGCCTGAGGTCCAGCTGTTGTGGAAGGATTTGGGGATGGTATACACGTCATCGAGAGCCCTGGAATTCTCTAGGGAAATTCTCACTGAAGATGTATGAGAGATTCTTGCTTCTTAATATGTACACATCCTATTTTTTGCCTTTCTTCAAAGACTCTTGAGAATCAGTATAGCAGAGCTAATACATAATTTTGAAAAATGCATTTTTTAAAGAAAAGACATGACTTAATTCCTCTTTCTCACACAAGCTGGAAAGTACAGGGGCTACTTGTGGACCTAGTTTCACCACTAATTAATGGGAGCTTTGACCAAGATCTGATCCACTTTTGACCCTGACCCCCAACCAGTTTTCTTCTCCACAGAGCACTCAGTGGTTTTTTGCCTTAGCCAACCCCAGGGCCAACCACATTTAAGTTAAATTTGATCAACATAGCCCACTGCAACCTCGGAGCTCAAAAAAGCCTCTAGTCTTGAATTCCACAATTAGCTGGAATCATAGATATATACCACTATGTCTGGCTATGTATATTTTGTTTTTTTTTTTATTAAAGCTTTTTATTCACAAAACATATGCATGGGTAATTTTTCCAACATTGACCCCAGCATAACCCCCTGCTGCAAATTTTCCCCTTTTTTTCTCCATCCTCTCACCCACCCGACAGACAGTCATATACATGCTAAATATGCCAAAATTGGATTTGTATACTTCAAATAATTATTTTAAATGTTTTTTGTTTTAAAAATATCAAAATAAATATTTACCCAAAAAAATGACTTCCCAATTTCTAAGCTATAAAGCAAGGAAATAGAAATCTTAAGTCTAAGCAATTTTTCTTTGACTTATTTATATCATAATTACTTTACTTTGATATTCTGTTACCTGTGGTCTCTTTTCTCCCTTTGTTGCCTTTTTAAAATATCAATCTATTCACCTACTACCTCCTTTCCAGCTTGGGAATTTTTTTAATTCTTTTTTTTCCTAGTAAATTTATTCATTTTAAATACATATTGCTTTATGAATTGTGCTGGGAGAAAAAAATCAGAGCAAAAAGGAAAAACCATGGGAGAGAGAAAAAAACAAAAATGAAGTGAACATAGCATGTGATTTACATTCAATCTCCTTAGTTCTTTTTCTGGATGCAGATTGTATTTTCTATCCAAAGTCTATTGGGATTGCTGTGGATCACTGAACCACTGAGAAGAACCAAGTCTTTCATAGTTCATCACTGCACATTTTTGCTGTTATTGTGTACAATGTATTCCTGGTTCTGCTTGTTTTGCTCAGCATCAGTTCATGTAAATCTTTCCAGGCCTTTTTAAAATAATTTTTTCTCATTTTTATAAAGCAATAATATTCCATTACCTTCATATACCACAACTTGTTCAACCATTCCCCAGTTGATGGGCATCTACTCATTTTCCAATTCTTTACTACCACAAAAAGAGCTGCTACAAACATTTTCGTATATAAAGGTCCTCGTCATTTTTTTAATTCAAAAAATAAAGCCCTCAAATACATAGCAGCAAGTCTGCAAAACAAATTCCCACATTTGCCATATCTAAAATGTATGTTTCTTTCTGGATTTTAATATCAGTACCTCATCTATTGGGGGAAAGGGGCTATTCTCTTATGTCAGTCTTGCACTTCTCATCACCATTATGAATTCCTCTCAAAGAGCTTACAATTAATTAGTAATCTTCCAAAATACCAAAGCAACAGCATTGACTGGCTTTGATCATCAACATGATCATCAACCATTTGGTCCTCTTATACATTTAGGACTCCCCAATCCTAAAGCACCTGTCCTTCATTTGACCCCACCTACACTTCTACTTTCTCAGTGCTTGATACCCATATACCCATTGTCTACATTGTGAAGCTTGATCTTTGCCCTCACAGAGAGAAGAGACTCTCGGTTTCCTCTGTCTGAGACAATGTTCCCTCTGAATTACAACCGTGGGGATGCAGTGACAGGTAGACCTATAAAGAAATATTTTTCAGGGAAAATATGATGTTTGTACTTTTTGGTGCCATCAGAGGTAGCGGGCTAGAAGATAAATCAATCTGACTTAGTATGACAATTTTTTTATATTCTTAAAGATGTCATTGGTGCCTTGAAGGCAGTTCCAGCAGGAAGTGTAGAGGGGAATTCTACATTATAGTAATGAAGATGGGTAGCAAATGTAGCAGTGGGAATAAAAAGGTTGGGGGAATTTTTGAGTTGCTGTGCAGGTAAAGTTGAGTTTGGAACAATTGAAAATATAAAGTTAAATGAGAGGGAAACTTCAAAAGCTAATCCCCAGGTTAAGAAAATAGAGGAGTTAAGTCAGTGGTAGTTCCACTGATAGAACAAGTACTTCCCCTTGGAGAAGCATCTGGCTCAGGAAAGTAGTAGTAAAAGTGGAAAAGGCATATTTGGAAGAAGTATTTCAAAGGACTAATCAATAGGACTTAGGGACTGATATGTAGATGGTAGAAGAGAAAGAAGAGTCTTTAAGCTTGAATAATTTGAAAAAATGGTGGTACAAATAATAGAAATCAACAAATTGAGATAAAGAACCCTTTTGGGGGGGGGGGGGAAAGAAGTTGATTCTGCTTCTTCATTCATGGTTATCAATCAACAATCACAGCAGTCAATTATAATTAGCATTTATTAAGCTCCTGCTAGGCACTAAATTATGGATGTTCAGTTGTGTATACTCTTTCATGACCCCATTTGGGATTTTCTTGGCAAAGATACTGGGGTGATTTGCCTTTTCCTTCTCCAGCTCACTTGTCAGAGGAGAAAACTGAAGCAAACAGGGTTTGCCTAGGCTCATACATCTTATATAAATATCTGAGGCCAGATTTAAACTTAGGAAGAGGAGTCTTTCCAATTCCAGATTCCAGTACACAATCCACTGGGCTATTTACTACCTAGGCACTAAAGTATACAGATACAAGATCCTTGAGGGCATTTTTGATCTTGCATTTTTCTATTATGGGGAATGCTGCCTGATGGGGCAGCTCTATCAATTCTATCACAAAGAAGCTGTATCAACTGGGGAATCAGAAAAGAGTTCTGGAGGAATCCTATGAATTGATCCTTGAACAGAATAATGGGTTCTAAAAGATAGAGAAGGAAAAAGAATTCCAGGAGTGCAAGAAAACCTGCACAAAGACATGAAGATGGGACGTCATGTCATTTGCAAGAAACCGCAGTTTGGCAGGAGCATGGAACCAATATATAACCAGCCTGGGAAGATGAGCTGGAGCCAAACTCTGAAGCACTTTAAGTGGAAAAAGAGTAGTTTTTATTTTATCTGAAAGAACTAAAATTTGTTGAGCATGGGGGTGAAGTGATCTAATCTGTCTTTTGGGAATGTCATTGGAAAGACCACCATTTACCACATGTTGATGGCGTCCTTCCTACAAAATAAGATAATCCAAACCTTCCAAAAATGTAGGCCTTCTGGTACTGAAATTTGAGTCTAGTGTTTGAGTTCACTTTGGCTGAATGACCTAAGAGTGGTCAATTAGCATGTGTTCCATTTCTTTGTATATTTGGGATTGGACGTAGAGCATCCATTTATTCATTCATTCATCCATTCATCTGCACTTAATTGTGCCTGTACTATATAAGACTTTTTATGTTAGGGGCTGTGTGAGGCAGTTTTATAGTTACAAATTGGCTACCTAATGTGGCTTCTTTTGTATATAGCATCTATATGAACTGCAGATTTAAAATTTTGTCTGGTAGAAGGAAAGGATAGAAGCTAGAAAATACATACTCAGATTACACAGGAAATCCAGCAATTTCCTGTTTGCTAGATTATAAACTAATCTCTCATGCAAAATACCTGTTCAGATGTCTCAGCCAAGTGATCTATTTCTCCCCCATCTCTGGATAGTGTTCTGTCACTATTACTTGTAGAGGGCTGAAACTCCAAAAAGGTGTGCTTGAATCAGACAATTGAGCACTTAAGGCTAATTACTTATTTGATGTGAGACAATGACTCTATTAGCATATATTTAGATAAATGGCTCTTCTCACAGTTGGTGATTGCTGAATGTTTGATGTTAAGATAATGATAGGTAAGGGAGGGTGGAGGGAGGGAGGCAGGCCAGAGTCACTTGGCAGCAGGACTAGGAGGAGAGAGATTGGTGACTCTGGACTCCAGAATCGATGATTCTGCTTGCCTGCCTCCTTCACTTCTCCTTCTAAAGACCAGGACTTTAATTCATCCTGACTCTGGCTGACCCCGGGGTCTCCAGGGAGCTAGCCTGTACTTTAAAAAGGGAAGAGAGATTATTTTTTCCTAGGCCAAATCCCAGGATTTAGTCTTTTTTTTTTTTTTTTAACTCTTCTTTCTGTTTTGGTGGTAAATCCTTTCCCAGCCCAGCCCTTCTACTGCAGAGAATCAGACTGTTAGAGATAGAAAAGGAGGACAAAAAGGATCCCTGGGAGGGATGGGAATTAGCAGTAGTTCCAAAAGCATATTTTATGAGTTTACCATTTTATCTAGCTCTCTGGAGTGTTAAATAAACAACAGTAGCATCTTACCTTTATTGTTCTAAGGTTTACAAAGCACTTTCCTTGCCACAAACTAGTGAGGCAGATGGTGTGAATTTGATTATCTGTATCTTATAGATGAAGAAACAGGCTCAGATGGTAAATTACTTCTCCATTGTTACACAGTAAATTATAGCCAAGGCTCATTCCCAGATTCTCTGATTTAAGACCATATTGGTAAACACTGGAAAATTTTTTTTCTAATGAACAAAAATTTATTTCTCTTCCTCTCCTTCCCATTAGAAAAAGAAAAACAAACTCTTGTAACATACACATAGTCAAGAAAAATTAATTCCCATATTGAAAATTTCAAGGAAAAAAATTATCTCATTCTGTGTCCTGAGACCCCATTACCTCTCTGTCAGGAAGTATTTTATTATCCTCAGTCCTCTGGACTGATCATTGAATTTCCTAAATATTTCAAAGTTTTTTGTCTAGTAAAACACTTTTGGCAGAATTATTCATATATTTCAGGAAGAAAGTGCTTTTGAGGCCTTCAATAACTGTCTTTTATTTTCCATTTTGGAGTGTCATATTTGGGGGAAAGTCAATCTAGTTTAGCTGGAATGTCATATTTGGGGATGTCAGTCTGGTTTAACTGGAATATCAAATGCATGACGGGATAGAAATGTAACCTCAGAGCAGCTCAGTGGTTTAGTGGATACAACACCTGGCCTGGAGTCCAGAAGATGAGTTTAAATCTGGCCTTAGATACTTGCTGTGTAGGTGTGACTTGGAGTAAGATTATTTTGACTGCTGTGTGGAGGATGAGTTGGAGAGAGGAAAAGATTAGAACTGGGGATGTCAATCTACTGCAATACATTCTAGCTGAAAAGTGATACAGGCTTGAACTAGGTTGATGGGTAGTATGAAAAAAGGGGCCAGATGTGAAAGATGTGGAAGTAGAATCAACAAAGACTTAACAGCTCATTGGATATTTGTGGGGAAGGGATAAAGAGGAGAGAAGAAGCAAGGATTTTTCCTGAGGTTATCAATCTGGATGCCTGGGAAGATAATAGTACCTCTTCTAAAAAGAAGGATGTTTTGGAGGCATAGATGAGTCCTATTTTGTGCATGCTGAGTTTAAGATGCCTGTGGAGCTGTCCAAATTGGCAACTGACAAAATGGGGTTGTTAGAGCACAGGAGAAGAGATTAAGGCTGGATAGATAGATCTGAGAGTCATCTGCATAGAGAGGATAATTGAATCCACTGGAATTGATGAGGTTACCAAAATATAAAGGGAAGAGAATCAAAGGGCCAACCTCAGGAGACACAGTCAGTCAGGGAGCTGGGTATATTCATATTCTTCTATCTATCAACAGAATGGAGTTAATATTCCAACATTCTCTGGCACTGTAATAAATTTAGTTCTAAATGGCGATCTATCGTGTCTCACTGGAGTGATAACTGAAAAGGCTACTTCCAGTAAAGAGAAAATAGGGGAAAAGCAGTAAAACTAAAGGTCAGAGCCTTTGACAGACTCCATTCCTTGGTATTGGAAGCAAAAAGTTAATTGGAGGGAATAGGATGCGGATGATAATCCAGTAGTAAAGCAGAATAGGGAATGGTTATGTGTTTAGACTCATGTTAATAGAATCTGTATGTGTTGTTAATGACAGAAGTTGGTTTCTTTCACTCCTTGGCAATTGTCCTGCATGACAGAACAACTGGTATCCCAGACACTTCATTCTTTGACAGATTCTTGACTTCAGTGGGATAGATATGCCTTTACCTTTCTTCGTTCTATATGATTCTTGTTCATGTCTTTCCATAAAGGCAACACAGAGGATGTTCTCAGTGCATCAGAGGCCTTCCTCTGGTTATTTTAATATCTTGAGACAACCGGTGTAGAGACCTTCACTTCACCCCAAAACCATCACATCACATCAAAAGGGTTTTAATTTTTCTCTTGATTCTACATGTGTCCATATGGGTATTTGAAAAGTGCATACATCCTTTTCTTTGCATGTGGCAAAAATATTGACTACATTAGCACCATTCATGACACAGTGTCCATCAACGCCTTTTGCCAAGCCAAAGTCTGTCAGCTAAGCTGATGTCAGCTAGCAACCATATGGAATTGTGTGGCTTTTCTAATTGTGCCCTCCTGGAAGAGGCATGTGCAGAGAGTATTTAAGAGAGGCAGACAAAACACATTGTGCTGTTGTTGCTTCCCTGATAGACTGCCTGGAAACGTGTGTGTGTGTGTGTGTGTGTGTGTGTGTGTGTGAGAGAGAGAGAGAGAGAGAGAGAGAGAGAGAGAAAGAGATTTATTTTTTAATTTATTTTTAACATTCATTTTTTTGAAAAATTCTTTTACTCTCTTATCCATTGAGAAGGCAAGACATGTGATATCAATTAGACATGTGAAATAATGCTTAAGATATTACTTTATTAGCCATATTGCAAAAAATAAATAAAAATAGTGAAATATTATGCACCAATCTTTACTCGTATTCTTTAGTATTCTCCCTGAAGGTTGATAGCATTTTTTTTTATCATAAGTCCTTCAGAATTGTCTTAGATCATTGGCCTAAATCATTCATATTTGATCCCTGTACATTATTGCACAATATTGCTGTTACTGTGTACTGTGTTTTCCTACTTCTGCCCACTTTACTTTGCATCATATAAGTATTCCCAGGTTTTTCTGAAACCATTCTGTTCATCATTTCTTATAGTATATTAATATTTCATCACAATCATATACCACAATTTGTTCAGCCATTCCCCAACTGATTAGCATACCCTCAATTTCCATTTCTTTGCCACCACAAAAAGACCTGTTATGAATATATATATATGTACATATATATATATATATATATATATATATCCTTTCCCTTTTTAAGATAATCTCTTGGAGATAGATTAACAATGGTATTTTTGAGTTGAAGGTTATACACAGTTTTATAGGCTTTTTGGCCTAGTTCCAGAGAGATTGTTCTTCAGAATGATTGGACCAAGTTTATAACTCCACCACATTAGTGTCCTAGTTTTTGCATATCTTCTTCAATATTTATCATTTTGCCTGGAAACTTCTTTTTTAAAAAAAATTATTTATTTGTTTTTAATACACATTACTTTATGAATCATGTTGGGAGAGAAAAATCAGAACAAAAGGGAAAATACCCATGGAAGAGAAAAAAACACAGAAAAAAGAAGTGAACATGGTATGTCTTGATTTACATTCAGTCTCCTTGTAGTTTTTCTGGATGCAGATGGCATTTTCTATCCAAAGTCTATTGGGATTGCTTTAGATGACTGACCACTTAAGAAGAACCAAGCCTTTCATAGTTGATCATCGCACATTATTGCTGTTATTGTGCACACTGTATTCCTGGTTCCGCTTGTTTTACTCAGCATCAGTTCATGTAAATCTTTCCAGATTTTTCTAAAATCAGCTGGTTCATCATTTTTATAGAACAATAATATCCCATTACCTTCACATACGACAACTTGTTCAGCCATTCCCCAATTGACGGACATCCATTCATTTTCCAATTCTTTGCTACCACAAAAGAGCTGCTACAAACATTTTTGCACATGTGGGTCCTTTTCCCTTTGCCTGGAAACTTCTAAGAGTTTCATAGGAATCTCCTGAAATAATAGAAGTGACTACTACGTTTCCTGTGAAATTTCTATATAAGAATAGTCCAGTGAAACAATAAAGTCAACAGATACTTATTAGGTGCTCACTATGACCCAGACATAGGAGCTACAAAAACACAGTTTGTGTAGTTAGGAAGAGAAGAGTTTCAGTTGATGAAGTTTTTGTTTTGTTTTGTTAACAAAGAGTTTTCAATCAGCAGACATTAGACACCTACTAATGTCATTTCTAAAGACTTCTAAGACTTTAATATTAGTGTCCAAGGTAATAGTCCCACTGAACTTGATGTAAAAAAATGTTTATTAAAAGTTTTTGAAATTGTCAGTTTTCCTCCTGTCTGTAGTTTTCCTTCCATTTTCATTCTCAAATGACGTAGGGATAACTTAGCTTAAGCTAGATAACTTAGCATATTTTCTTTGAATTGTTTTTTTTTTACCTTTACTATTTCTTTTTGTTTTATGTGACAGTCTGAGAGTTATGAGTTTAATTACCTTTTTTGAGCATCTGACTCACAGACATTTATATATTCAGTTATAGGCTCCTTCCCAAGCTTCAGTTCTGCATCACCAATTGCCTTCTAAACATTTTGTACTGAATGTTGTGCAAGAATCTCAAACTTGACATGTTTAAAACAGAGCTTGTTATCTTTGCCCTGAACATATTCCTCTTCTATACTTTGCTAATTCTGTTGAAGGCACTACAACACTTCCAGTCACCCAGATTCCTAATTTTGTTGGCATCCATGACTCCTCACTATCACTTCCATAACTCATCCATTTATCTTATAGTTTCAGCCTTGTGGCATCTCTCACAGGCATCCCCTTCTCTCTACTCAAATAACTATACCCTTATTCAAGCCTACTTCACTTCTTTTGTGGGAGATAGGTAGGTAGACGTAATTGGTCTTCCTAACCCAAGTTTTTCCACTCAACTTTTCTAAAGCACATCTGTGACCACTTCAGCCCCCTTATTTGTGGTTTCCTATTAATCCTAATTAATCCTGAATATAAATTTCTCTGTGTAGCATTTAAAGTTCTTTATAACCTTGTCCCACCCTACCTTTCGAGCCTTACATTACATATTTCTCCTCTCCATACACACTTTGGTCCAGCCAAACTGGTGGTCTTGATTTTTTTTTCACACTCAACCTTCTATCTTCCATTTCCATGCCTTTGTCCTGACTCTTCTCCATACTTGAAGTATACTCTTCCCCCATGTTCATCTGTTGGAATCCTGGGTTTCCTTCAATACTTAGCTCAAGCACCACCTTCAGCAGGAGGCCTTTCCTGTTTTTCTCACATACACGTGTGTGTGTGTGTGTGTGTATCCATGTGAATGTTATCTCTCCTATTAGAATGGAAGTTCCTTGATAGTATGGATTGTTTTACTTTTTGTCTCTGTATTCCCAGTACCTACAGCACAGTGCTTGACTCTTACTAGGAATCCAATAAAAGCTTATAGGTTGATTGATTTTCAGATGAACGGAAGGAATCTTGATTTCAATGATTACCAAGTTCTTTGATGTCAGATCACTTCTCTAACATTGAAATTCCTCATGCCAGTATGTAGCAGGACTACAAGAAGAACTTAAAGCTTTGTATCAAATTACTGTTAGTCTAAATCAGTCTGTTGCTGTCTGAATTGTATAGATACAGATAACCATATCAGTTCTACTAAGAATGAGCTTAGATGAACTGTACCATTTTATAAAGTCCCTTGGTTTTTTCTGAACTTTCCTTTCCAGAATTCTAATGAGTAATTCTGTTTTGGAATCTCTTCAAGGGCATAGCCTGCCTGGGAAAGACCCCCAGGAACAAATGAATGACTCAGTTCTCCATGTTAGAAGCAGGATTACTCTAGGTTCTTGGAAAAACTTGTAACTTACCCTGTCTCCCTTCATGATTCTAGACTTAGAATGTTGATAGGGAGGAAGGCAGTGCAGCCTTTTTGGATACCATAATGTGAAGCAAAAGTACCCTTTGGATCTGCTCTGGTCAGAATCAGTCTTTATTGAAATCCAAAGTACTTGGTAAGAACTGAACCAGCCTTGGGCACAGAGTCAAATGTTCATGACTCTTATTAATCAATTGCCAAATCTTGAAATTAATAATATATACAATAAATCTTTGAGATGATTTGAAACCAAAGGGCTATTTTTGGAAGATAATGGAAATGAATTTTTAAAATCTCATTTTGTGTAATATATAATTGATATACAAATTAATTTTCTTTTTAGCATTGAACAGTTCACTGCTCTGTTCCTAAGTTTGTGATTTCCATTCTTACAAGATCATAGATTTAGAGTTGGGAGGTGCCTTAGAAATGATCGAGTCTTAAGTCTTCTCATTTTACAGATGAGGATGTGAGACTTAGAGAGGTTAATTAACATGCCCAAGATTACATAGTGACTGAAATAGAAGTTAAACCCAGGTAATCAGATTCCAAGTACAGCACTCTTTTCATTTTCTGGTCTTTCAAGAGTCTCTAAAATGGTTCTTTTCACCCATTGTATGCTTTAGGATAAAAGAATCATGTTGGAACCAGAGAAGTAACTACTAGAAACCCTACCCCTATAAAATTTAGAGAAAGCCTGGATCCTGTTTCTTACATCAAAAGGAAAAATAAATATGTTCTTATCCACACTTCTGGGAGAGAAGATTTCAGGATTTGTGTGCCTTCATCATTCATGGCACAGAAACCAATAAATTGAAAGTTATCATCAAAATGAGACAGATGGTTGGGCTGAGATCTAAGAAAGGGATTTATTGCTGTGAAGGACCCATATGTTTCTGGATCCCTTCCAACTTATTCATAACCCTCTCCTAAAATCATCACAAAAGTTCTGATTTGGGAAGAGGATAGAGAGACGCTACAAAGCTCAAGAGTTAAGGAAGGAAAGATGTGAAGTTAGAGAGTTGCTTGTATTACAAATTCTGGCATTTGCCACTTAGTGCTTCTCATTCTCTAGTTTCTTTCTCTTCCTATACTTTTTGCATTTCCCCTATGAATAAGATTGGAGACTTAGAGCTGGAAGGGACCATGAAAATCCTCTTATTTTACAAATAAGGACACTGAAGAAATAACTTCTCCAAGATCACACAAATATTAAAGATTATGAGTAGAATTTGAACTTCAGTCCTCTTAACTATAGGGATAATGTTTTTAGGGTTTTTTCCCCCATTGTATCCCACCATCTCTGGTGCTGTCCTCTTCCCCTCTACTGCTTCTAGCAGTCTATTGGCTTTCTTTTCTAGGTCCTCTCTTTTTTTAAATAGTATTTTATTTTTTCCCCAATTATATGTCAAGACAATTTTTAGCATTCATTTTTACAATACTTTTGAGTTCCAAATTTTCCTCCTCCTTTCTCTTCCCCTTCTCCCTTCCTAAATAGTAGGCATTTTGATATAAGTTGTAAATGTGCCATCACATAAAACATTTTTGTATTAGTCACCTTGTGAAAAAAAGACATAGAGCAAAAGAAAAAAAAGAGAATAAAGTGAAAAAAGTATGCTTCTGTCTGCATTCAGAGTCCATCAGTTCTTTATCTGGATGTAGATAGCATTTTTCATCCTGAGTCCTTTGTTAACTTGTCTTGGATGATTTTATGGCTGAGGAAAACTTGATTCATTCATCGTTGATCATCACACAATGTCGCCCAGACTGTATACAGTGTTTTTCAGGTTCTGCTCATTTCACTTTGTATCAATTTGTACAAATCTTTTCAGGTTTTTCTGAGATCTTTCTACTCATCATTTCTTATTGCACAGTAGTATTCCATGATATTCAAATATTACCTAGGTCCTCTTTTAAATGTATTTTGATAACTCCCTCCAAATCTAAGGATGTATTAAATAATACTCTGTCCAAGGTAACCCTGGATGAAAAAAAAGACCCTAAGTATTTTCTCTTTCAAAGGCTTATAAGTTCATAGATCTTGAACTGGAAGGGACTTTTGATTAAAAAAAAAACATTTGAAAGGACTTTATAATAAATGCTTATGGATTATCAATTGATTGGTTTATTAGAAGGTAGCAGGCTTCATAGTTTAGTGGAAGGAGCACTGCAATTGGAAGTCACAGGACCTGAATTTGAATCTCTGCTCTAGTACTAAGGGCTATTGGGTAGATCAGTGGATAGAGTATTGGGCCTGACATCAGAAAGGCTCATCTTCCTGAGTTCAAGTAAGTCACATACTTACTAGCTGTGTGACTTAACCCCGTTTGCTGCAGTTTCCTCATCTATAAAATGAACTGAAGAAGGAATTGGAAAGCCACTCCAGTATCTTTGCTAAGAAAAAGTGGGATTTTTAAAAATTATGGGTTGATGGTTTTACCCTTCACATATGCTAAAATATCAGTAACCCATGTCTTCTCCCTGTTCTTCTTACCTGACACTCTCAATTCCTGACTCATCCCCTTTTCTCTGACTGTCCCCCATGCTTGCAATGTTCTCTCCCTTCACTTCCACCCTCTGGTTTTCCTATTTACTTCAGGACTAAGGTCAAATCCCATATTCTGCAGAAAGTTTTTCCTAATGCATTTCCAATTGCACTGTATATTTTACATATACTTTCTATAAATTGTTATCCACTTTAGAATGTGATTCTCAGTCAGGAATCATGTTTTTTGCTTTTCTTTGTATTGCCAGAGTTTTGCACAGTGTCTGATGATATAGCAAGACTTTAATAAACACTTATGTTATGAGCAGACTGGATAGCCACTAAGATCCCTTCTTTTCTCTGTGATTTGGGGAAAATTTTTTGCAATTGAGTTGAGCAACAAGATTCACATATTATTGTTTAAGGTTTTTATTTTGGGGCAGTGTTTCTCTTGAGAGATTTTGTCAACTCTGAGAGATCTCAAGATCCTGTTGAATAAAATATTGCTACACACAATCATCCCATATATACTAGGAGCATTTTTTTCCTTGGTAGAATTCAGGAAAACCTAAGGATAAGCACTGAGATAATTCATTGTTAATGAACTCCAAAATGAAGGGAAGGCAAGATCATCTTTTTTTAAACTTTTATTTTCAATTAACAAGCATTTACCTTTTCTCCCTCCCATTTTCCCATATTGCAAAAAAGAAAAGCCTTTATAACATAGGCAAGGAAAACAAATTCTCAAAATTGGCAATGCACAAAAATTTGTATTTATTTCTGCATATTGAGTTTATCACTTCTCATTAGGTGCTTAACATCATTCATCATTTCTCAGTAGGTGCTTAACTTCATTTATCATCCATCCCCAGGAATCATAATGGGTCATTGCATTAACCAAAGTTCTTAAGTCTTAAAATCGTTTGGCTTTACAATGTTATATATAGTTGTCCTGGTTCTGCTAACTTCATCATGCATCAGTTCATACAAATCTTCTAAAACAAGATCATTTTCAACAATCACCCACAAGAGAGACTAGTAAAGCTATACATCTTGGTATAGAGAAGGGAATTGCTGAGAGCCGTGTATTATTATCACAGGCATATAATTTAGCTCTTTATTCATCTTTCAGAACTTTCTTGTGAAGATTGTTGGTAATTTTTAAATGTCATGTTTTATAAAATTTTCTGCAAAAGTACTAAACTAGGCAAAAGCATATCCTCAAAAGAAATAGTGGTGAATAGTACATTAGAAAACATTATTCTTTTTCTACAATGATCTGAAATAAGGTTCAGGATATGTGGGGTCTTACAGCTTTTGTTTATCTCCAAGGATTCCTGATATTTTGAAATTTTGTTGCTCATTATTATGAGGACAGGATAATGATAAAAGAGTTCTCTTATTCCAGTTTGGTAATTTGACTTTGGATTTGAAAGGTTATGGTATGGTTCCAGAATAATATAATAAATCATAGAATTTCTAGAATCAGAAAATTGGAGGGAAGCTTCACAAGCCAGCTAGGTCAAGCATCCCCCATGTAACCTAATGAACAAACTATATATCCAATTTTTTTTCTCTAAGACTCCACTGAAAAAGAATATACTACCTCCTAAGGGAGCTTATTCCATTTTTGGAGAATTCCAGTTGCTAAAAAGTTTTTCCATCATCAAGCTGAGACCAGCTTCTCCACTGCTTTCTACTCATTGCTTTCCTAGTTTTGCCCTCTGGACCAATCACAAGAAGTCTCATTCCTGTTCCACACCATAGCCTCTCTTCCCGTCTCCCCCTCTCTCCCAATCCGAAGTCTTGTCTTCTCAAAGATGTTTCCAAAATTGTTGGGTTCTGCCAACTTGGCAATCTTCAAGCAAAGGCTGGATGGCCCCTTTCTGAGTATGTAAGCATGAGAATTCCTTTCTGATAATGGTTGGAATAGAAGGCCACTGAGGTGCCACCCTGCTCACAAATTTTTTGACTCTACAACTTATAGAAAAAATCTGGGAGATATGCAATCATAGGGATCTTTTGTTATTTCTTCCTTCCTCCAAGTCACTGCTTCAATGGGATACATTAATAATATAAATTAATAATGGTGATTTAGGCAGCTAAATTTAGGCAGCTAAAAGCTGAAGAGCTTTGTGGAGGACCAGTCATGTAGCTCAGTATTCTAGATTGACCTGAGCAGTCTCTCTTCTCTTTGCCCCCCAGAGTGATTACAATTGGTAGTCTTAGTATATTTTAATTCCAGTAATCTACTTTCTTAAATTTCTATTCACATTTTATTCTTTTAAATCTTCTTTGGATTAAGATCACAGCATCAAATATAATGGTAGAAGCCAGGTTTTGTGATCTCCAGTCTATTAATTAGGTTCTAGGTTCATAAACAAAACAATAGTATCTTTAATAATGTTGGCTATCCAGTTTTGAGCTATCCAGCACCCATCCACCATTAACCATTTTCCTTCTTTTTCCATGTCTATCCTTTCATCCAGGTTACTATGGGGCATTATTTCTGCTACATGATAGGAGTCAAGATTGCTTCTAAAAACTCCTAAGATCTTTGGTTTGGGGCTGACCTCTACTGTCCTAGATCACTATCACAACTTACTTAGTGAACTGAAATTTGAAACACAAATTAATTTACTGACCTTTATATATTTTTAAAAGTACAGTAAAATTACACTCCTTTTTATTTTATCACAAATTTAACAAATAATTTGGTTCATCTGATGTTTTGCATCAGGTGTTTTGGTTCATTAGGTGTTTTGCATTCTTCTGTGGAAATTTCCATTGCTTTGGCTGCTAATCTCCTTTCTTTTGCCTCCCCTCTACTGTCTTCCTTCCCAAGTCTTTTGAGGTTGGGATCCCTTTCTTTGCCAGTCCCCAAACCCAAACTGACATATACTGTAGGCCAGCTCCCTTTTCTCTTGGGGGTAAAAATGATACTGAGGAGCAGAAGTCCATAGGATCATATTATCTAAGTGTAAAGAGAGCTGGGTTTGCTATCAGCTGTTTCATTGGAGTTGTCAGCCCGCTAGGGAATAGATGGCTTTTCGTAATGTTGCTAATTGGAAAGCACTCTATGTGAGTTGTTCTTCATAGCCTCATCATTAGCCCCAGTTGAGAAGCTTGAAGAATTGAGACTACATAAGAATTATCTAATCCAGTGTCTAAATACAATGGCTGCCAGCCTGAGTGATGACCTAGAAATCAAGACTTTTCTACAGTGTTCAGGGGGAAAAGATTTTTTAATTATTATTAAATTCCATAAAGAGAGGGACTGCTTTGAATTTGTCTTGAAAACCAACCCCAGTGATTGGCATTGGCCCAGTGCCTAGGACATAATAGACACTTAATAAATGCTTGTTGATTGACCTCAGATATCAAAGATGGAATTCAATTTTAACATTTATTAAGCACCTACTTGTGCTGAATACTATGCTAGTTTTTAGGGCTAGGAAGACAAAAAAACAAACCAATCCCTACTGTTCAGGTACTTAAATATTGCTGAAATAATAATATCTGACTTTTTTAAAAATGACAATTGCTTTTTTTTAATCTATTGTCTCCTTTGAGCTTCCCAACAATTCTGTGAGGTTGTTATTTCAGGTATTATTGTCTTCAGTTTGAAGATAAAGAAACTGAGGTTCAAGAGTTTAGTGCCAGAAATAAAATTTAAAGCCAGGTATTCCAGAGCTTTGTCTACACACTATCCATTATAACATGTTCTGCTCCACAGAAAACTAAAAAACCTAAACATACCCATACCCACGATACCACACTGAACAGGTGGTGGTACAGAGTCTGCTTGGTGATTTCCATAGAAATCCACCTCTGGGGACAGCCCATTTTATTTTTGGAAAGCTCATATTGTTAGGTCATTCTTCTTGGTTGATATTAAGCCTTCAGGAAGAAAGCCTTACAAAGATAACTGCCATCTTTGGGGAAAGAACCAGCCTTCATTCCTTAAAAGTCTAAAATGAAAATAATTAGTGTCAATACCCTCTATGATCTTAATGGCCAGGAACTGCATATAGTAGAAGACGGTTTTTATGAACTTTCTGTCTCTGGCTTACACATTAAGTCTCACTCTAGACATTAAAATTATAACACAGACATCTTGAAATATTTCTTCAAAAGAGCTCATTTTGCATGAGAATAGGGAAGTAGAGTAATCTTGTTGAATTCCTCTATGGTCAAACCACATCTGGAGTATTACATCCCATTACGGACATCACACTATAACGGAAATATTGAAAAACTAGATTTTAGGTAGCAGAGGTTGAACAAGGATTAGATTGTAAGTTCCTTGAGGGACAGGCACTGTGTTTCATACATTTATTGGTGGTTCCCCATTTAGTACAGTTCCAGGCATCTAATAGGCTTCATTGCTGGTAAAGAGCCTGGAAATGTATTTATGATGAGGATAATTAGGGACAGAAGAAGAGATGGTTAAGGGAAGATGAGGTAGTTATCTTCAAATTCTTGAAGGGAGTACGGGAGAATAAGACTTACTTTGCCTTGTTTCAGAAGAGAATATTAGAGTAAAATCAACAAATCCCTAATATGTGTCAGACACTGTGACCTGATGGGCAGATAGTAGAGGGAGGCAGGTTTCAGACCAGTATAAGGAAGAGACACAGAGTAACAGTAGATAAGAGAGCTTACTTTGGAATCAGGGAAATCTGGGTTCAGATCTTGTCTTAAATATATACTCTGTAATATTAAGCAAATTGCTTAAATTCTCAGTGCCTCCAGGTCACACTGTATCCAACTGCATTAATTTCCCTGCCTCGATGAAATCATAGGTCAAAGACAAAAATATTTTAAATTAAAATACGAAATTTCTAACAACTAAAACTATTCAACAATGGAGTGAAGGCAACTTTAGGAGATGCCTCTTAACCCGAGAGTGTTAAATCAGAGGCTAGATGAATGACCATTTGTCAGGGATATTGTTGACTAAATGACCACTTAAGATTCCATAACCTTGGATTCTATGGAAACAACATTTCAAATTTATTTCTTGAGTAGAGAAAAACCAGTGTGGAGTCCATGAAACTGCAGTGGTTTGCTACTTATGTATAAGGATGAGTCTTTTTATCCCCTGAAGAGCCATTGACCTACATACAGCAAAAATAGCAATCTAATCTATCCTTTTAGAGAGAAAAGGTTCGGCTTAACTGCTTTTAAAATTAAGAACAGAAAATAAAATTTAATTCCATAGTTACAATAAACATCTTAAAAACTTAAGTCCTTTTCATATTATAGTCAATTAAGAGGGTACCTGAGAATGGACTATAGAAAAGGAGGAAGGAGAAGGATGAAGAGGGAAGAGCAAGTAGGTAAGGAGGAAGAGAGAGAAAGGAGGGTGGGGTAAAAAGGGGGAAAAGAGAGAAGGGAAAGAGCAACATAGCTTGAGAAGCAAGGGAGAGAAAGGGATTGGATGTAGTAGATTCTAAAGTGAATACTTAGTAGAAAACAAACTGTTTTTTGATGGTATTTTAGGTGATAGGCTTCAGAGCAAACTGCAACAATACAATAATCTGTTTTAATTCTGATTGATCTGTTTTTATCTTAGTTGATAAGTCAGAGGTTTGCCTGAATCTCAGAAAGGGATGGCTTGCCTAGGATCAGTTAGCAAATGTCGATGATGGGATTTGAGTTCAAGTTTCCTTCACTACAAGTGTACCACTCTATCTACTGTGTCACACTGACTCTCAGAATAATTCACATTGGATTTATAAATTCTTGGGTTCAAATCCTGCCTCTGATATTTACTAGATATGTGATCACAGACAAATCAGAGCCTAAATTAAATCAGCATCCTATAAGTTATCTACTAAGTTAACAGAAGGACTGTGATTCACATTGAAGGAGTAAATTTACAACTGGGAATGCTTCACATGGATGTATTTGCATAGTTATTCCACTAGAGACTCTGTTCTGAATATATATCATAGCAGTCCACACTAAGAGGGAAATCATTTTGGTGAATAAGATTTAACTCTACAACACACACTGGGCCAAAGTCAAGTTAAAGGTTCAGTCTGGCCCACAGACCCCAAAGGTTCCCACACTTGTCCTGAATGTTTAAGCTGCCACACAGTGAAACAACTAAAATGCCATCTGGAGGAACCTCTCATGTAAAGCATTTTAATAGTATAGTTATATAATACAGATTCATTGTGATAAACATATAGGACAAATATCTCATTTATTGTTAGACAACACACCAATCTTGCTTTAAGTCTAAGAGAATGCAGATTAAAGCAACGATAACTTTTAATTTCATCCTTCAAGTTGGAAATATTTCAAATGATAAAAATAATCCATTTTGGGAGAGACTACAGGAAGATAGGTACAGTGTTAGTAAAATTATGAATTGTTCTAATCATCTTGGAAAACATTTTGAAAAAGAAAGAAAGAAAGAAATAATTCCTGTTTTTGACCTAGGTATCACATTTCCAAGTCAAGGGTATGAGAAACAAAAAGAAAAATCCCATGCATGTATGTCAGTATTCGTAGCAATACTTTCTGCAATAGTAAAGAACTAGAAACAGAATAGGAAGAAAGGCTGTGCAAATTGTGGTATGCAAATGCAATAGAAAAGTAGCATACTTATTAAAAAGAATAACAAGGGAACAGTTAAGTGCTAAAGTGGAAAGAGTACCAGCCCTGAAGTCAGGAGGATCTGAGTTCAAATCTGCCCTCAGACACTTAACACTTCTTAGCTGTGTGACCCTGGGCAAGTCACTTAACCCCAATTGCCTCAGCCAAAAAAAAAAAAGGAATATAAGAAATTCAAAGATACATAGGAATACATAGTAACTGGTATAGAACCAAGGAAACAACATAAACAATGACTACAAAAATATAATAGAAAGAATAATAAAATGCAACCATATATTGTGGAATTTAAAAATTCCATCTTGGTCGTAGAAAAGCCAGTAAAGGCTCTTTTTTGTTGGAAAGGTATTCTATCTAGCTCATCTTCTAAGATTCACTATATATGAAAAGAGGAGGAGAATAGCTGAAAAGGCATCATTATAATTGTTTGTGTCCACCTCTTCATGACCACGTTTGGGGTTTTCTTGACAAAGGTATCGGAGTGGTTTTGCCCTTTCCTTCTCCAGTTCATTTTACAGATGAGGAAATTATGGTAACAGAGTTAAGTGACTTGCCTAGAGTCCAACAGCTAGTAAGTGTCTGAAGCAATTTGAACTCAGGTCCTCTAAGTCATATAGTTTCACTGATCTAAGGAGCACTTGATGAGTAAATCCTCATGTCAGTGCAGGTTAGCTCCACATCTGCAGCTGTTTTTTTAGAGAGTTAAACAAAGACCTTCAGAATCATACAATCTGTGTATGTCAAAGGCCATCTCTGAGCTCAGGGTCCTCCTGGCTCTGAGGTACAGTACTTCCTAACTTCCTCTCCATCTTGAATTATAAAATGATTTACATTCAGTAGGTGTTAAATGTTGTCAGCATCACAATCCATATAAACTAAAAATAGAATTTAACAGCATTATTGTTTTATATAAAGGATAGTTATGTGATAGTGATCATGATCAATGACCAATGTGATAGTGATCAGTGACAATGAGAAACGATCAAGAAAAAACAAAAGACATCAATAAAGTCTTTAAAAAGGAAAAGATCAGTGGACTTCTCCGCCCAGGACTCCAGGACTGGAACAATATTTTGGCCATGATGGGGACCAAAATGATCTGAGCTTTAACATGTGTTGTGTTCTCTCCTTAGGAAAATGCTTGCCAATTCAGCCAGTGTGAGAATTCTCATCAAGGGAGGCAAGGTGGTAAATGACGACTGCACTATTGAGGCTGACGTTTATATCGAAAATGGCATCATTCAGCAAGTGGGAAGAGAACTCATGATCCCAGGAGGAGCCAAAGTGATTGATGCAACTGGAAAGTTGGTGATCCCTGGGGGCATAGATACCAGCACTCATTTCCACCAGACCTTCATGAACGCCACCTGTGTGGATGATTTTTATCATGGAACAAAGGTAATGTCGGCATGGCTTGTGGGTCACTCTCTTGGTTCATTCTGCCTGTGAAGTAAACAGCTTGTTGGGACCAAGGCACTCCCCAATGGTTTTAGTAAATCTGGGAAGACACTTGGCATTTGAGCACTTCATTGACTGTGCCTTGGGGGGGGAGGGAGGGAAATAGTAATGTCAATTTTGAGGAATTTACTTTTCAGCATGACCTTGGAGTTAGTAGTCTTTTAATCTTGGAAGAAATTGTGGAAAGGGAGCAATGTAAACTACTTGCAACTAGATAAAAGTGGTGGTTGGCTATGTCCCCAAACTAATTTTCATGTGTGACGGAGATCTGGAAGACAATGCTAGCCAAAAGGGTTGGGTTGGTGAGGGGGACGGGTGCTTTGTTTTTTAAGGTATAGACCAGTACATTTTTTGTATTCTTGGAAGGCTACATTAATTCTCCTTTTTAGAAAATGAATTTGCATCTCATTTGGAGACTAGAAATTAGAATTTTGGATCATTGTCATTCATCATTATTACTATCACATAACTATTCTTTATATAAAACAATAATGCTGTTAAGTTCTATTTTTAATTTATATGGATTGTGGTTCTGTAATTGTGTTGCAGTCTTAATTCTGGAATAAAGATGCATTCTCACTTGTAATATGTGGGGGCGTGCATGTACTTTTTAAAAAATTGGAGTGCACATGTGATTTACTGGTATAGGGAGCTAAAACATCATGGTCATCAGGAAAAATGAATCCTGGGGCAGATATCTCTCACCTGTTCCATATACCTTCTCACCTTCCTCTCAGATCAAAAGATGAGAGACAGACAAGAGACACAGACAGATGGATACAGTGACAGGTAGATAGATAGGTACAGATAGAAACAAAGATAGAGAGATAGATACAAATAGATTATAGCCTGATCTTCGATATTAATTCTAATCCTTAAAATGATAATACTAATAGAACCACTCAAGAAAATGGATGTACTTAATTTGCAAGTCAAGATATTAAGCAACAAGTACTTAAGAATGCTATGTGCTGTAATCTTGGCACTTCAATGGCCTTTGATTTCATTGGGGTGGGGGCTCTCTGTCCTGCCCCAGATTGAAACTCCTTCTTTATTCATGTTCTTGCAGATGATCAAACAAAATATTGAGAGCCTGTCTTTTAGGTCTTTTAATATTAGGTGATATCAGTGGCAATACTCAGACTGTATCCCTATCATCTTGATCTCTTGCTGAATAATGGTGATGATGATGATGTTCATAGAGCACTTTTAAGATGTGTAAAGCAATATATTTAAATATGTGTGTATATGTACATATTTACATATATGGTCATGTATATATTCTCATTTGACCCACAAAACTAGTCCATCTCCTTTTCACATCTCGCATATAAGCCATCATTAGTAACATGCTTTAATCTACTTAAACTCATGATATTTCTCTCCATGACACTTTTGGTAACTCACAATTTAGATTCTCTGACCACATGAAGATCAATAATTTGGAGCTCTATAACAACCTCAGGATGTTGTGTATGTTGAAAAGTGATGTTGAAAAGATGGGCTTTTGTGTCAAACAACTTGGGATTGAATGAATGAATGGAAAAGTATTCACTAAGTGGTTACTGTATACAAAGCACTGTGTTGAGCCCTGTAGATACAAAAAGAAAAAAACAGTCTTTGCTCTCTCAAGGATTACTGAAAATGCTTGCAGTTTCCCAATTGCAATTGATTCAGCCTTCTTTCTCTGCAGTTTTTGGCCCAGCTTATTGCCCATATCTACAATACATATCATGTATACATGTACATTTGTAGATATATGTCCTTGTGAACATTTAGTTTGGTCTAGAGCTTGATGTCACACCAATATTATAGTATCTGATGTTTTCTTTATTCCCGGACTAATCCATTGTGGGTTTTCCCTGAGATGCTGGTGAGATACTTGCCAAATGAAATATTTACAAAGCCATTGGCAACCTGATATTTCTCCTAGTGACCCATTTTGTACCTGTCTCAAAGCTAAGGTGTTGGCTCATTTTTAAGCATCTGTTTAGAAGAGAATTATAATCCCAAGGAAAGCCCACTTAGGTGATTAGCTGAGAAAGAGAGATCAAGTTCCATTATGTGTTGTTTGGGGGAGTTTTTGTCCTTAACAAAAGAATCAGTGGAGTTTTGGACTCTATGGTTCCTAAATTGTTGTCTATTTATCAATCTGGCATCAACAACCAGAACTGTAAGAAAACTAGCTGAAAGTCCTGCTTTTCAGAATCTGCAGGAATCTTTAAATCTATCTACTTTTAAGATTTCTCTTAAACATGTTTTCTTTCTTAAAGTATTCACTATCCTGTACTTCACTGTATCCTAGTCTGACACCAGCCTGAAAGCAGCTAAGTGGCTCAGTGGATAGAACTCTAGGTCTGTTGTCAGAAATATTCAAATTCAAACATTTATTAGCTGTGTAGTCCTGGACAAGGCATGTAATCTGTCTGTTTCTTCATCTATAAAATAAGATTAATAATAGGATTTATCTTTCAAGGTGAATGAGATATGTGTAAAACATTTACAAATCTTAAAGTACCATATAGATTTTTCACTTAATATTCTCCTTAAATATATATATATATAATATTCATATGTGTTACACATACATATATAAACATATATGTGTGTATAATTCCTCATTAGAAGAGTTGACATAAATAGAAAATAATAAATTTTATCATTTTACTTTATTGTAACATAAAAAGGCACTGTAGGCAGCAGACAACAGCATGGTGTAGATAATACTTGACCTTTGAAAGTTCTTTCCAGCTCTAAATCTCTGATTGAATGATTATATGATTGTGGGGAGAGTACTGGTCTTAAAAGCAGCATATTAGACCTCGTGTTGTAGTCCCACTACTTATTAGCTGTGACTTCAGACTCATCCTTAGATTATTTGAACATCAATTTTCTCATCTTGGGCATAACAGTGTATATTCTCATTGTATATGGGTTATCATAGAGAAGTGAAGAAAGCACTTGAATCAGTCTCATAATCAACAAGCATTTATTAAGCACTTATATGCAAAGCTCTGTGATTATTAATTCACTATAAAAAAATGATAAAAATGTGAGCTGTTACTCCTCAATTGACACAGATTACTTCTTTTATAACAATAGCAGCAAAAACTTCATCCTACTTTAATTAGCTTAACCAGGTAAATATCAAATTCTACATTTAGGTTAAAAAAAATCAATCCTTCAAACACTTACATGACTTAGGGCAAGTTATTTAACCTAACTGATCTTCATTTTATTTCCTCATCTGTAAAAAAGAGATTGACATGGATGAGACCCCTAAAGTGCTTTCCAGCTTTGGATCTCTGATTTCATTGGGGGGTTTTTTGTATCAGTTATGCATAACATCTTCATTAGGAACTTCACTCATCCTTAGAACAGGCTGTTTCCACTATTTCATGCGTCAGTTGATTAGTCATTAAATATTTTATTAAGTACCTACTTAACAAAGTACTAGGAACTGTATTAATTGCTGGGAATACACAGAGAGGCGCAAGACAGCGTCAGTCCTCAAGGAGCTTACAATCTCATAGAGGGAACAACAAATAATAAATTTGTATAGATAAGCTCTATACAGAGTAAATAGGAAATAAAGAAAACAGAGTTGACACATGAATTAAGAGGGTTTACAAAAAGTTTCATATAGAAGAGGGTCTTTCCAAAGACAGTTTGTCCTTTTAAAATTCCTTTTCATTATTTCATTGTGTCCTGCCTTCCTTTTCTTGGCTTTTCAAATTCCCTTGCCAAGGTTTCCCCCATTTAAAAAAAAAAAAAATTTCCACCTAACTTTTTCATTTCTTCTCTGAGGAAGGAATGAAGGGTCCTGCCCATTTTGTTTCCCATTTGGCTTTTTCTTCACTCCCATAAATAACTCTTCTCCCCCTTTAAGTCACAAGGCCGCACAGAGTGGGCTTGTTACCCTTTCAATCTATCTACATCTTTCAGTTGAATAGGCTCTTGTAACTTTATGTGCTAACAGCTGCACATCCCTGAGAGACCAATAGCAAGGGTGAAAAGAGAGGCTAAGTAATTGGGACAGTTAGATAACCAAAGGAATTCTCGGCTGAATGAGCCCAGCCCTCTCCAGCTTTGGACCCCTAGTTCATAACTACTGTATTTATCATTCGTTACTTCTTGCCTAATAAAGGCCACCCTTAACATTGCACAAATCACACCAGTTTATCACCTCTGTGATGGCCATTATAATAATTAGTGGATGCTTTATCTGTGTATTAAACTTTATTGGGAGCTTTTTTTCATTTGCTAAGGACAGAATCAGAGGAAATGGGATTCATCTGCCTCTGCTAATTAAGGATTTAGATTACTGTGGCACTGAGTCAGAGTTAGATGGGACCTTAGGGACCTTTAAATTCAATCCTTTTGTTTTGCAAATGAGGAGACAGAGGCCAGAATAGTGAAGGTCACACAGGTAGGAAAAGGCAGAGCCCGAATTTGAACCCAAATCTCTAACTCCAGACCCAACACTCTTTCTAGTATTTCACACTGCCCCTAGAAGGGTACCTGGAAGAGCTTCTTGGGAGTGAGACATGATAGGCAGGGAGGCCATAAAATTGGAACCTATAGAAGTGATGGAAGGCAAAGACTTCAGTGGATTGGTGCCTAAAACCCAGTAGTTTTTCTTTAGTGAATACTGAAAACAGTTGTAAAGAACAGGAAACAAATATCTTTTTGACAATTTTAAGTCTTTGAGGGTTGTCTAGTGAGCTGAGAAACTGTCAGAAAGCAAGCATTTATTAAGCACTTACTAATGTCTCAAACATTATTAAGGGATTTACTTAGTGTCAAAAAGCCAATATGAGAAAATGGAATTATAGGTTAGGTCTTGGCTTTGAGATTGATTTTCTTAGCTTCTAAAATATAGCAATCCCTCATATTGTTTAGCATTTTAAGATTTTCTTCTTTAAAAAAAATTTTACATTAAATTTTAAATATTTTATTACCTCCAACTACATGTAAAATTTTTAAACATTATTTTTAAAATTTTTGAGTTCTTGATTCTTTTTCTCTTTCCTTCCTTTCCCTTGAAAGGAGCAATTTGACATAAGTTTATATATGTGCAGTCACACAAAACATATTTCCATATTAACCATGTTGTGAAAAATAAAAGACAACAAAAACGAAGATAAAGTAAAAAAAAGTATGCTTGTCTTCATTCATATATATACCATCAGTTCTTTCTCTGAAAGCAGATAGCATTATTCATCATAAATCCTTTGGTTTTCTCTTGGATCTTTTTATTGCTGAGAATAGCTAAGTCATTCATAGATGATCATCATATGATATTATTACTGTGTACAATGTTCTTCTGATTCTACTCACTTCACTTTTTATCAGTTCATGTAAGTCCAGGCTTTTCTGAAAGCATGCTGCTCTTCATTTCTTATAGCACAATAATATTCCATCACAATCATCACAACTTGTTCAGCCATCTCCCAAATAATGGTTGTGCCCTCAATCTCCAATTCTTTTCCACCACAAAAAGAGCTGTATAAATATTTTTATACATTATAGAAAAAAATCTTTTGAGAAAAAAATCTTTTTGAGATGCCAACCTAATAGTGATATTGCTGGATCAAGAGTATGCAGCCTTTGGGCATAGTTCCAAATTCTTCAGAATGGTTGGATAATTCACAATTCCACCAACATTGCATTAGTGTCCCAATATACCCATATTTCTTCCAAAATTTGTCATTTTCCCTTTTCTGCATATTAGTTGATCTGATAAGTATGAGTTGGTACCTCAGGAGTTTTAATTTACATTTCTCTAATCAACAGAGATTTAGAGCATTTTTCATATGACTATAGTTTTGATTTTTTCATCTAAAAACTGCCTGTTGTTGTCTTTTGACCATTTATCAATTGAAGAATGACTCATATTTTTATAAATTTGACTCAGTTCTCTATATAATTGAGAAATGAGCCCTTTATCACAGAATACAAAGCCCTCATGAAGCTGATAGGAGAGACATTAGTATCTCAATTTATAAATGAGGTAGGTAGGGCTCAGAAGTTACACAGCTAGTAAATGTCAGAGGTAAAACTCAAACCAGGTTTCCTGGCTCAAGACTCAATACTTTTTGAACTATGTCATTATCTCATGGCTAATACCACTAAAGTGAACCCCACCCTTCAAAATAAAACAAATGTCAAGAGATTTAGAACCAGAAGAACCTTAGATTTTATCTAGTCCAGTGGTATAAAGAAAGAACGTGGTACTGGGAATTAAGATCATAGATATAGAGCTGGAAGGAATTTTAGAGGCCATCTAGTCCAACCCCCTCATTTTATAGATAAGGAAATTGAGACCCAGCAAGAAAAGTTATTTGTCCAGAATCACAAGGGTAATAAGCCTCAGAGGTGGGATTTGAACACAGATCCTCCAATTACAGAGCCAGGACCCTTTTCTTGTATAACATTTTCTAGTACAGACAATGCCATTGGGCTAGCTCTGTAATCTTGGACTGGTCATTTATCTGGGCTTCAATTTCCTTATCCATAAAGCAGTGAATTTGTGCTAGTTCACCCTAAAGGATCCTTCTAGCAATTTTTTGTGATTCTGTATGTATGAAAAAATATTTCATTGAGTTTAAGAAGTTCTATGCAGATCATGAGATATGTGCCTGCTTAGAAGCATGATGCTTATGAACTAGTAGGAAGTCCCACAACTTCCTAGAGATTGTACATCCTCAGGCCTAGATTTCACTTTGAGACTAATTCTACTTGAACAACACACTTTTTAAACTGCTGGTAATCATCAAGAGGAGACATCATTGTATAGTAAGTTAACAGAATGGGTAGATTTGTCATCAGGAAGGACCTGCATTCAGATTCTACCTAGATTACTATCTGTCTGATCCTGGCCAATTCAAGTTTTTTCTTCTGAAAAAAAAAAAGAATAATATTTGTAGTACTTATCTTATAGGATTATTGTGAAGATCAGTTGAGATAAAGTATGTCAAACCTGCAAGTTTGGATATGCCATATGAATTATTTTATCATTTTTCAGACTTACCTACAGGTATTGGTAAAGTTTAATAGGAAGGGAGAGAGAAAGAAACAAGGATTTATTAAGCATTTACTGTGTTTGGACATTGTGCTAAGAGCTTTATAAATATCTTATTTGAAGAACACTGAACTCGAAAGTTGAATGCTTGTTTATTGATTAACTGATTGCTCTAGCAGACTAACCAGCTATATGACCTTGGACACATTATTTAATTTCCCTGAGTCTTATTTAACTCATCTGCAAAATAAAAGGATTGGACTAAGTATATGCTATGTTTCCCCCGAAGAATATAAACTACTTGAGGGCACAAATTATTTTGCATCTTCCTTGTTTCACTTGCACCTAGCATCATGCTGGGCACATAGTCAGCTTATAATGAATGATGAAGAAGAAAAAAAATTAAGCTTTTTATTTTCAAAATATATACAGTAGTTTTTATCATTCACTCTTGTAAAACCTTGTGATTTTAAAATAAATTTTACTGAGCTTCTATGTAACAATTACTTAAAACACCACACAAAATGTTTGGGGAAAAAGAAGTACTACCAAATCCTTCCCACCACACCAACCTAGTTTTGATACGCAAACCAAAGACACCAAAACAGAGAAATAATGAATATCAATGGAAAAAAACAACAAATCAAATAATAAGTATTAAAAATAAATTTAATATTAAGTATTTAAATAAAACATTAGCAAGGACATCACAGCAATACATCATAAGTTTTATACACTATGACCAGGTAGGATTCACAACAGGAATACAGAACAGATTCCATATTATGAAAATTATAAGCATGATTGATCATAGTAACAACAAAAACATATATGAATATTAAAAGAAAATATTTTAAATGATTCTATAATAAAATGATAGGGACTTTATATTATATATTATATTATGTTATACATAATAAAGGGGAGGGATGTAGGCAAAAAGCCATAATTTGAGGAAATGATGACCAAGAAGTGAAAGGAAAACCTGGTTTGGGGCAAGATAGAATAAGAAGCTTATCTTTTGAAGCCCAAGTAGTTCCATGGACAAAAGTTCAAGGTATCAGGGAACAGGAATGAAGAGGATGATGGCCAGGCCAGGATGCAGGCTCAGTTCAGAAATGGTGGAAGTCAACCAAGAATGTTTCTAGGGGCAGAGTTTAAGGTTTTCATGGGAAAGAATGGGACAAGATGAAAATGATGGCCAGAGTACAAAGGCATGGTTTGGAAATCATGGCTGGAAAGTGGTACAATTAATATTTTTTGTATTAGATAATCTCTGAGGTCATTTTCAACTCCAAAAAATTCTATTACTTGGGTAATTTCAATGTCTAATAGGTAATCAATTTAGGGCTAGAGCTCAGTTTTTCTGTCTTATTAGTTCAGCATCCTTTCTACAATACCACATTGTCAGGAGAAAGTGTGCCCCTTTTTTTCTTTCATGCTCAGGCCCTATCTACAATGATGAGTAATGTATGGGAGGCCGAAACACAATACAAACAATGAATTATGAAAAAGAAGTAGAGAAATATTATTAAAGAAATGTTTAAGTGTAGTATAGACTCTGGGCTTACTCTCCCAATCCTCTCTCAGACTGGAAAATTGGATATCCAGAGAGGCTATTTTCTCCCTCTAGCTTCCAGGGATAATCCAGAAGTTTGGGGTATCATTTTCTAATTCTATATCTCAAAAGCTACTAACAGTGTACTTTCCCCAGTTATTATCAGTTAAAATAAATTAGCCATCCAAATTTAATTAATTTTTGGAAATGGATATTTACTAAAATGGTATGATAAAAGAACAAAATATTACCTCCAAAGGATATATTCTTGGATAAGTGAGTCCAGGGGTAAATGGCTTCAAACTCAGAACTTTTACGGCAAAGGGGATAATTCATTGCTCCACAGAAAAATTTAAAGGGTGAGAGGCAGGATAAATAGAGATAATGATAGCAGACAATATTAAGACTTTGGTTTTTTTATGTAGAGATAATGATAGCAGACAATATTAAGACTTTGGTTTTTTTATGCCCCCTTGGAAAAAGAGCTTAACACCTTCCAGGGAAGAAAGTAAGCATAGTGAAGGAAAAGAGGGGTTTGAATGGATAATATGGTAAAATATACTGGAGCAAAACCGAGGAACTCTCAACCAATTGTTAAATTTTTCAGCATAAGATTTAGATCCCAGAAAACTATAATTTAGGCCTTCATTTATTGTTTTGTTGGTTGTCTAGACTTAAATAATGCAAATTAAATTTTAAAATGTGTACATACATCACACCCACCCCCATATCCTTTTTATTAAACATTTATCAGCAGGGCCGCTTATTGTTTTATAAATCTTGTTTGAGCTCACCAGGAATTCGGTACAAGGCTCAAGAAATAATCTGACTAGAAGCCTGGTGACTGTCAATTAATAAGAAGAACTGGCATTTATATAGCATTTTAAGGTTTGTTAAATGCTTTATATCCATTATCTCTTTTGAGCCTCACAACTCCCCTGATAGCATGAGACAGGAAAAGAAAAAATAACTTTTTTCTTGACCTCTTTTCTATGTTTGATACTATTGATCACTCTCCTCTTGGATTCCCTCTCTTCTCTGGGTTTTTGTAATGTTGCTCTCCTCTGCTTATTCTCCCACCGTCCCAAAAAGAAATCTTTTCAATATCTCTTGCTGATTCATCTTCCATCCTCTCACTTGGTGACCTTGTTGGCTCCTGTGTGTTCAGTTATCATCTCTAAGCAAGTGACTCTCACATCTGTATACCTGTTTTCTGAGCTCCAGTTGCTTTCATTCAAAGTGTGAATCCTCAAGTCCCATCTGGCAGCTTTCCTCTTTCTAGGAATATCAATTAGCTTGGGACTTCGTTAGACATCCTCCTACAGGTACTTATTTGGTTTTAGATTTTTTCTTCCTTTCTTATGAAAAGGACTTGGCTAGGGGAGGCATTGTAACAAAGGGCCTTTCTTCGAGTCTTTATTTTTAAACAATTTCCACTGAGCCATTTGTTTCTCAGACGGTCAGCCATTTTTTTCCTGGCTGCATGGCTACCTTTGAGGTTCATATCCTGTTTCCATAGTAACTGCATGTCAAGAGCCCGCTTCTTCTATACTCTGGCTTTGTACTAAACACAATGAATTTAAATTGGATTCTCTGCAGCAGAGATAATCATTCTGGATTGGAGAAAAGGCCCAGAACACTCTATACCAAGATTTTACAAATCTCAGCCAAATTCTCGATCTTAGCTTTGTGATGAAAAAATTCATCTTATACCCACCCCTCTGTTCCTGAGCTGTGGGTACTTCAGTATCCTTCTGTCTTTGAACTCTCTCCTTGCTTTGGATAGAAATAGCATTGTAATAGCACAGGCCCCATGCAAGGCCCAGATGGAAGGGATGCTGAAAGTAAATGAAGCATAGTAATTTTCTTTCTTTCTTTTTTTGGGGGGTGTGTGTGGCAGATACAAGTGCCAGGGAGGCCTAATGACTTCAAACAAGATGTCATTTTTACAAACCATCTGGTTCTGTATGTCTGGGAAAGACGCTGTCCTTCCATCTCTTAAATACTAAGAATGCTATTTTCAGAATATAGGGTAAATGTTTTATAGTCACAGAAATGTGAATAGTCTGGAAAATATTATTTATATTTATTTCAACATTTTCTCCAGTGAATGTTGTATGGGGACTCTAGAGCTGCATTTCTAGTAGTTTTTCTTTTATCTTTTTAAAAATTATTTTAATAGTATTTTATTTTTCCAAATATATGTAAAGATAGTTTTTAACATTCACTTTTCCAAAACCGTGTGTTCCAAATTTTTCTCCCTCCTCAAGAGAGCAAGTAATCTGATATAGGTTAAATGTGCAATTCTTCTAAACATATTTCAATATTCATCATGCTATGCAAAGAAAAATCAGATCAAAAGGGGGAAAATCACAAAGAAAAAAAACAAGCAAAAAAGGTCAAAATACTGTGTTCTGTATACATATTCAGTCTCCATAATTCTCTCTCTGAGTGCAGATGGCACTTTCCATCTCAGATCTATTGGAATTGCCTCCAGTCACCTCTTTATTGAAAAGAGCCAAGTCTATCACAAGTGATCATCATATATTCTTGTTGGTGCTGTGTACAATGTTCTCTTAGTTTCTCCTCACTTCATTTAGCATCAGTTCATGTAAGTCTTTCCAGGCTTTTATGAAATCAGCCTGCTCATCTCTCATGGAACATGATAATCCATTACATTCATGTACCATAATTTATTCAGCCATTCCCCAGCTGATGGGCATCCACTCAATTTTCAGTTCCTTGCCACTTTTTACAAAAAGGGAAAAAAAAAGCTGCTACAAAATTTTTACATATGTGGGTCCTTTTCCCTCTTTTATGATCTCTTTGGTATATAGAACCAGTAGAGACACTGCTGGATCAAAAGGTATGCACAGTTTGATAACTTTTTGAGCATAGTTCCAAATTGCTGTCCAGAATGGTTGGATCAGTTCACAACTCCACCAACAATGTATCCGTGTCCCAGTTTTCCCACATCCCCTCCAACATTCATCATCATCTTTTCCATAGATCATCTTAGCCAATCTGAGAAGTATAAAGTGATTCTGGGTTGTCTTAATTTGCATTTCTTTAATCAGTAGTGATTTAGAATATTTTCTAATATGACAAGGAATAGCTTTAATTTCATCATTTGAAAATTGTTCATATCCTTTAATCATTTATCAATTGGGGAATAGCTTGTATTCTTATAAATTTCAGTCAATTCTCTATATATTTTAGAAATGAGGTCTTTATTAGAAACATTGGTTGTAAAAAAAATTTTCCCCAACTTTTTGCTTCCCTTCTTATCTTGGTGCATTAGTTGTTTTTTTTTTTGTTTGTTTGTTTTTTGCAACAGCTTTTAATTGAATATAATCAAAAGTATCCATTTTGCATTTTATAATATTCTCTAATTCTTTGGCCATAAATTCCTTCCTTCTCCACATATCTGAGAGGTAAAATATCCCTTGTTCTTCTGATTTGTTTATATTATCACCCCTTATGTCTAAATCATTAATCCATTTTGACCTTATCTTGTTATAATACAGTGTTAGGTGTTGGTCAAAAGCTAGTTTCTGCTATACTATTTTCTGGTTTTCTTAGCAATTTTTGTCAGATAGTGAGTTCTTATCCCAAAAACTAGAATCTAGATTAATGTAGTCATTAACTACTGTGTCTTATGAACTTAACCTATTCCACTGATCCATTACTCCTACTTCTTAGTCAGTACCAAATGTTAACTACTGTTTTATAATATAGTTTTAGGTCTGGTATGACTGGACCCACCTGCCTTTCCAGGAGTTTTTGGATACGGGTTCCTGTAGCCTACACTGCAGAGCAGCTTAAAGAATGCCATCTTGGTTCCATGGCACTTGGTCTAGTTAGGGGGCACCTCTTAAGGAGTCTCTTTGTGTCTGTAATCTTCCTCAAAGTTCAGAGGATTCCTGGGAAAACCGGGATTGGGGGGCTCAGATACCTACTTTCCTTCTTCTTTGCTCTCTGGCAGAGCATATAGATTATTGAGGGCAAAGAGGGAATGGTAGCTTTCTTCCCTTTCCCCCTTTTTTAAGTATCTTCTAAAACATTTTCACCTCTACCCAAAGAAGATTTGCTAGGGTTTTAGGTACAGAAGAACCCACTACCAGCCTCCCTAGAATAGAAATTTAGAAATAACTGATGCCCCCTAATCTTTAGAAATAATGCTGCAAAAGAGAAAATGTGTCTGAGGAGAAGAAAGTATTAAAATGACTTTCTTGTTATTTTCTTCTGTGCATAATATTGCTGCTCTTGTCCCCAAGCCTTTGGGCTTGATATATACTTTTTTCTCACCTTTTTAGCATCCTGGCTCTCTTCAAAGCTAAGCTTCATTGCCACTACACGAGGTTTTTCAAGATTTTTCTCCAAATATTAGGGCCCCATCCCTCCCTATAATAATGTGATTTTACAATAGATTTTCATTGATATCTTTTGCTGTTGCATGGTCTACTTTCCTCATTTCCCTCTCTCCTTCCACCTCCCAGAGAAGCATTCCTTATAACAGAATTCAAGAAAGAAAAAAAGAGGAGATGTATCTACCTTTATGGCTTTTGTATTTATATGGCAGTGTTCTTATTGTTTCCCTCAGTGGAATATATATATGCTCCTTGAGGGCAGAGACTCTTTCATTTGTGACCTTTTATTTACACATCACAATGTGTGAATACTGTGTGCTTAATAAATACTTATTAAATTGAATTTAATGTGTTCCCTGTCTTTGTCCCCACCCAATAGTCTCTCAGGCCAATCTAGGTCATCATCATGATTTGGAGGTCATTGGGGGAGAGGAGAGATGAAAGAATAGATGAGGAGCTCCATTCATTGTGGAGGTTCATGGATTCCTTCTGCTCTTTTTCATTTCCAACATAGACTACTTTGTGTGTACTTGGATTTTACTAGTTCACATAAAGAGGCCATACTTAGGAGTTACTCTAATTATATTGCTCTTAAATCGGTAAACTTTCTAAAAGCCTCCTGACACCATGTATAGGAGCTTGGATAATGGATGCTGTCTTTCACCAATGGGTACCTGAGGCGATAGCTCTACTGGCTGCCATGGGCAGACTTAAATAACAGCTTTCTGACCTCTTCTGGGGGACTTCAATTAAACAGTTTATTTGAACAGTAAATTGCCTCTTATCAGTAACTCTGCATATCTTAATGGGGTTGGGGAGAGAGAAAAGAATTTTGCCTCTTATTAGCACCTCTTTGTTTGAAATGGAAAGCTTTACTGTAAAAAATGGTTCACTTTCCTTGACAAAAACCAACCCAAGTTTATTGCCATGATAAAGTAACAAGATGTATCCTTGGCGCCATTCTGTATTACTTTATCACTGTATCACTTTAAACAAACAAGAGGAGTTTGTTTATTGCCAGCTGTAGGCAAAATTGTCCTGTCCTCCCCCTACTACATTGTACAGGAGGGACCCTGGCTCTCCAAGGCTGTGTCTGTGGAATGCTGGCTTTTATAGTGCCTACTGAGTTTACAGAGGTGTTGTCTGTAACCATGGCAATGGACTTGCATGTGTCATTCAAGGACCAGGCAACCTAAGTTAGTGAGGTTCAGCAGACAGATGACTAGTTCTAAATACATTTTTTTGGCCCTGGCAATTCATGGAATTACCTGCTAAAGTGAAGATGAGTCTATGGTTTGTTCTAGTGCTATCTTTTGATCTCATGGAGGGATGGCATAGTGTAATGGATAGAGCCTTGACTAGCATCAAATGCATCGAAAGAGATTGAATCTGAGATAAATACTGGTTCTACTCTTTACTACAGAGTACTTCAGCACTCCCCAAAGTCTGTCAGAGACAATTCATTAATATACACAGATCCCTACTTGGAGCAGAGCCCAAACAGGCCATGTTTCCCTTGCTAATTGGAATTCTCTCTCTCTCCCCTTAACAATTCCCAGTAACATTTTAGAGCAATCCTAAAATCAAAGACAAAATTTCTTGCAAAATGAAAACAAAAGCATAAAATTTAGAATGTTTGGATTTACTTAGAGAAAGTAATGTTAATATTTTAATCCCAAAACAGGTTGTAACCATTCCTGCATGAATCTTTAACTTCAGAACTTCAGGCACCCACTAAATGGCCTTGAAAAATTTACTGGTTCCCCTGAAATCTATTACTTTGCCCACTGAGTAATCTGTCCTATTTCTTCTCCTTCTGACAGCTAGGTGTACGCCTCTCTGAGCTCCTCTTCAAGCCTTGGCCCATGAGCATGTAATACATACAAATAGATTCTGGAAAATGTAAATTTTAAATTTCCCATTGACTCCATACTTGGCTCTTCCTTTGGTGCTCAGTGATTTTGTGAGCTTTGTTTACAGATAAGAGACATCAGTATACCCAAATAGTTAATACTTAAAAAGGAAGCCTTGATAAATGTCAGAGTGAAAAATCTTCACATTAGAATTTTCATATATGGAACACAATAATTACAAAATGACAGTAAAATTCATGGCCGGGTAATTGTGGTATTTGTAGTAATCTTGTACTGATGAACTTTGATAGCTGCTTTTCTAAAAAATTGCTATAATTTAAGTACAATGACACTGACCTCTGGAATGATGTTTAACCTTTTTTGCAAGGATTTCCTAATTTGATTGGTTATTGAGATAAATGTAAGGAAAAGAAATTAAACTTCTTAAGTAGGTTCTGTTCTGCTATGACTGTTTCAAGATCTGTCAAATCTCCAGTTCCATAGAACTAGGACTTTGGTTCAGGTTAATTCATCTGTCAGTCAGAGAATCCTTGGACAATTCTGTCTTTTGGGTTTATAAAGAGGTATTGTGACAGAGAATAGAATGCTACCGTATTGGAGTCAGAAAAAGACAGGTTTATTCATCTGGCTGTGTGATCTCAACCACTATTTCTGAAATTCAGTGTCCCTTTTTATAAAATAGGGATAATATTGCCCTTTATAGGGTTGTGGTAAGGATCAGATGAAGTACATAATAAGTAGAAAGAGTTTTTCAAACTTTAATACTTTAAAATGCCAATTATTATTCTGTCTCACTGAAACTTCCATAAAATGACAGTGTTCCCTAGTACATGTTTTTTATCCTAATTATCATCATCTGTAGTCTCTGGATTCTGACAAGTGGTTCATAATCACCCATATATCACACACTTTAGAAAGACAGGTTATCAGCTCTTCATTAATTCCTGATTGAATACCTCAAATGCTTAATATGACATGTGTGGGCTTTTGAATTAAAAGAGTTTTCTAGGTAATCAGAAAAGCATTTTAATATCAGAATAAAATTCCATTGCTGTTTCCTTGAACTCCAGAAAGGGGAAAAATGGAATAAGTTTGCATTCTTGAACAACTCTTATTTCATTTCATTTCATTTCATTTCATTGCTGATAGGAAATGTTTATACTATATTACTTATAATAAGGCATCATTAATCCTGAAACTGTCAAATGTACCATCATAAAATAGATGGTCTTGGCTCTTGAGTAAACTTCTTAGGAACTCCTTTTCCCTCATAAGTTCAAGTCCAGATCTCTAAACTCTTGAACTTTTGAGGGCTTCCCTGAACATGGGATTTGGGGTTTTAGGAATTTTATCTAGGGAAGACTGACATGTGGGTGAGCTCCTTGCTTCTTCTTAAGGAAGCCATTTATGGCTTAATAGAGAATGAGAAGGAAAATATTTCCTTCCTTCTGCAGGCTCAATCTGTTGTCCTCAAGAGGAAAAGGCACAAAGGGAAAAATGAGAAAAGAAAAAAAGAGCCAGCAGCAGTCTGTCTGCTCTTTTTTACAGGATAGTAAAAGGGTAAGAGTCTTAGCTAACCAGAGTACCTTGGGGGCAACTTCCAGGCACTGAAACCCACCTCCTAGGAGACACTAAGCTGATGCTTCAAACCAAGCATTTTGTCTTGGGGCAGTCTTAGTTTACGAGACTTAATCAAGAGTTGTTTTTGGCCCCTTAAAGGTGCCAGTGGACATATTCATACCCTCTGAGAGGTGTTGTTGTTTAATAGTTTGTCATTTTCTTGGCAAAAATAATGGAGAGATTTGCCATTACAGATGAGGAAACTGAGGCAAGCAGGGTTAAGTGATTTTGCCAGGATCACTCAGTAAATATCTGAACCCAGATTTGAACTCATCTGAACTCAGTCTTCCCAACTTCTTGACTCCAGGTCTAGTACCCAGTCCATCCAACCATGTAAGACCCAAACCAAGAGTTTAGGTAATAAGTTCATCAAATTGATCTCATCATAGGAACTGCACCAGAAATTAAAATATGTTAAGTGCATATAAGAGGGAAGACAGTATCATGAGATATTGGAAGAGGTTGGGAATTGCTTCTAGGGGATGGGAAGGGGGAATCAGGGAAAGCTTTATGAGAAAGATCACATCTGAGAAGATTTAAGAATTTTAGCAAGTGAAGGTTACAGGTGACCAAATGTGTGCAAATGCCCCAAAATGGAGGTGGCAAAAAAGGAATAGGAAACAAGTCTACCTCTTTAAGCCTAAATTTTCTTATCTGCAAAATAGGGATAGTGTAGTCTACTACACTAGCCAGTAAGTCTACTGGCCAAAAAATGAGTAAGTTGATTTTGAGGGATTACTGCTGGACCCATAGGATCTGGGAAGCTATGTCCATTCACTTTTGTATGCCCACTTGATAATTAAGAGCACTTCCGGGGGTCTCCTTCCTTGCTGCTATTTAGCTCATACTTTAAGGGACTTTAGGACCTCAATGAGCCTCTTAAATTTCTAAGTTCATCTCCAAGTATGAACATATCCATAGGCAGATCATCATTAACCAAATATTAAGGAAGGACAAAAATAGAAGACTAGGCAGAGACCCAGGTGCAAGTGCCCCAGTTGAGTCCTCCTGGACAAACTGCCACAAAGTTTCTATCATTCTGGGATAGAAAAAAGGTCAACCTTTTCCCATCCCTTAAAAGAAATCTTAGTTACATAATATCTCTTAGAGAGTTGAACAAAGAACTGGAGCCAGATGCTGTCAGCATTTCACACCCTTGCAAATGCCATAGTGGATCAAGAGAATAGAGGGCTACTTGGGTTTGCTGTGTCATAACAAAACACCAAAGCCTTTCCAATGCTGGATCCCCACAAGGCTGGAAGCAGGCTCCCAAACTCCCTCCCACATGGTAGGCCAGAACCAGCAAAGGCATCTCTGAGTATGCTCCATGCTATGTCCCTTGTTACTGGTGAAAGGGAGTAATAGAGCTTAGACTATGTAGGATCTTCAAGACCAAAAAGAGCATGTCTTTAGTATGGCAGTTATGCAATAATCGTTCACTGAAATTCTTTAACTGCTCACATGTCTTGGACAGATTTGTGCATTAGAAATTATATGCCATTTATATGGCACTTTTTAAGACTTACAAAAATGTTATTATATATCATTGTATTTGTGCTTCATAATAATTCTACTATGGAATAGTGGGTATTTTTAATTTTTGCATAGACCTGTGATTTTATTTGTGTAGGGAAATCCCCAGATACACACCTTCTCTGAAACTTAGTCGTAAAGCAACACCACAGACACTGAAAGTTGCCCAGGATTACACTGGCTCTATATTTTTTTGTGATTCCAAGGCCAGCTCTTTGGTCACTAACCAAGCTACCTCTTGAAATATGTATTATTGCTACACTATCCCTATTTTGCAGATAAGAAAATTTAGGCTTAAGGAGGTTAAATAATTTCCCCAAAGTCATACAATTAGAAGAAAATAGTACTTTAATGGATTTTGAGCTTTAAAGAATAGATATCCTAATTCTAAAGAATAGTTGACTCCTATTAGAGTAAGTGAATTTAAGAAATGCAAGAATGTGCAGACAAAACTCAAACGGTTCTGGAATTCATGCAATTGGATTTCTAAAAAAAAATTTCAGAGAATTTCTCTACATATCTAACCACAGATGACCCTCAAAGATAAATTGCGAGCTGAAAGGGACCGTAGAGATTATCTAATCATAACTTTAATTTTATGAAAAGTTCCTCAACTCTTATAAAGAATGGAATAAAAATTTTAAAATGTAACTGCTAAGAATTTGAAAGAACCCATGGGGATAGCAAGGTCCCCTAAAATCTGGGCTCCCATTGTCCAGGTTTATTAGTCTTGGAGATTATCCAAAATTATCATTCTTTCTTAGTTTACTGCCCCTGTGAAAAGTTTACTCTTAGAAGATTTCCATAAATAATAAAAGGATTCTCACAAATGTGGATTAGTTAGTCTTAAGCTTCCTTATAAATATTGAAGGTAGTAAATGCATATCAAATAGAACAATCTTATTTCATCTCATCCTACATAAAACATAAAAGTTGTAACAGATTCACAAAATCCCATAAATAGAGAAAACAAATACAATACTCAACAACAGCACAGGAACTCCCTTTGAAGGGAATTGAATTTGGGTTTGCCATTGAGAGATAACATTTTGGCATTCCAGTAAATCCTCTCTCAGAGGTTTCTATGCAGTCCCTCCCAGACTCATAGTGCCAGTCTGTTGTTTGGATTCCCTTAGAAGGCAAATACATTTTAGGGATACCAGATAGACAACCACCAGCTTCCCATCAGACCTGCACTGTTCAAATAACTCATGGTAATATTAGAAAGCAAAATACAGGCAGCATTCTCCATCTGGTGACTTTAAAATCCCTTTCTGTTCCTCCTCCTGCAGGGGACACAGTGGATGCTCCTTTTTCTTTAAGAAATCTTTAGCTTCCAATTAGGAAGCCACCATAGTAATCCGGAGGTCACACAGAATTTGTTTTTTTTTTTTAAAAAGGATGATCTGAATGAGTCAGTGTTTTTGAAAAACTGTGCAGAGGGGCATGTGTCTGTACACACACAAATAGATATATAGCACAAAGATTACTAGATTTTAAATTAAGGGAGCTTTAGAGAAGACCTTGGAGGGAGCCCATTGCCTGAAACCAGAAGCTAGAGATTCTTAAAAGACTTGAGGGGGAGAAAAAGTATGAGAGATAGATAACCTGTGCAAAAGAACAGGTCAGAAGGTAGAATCACCTGTGCAGGGAATATCAAAAAGGCCATTTTGACTAGAACTAAAATAAGAAGAATAATAGGAAATTGATGTGGAAAAAATTAGGTTGGAGGCAGTCTAGGCTGGTGAATAGAGTTGGCTTCATTACCAGGCAACCTGGGCTTTCAAGCCTCATACACGACATACACTGGCTATGTGATCTTTGGCAAGTCATTTAAACTTTGAGTTATCAAGACCAGGGATGTCAACTCAGATACAAACAGGAGTACCCATTGACTTAGAAAACAACATAGGAATATTACCTATGCTTATTGTATTTTTATTTATTTTATTAAATATGCCCCAATTATACTTTAATGTGGTTCAGCCCTGATGACATCGCTGATCTAAGATACACTCTAAGATTATAAATTGCAGACATTGTCTGGGTAAAGAAAAATTCTCCATCCTGGAGTTCTCTATATCAATTAAATCACATCCTGTTTGAGTGGTAGAAGGTCCCAGTAGCTTTCTGTTTGGGATATTTGTCATGGACCTTCATAATCCACTCATAATAATATCCTCATAATCATCAACCCCGTCAGATAAATGTAAATGCAAATTAATTTCAGGAGCAAGAGAACCTTAATAATTGGGGATTTAGGAAATGCTCCATGAAGGAGATGGTACCTAAGCTGCTGCTTGAAGGAGATCTTGAAGGAAGGATGATGATGATGTTTAATGGTTTTAGTTGGGTTCAACTCTTTGTTGACCCTGTTGGGATTTTCTTAGCAAAGATACAGGAGTTGTTTCCCATGTCCTTCTCCAAGTCATTTTACAAATGAAGAAATAGCTAAGCAGGGTTAAGTGACTTGCCCAGGGTCACATAGCTGATAAGTGTCTGAAAATAAATTTGAACTCAGGTTTTCCTGATTCTGGGCATAGTACTCTACCACTAACTGTCCCAAAGAAAGCTAGCAGTTCTAAGAGACAGAAGTGAAAAAGAAGTGTCTTCTAGTCATAGTAGCTGCACCCTGTACAAAGGTAGGAAGATAGGAGATGGAATGTAGAGTTTGGAAAATAATCTATATGGCCAGAACATAGAATTCACAAAGGAGAGTAATATGAAATAAGGGTGAAGAAGGTAGGTTAGAGGACTTTACTGTAGGAGTCCTGAGGAGTTTGTCAGGTTGAGGAGTTTGTATTTAATCTTAGAAGCAACAGTAAATCACTGATTTTTTTTTTTGAGTAGGGATATGAAGTTGGCATCTTTTTTGATAGATTGCTTGTCAGAATGAAGCACTGGAAGCATGGAAAGCAATCAAGAAGTTATTGAAATAGTTCATGTGAGAAGCAACAAAAGCCTAGATGGAAAAAATGGAAATAGAATTAAGATTTGACAGCTGATTCAATATTATATGGGGGAGAAGGGAGAGAGGCAAGAATCAAATATAATTCCAAGGGTAGATGTGCCCTTTGACAGCAACAGGAATGTTTAGAGGAAGTATTAGGATAGAAAGTCAATGAATTCACTTTTGGATATGTTGAATTTAAGATGATAATGGTGCATTCAGGTGGAGATATTCCAACAGGTAGGTACTCACATAGGACTAAAGTTCATATTAGAGATTAGACCTGATATATTTATTTAGATTCATCTAAATAAAAAATTTTTTTCTGATAAAGGTCTGATTTCTAAGGTATATATATATATTACATTTGGAACAGCCAAATTTATAAGAATAAGAGCCATTCCCCAATCAATAAATAGTAAAAGGATATGAATAGATATCTTTTAAAGGAAGATATCCTAGCTTGCTAATAGCCACATAAATTTTAAAACAACATGTACTTTATATCCATCAGATTGTCTAAAGTGACAAAAAGAAAAATAACAAATGCTAAAAAGGGCTATGGGAACTTCAGTTTACAGGTGGTGGAGTTGTGAATTGATCCAATAATTCTGGTAAGCAATTTGGAATCATGTGGAAAAGACTACTTTGACACAATAATACCACTACTATAGCAGGTCTATTCTCCGAAGGGAACAAAGGATCCATATGAACAAAAATATTTATAACAGCTTTTTGTGGTAGCAGAGAATTAGAAACTGAAGGGGCTATCCAACAATTGAAGAATAGTTGAACAAGTTATAGCATATGAATGTGATAGAATACTTCTGTGCGGTAAGAAATGATGAAGGGGGTATATAGTTTCAGAAAAATCTGAGAAGACTTGTATCAACTGATGCAAAATAAAGTGAGCAGAATTAGAAGAACAATTTATATGATAACAATAATAATATTAATATTGTAAGATTAATCCTTTGAATTTCAAAGGATTCATATTGAAACACTCCATTCACCTCCAATTAATGGACTCAGTGTGGAATGATGCATTCTTTTCTTTTTTTTTGTTTTTTGTTTTGTTTTATTTTGTACATGGCTAATGCAAGATTTTGGTTTCATGACTATATTTCTAATAAAATTTGTTTTAAGCCTTCTGAATAGGTGGGGGAGGAGAAAGGGAGGGAATTCAGAGATAAAAATAAAACTGAATTGGAGTCATCTGCATAGAAATCATTGAATCCATGAGAAATGATGAGATAATTAAGGGAGAGGGTATAGAGAAAGAAAAGAGGGCTTATGAAAGAGCATTGAGGAGCTCCCATGAATAGTCAGGAGGTAGAAAATATTCCAGGAAATGTAACTCAGATAGGTAGTAAAAGAACCAAGAAACCAGCAGAAGAAAGTGAATGACCTTGTCATAAGCTGCCATAAGGTCAAGTATAATAAAGATTGAGAAAAAGGCTAATAGATTTAGCAGTTAAAAGACTCTGTTGGTAACCTTGGAAAGAATAGTTGTGCTCGAGGGACATGATCAGATGCCAGATCACAAGTAATTGAGAACAGGCCAGTTTGGCTGGAGTTCAGAGTATGGGAGATGCCAGATTGCAGAGAGTTTTGAATGCCAGGCCTTTAAGGTGTTTGGGATTTATTAGTAGGTGACAGAGAGCCCTTGAAATTTTTTTAATACTGAATTGATATTATCAGATCATGGCATAACAATTAATCCTGAATTGTAAGGAGCTGGTTAAGTTGTTCTGGGTCAGGCCTGACTCAGGCTGGTGCAGTGGCTCAGTTTTAAGATTGTAATGAAATGAGTCACTTATAAATCACTTATAAGTAAGTCTTGCATGAAAAAAATTGTTCAGACGAATACAACTACCCTAGTCTTTGTAAGGAGATAGATCCTCAACAAGAAGGATGTCTTAATTCCTACAGCAACATGGAGTTAGTTCTTGAAGCCCTAAGTACCTTTGCAATTGATCCCGAAGAAGCTACATCAATGGTTTGAGCCTTAGTCTCTAGGACCAACTAAGTCTCAAATAGAGTTTCAAAAACCTAGCTCTAGACTTCATGGGATATATGTTGTTCATACCACAGAAAGTATTTCAGTGATCCAAGGAGTAAGTGAGGGCCTGGCTTGAGGTGGTAGCAATGGGAAAGGATTAAATGGATAAGTAAAATTTCCCAAAGAAAATTGACAGGACTTAGCAACTTCTTAGAGCAGGTAAAAGTAAGGAAAGCATCAAAGATGGCATTAAGGTTTTGATCTAAATTGACTGAAGAATCATCCAGGTATTTTGCTAAGCAATTAGAAATGTGGGTCAAGAGGTTAAAAGACATATTTGTCAGGACTAGAGATACAGATTTGGGGTTCTTCCACACTGAGATGGCATGGAGATCTCCAAAAGGAAGAGTCCAGAGATGAAAGGAGGGACAAGATGGAATATTTAAAGAAGGCTTACATGATGGGGGCAGGTGGTATTTGAGTTCTTTTACTTTGTGAGCATTCTTTATGCCAGCTCCACAGTAATTTTTTAAAAAAATTCTTAGCAATTTTTGCGATGAAAAGGAAAATGCATCTTCTATTTCTCTCTGGACTAATCTCATAGGCACCTCATGTTCAAAAGCCCCAGGAGTAGCAATCATGGTTAGTCACTGCCAATCAGAATGTCCTTCCTTTTGAAAGCATATTTAGTTCCTTCAGCTCTTATCCTGATAAAATGCTTCCCAGAAATTTTAAAACACAGACAGAACTACACAGATTTGAAATGCCCCCTCCCCAAAATTTCTTCTCTTGAAGGAGGTATTCTGTGTCTCAAGGTCATGCCTTGGAGAAGACACGCCTGTAAGTTTCCATCATTTTATCCTTGTCTTTATATCTGGCTCTAAATGCTATTCAGTAGATCAACAAATTGCTTAATTGATAAACTGAACATAGCATGGTGCCTGGAATAATAGTATATGTTTAATAAATATTGATTGATTGAAAGTTGTGAAGTATTCTCAATATTAACTTCAGTAATTTTCTATTGACTAAGTTGATGTTTCTATACAGGACTTTTTAAACCTTCAAATGCTATATAAATGTGAGGAATTATTATTGTTACTGATTCTCTTCGCTTGTCCTTTGTATCCATAATGCTTAACAAATTTGTAGTAAACAGTAAGTGCTTAATAAATGCCACCATCTCCATAAATAGATTCTCCCTTCCCTACTCCTCAACTTCTAGTGTTTATCACCCCAAAAAAACTTTTTATCTATTTTGTATACACATGTGTATGTACATTTATTTCTCTCTATAGAATGTTAGCTCCTTAAGGGGGAGGGACTGTTTTCCTTGTGTTTATGTATTAATTGTGCATAGGTGCTTAATAAATGCTAGACACTTATTAATGATTCCATCTCTTCAATTGCCCCCAAACTACCACTGGGTGGCAGTGGTGCTATAATCTATGAGGTTTTATAGACCAAACAACTTTGAATTTTGTGTTGGGTATCTTATACTCAAATACTGCAATGCGTGTGGGACTTCATCAGATGGGGGCATTCCTTCCAGTGATGTAAACCACATACTATCCTGTGCTTGCCTTTTCTGCATAGTTCTCATCTATCTCCCCATAAATTCACCTTGCAGGATTAATCCATGTCCTGGAAGGTTTCCAGGTTGTTTTTCAACATATGTGCTGGGCACCTGGCTATCCATGGGTTATTCTTGACTCAACAATGTGAAAAAAGTATTTTAGAACAACTGATATTTAATTAAGCATGAATTATTAAATTCTATCATTTTAATTACCTGCATTGACATTGAAAGAATTTTTAGGCAGCTTCATGTAAACTGGAAAGAATACTAGTCTTCTGCCACTTACTAGCTGTGTGAGTTTGGGCAAACCACTTTCTGAGCCTGTCTTCTCATCTGTAGAACAGGATTAATAATACTTATATTGCCTGTCTGATGGGGTTACAAAAGCCCTCAACTATAAAACACTCTAAAAAAAAAAAGTGAACTCTTGCTATCTTCAACTACCATCATTAAGAGCAATCTACTCATCTTGAGATAAATGTAAAATTCTACATTTAGGCTCAGAAAACTCAGTTACTTGACCACTTTCATTAACTTCTATTGTTCTCAGTTTCCTCATCCAGAAAGAGGAAGCAGTATGAAAGAAGGATAAGGAACAGTGGTCTTAGAGTCAGGAGCATCTGACTTTGACTCCTCCTACAGACATTTGATTTACTGTGTGACTCTGGGCAAGTGCCTTAGCCTGTCTGGGCTTTCAGCTTGCTTATCTGTAAAATAGGGATAATAATATCCATCTTACAGTATTGTTGTGAGGATCAAGTGGCAAGCATTTTGTAAACCTTAAAATATTCCATACAATGATGGGATTAGACTAAATAAAACCCCTAAGGTCTCTTCCATTTCTAAATTCATGATCTTATTATCCTAATAATTATATATATATATATATATATATATATACACATACATACATACATACATACACACACATTTGCCATATGCCATATTGAAGACCATTGGATGAAAGTAACAGAGATAAATTTCAGTGCAGTGTAAGGAAGAACTTAATAACCATTAGAGCTGTCCATCACTGGAAAAGGTGAGATCTCAAAATAGTCTGTCACTGGAAAGCATTCAATAAGGAACTGACAAATTATCTGTTAGGAATATGTAGGAAAGGCTCTTGCATCAGGTAGGAGGTGGACCTTTATATATCCCTTCCAATTGCAATATTCTATGAATTTTAAAATAGAATTTCATAACTCCTCTTGAAATAATTAAAACTGACCTAGAACTGAGAAGTACTCTTCTAGATAGAGATTTGGAGGCTCTGCCAAGGTCAGCAGCAGAGCTGGAGCAAATATAGATCTATTTCATACCTGACTACTCTGACTGCCTATAATGCTTCAAAGTAATTCTTCAATCAAAGGCAAAATCCCCTTTAGCACAAGGAAGATTGCTTTCTAAGACAGGTGCCATATAAAAGCAGGTGACATTCCAGTTATTTCTGAGAGTCCTTTTCTGACCTAGCAGTGATATGACAGCCAAAAAAAAGAATTCTTTTAATTTAAAAATGTTCCAAATAAAATAATCCTTTCAGAACCTCTCTCTCTCTCTACCATTCAATGGGAAAAGGACATGCTATGATAGAATGCTACCTGTGCAGATCAGGTAAAGAAAGAGGAGGATGGTAAAGTACCAAGGAAAAATGAGGGTGACCCAATCCTTCCTAAGAGATGTAGGATAGCTTAAGATGCCCAGAAGGGCAAGGACAAGATCATAATGTTCTAGAATTTTAGGTTTAGGGTTAGAAAAGGGACCCTTGGGCTATAGAATTCAGCTCCCTCATGCTGATAAAGAAACTCGGGCTGAAAAAAGTAAAGTGATCTGTCCAGCAGATGTTTGAGGCTGTATTCAAGTCTGGGTCTCCCTGACTTCATCTACCCATCTTCTGCTCTATCTTGCTGCCTCAGTTAAGAAAAATCCTTCTCTGACTTAACATGAACTGATGCTGAGTGAAATGAGCAGGACCAAGAGATCATTATATACTTCAACAACAATACTATATGATGATCAATTCTGACAGATGGGGCCATCTTCAGCAATGAGATGAACCAAATCAGTTCCAATAGAGCAGTAATGAACTGAACCAGCTACACCCAGTGAAAGAACTCTGGGAGATGACTATGAACCACTACATAGAATTCCCAATCCCTCCATTTTTGTCCCCCTGCATTTTTTATTTCCTTCACAGGCTAATTGTACAGCAAAATAACTGTATGGACATGTCTACATATATTGTATTTAACTTATACTTTAACATATTTAACGTGTATTGGTCAACCTGCCATCTGGGGGAGGGGGTAGAGGGAAGGAGAGAAAAAGTTGGAACAAAAGGATTTGCAACTGTCAATGCTGAAAAATTACCCATGCATATATCTTGTAAATAAAAAGCGAAAATAATAAAAACAATAATAATAATAATTTTATTATGTCCCATAATAATATTATGTCCCAGGCATTGTGCTAAGTGCTAGGGATAGAAAGACGAAAATGAAATCATTTTTGACCTAAAAAAAAATCCTTCTCTGGGTCTTGACAGCACGGGAATGCAAATTTCCTCTTGGGTTTTAATAGATTCAGTTACTTCTGGGGCCATGCCACATTGTTAGCCAGCCTTGTGACAGTCCACAGATAGAGCCAGCCTTCTTCAGGATTGCAAATGATCCGAGTACAAGTGAGAGATCATGATGTATTGGAAAAATCCTGTGTCATGACATCATCATGGTAGGTTCTTAATAAATGCTTATTGAATATAACTTTAAGTGTATCATTTAACATTTCTGGGCCTGTAAAATCAGGGGCTTGAACTAAAGGAGCTCAAAGATTTCTTCCAGTTCTAAGATTATGAGATTACAGGTGATTTTATGACTTAGTTTTCTCCATAACACATTTATTAAGATCTTGAAATGGCAAGTTTTTCTTTGTATTCCTACCTCAACCCCTTATTATTGGAACACTGGTATCTACTTATTAGAATGAAGAATTTTGAGAGACTCTGCTAGGCTGTGAATTGAGGGTCCAAACCTTCTAAGATGAGATTTTTTATTCCTTGTGATTCTGAAGACGTATAGAGTCTCCCTCAATTTATCCAAAATCCACCTACTTTTCTTGACTTTTTTCTTAGCTTCTTGATACCAGGGAATATGTCTGAGTTTTAAATGTTTATAAATAAATATGTCTAGTCTTGCATGTAAACATATATTCACTCTGTCTTGTTTATTTTCGGTTGCCAAATTGTCATCAAATTATTTTTAAAAGAAATTAGAGCATATACTGATTTCTAGAATATTAGAGCTATAAGGCACCTTGGACATCATTAGACATAAAGAATTAATTTCATAGATGAGAGAGATGGTAAGGCTAAGAAAAGTTAAATGAAAAGGCCAAGATCACATAATTATAGCAACAAAGCCAGTCAAGCAACTAAACCCTTATTATGTTTGTGCCAAACACACTGATAAGCACTGGGATAAGATGATTTTTAAAAATTAAAACAATTCCAGCCCTCAGTGATCTTACGTCCTCTCCAGGAGACAGTTTATCCGTATGTCAGAATACAGAGAACAAATACAAAATAAACACAAGGCAGTGTAGACAACTGTGATGGTCAAGAAAGGCTTTTTAGGTAAGAGGTGATGCTTAGTTTCACCTTGAAGGAAGTCAAGAATCCCATGAAGCTTTGATGAAAAGAATATTACTGGATATAGAAATAAAAGTGAATTTATTTTAAAACTTTTCCCTTTTAGACATTCCTTCCTTACATATTTTACTTCAGTCTCTAAGAAAAGTAGGGTTCTTTTTTTCAACTTTGTATTTTTATTAATTGAGTCTATTCTTAAAATAGACTATTCAACTGAAATACTACTTGTTCTATCAAATTGAAATGAAATTTAAAATAACTAGAAACAGACATGGTCAGTATAATATGGAGACAATTTTTTTTTTGCTTCACCATATCCAAATAAGACTTTTATTTCTATATCCAGTAATATTCTTTCCATTGTACTACATAGCCTCGCTGCAAAAACAAAACAAAACGGGATAGCTAGATGGTGCAGTGGATAGATCACCAGCCCTGGAGTCAGGAGGAGACCTGAGTTTAAATCTCGTCTCAGGCACTTAACACTTCCTGGCTGTGTGACCCTGGGCAAGTCACTTAACCCTAATTGCCTCAGCAATAAATTAAATTAAATTAAATTTTAAAAGGCCTCCTTTTGAACAGGAAGCTGCTTACATAGACCGAATTTTTACTCTGCTAATATGAATGTTACCTCCACTTTGTTATTGTGCAATGAGGGCATGACTAAAACTTCTCATCTCTTTTCTTTCTTCCCACAGGCTGCACTGGTAGGAGGAACAACTATGATCATAGGCCATGTTCTACCTGACAAAGAAACATCCCTCCTGGATGCCTATGAGAAGTGCAGGAACTTGGCTGATCCCAAAGTGTGCTGTGACTACTCACTTCACATGGGAATCACCTGGTGGTCTCCAAAGGTAACAGTCTCTCTAATTAGATTATGGCTGTCTCCTGGTGTATATTTCCATCAACATTTTAGCCTGTTGCTCTCCGGGGTATTTAATATCTTTGTATACCCGATCTTAGAAGCCATCTACACAAAACAAAAGAAAAATTAGCTCTCAGAAGTGGTTATGGGAGAAAGAAAAGGGAAAAGGAGACAGCTTTTTCCCTAAAATTGGTCTAAATTCCCACAGGATGGTTTTCCATTACATCATACACTCTTGATATATTTTATATTCTTGAGACAACTTATGGATATGAATTTGGATATGGACTGTAACAAGGTCTGAAAGTTATTAATGTAGCACCTCCTCTGGTATACTTTTCCCAAATACCCTTAAAGTCACAGATTGGGACCTAATCTAACTTGTATGAACTCCTGCTGGAGGGTTTCCCCATTAGCAGTCAGCCAGCAAACACAATTAGCCCTTAGCAAAGCACTGACTGAGATAATGTAGTAAGAATAGTAGCATTATTCTCTCACATAAATCTGGGGCATACTCTGCCACAGATACATACATTGTGCTTTGGAATCATGGCATGTATTTTAAGTATGACAATACTAAGGCACACATATAGGGGTTACCAGTGGCTGAGCTCACAACTCCAGAACCAAGTGCTCATGGTTGTAATCTTCACAAATCTCCAGTCTGGGCTTAGCATCTCAGCTGGGTGTGTGACTCAGCTAGGCTTCCAGTGTATCTTCCTCTGTGTCAAGACTCTTAATTAGAGAAGTCCCCATCCCCTAATAGTATTAATAATTGATATCAGTAATAATGAGGATGAAGAGGACAATAATACTTGACAGTTTTCAGAGTTCTCCTACAGCAGCTTGATAATCATTTCCCTATTTCCGATAACTTCTCTGTGTCTCAGGCACCTTAAGGGACTTCTCAAAATTCACATAGTTGGCTCATACTACAGGTCATCTAGGGCCCCATCCTTCAAATTCTTGAATATGTAATGTTGATCCTTTCCTTCCATCAGGTGAAAGCAGAAATGGAGACTTTGGTGAGAGAGAAAGGTGTCAACTCATTCCAGATGTTTATGACCTACAAAGACTTATATATGCTTCGAGATAGTGAATTATATCAAGTGTTCTGTGCTTGCAAGGATATTGGTGCGATAGCCCGAGTCCATGCTGAAAATGGAGAGCTTGTGGCCGAGGCAAGTATAGAGACAAAATTCAGAAAGGAGTGGGCAGTGAAGGTAGATCTGGTGGTTGGACTCATCAGCGAGGCATCTGAATGAAGAGTTTTCTGGGTCTAGGTGCCGCCAACTAGGTTGTAAGCTCTTCAAGGATAAAGAACCTCTCTTCTAATTCTTAATTATCTCCTGTGATACCTGTTTAAATCACTGTGTGATATTTAACTCCCCTTATTTATTTTTTCTTAGTCTAAAGTCCTACCCCCAGTACCTCATTGTATCCTTAAAATGACACTGTATTCACTCTGGGCTATACCTCCAAGCTCTAGTATAGGTCCTAGTCAATTGAAAAGACTTCAAATATAAGTCTAGTGTGGACTACATAATGTTCTTGTTCCATAACCAGCCTTGCTCTAGGTTCAGAAAGACTGTGTACACTGGATTGGTCACAGGATGTTTAATTTTTCAGTGATAATCATTCTCCAAGATCATGTATCAATCTTGAGAGAGGTTGTATCAAAGTAGAAAGGAAGATTCATATTGATGAAATCTCCAAACACTGATTTATTATTTCGCCTGATTACTTAGAATACATTTAGAAAAATAAAAGACATGTTCAATCATTTAAAAATGTGAATTGAACAACCTTATTGCAAGAGCCCAAACCTAAGCCTTAAGGTGCTTTTTTTTTCTTTTTAAAGAAAAAATAATGATGAAAAAAAGGAAAAGTGCTGACTTTTTGTATAGTTCTGCCAGCTGAGGTTCATTATTTTCTTCTCATATTTATCTTAGAAACAATTTCCAACTTTTTCTTTACTATTATTTAGGGTGCCAGAGAGGCATTAGATTTGGGCATTACAGGTCCTGAAGGAATAGAGATCAGTCGTCCAGAGGAGGTAAGAAAAGTTTGTTGTGCCTTTTTTTCCTATCAGCCTTCACACAGGGATTTAGGCTGTTATGGGGGTTAAAAGACACCTACAAATATGAATTAGATTTTACGTATTTTCCTCTTTATGGGAGAGAAAATACCAATTGACTGCTTCACAGAGATCACCTTTTTATATTCTCAAAGTAGCTTAGTGTCCTAAATGATAATTTAGGACAAGTACACCCTATAGCTTTCCTGAAATTTTCTGAGCAGTGCCATAACTAGGAATTTTAGTGCTTAGCCAAATAATTTGGGCTCACGTTCCCTCAATCAACTTTATATATCATAATGTAAAAATAATGCAAGTAGTGACTGAGACATTTGACCTGGAAGTTAGAACTAATGATTATTATAGTAGCTCATAGATGAATACTACTGAGCTAGGTGCTAAACTCTGTTGTTTCTAAAGTCTGCGTTACATTTTTGCTCTCTTTAATTTTGGTGCCTTGGAGTAAAGTCTCAGTCACTGTATTCTAAGGACAGCTCTGACTCAGAGGAAAGTGGAACAGCTTTGGGTTGTCCCTTCATTAAGAAACCATTGCCATGGACTAGGGGATAGTCTGGGCAAAACTGAATTTTAAGAAGGAAGAAAGAATGAAAAATATGAGCCTTTCTCTCCTCCCTTTGAGCTATTATTGAAAAATCATATGGCTAGTAAGTATTGGAAGAAATCAAGCCCATATCTCCTGACTCAATGTCCAAAGCTCTGTCTTTGTACATATATGCAAGGGATCCCAGACAACATATGGAACTATAAAAGGGATGATCTCTGTAAATATATATGGCACAGGCAGACCTACAGCACTACATGACACTATATCTAACACAATGCTTTACTTTCAAAAAATGCTAGCTTTGAGCAGTAATGAATCTTGTTTCCTTCTTGTGTTCTGTTTCTCTAAACAGTTGGAAGCTGAAGCGACCCACCGTGTAATCACAATTGCTAACAGGGTAAGCTGCATTTCCTCCTCCCTCTTGGGATCAGAATCCAACCACCTCAGCTTGCAGAAGTTATAAGAGCTGCCTTTTATAATTTATTCTTCATTGTTCTCAGATACTTTGTTTTGTGTCCCTCTGCTGCCACTTCTCTTCAAATACAGCCCCCTTCTATAGTCTACTACTAAAAGTTTAAATAGCTCCCAGTCAGTACTTCCATTATAAGGAGCTGGTTAAAGGTGGTAAAGAGAAGGAGAGGGACAATAGAAAGCATAGGGGAAAGAATTCCAAGCTTGGAGATTCCTTTCTGGTACAGGCAATTTTCATGATCCCTGACTCTTCCTATTACTAGAATCCCTCTTTTTAAAACTCATTCCACTTTTACTTTACTTACTCCCCAACTGAAAGTTATAATTCCTCCATAAAATTTTCCATAACTCTTTGGACCTCTCCTTTGGAATTAATTGCATTTATAGAATGAAAATTGAACAGATAGAGAGATAGAAGTGTCTTTAGAGATCATTGAGGGTCATCTAGTCCAACCCCCTCATTTACAGATAAGGAAGTTTAGTTAAGTGACTTGCCAAGATCATACAGGTAGTAAGTGGCAGAGGCAGGATTTAGAAGCAAACTCCTCAGATTCCGGATCCAGCATTAGACCACACTGCTTTTATCCCTATTATAAGGATGTAAGCTGCTTGAGAATGGAGTCTGTAGCTTTTATGTCCCTGGTACCGTGGATATGTTGGAACTTCATGTTTGTTGTGTGGACTGGAAAATAAAGGCTGCATCAATAAAAGCAGTATTTTGAAGAGCCAAGCTATCTGTCCACTTAGTTTTTTCCTCTTTTAATAACTATAGTTTTAATCATGAGGTTCCTCCCAATGATAACTTATTCCTTGTTGAAAGGAACCTCTGGAAAGCCAAGAGAAGACCCTTAATTTTACAGATAAGAAAACTGACGAAAGTTGATTTGTCCAAGGTAATAGAACAGTTTGGTAAAGTAGAAAAAAGTTCTGGATCCAGGGTCATAGTACCTGGGGTTCACTTGGTCCTTCTAATTTTTAACTATGTGACTTTGCAGACCTTAATTTCATCTTTTGTAATATGAGGAGAATAGGAGACTAAATTACCTCTGTGGTCCTAGCACCAACTCTAAGAGCTAGTTAGTGGCAGAGCTGTTCCTAGAATCCAAATCCAAAAGCAGGCTTATTTGGGCCAAACCTTGTGTGTTGGAGTTTGATTTAGGATGTATTTTGCCTAATTAAAATGTCATCTGTAAGAGATTCTCCTTTATAGTTTCTAATGTTCTATATGTTATCCACTGTGTTTAATCACAAAGCTTTATTAGTAAATTTTAAGTCACATTCAGATACTCTTTTATGATAAATTATGTCTATTTTTTCATATTAATTTTCTTAAAGTCCATTTCTGACAAGGATAGAAAATGGACAACTTAAATACTTAACAATGACAATAGAAAGTCAGTCTTTCCCACACAGAATGAGCTCTATGGCATGGAACAGAGAATGGAGTTTAAGTAGGCTTGATTGGTGGTTATCAGCCTCCTTGTTTATAGACAAATGATTCAACCATAATTTGAGTTCTTTCTATCTCAACTGTATGGGCAGGGCACAAAATTATTGGGTCTGCCATGACCACTATGGGGAGAAAGGAGATTGGATATCCCCACAGTCCTTTTGGCAGTAAAGTTACTTTATCAACATTATTTTGCCCATGAAAATGCTACCTACCTCCTATGCCTGGTTGATTGAAAGATTTATTGTGTGAGAACTGTTTCTCTTGTGTTTAGACTCATTGTCCAGTTTACCTGGTCAACGTTTCCAGTATCTCTGCCGGAGATGTCATTGCTGCTGCTAAGATGCAAGGTAAGTCTGAAGGCAGGGATGGAAGGTAAGGCTGATGAAACATGCTTAGGTCATAGGATTTAAAAAATGTTTGGAATCAAGGTTGGCTGGCTTCTTTAACTTTTACTTCACAGGGGCCAACTTGGATCTGCTAGCTATTTCATAGCACGTTGAGCTCTCCTCTCCTGTTTTTCTAATGACCCTTTTCTTCCAGTCATCTTACATTGTCCTGGATTCGGTCAATTGGGGCTAGCATTCCCAATTTCCATGTGTTTAAAGAATTGTATACTCATACATAAAGAATCTGTAATTTCACCAGTATGAGATCTATCTCCTTCCACCAATTTTACCTGTGACTCACAGGCTCATAAAATCATCATTCTAAAGCTGGAAGCCCATTGCCCATCCATTCCAGTCCCTTCCTTTGACAGATGAAGAAAATGAGGCTTTAAGAATTTCAGTGAGTTGTCTAAGATCAGAAAAGCAACAAGTAAAATTGGAATGCTTTTTACACTGAAGCAAAATCTGAAGTTTTGAGGTACACAGAAGTTAAACAACTCCCCCGAGGTTCTGTAGCTAATAAATGTCAAAAGTAGAATTGGAACTTAGGTCTTCCTGACAGTTCAGCCCTCTTTCCCCTACAACTATCATGGTTCTAGAATCAGAGTGATTCACGGCTAATGTTCTTCAGTTGTTTATGACTCTTTGCCACCTCTTTGGAATTTTCTTAGCAGAAATATTGGAACATTTTGCTATTTCCTTCTCTAGCTCATTTTACAGATTAGGAAACTGAGGTAATCAGGATGAAGTGATTTTTCCAGGGTCACACAGCTTGGAAGTATCTGAGGCCAGATTTGAATTCTAGTATTCTTGTCTCCAGGCACAGTGCTCTATCCACTGAACCATCTGTCTGCCTCTAAGGGTTACTTAGAGTCATACAGACAGTACTTGTAAGTGGCAGGACCTGAACTGTTGTCTTAGAAAGCATAATTTATTTGGATATGCATGTTCTGAGAGCAGTTACAAATTATAATAACATTAATAATCCCCTTTATGTTCAGATAAAGAATCCCTTCTATTTTATACACAAATTATGAGGGAATTTTTGCTACTCTTAGGGCAAATAAGTCTTAAGAACATTATCATGGCTGAGTGAGCAGACTTATCTTTTAGTAAAAATAGTATAACTAACTAGATCAGAGAATTTAGGCAAATTCTAATTTGAAAATGAATTTTATTTCTTCCCATCTGACCCAAAACCAAGTTCCTCAAAGTTCATTTGTGACTTTGAACACCCCTCCCACCAGAAACAATGCTATAAATGAGGTAGGGTGAGGGGATATGTTAGAAAGAGGCTTCCAGCAGCTATTTGGGGAAACAAAACAATAAAAAGTTTATTACTTCCCCAAATAATGTATTTTTGAATGCCTACTAGACACAAGGCATTGGGGGAGAAGGGGGTTCAATTCGTCCTCTGTTTTCCAGAGTTAAGATTTGTCATTCTTATCCAGCATTTTGTTCAGTTTCCTATTTTCTCTTCATTCACATTATTAACTAGCTAATTAATCCAAGTATAGAAAAAAGTCCAGACTTCAAGGCTAAAATAAACATTCAGCTTCTCATTAGATACTTCCTAGATCATCAAGCTTACTTGCACCCAAAGTGAAGTGTTTTTGAGCTGAAAACAGGAGTAAAAGGTAGTCTTTTTTGCTTATTACCAAAGATGTTCAGTTTCAACAATGACGCTGAATGAATCCAAGATTATGAACTTAATCACCATTTGATTATCTGTACTGTTATTGCCAGCTTCCATTGCTATCCTTCTCCAAGCTTGTCTATTTATGTCAAAGGTAAGAGCATCTTCTAATTCTTAAGTCATCCATTCTCAATTCTTTTCCTTTCCTCTCCTCTACATCCAATTATTTGCCAAATCCAATTGATTCTACCACCACAGTGTCTCTCAACCTTTTCCTAGCTAGCTAGCATTGTCCTCTCCCTCCTGTGAGCTATGGTAGTATTTGTTTAAACCCTTAATACATCCTAGAGAAGCAATATAGTTCACTGAAAAGAATATTGGACTGAGGAGAGCTGGCTTTAAGTCTAGATTCTTTTACTTGCTTTTTGGACACCAATAAGTCATTCATTTCTACTATGTATCTGTAAAAGGAAGATTATTTGAACTACTACTTTTAGCTAGTGTTGTCAGGATGGTGCTTTTTTTTCCTTTTTCTTTAACTTTTTTTCCTCCTTAACTTCTTTTTATCATTTTTTCTTCTTCCCCTCCTTCATTACTTTTTTCCTTCCTTGCTCCCCTTTTTCCTTCCATCCTTCCTTCTTTCTTTCAGTCTTTCCTTGGTTTTCCTTCCTTTTCTACCTTTCTCTCTCCTTCTCTCCCTGTCTTCAGATCATAGTACTAGAAAGGACTTCAAAGGCCATTTTGTTCATAATCTCCTCACATTTAAGTGAAGAAACTGAGGCCCAAGTAGGTTAAGTGGCTTCTACATAATTATATGTTATAGGCATTAGGAACTGTGTTTCCAGTATAACTTGGTATGGTCATAAAATTATTGTGTTAGTCCTAAAAAATTTTAAAGTATCATTAATTCATGTAATAAAAATTTTGCTAACTAAATTTTCTTTTAAATGTTTGTTGATTATAAATGGAACCACAATAATAGCAGGCAGTTATATGGCACTTTTAAACTTACAGAATACTTTACAAATATTATCTCATTTGATTCTCACAACAACCTTGAGAGATAGGTACTATAATTATCCTCATTTTACAACTGAGAAAACTGAGACAGAAATAATATGATTTGCCAGTGTTACACAGATAAGTATCTGAATGAAGATTTGAATGAGGCCTTCCTGACTGGAAGCATATAGTAATCCATCCACACTACACTATGCCCTGCTGAACTGACCACTGTTTTGCCAATTTATTGGAGACAAGCCAAACCAGGAGAAGAAACCATTAACAATATAATAAGACAAATAAAAATGTTTCCTGAACGTAAGCTTAAGTTATAAAAATTATATTATTGTATAATTTATATGTTTACATTTATATGTAATTTATATGTAACATTGTTACTATCACCACTCTTTTTTTCCTTTAATCATACTGATAAAAGAAATACGAGCTGTTTCAAAATGATGAGCTCTCATCTTCAAATACTTCTAAAAACTGAAAGCTTAATTGAATTGAATCAACTTTAATGATTTTGCAGTTTTAATTTATTTCTTGATTTGGTTAATTGCTAAACCCCATTTTGTTCATTCCACATGTTGCAGAATATGATAGAATTTGAATCAGGCAAAATAGGGAATATCCTTGGATTACAAAGGCCTTGCCATATGACAAGATAATCCCAGACTGGATTCCTGGACCAAACACTTTAATATACTCTTTATTTTCCATATGAAAGCATCTAATCCACATAAAGCCCTCAATGCTTTATTTATATTATAGACCTATGAAATGCAAGTTCAGACCTATCATCATTTATGCCTTGAATATTAAATGCAGGAAATTTATAGCAGCATGTATATGGAATCCTTCCATTTCTTAGTAAAGTGTTTTTTTTTTTTACTTTATTTCTATAATTAAAGGCAAGGATACATCTGAATTCTCTAAAATAGTTTGGCAAAGAATAGTTAGCAAAAATTTGATTCAATGAAATGTTTGCTTTTTTAAAAAATGGATTTACAAAGCCCAATAATGTGCTCTTATCTTTTTCTCAGGTAAAGTTGTCTATGCAGAGACCACCACTGCACATGCCACATTGACAGGCTTACACTATTACCACCAGGACTGGTCCCATGCAGCTGCTTATGTCACAGTGCCCCCTCTGAGGCTGGACACCAATACTTCCACCTACCTCATGAGTCTGCTAGCCAAGTAAGGAATTTCTCTGCTGTCTTCACGTCATCATGACTAGTACGAATTACTCTGTGTGTGTGTGTGTGTGTGTGTGTGTGTGTGTGTGTGTGTGTGTCGGGGTGGGAATTTATAGATTCTATAGATACAAAACAGAAATCTCTGTTCTAAGGAAGAAGAATCTACCCTCCACAGATCACACTGCATATCAGTTTAATTACTCCTAGCTCATGGCATAAGATGACTCTATCAGATATAGAACCCCCAAAATAAGTTCAGACTAATCTGTTGAGTAGCTAGCTTATCCAGGGTAAAAGTATCTGAAGGTTTAAGAATAAAAAAAATCCAATTGTCGAATTGGGACTAAGGATTGATTAGAATTTTAGAGGACATCAGTAAGTGTGAAACCTGTATTCAAAGGAATACTTAGTACATACTTAAGCACATCTACTTTTGTATTCTTTCTCTCCTCCTTTTTTGTGTCTCTCTTATCTTTATCCCTTTCCTTATCCCTTCATCTCTGTCCTGCTACCCATCCCTCTCTCTGTCCATCCATCCATCCATCTGTCACTAACCCTGTGCACATGTTATAAGGGCTGCAGTCTGTCCCTGAGTGATAATTATATTGGAAGGCTGGTTGTAAGTGGCAAAGAAATTGCATTACAGGTATGTGTTTTAGCTGGTAGATGTGCCTTGGAGACACTGTCCCATCTGTCTTACTACTACTGTCCCCTTCTTTCTAAACATCGATTGTCACTTTCACATTAGAGAGTTTCTTTCCACAGGCCTGAAGTCAAGTAAGTGAAATCTCTTAGCCCTATGAAGTGGGACTAAAACAATGCTAAGAGAGTTCAGAGAGGCAGTTTTCATGTTAGAGAAAAAAACTCCCTAATAGCCAGAGCTGCCTAAAAGTGGAGTGGGAGACCTCCGAAGGTAGTGCGCTCCTAATGAGCTCCTAATTACTGGCTCTCATGAGACAAAGATAATATGATCATTTGTTGGGGAAATGGTAAAGGAAATTCTTCATTTGCAGTTGGGCAAGATGCCGTCCCTTCCAAATGAGTTTCTTTGTGTCGCTTTGTTTTCTTTTTGTCTCTTTTCCCTTTTCTTTTCCAATAACCCATTCTCTAATCTGTTCCTAGTCTCTCACTGAGCATAAAATGGAATTGAAGGAGATAGATGTACACACATACACATACATGTACATATATGATATACACATATATATGTGAATACATGAGTATAAGGTCTAAAATATATATTGTGCGCATATGTACATGCATATCTGTACACACATATTTAGTGTTCCCCATTTGTCAGAGTTTTATGTTCTTTTTTATAAGGAAAAGTTCAGCATTTTAAATTGCTTTCTCTTACAAATTGCTTTTCCCTTTAATAAGCCCCTTAATATAAATGATAAAAATGCAGCTATCCTTAAAAGTTAGAGAAAATGAATAGAATGTATATTCCTCTTTTCTCTACTTTTAAGCAAAAACAGTTGTTAACTGAGAAAATGGCACATCCATTGATTAGCATCTCCTTTTGTAAGCAGTTAGACAAAAGGTTAAAAGAAATACAGACTCTTTATTATAAATTAAGTACCGTTCTTACTCTTTCACCACTAAAAACTCTATCTAAAATATCTAAATATATCGATTGATTGTGGTGGTATAAACCCATAATCCCTGCTATAGGGGAGTCTGAAGATGGTGGGTCTCTTGAGCTCTCAGGAGTTCTGAACTTCAGTAAAACTAATATCAAGCAGATGTCTGTACTAAGTCTGACACTAATATGGTGAACCCCAGGCAGCACGAGGCCATGAGGCTGCCTAAGGAAGACAGACTGACTCTGGTCAGTGATGGAGGTGGTCAAAGCTTGGGTGCTAGTCAGTAGTGGGATCAGGCCCACTGATGACGACTGCACTTCTAGACTAAGCGAGCTAGGAAGAGACCATCTCAAAACAAAACACTAACAAATTTTGCTTTACTTTTTAAAACCTAGAGGAAGTCTATGAGTTTTCCCTTTTAAAAAAAATCTTATGGGGTGCACTGAGAATCAAAGCAGAGCTTGGTTGAAAAGAAGCCAAAGATTTTAGAACTAATGAATACTCTTAGTGGAGCTTATGGGACCAGTGCCGGTTCTTTTGAACCCCCTGGAACCTAGGACTCTTTATGTATCAAGAGATTCAAGATGAGCTTTATCAGTGGAGGCTTGTCCCAAGTAGAAAGCCAATAGACTAATGCCAAAGGATGCCATTTCTGATCTATTGCCACTCCTTTTTATAAAGAAGGGACAAAATGAGACCACTCAAACTGGATCCCAAGTACCTTCTCTCTTCTCCTGCTCTCCCTTTTGGTACATGCAGTGCCTGTTTTTTATTCATGATACCCACATTTGTCCCTCCCTAATTAATTTTGAAAGGTAATGTGACATAGTCAATAGAAAGCTGTTCTGAGTTAGGAAGAATTTAATTCAAAATCCACTTCCAACACATATTTGCTGTGTGACATTGGCCAAGTCACCTTCCCCAGTATCCTTGGCAAATCTCTTAAGTTTTCAAGCTAACATCTATTTGCCTTGGTAGATGGAGTTTCCACACTAGGAGTGACCAGTGAAATCACAAGCCTAATTCAAAAAAATAAATAAAAGCAAACTTCATTTCTTACCATCTTTAATGATTCATTCTGAGCTTTTCTATCAGTGTTCATAACAGAAGCAACAATAAAGGTAACAGCTGTGTGCATTCAGGCCCCTGTCTTAGAAATTCTCAGAGAGCTGTTTTGAAGCATCTTTTGAAGTCTACCAATGAGCTGCTAATTGCTTTTTATGGTGAAATATAAAGTCCTTGTGGCACATTATCATGAAAGTGTCAAGTAGGGCCTATGTACTGAAAACTGAGAAAGACAGACTCCAATGACATGCATTTCTACTAGCATTGCTTTGGTCCAATGCTGAATAACTGTACTTTGTAGTTTTGAATAAACTGAGGAGATGGGGAAGGAAAAATGTCAAGTCAACCTTTTCTTCTAAAAACTGCTTTTCAACTTTAAAAAGAAGAAAAAGAAAAACAACCATCAATCATCAATATGCATTTTGGAACATCAACTATAGTGCTTTGACTGTAGCTTTAATATCACTGGAATATTTTGAATGTCCCACTTGTTTCAGGGAAACTTAACTAAAAAGTAAAAAGAAAAAAATACTGAGGAATACAGCTTTTTAAAGAAATCTGGGTCATTCAAGTTGTCCCCAATCCACCTGAAAAACCCTTTTCAATTCTAAGATAAGGGAAATTGAACTTATGTTTGAATTAGTTTATGATAGTTTACCATTTTTGGGTTAAATTTGTAAAACTGTGAATGTCAGGATTGGCATGGGGAAGCTTCAGTGTAAAAATTTTTTTAAAAAGTAAAATATTTCTAATGATTTCTTAAATTATACCTGTGATTTATTGGTATAGAGAGTTCCCAGTGAGGAAATTTCCTCTACCAATGCAAATTGATAACTGCACTACAATTTATAGTCCTAGAGAGTTGCCTGTTGTTGGCTTGTTCATAGTCTTATAACCAATATGTATCAGAGGCAGGCCTTAAATCCAGGTTTTTCTGATTCCAAATTAACCCTCCTATACACTATGCTATTATATAGTGCCTCACTATTTTTAAAAAATGTATTTTAAAAGAGAGAAAAATGTTTACAGGATAGAATTATAATTTTTGTGTGTTGTATATATAGATAGATATGTTCATTGAGATCCTTTGGATTAGCAAAGTAATTTTTGTTATTTTAAATTAATTTGCAGATTAGTTGCTATATCTTTACTTTATTATTGGTCAAATATGTATTATGATTGTTGCTCAGTCGTTGTTTGGAAATATACCCCCCAGTTATATCATCATTCCTGTGAGAAAAACGATATAATCCAATTTTTTTTTTATGCAGGAAAGATAGGTTGATTATAAAGACTCTGTGGCTTTTCCAATATCTCTTCCATTATGCCAATGGTACCCCAGGGGGGTATTTTCTATATTATGTAATTTTCCATCATACAGATTACTTCTCCCTGTCCTTAAGCTTATTTTTTAAAAATTGGTTATTGATGCTCTGAGATTTCTAACCATTTCAGATTAATTTCTTGACAGGAAATGAGATGTTTTTTGGCATTTTGGCCAACCATAAGTAGTAGCTAATTGGTGCTCATTATGTCTTTCTGTCCCTTCAGTGACACTCTGAACATTGTAGCTTCTGACCATCGGCCCTTCACCACAAAACAGAAGGCAATGGGCAAGGAGGATTTCACTAAAATCCCTCATGGAGTGAGTGGTGTACAAGACCGGATGAGTATCATCTGGGAGAGAGGCGTGGTAGGTTTTCTGTGTCCCTGATTTTTTTTTCTAAATTTCTCTTATCTCCTGCCTCACATTGTTTTCGTACTGGATGTGTGGCCTAAGCAGGTTTTTAGGAAAGCTCCATAAGCTTATTGCAACAGCTTCTTATCAGAAGAATTCTACCATTTTGCTTCAGGTTCAAGTCACTTTTGCTCCACAACAGTAATCTGGAGCACAATGTCAGGGGAAGAAGTATTGATCTATATCCTATAATAAAAAATGATTACAAACATCTATATCCTTTCCCATCCTTCAGTCATTAAGAATCTGGTGGGAGAGGGGAAAGTTGAAGCACAAAGGCATGCCAAAGAAGTTTTCTCCATTGGAAAAGGTTTCATGGATGAAAATAGGACTTAATTTTGATCTGCCACAGACAAAAATATCACTTAGAATATGAGGGCCAAAATTCAGTGATATGTTACTTAGACTATAAGCTGACCAAAGAAAGTAAAGTATAAGTTAACAAAGATAAAAATATCTGCCAAAACAAAGGATAAAAATCTTTAATGTAAAAATCAAAAATCTTTCTCATTTCTTAGAGGGCAAGAAAAATTGAAGTTAATTAAACATTTCATTTAAATTTATGATAACTAGCCATATTAGCTTTAGGTAAAATTCAAATTAGCATAAATTTTAACTTTTATGTTCTGTATCCATGCAGCTATGTTCATTGATATTCTTTGAATAATACAAATTTTATAACTATTTCACAGGATTTGGAGCAGAAATTTTGCCATTTTACATAATTATAAATATTACCTACATCTATGTCTTAATGGCATATGATCAGTCAAGTTTTTGATATATTTAAATCTGTGTTTTTGACTAAAAATGTAACATGTGAAGGAATGATAAGGCTATCCCCCTACCTACCTTAGTGCCCTGAAAATGTTCAGGAAATATTGGGAATTGAAAGTTGAAATTACCAAAAAAAAAAAAAGTGGGATAACTGTACTATTAGCTACACAAAATATACATATAATTATAGACATTATTAGTGGTTTGTCATCAATAGATTTTACTTTTCTTTTAGTTAGGAGGGATATATATTATCATGCTTTTATATTCATTACAATGGATTTATACTTCACAGTCCTTTGCAGCACTGAGGTTAAAAAAAAATGTAAATGACTGGATAGACTTAGCTGTACTCGGTGATGCTCATGAAAATAAGACAAAATCTCATCAAGACCATGTTCTCTCCAGCCAAGCTAATAGGCCTCTGGAAGGAATAAAGGGAAATAATGGAGACTGCATGGTTTTATGAAGGAATCTCATGGCACTGTGATTGTATGTCTTCTACATGTCTTTTTTTTTTCCAGGTAGGAGGAAAGATGGACGAAAATCGTTTTGTGGCTGTGACTAGTTCAAATGCAGCCAAGCTTCACAACCTGTATCCCCGAAAGGGTCGCATCATCCCTGGAGCTGACGCTGATGTGGTTGTGTGGGACCCAGAGGCTACAAAGTAAAACCAGACCCCAAACTAGTCTGAAGAACTTAAGAGAGGATAGTATTCTAGAATAAGGGCAGACAAAATGAGACTTTCACCCATTTTTGTAAACTCAGAGCCAAATGTGGTTTTTACATTTTTAAATAAAGTTTTATTATATTTTAAAATGTAAAACTTGATTTGGACCTCAGATCTAGTTTGTTTACAATGTTCTAGATCTTTTACAATGATAAAGAGGCTTAAAGCATTGATTGCATTCAATTCCATAAAAATTTTTAAGAACTCATCATGTTGGAGGCAATGTTCTAGATACCAGGGATTCAGAGAGAGATGATATAGTTCCTACTTTCCAGGATCCCACTATATAAAGAAATGCATGTGAATACCTATAAAACAAAAGAGAGTAGGATAAATGTAAAAAAAAAAAAAAAAAAAGTTAATCCGGGCAAGTTGTTTTAAACCTTTTCTTTAACTAACTAAAACTAATCAGTCTTTTCCAGGTGGATTATTTGGGGAGGGATGGAGGGCAGGGTTGGACTGGCCTCTGATTTCATAGTATAGGGAACTTTCTCTGTGGAGGTAGACCAATATCTTTTTTGTAGTCTTGGTGAATTGCCTACGACACTAAAAAAGTAAATGACTTGGCCAGCATCACAAAGCCAAGATATGTCATAGCTGATAATCTGTTATTCCCTGCTGCTTTCTGAGTGGCTGATTAGCTAAAATTCATCACTTGTTAATGGTTCTTTTATTGTATTCTTAGATCAGTGTGGCAATCCACAGTAACTTTTCTAGAATTTAATAATCCATATTAGCTCTGTCTGTAAAGTGTGTTATATTTTACCTGTGACATGCGCATCTCCCTCCCCACCCAGGACCATTTCAGCTAGCACTCAGGTGCAAGGAGGAGACATAAATTTATATGAAAATATGCGCTGCCACGGGGTACCTTTGGTCACTATCAGTCGAGGACGAGTCGTGTATGAGAATGGAGTCTTCATGTGTGCTGAGGGCACTGGCAAGTTCTGCCCGCTTCGATCCTTCCCAGATACTGTGTACAAGAAGCTGGTCCAGAGAGAGAAGGTAAGAGTTGGAGAGGGGAACAGGAATACAGGCTTGCACTATTTAGAGATGTCTGAGGAAAGCTCTCTGGTTTCTCATAAGTGCTGGTACTTTTATGCCAAATCCTTGCACAGTCTGCCTGAGGCTTTGATTGGCTTAAAGCCTTTTCTCTTTCATTCCTCCCTTTGCCAAAAAACAGAAAGAGTAGAAAATGTCAGTGGAGCAAAATGAAATTCAGAAGGAAAAGCTTTCCTGATTCTTCCAGCAGGAAAGCAAATGGAAATATTTTTAGCATCTATCCTTAGATGTCAGAATGGTGGGAAATTGCTGGTCCAGCCTCCAAGTAGGATTGGATTGATCTGAAACTCTATTATGAATTGTGGATATATCAGCATTAGATGGAGTTCTACTAAAAACCCGTGCTTCTACAGCATCTGAATTTATCACAGGAAATCTGAAACATAGATCAGCCCTGACTGTTACTCATACTCTTGACATCCAAGCTTTTCCCCTAAGGAATCCTGGCAGGCAATTAGATAGGCAGTGATCCAGAGAAGACTATGATCTCCTATATTGTTTAGGAATATAGAAGTGCAGTGGACAGAGTGCCAGATGTAGAATCAGGAAGACCTGAGTTCAAATCCAACCTTAGATACTAATTGTGCAACTCTGGCCAAATCACTTAGCATCCATCTGCTTCAGTTTCTTCATCTCTAACGTGTAGATAATAAAGCTAATAATAAACAGGATTGTTAGGAGATAAAAATGAGCAATTTTTGAAAAGCACTTTGCAAACTTTAAAGGGTTAGTAAATGCTAGCTGTTATTTAGGAAGAGGTTTAACATCGTTTTGAGTCTAGCCTTAAGTATCCTTATATTAATATAAATGGACAACTTTGAGTCCCAGGTACTTCGTGTCTTTCGGACATTCCAGGCTTGTCACATGGATGAGGGCCCTAAGGGACTGGAAGAAATTCAGTGAAAAAAAAATATTACTGAAGGCACTTTGCTTCCCTAAATAATCTGTCGTAAAATATAGATAGTAAAATATAAATTCAACCTAATGTTACTTTAAAATGCATCTAGTCTGATATATTCCTGGTACTTCCTTGTCTATTCTGCTAAGTGTCCCCCTGTGAGGCATTTGGGATCACTTATTCTTTTCTCTAACTTCTGTCCTCAAGCCCCAATGCCCATAACCCCTATCCATCAGAGTATAAGAGAGCTCCTCTCCCCACCCACATATTGAGAAGTCCCTTGTTTCAGGGGGCATGAAATCCTTAAAAACAATTCATCCTCTCCTCTCCCCCAACTTCTTTATCTGCTTCTTTATTTTACTCAGAGTTGGAAAGGACTTCAGTGTTCATTTATTCTATGCTTCACCTTTCAATTAGTCTTAGTTCTTGTTTTCCCCCATTATTCTCTCACTAGTTCAGTGCTTAGAGCATACTAGATTCTCTGGGTTTGGGAGGGGTATGGGTTTGGTCCTCTGGTTTCTGGATATATGATACCCAGAGACAATTCCCAGATAAGAGTCAGGAAAATTGACCCAGCTCAAGAGTCTGATACTAAGGATCTGCAGTTCTTAAATATAGGTTTCCATTTAAGTAGGACTAGGCAAGAAAAAGATATTTGCTATTCAAAACAAACTCAGGGAAGATATTTTCTTGGGCATTTCTTTTTGAGTATCTACATAATTATAAGTCCTAGTTGTCCCCAGACAAAATTTTTCCTCCATCCCCAGCTCTAGAGTCAACTCTGGGTTACAGATTCTATCCAGGGGCTTGAGTTGGAAGGAGATTCCCACCCCAATCCTCCTAAGCATCTGGTATTAATCCCTACTTCTACTTATTCATGATCATAAGAATCTCTTTACCAGGAAGCTGGTTGATATTATAAATTAAAAGATATGGATTTTTTTTTCTCATTTCAGGGGATGAGGCATTTTGACCACATTCTGTCTGATTTTTACTCTAAATTCTCTTTTTTTGTTTTTTCAAAACTTTAATAACTAGTTAACAGGCCAGTAGCAGTACTTCTTTACTGATTAAGTCAACCATTAGAGGCTGATCATCCTTAATTCTACCCAAAAGATTGCCTGAATGGCTGTTTGAATCCTACCTCAAAATCAGTCATCTTTTCTTCCTTATTTATATAAGTTTTTCCACTGAAAACTTAATTTTCACAGAATTGCAGAATTGCAAACTTAGATAAAATTTCAGTGGCCATACTAGCCAACCCAAACTCAAAAGAAATCCCCCATTATAAAACACCCCAGTTATCCAGCCTCTGCTTGAAGACCTGTAAGAAGGAGGAATGCATCACATCCTGGGGAAACCTATTCCAATTTTGGATAGCTCTAATTGTTAGAAAATTTCTCCTGATATAAAGCCTAAATCTGTCTCCTTGTGCTTCTGGCTCTAGCTCTGGAGCCAAATCTTGTATTACTTTGGCCAAGAACATTCTGATTTGATGCATAGACCAAGGAGAGAAGAAAAGGTTTCCTATGTTCTCTTTGGGATGAAATGGATGGCCTGTCTGCATGATCCCTCTGACCAAATGTCTGAGGACTTTTATTCTTGCCCCCACGTTCAGTCTTTTAGTTTTTTTCTGCAAAAAGCTTTTCATAGAAATGATAAATTTATTGTTTTAATCTATACCTAGCTTTCTTATGCTGAGGGGTTAGTATGTTAGTGACAATAGTATACTTGATTGATAATAGAAAATAGTATCTTTTTATTCAACAAGCATTTACAACATGCCTACTACGTATCAAGCATTCTATTAGACATTGAAGATACAAAAATGAAAAATTACTGGCTCTCAAGCTCTTATATACTTTTACCACCAACTGGATTTCTAAACTCCCCATCAGACAGGCTTGAGCTCTAGGGTACTTTGGATTGTCTATTGTATAGCAGAATTCTCCCTCCTGTTACCGGAAAATTCTCTTGGTCTACAAATTTATTGTACTCTCTGAGTACCCACTATTGTATGATGCTTAGATAGTTCATATTATTAATGAGGTAGGAACATTATTTAATTTCAGTGGATGAATTTCCTATCTCGTTTATGCAGATCTTCAATAAGGCAAAAGAGAAAAGTGAGACTAATTCTTTGTACCAAAAGATCAAAGCTCTCAATAATCCTATATCCTGAAAGTTCAGAATGTTCTCAAACACTCTTTTAAGAGCCAACAAAGATGAAAAGAAGAAAATTAATACCATATCATCTATACAAAAGAAGTTTTTGGTTGCTAGGAAGTGCACATTTGAAAATTGAGGATATTAAATCCGAGAGCAAACAGGTAGTCCCCATCTATGATACAGTGCTGAGTCAAAGACAAAATATAATAGGCCACAACACAGGATCTAAGAGGTATTTCATATTGAGCCAGAAGAGTAATGCAGGATATTAACATTTGTGATATTCTAGATAACCTCATCAACATTTGACAATGATTCTATGAATTCCTGTACTAGGTCTTCTCTCTCTCCCACTCCCATATTAGCCAGGTAGTGTGATCAAAAAAAATTGGGAAAAATATTTCTAAAATATTCAAGTTCACATCTAAGAATGCTTCATAGGATTTCTAATGAAAACTCAGTCCCTAACATTACCTCAATAGATGATGATTCCATGAATAAAAACTCATAAAATAATATTTGGTAAAAAACATGGTCGAAAGACTATGAAAGCCATGGGAGACAATGAGTTGAGGGAGAACCAATATAGCATGAGTTGGATCTCCAAACCCAGCTTTCATCCATCTAGCTAGAAAATATACAAAAGTCTGCCTGACTTATTTGGTTGATTAGTCATCCATTATTTCATAAGTAGGATAAAGCAAATGCTTAATTACCTTATACCTCAGGGCTAACATAGGACCAAGGCCATTATGTACCCTAGACAAGGTCTGAAAATTGCACTTGTGTTGTTATTCCTCATGCTCAGAAGACCAAAATGGTATCACCCATTGGAGACAAGGTACAGTGTATCCAAATGTGGTTGATCAGAACTATTCAAGCTCAGAAGAGTCTATCACAAATGGGATTCAGATAGTCCATATGAGACATTTAGAGTGGAGATGTGCAAATTTGCCAGCTCACAGGCCTTTTGAACTACTGCAATACTGCCTTTGGCAGCTAAGCATCTCAGTGCACAGAGCACTGAACCTGGAGTCAGGAAGACTCATCTTCCTGAGTTCAACACTGGACTCAGAACCCTGGGCAAGACCCTTGACGCTGTTTGCTTCACTTTTGTCACTGTAAAATGAGCTGGAGAAGGAAATGGCAAACCACTGAAGTATCTCTGCACAGACTTTGAAAGATTGTGGAAAATTAGAAGGGTCTGGAATGTTTGTGTCCATGGAGTCACGAAGAGTCAGACATGACTTAACAATTTTGCTTTGTTGTTTTTTTCTCACATAAAGCCTAAATGTTCCCTTTGAAAATACCATCTATTGCTCCTGGTTTGAGTTTTCCTATAGCTAAAGTGAACAAAACAAACTACTACTACTTGCATGTGACGGTCCTTCAAATTTTTTTATTCTTTTGTCTCCTGATAATCTTTTCTTCTCCGTACTAAACATCTACCCTTCATTTTATCTATTTGTGCCTTCAAAGCCTTTCACCATCCTATCAATAATTATTGATCCAGCTGCTGTCTTCCCCATTTTTATGAGCTTAATCTGCAGAGGTGTTGAGGTCTGTAATCACTCAGAAAATTTCAGCCTAACTATTCACGCAGAAAAAACTGAATGTCCATTGTCCAGACTTATCATGTGAGCCATATCAATCTGTGTCTCTGTGTGTATAAAATCTTAGACAGGCACTATGGCTTGACTCTGAATTGAACCAAGAATTCTATTGCTTTTGGAAAATCATGCAATGCCTTTCATGATTGCAAGCTTCTCCTTGAAAGAAGACCCATCTTTTTATATTAATAATTTAATAATCTTCTCATGATTTGGTATAACCACAAATCTTCAATATATCACAGTCTCCAGAAAATTAAAGTCAGAAGCCACCCAAAGAGCAGTGAAGAGGGTCAATGTGACTAGGCTGCAACATATTGCCAATGAAGACCTGCATAGGAGAAGCTGTATATAGAGAGTTAGCAGAATGATGGATGTTTGTAAAAGAGAGAGAGCTGGTTATGTACCCATAGGGAAAGATAGCCAGTGGATAGCGAGTATGTTCCATTTTTATCTATATGATGTCATGATACCTAGAGGAAAGGCAACAGAAAGCTAAGTGGACATATCTGGAGCATTTTAGGAGAAGATACAAACAAGAATCAAACAGAATGAGAAGACATAGATAGGTTGCAATCTGTACTGTTAGAAAAACCACCCACTGACGTCAAAAATTCTTCAAAGTGTTTGTCAATTTCCAAAGTTTCTGTTCACCAAAGTCTTTGAGCTTTATTTAGTTTGGTAAATAATCAGTGGAAAAAATTTTCTCAAAAGGATGGAATGAGAATGTTCAGTGAAAACTGCTAATACAGCTCATTTGAAATATGGAATGTATCAAGGGGAGAAGAATAGAATTAGGTGAGGAGAAAGTCCATGAGATATAGAAGTGTCAAGAAGACAGTGTATGGCAATCAAAATGAGACGCAACACTTCCTGTCTCCCAGAGCAAGAATAAACAAAGAAAAAGGATAAACACATGAATGTCTTATTCTTGTGAACTCTGAGGAATGAGATAATAAGTTGAAGCTGATGGATTTGAAGTGGTTACTGATACTTAAACAATAGAGTGTATTTTGAAGGCTGTTAAAAAGTAAAAATCACTAAATTCAAGGACCTGTGTTCAGCTGGGTATGCCCTGTGTGCTGACCTAGCACCTCTTTTGTGTCCAAGTAAGTAGTTCCACAAGTTTCTGTGACCAAAAGTATTAGTAACTTGCTGGACAATGAGTTTCGCAGAAGTGAGTGTAGGATGGTATTCAGATGATAAACATATTGCCAATGACCTTGAATTTTTCCCAGTTTGGTAGAGCTAGCCATATGTGTATTCCATTAGCATTGACTTTCAGAGCCCAGCTCACCTCCATACCATGGTCAAGCATCAGAGAAAGGCTGTTAGATGAATTAAGGATACTGAAAAAAGACTAAAAATTGGGGGGTGGTAATTGTAATCTAGAAACAATTTGGGGGAAAAGGATGAATATTATTAGGCATAAATTTTATTTTTCAAAGTTGCTATTTTATAATCTCCAAATTAGTCATCAGGCTCTACATAAACACCACTTCTCTTAAGAACAAGGCAAATGACAAGAAAGCAACTTGATACATGGAGTTGATTCAGGAAAACAAAAGTGAATATTTCTATTACTATGGATTTAACCAAATTCCCTATTATAGATGAGGCATGACAAAAATATTATAATGATAATAACTTTGAGGTCTTGAAAAAAAGTTTAAATTATATATTCAATATACTCTTGTTAATAGGGCTGGGAAATTTGAAATAAATAGATGTAAACTTACACCTAAAGCATTAATCAATTATTCCCCAAAAGCATGATATATCATAACTGATTTATATGACTGAGGGACTATTAAGGAGTATAATATTAATTATGAGTGATTTTAGAGAGAGAGAGAGAGAGAAGGAGAGAAAGGGGGCACTTCTTAATGTGTGCACATGCATAAGAATTATTGGCTGAATTCCAATTTTAGAAATTACAGCTAGCTAGGTGTTCTAAAGAATTTTTGAACAGGCATATATTATACAAGATTAATCTTTGAAAGTGTTAATAATAACAGAAGCTTGCATTTTTAATTACAAAATACCTTCATAAACATTAAGAAAGCTCTCGGGGGGGCAGAAGTCTGACTTTCTTCCAAAGAAAACTTGCTTTTCTTCTCCTTCTCTCCCCTGACACCTCTTATCTCAAGCTTTGACTTTGGAGTCAGCATTCTAGAAGTCAATAGAGAGCACATAAGAGGGTGTGATAGCTTGTCAAGTTCCATATCTGCTTCCAGCATCTGGCAGAGCCTTGTTTTTATGTAACAGTATTCAAAGGAGACAAGTTAGTTATTACTGATATTTATAGCTACAAGAGTCTCATCCAGCATCAGCACCTAATATGATACCATAGAAAAGTCTTAGATTCAGAGCTAAAAGTCCCAAATTCAAATCCCAGCACAGTACACAGGGATGTTGTACCCTGATGCATCCTTCTTTCCTTTCCGCCCCCTTTCTCTCATTTGTGAGTTCCTCCTTTGGTCTCTGTCTTAGGGAGGGCCTTAGGCCAACCTGCTTCTGACTTCAAAGATTTTGCTACCATGTTTCCTCTACTCCTCAGCAGATACTTTCTCCATTCCCTACCCTCAGCTTTCTAGATCCTTTTTATGTGTTTTCTTCTCTCATTAGGATGTAAGCTTCATGAGGGCAGGGAACTGTCTTTTTTCTTAAATGTGTATCCCCAACGTTTAACAAAATGCCTGGCACTTAATAAGCTCTTAATGAAATGCTTATTGCCTCTTTTCCCTGGCTGACTCTGTGTGACCTACTTTGTATGACTTTAGGCATCCCTTTTTTGGACCTCAATTTCCTCATCTGTAAAATGAATGGGTTGGACTAGGTGACCTTTGATGTCTATTCCAGTCTAAATTTGTGTTTGTGTGTATGAGAGAGGGTGACTGGATTTCAGTGATTCCTGGGGACCAAGAATCATATCCCTAAATTTGAGGGCAAAAAAGAAAAAAAGCCTTAACTCTGCATCCCTAAGTTATGTAAAACATAAATACAGTACCTCTCCTGCCATATCCTTAGAACACAAAGTAGTATGGACCCTGTACAAAATATGTGCCTAATTTCACCCCCACCCTAGGAACCTGTTTCACTGAGAGCACAGGAAAGGATGGTAGACTTTTTGGCTACGTAGTATAAGAGAAAGTCAGCTTCACCTGTCTATGATATTGGATGCTTCTAAGACTTACAGGAAAATATGATACATTAATATTTTTAAAAACTGTAGTTTATAATATATATTTTTAATGAGGCCATTAATTTTTCTCTTCTCTACTTTGTAGCAATTTTGTAAGTGTGTTTTCTCTTGAGGTCTCTTACATAATGCTTCTCTGTACTCCTCTGGCTAAGATGGTCATCCCTTTTTACAATTGCAAAGAAAAGAACCAACCAAATCATTCTAATTAATCATTAATAAGTTAGTTAATCTAATTAATTAGTAAATAAGATACAAGCTTGGCTTATTATTTTCACAATCTAAATTTTAAATGCTGAGTGAATAAATTTTTCTTACTATTTGTGCTTCTATAGTGGGAAAATAGGTATTCACCTATATAAATCGTATCTCCCCACCTCTGCAGCATGGCAAATTTTCTGAAAAAATTGTTTATCTCTTTGGGACAATACTTAAAATCAGTGTTGTAACACAATTCAATTTGGTAAGCATTTATAAAGTGCCTTTTGTGTTTGAGGCCTAGTGTTGGTTGCCAAAAATAAAGTAGCCTCTATCTTGGAGAAATTTAAATTCTGCCAGAGCAAGCTGGTGGGGCATGATGTGGAAAAAGTCTGAAGAAAAACAATAAGTAGACAGATAAGTAAATACAAAATAATAGGGTGGAGAATGGTCACTAACAACTAATGGAAGTATCAGGATCAGAAAAGGCCTATGGTAAGAGACAGCCCCAGAGCTAAGCCTTGAAGGAAGCAAGAGATTTCAAAAGGGGAAAGCAAGAAGGGATAGTAATTCAGACATGAGGGATGCCTCACTCTAAGGCACAGTGGGGGGAGATGTAATATTTATGTAAGCACTATTTCCATAATGAAATTACAGTGACAATAAGCATTTTGGATATTAGGCAAAAGGAATGTGTCTGAACTACCATTCATTTTATTTGGTTTTAATTATTCTGTATTATCAGTGTTCCTTAATGTCTCCAGAATCTATATTCCAGTAACCAGGGGTGCCTCCCCTGTTTCCTTGGCTATCTCCAGTGTTGGAGATGAGCCTGAGGCTTTCTTTACACACACACACACACAATTCAGGGGCACAAAAAATAATTCTTCCTTAGAAATCAGAATGTATCCTTTGGTCTCGAGGTGAGTGTAGCTACATCCAGTATTCTGTGGGCCACCAAGAATCTCCCTGGAAGAAGCCCTGAGTCAAACCACTTGGCTCTGATGGTGTTGTCTTTTTTTTTTCCTCCCCTCCCCCCTTTATTAGAGCTTAAAGGTTAAGGGAGTGGACCGCACTCCCTACCTGGGGGATGTAGCTGTGGTTGTGCATGCTGGGAAAAAAGAGATGGGAACTCCACTTGCAGACACTCCCACCCGGCCAGTCACCCGACATGGGGGCATGAGGGACCTTCACGAGTCCAGCTTCAGCCTATCTGGTAAGAGCAGGGGCAGCACAGTGTGGGGATCTTCGCTTGGGCCCCAGGGGGGTGGGGGGCAGGGAGTAGGGAGGGCAGAGGGAAGAGGCCAAACTGATGCAGTTACGTCAGGTAGTAGGACACTGCCTGAGGTACCTGTTCATCCCTCCCCCACTCTCTGGAAGCAAGTGTTAGAGTAGGAGAGCAGGCTAGGATACTATCCGATTTGTGCCTAAAGAGTTCCCGGGAGCTAATTCCTTTAATCAGTGTGGCCACTGCCTTCTCTGCAATTTACAATCTTAAAATTACTTGGGACCCTAAGAGATTAAGTGATTTGCCCTCCATCATGCCATTGTGGATCCAAAACTGTACCAGAACCCAGGTCTTGTTGCCTGTGAAGCCAGCTCTCTAACTATCATACCACTTTGCTTCTCATAACTCTGAAGGAGCTAGGTGTTAACATTAGAGGAACGCTGAGATGAGAGAAAGACAGGGAGGGACCTTTTGGACACATCCAAGATCACCTCTCCTGAGACTATCAAGTTTGAACCAGGATTTAGCATTTCCCACCCATCAAGTCTCCACCTCTTTCAATCTACTTGAGGCTTCAATATATAGCAAGTTCTACTCTAGTAATGAATTAGCACCTCAATGTGGATTTATCCCTGTGGATTCTGGGAGCCCACCTCTAATTCCTCCAATACACTTTGTGGCTCTTACCTATTCTGTAGGATTTTTTATTTCTGATTTCCCCCCCCCTTTCCCTAATATCTTATTTCTGATTTTTCCCCCTTTCCCTAACACCCATTCTCTCTCACTCCCCTCTTCTCTCTCCCCTCACTCCCCCCACCTCTCTCTTTCCCCCCTCTCCTTCCCTTCTCTCTCTCTTTCCTTCCCTTTCTACCCCCTTCTCTCCCCTTCTCTTTTTCTATTTTCCCCACATACATCATTTTTCAGTTTTCTGTCCTCCTTTAATCTTTTAAACTTTTTCCCCTGAGGCAATTGGGGTTAAGTAACTTGCCCAGGGTCACACAGATAGGAAGTGTGTTAAGTGTCTGGAGGCAGATTTGAATTCAGGTCCTTCTGACTTCAGGGCTGGTGCTCTATCCACTGCACCACCTAGCTGCCCCTAAACATATTTCCTAGATCTCTGTTGAAAAGATGCATTATTTTTTCCTTTTCTTTTTCTTTCCTTATGAGTTCCAGTTTCTTTTTTTATCTTTCCTCATAGTCTCTCCCTAGCAGCCTGTAAAATCTTGGGGATCCTTGGAGTAGCTAGGTTCAATTCCAGCATCTTTCATTTCTTCAAAAAGTGGGATTACAATTTGATCCCTGAGCCATGGGCTGCTTCTTGGCAAAGATAGTGTCCTCATATGCTCTGACATTTAATAGCAACATATGGATAAACTGCTTCTTGCTGGCAAGTACAGAGATTTTGGAGTTTATAAAATGTGCTAAGACTTCCAAATTACTCTCTGTTAAGAGGAACTATATCATCTCTCCCCTAAAAAGGACAGTGAGCCCCAATCTCCCAATGTTCTACAGTTAAATACTTGATTCATTTGTAGAATCTCACCAGCTATAACACCATGGCAATTGGATTGAAAAAAGATCTGATACACCAACTCATGAGTAGGAAGGGCCATTTATTTTTCCTTTTAAAAAAATATTTCTGTTGATGTTTGTTGTCTTAATTTAATATATTTTGAGCTAAAAAAGGGACCTCAGAGGTCATGTAGTACAACCCCTATCTCAACGGATGAGGAACCTGACTCTATTTGCATCCTAGTCATTTGCCTTTTAAAGAAATTTTTACTTTTCTTTTAGCCAGAATTTTTTTTCTCCCAACCATCTCTGATCAAAGGGTATACACAGCTTAGTGACTGATCATTTTGTGATGAATCATAGTTATTTCCCAACCACCTACAATCTATACTGAACCCTTTCTTGTGACAAAAAACAATTTAAATAAAAACACCAAAAGTAGAGAAACCTTGTCTGACAGTGTATATAATATTCTTTCTTAGTAATCCCTCTCCCACTCTTCTGAGAAGGAAAAGGACTGTTTTAAATTCTCTCCACTAGAACCTCTTCAATGAGTTTTCCTATTACTCAGAATTCACCTTTCTCGTGTAATCATTGTGTATTTTGCTCTCAGAAGTAGGAGTCTTTAACTTCTACTTTCTATGAATTTCCTTATTCTCTTAGTGCCTGCATACGGTCATGGAATTATCATGTCAAAAGTATGCAAAAGAATGCAGACATTCTTGCAGGGCAGAAATTTTCCATTGCTATCATTGTTCCCACCAGTTATGAGGAGTGGAATACAACATAGAAAAAGGAAGCCCACCCCTTCAGTAGTCTCTGGTGGGAGAGAGTGGGAAAGGGTACTTCGAGACTCAGAATGCTTGCACATTTGATAAGTTTCTTCTTACTATCATGCAGCCTAACTCAGGGTCTTTGGTATGTTGATTACCCATCTCCTCCTGACCTACCAGAACCACCAACTACTCCATTAATTTACATTAAATTAATTAATCTGGAATTGTAAAAAGCAAACCCTTCCCCATGCTGAACCACATATAGTCATATCTATTCTATCCCCAGAAGTAAATAGAACCTCTATCCTCACCTTAGCTTTCTGAGCAACCAATTCTCTTCTTTCTATGCAGAACTCAAGAAAAAAATAGTATTGCCCGTATATATCTAAAGAGTTCTCAGGGTTGGGGGTGGGGGGTGGAGATCATAGACAACTAGGAGAAGAGATCCATGAGGATGGTGAGAGGTCTAGAAAAAGATGCCCTACAGGAATTAATTGGAAAAACTGGGGATGCTTAGTTGAGTTTAAAACTCAAGAAAGGCATGAGAGTTGTTCTTAAGTATCTATAGGGCCATCATTGGAAGAGGGATTATCCTTGGCCACAGATGGTGGAGCTAGGAACAGGAAGTTGGTCAGAGGCAGATATAAGTTAGATTTCAGGAAAAGCTTCTTGACAATTGAAGCCATCTGGAAGTAGAATGGGCTGTTCATTATACCAAGGCTGGATTACCATTTATCAGAAAAAAACTGTAGACAGGATTATTTGAATATAGATTTTCTAAGAATCTCTTTAGCTCTTCGATGTTTATGTTTCTTCCCACCTTAAACTACCCTTTCCTGGCCTTCTCAATGATTTGGACATCAGTCCTGTGCTGGCCCCTTAAAAGTAGAACTCAGCTGGTTCCATTGGATTTCATTAATCTCTTGTCGTAACTAAGTCTTGTTATGTCTTTAGCCAGGGTCTTTGAGGTCCGACTCTTTCATTTCTCAGTACAATGAAAGATTTTTGAAATGAAAAGAAGTTTGGTAAGAAGCAGACGCTTTCCAAGAGAGCAGTCCCTGCCTGCTTTTAGACTTTTTGTATAAATCACCAGAATCCTTGGGTGCCAAATTCATACTAATATGCCCCCAGCCCAGGACAGATCTATAGAATATAGAATGGACTGTGCAAATGAATCAATAAGCAATTAGTACCTGCTCTGTGCTAGGCATTTTGCTATATTCTGGGAATATAAAAAAAGGCACTAAAAACAGAACAAAAAAAAACAGGCCTTGCCCTGAGGAGCTTATGGTCTAAAGACAGCAATCTGAGGGAAAGCATGGCGGTCTTGGACAAGGTTAGCAGAATCTCACTCTGTCCTTCTGTCCCTTACAGGTTCTCAAATCGATGACCATGTTCCAAAGCGAGCCTCGGCTCGGATTCTCGCTCCCCCCGGAGGCAGGTCGAGCGGCATTTGGTAAAGACGCTGACCAGCCTCCCATCTAAGGATGCAGCAGCAGCTAGCCAGCCCACCTTCTGGCCACCACTGCGGGTTGCACGGGGAGGCTGGGCCAGACAGTCCAACACCCTAGACGGCGGGAGGGGGGAGGGGAAGGGCACACAGGACACTTGGGAGCACTTCACATGTCTGAAACGTCATTCACTATGCTTTGAGCCAATCCTAACAAGCACTTTGGGACGATGCTCCTCTTGCTGTAGTCCTTTCCTTTCCTGGCCTCAGCAGGCTGCATCTGTGGGCCAGGGGGACCCGGCACTATGCACTGACTGCATTGCATAGGCAGCAGCCTCGCCCCAACTCTCACACTGGCCTCCGGCTGTTTGCTTGGCGAGGAAGCATCAGCTTGAACGGCCTTCTTCCTAGCCCGGCCAGCCGCTGTCCAGGGCACTCTGGCAGAAGTGTTTCAAAAGCAGTCGTCTCCCTCCCCCGTCCCAGGCTCCTCCCATCCCCCGGCCCCCCTCGAGAACCACATTTCCCAGTTCTGCTAGTCTGTGTATCCAGCCCTGTCCGAGACTCCCTCCCCTCCGTAGTTACTGAGCTCATCAGCGGTCCCGTTCCAAGTCAAGGCGTTTATACAGATGAAGCAAACGGCCCCTTTGCCCGCTCCCCCGCCCTCCCCTCTTCTCCCAGTCCCTCCCGCACTTACACAAAGAACAAGCAGCCGAAGACCGAGCTGGGAGCCGGTGCGAGGCCTTGTGCCATGCGCGTGTAAATGATTTTGTTTTGCACGTTTGGTTTGAGCAGTGGTTTGGTTTGGTTTGTTAGTGCATCATGTGAAAAAAACAGTGCTTTGTGTCACTTAGCGTTAGGATAGAAATGGGGATAGACATGATCCTCCAGAGATGCTGCAGTCAGCGCCAGCCCAAGCGGCAGGGCAGGAGAGAACAAGCCCCCATCCTCCTGAACTGGTCCTCCACTTGGTTAAAGGGCAAAAACAAGTCCTGCATCCACCCTCCCCCAAGTCTGATAGACACAGCTCCCAGCTCCTCACGGCACCAAAATCTAGAATCTGATCCTATAAGAATAGCCTGGGCATCTATTATTTTAAAAATTCAGACTTGTATGGTCTTAACCCTCCCGTTGCTGATCTCCCTGAGCCAATTGAGAGCTCTCGGACAGAAGCCGGAGTGGTCCTCCTCTGTGACTGGCAAGAAACCTCCCATCTTCCAAGAGAGGAGGAAAAGGAGGGGAGAAGAGCCTGGAGAAGAAGAGGGATGGGGAATTTAGGCAGGAAGGCCTCAGCGACAGGGGTCTGGAAGGCTGTCCTTAGGACATGGGGACCAAGCCTTCAGCCAGCCCCACCCCCATATCCCACGTCTCTGACCAGCCCCACCCCCACAGCCCATGTCTCTGGCCAATCTCACCTCTACCCACAGTGTCTCAGCCTTAGCCTCTACCCCTGCCTGCTGCCACCATCTTCCCAAGGTTCCTTCTGCCTGAACCCAGACCTTCCCTGATACTGAGGCGATTCTTTACTTGAAAGGAAATGTAATTTTAGGAAGGGTTTACCTTCCAATAGTGAAGACCACTGGGCTTTTCAGTTGGGATACTCAGATTTTGAGACCTCAGCCACATGGGGTGGGGTGTCTCCATCTACTACTGAGTGACATTCTCTCTTGACAGAAGGATGGGAGGACTTACTCAGGCCAGGAGACGCCCTCCTTTCCTTGAGCTCTATTTTAGTTCCTTAGTTTTAGCCCTGCCCTTGTTTAGACTGGTCTCCCATCTCCTGGGAAGCCAATCCCCCACAGCTCCTAAGCTTCGATGGGACTTCCGCTGTGCCCCTTGCTAGTCTCGCCAGAAGTTGCCAGAATTGCCCCAGCAGCTTTGATCAGGCATCCTTGCTGTGGAGAGAAGGCGTGAGACAACTTCTGGTTGCCATCCTCACCAAATAATTGCAAAATCACTTGCAGAATTTGCTTCCCAAGTGAATCGTTAACAGGCCATATATGTGCTTGCTTGTTTTCTCCGATGGCCATTTAGTCTAAAGCAAAAATCCTTAAACCTAAGTCCTTGGTGTCTGTGCTAGGACTAGAGAACATCAGAAGCTTGCTCTGTGTTTTGAACTCTAGTCCACTATGGTAGTTTTACACCCAGCCTCAAATCCCAACCCAATCTCAGTCTCAGGAGCACACTGGAGAGAGAAGGTCATTGATGGACAGAAAAAAAGGCAAAAAGAAGGTGGGGACAAAGTGTATTATAGGCAGTTATAAAAATGGTAGCCAAGTGGTTAGAACAGAGCACCTAAGGACAGAAACTGGGGTCTGGGGAATGGAGTCCAGCTTGGCCCCATGAGGATGTAGATGCCAACAACGGCTGCTCTGGTTGTGGTTTTGAATAAAACGATTAACTTTCTCCCTACTTTCCATGTACTGGGACTTGGGCAGATGCCAAAGAGCATAGGAGAGAGCTGGCCAGCAGAGTAGGCCAGAACTACCCCATATTTTTGCTGGGAGAGCTTTTTTCCATACAGGTCCCAATATTGCAATTTTAGAATTAAAGTGCCCAGTGCAGGGAGGAGGGAGAAAGGGGAGTTGTGGAACCACATTTCTTCTCTTATAATGGCAGATCTAAAAGGTCATTTCTCCCACCCCCCTCCCTACTTCTGACCTCTCTCCATGACTCACCCACACCCAAAAGCTTCTAGCTAGAAAATCAGTTGTTCCAAAATGTCATAAAAAATAGCCAGCCTCTCCTCTTCCCCTCAACCCTGATTCTCCTTGCCCCTTTACAGAGCCCAGAGCCACCTGGAAGACATACTTGTGTCTCATGGTTGGAATGAAAAAGGGTCTCTGGTTGCATTGAATGCAGCTCTCAAACTGGTCTTGTACTTTCTGGAATAAATGCTGTTTTTCTTGCCTTAGCTGCTCTCTAGGTTTGTGGGGTTGTGTTATGGGAACATTGTGCTACTACTGTGTGTGTGTGTGTGCGTGTGTAGTGCTAGGAATCCACAGTAGGTCTCTGTCAAGTCTGTACCGTGATGAGGGCTTTTTGAACTCTGACCCAGAAACCAACAGAACCAAACTGAAACCAAAACCACCTCCAGCAGCAACAGAGGCGGCAGGCATGGTCTGGGGTCAGCATGGAACCACCCCAGAGCCCAGGCACCCAAGTGACTTTCCTTATGCCTCCGTAATGTTATGGTGCTAAGAACGTGTCAGTCCCCAAAAGGACACACTTTTCCTGTGCTTTAGCCACCTGTTTCAGACAAAACAACACACACACAAACACCCCAACACATTGTGTTCTGGTGCAGGTTTGTATTAAACTGTAGCTACTTCTCACTTTGTCTCAGTTGTGTTTTTTTAAGGGAAAAATGTGCGTGGAATCCCTTTTATTCAATTTGGGGTGCTTAATATGTAAAAGTCCTAAATACAGGAGAGAGAAAAAATGTTCTCTTCTGATTTATTCCCGCTTCTCCAGAATCAGCCTCATTTTTTTTTTAGCCATTTGGAAATCCTTGGCCCAAACTTATACTCATTCTTAGTCTGAGCTTTCAAAAGTTGGTTCTCCAAACGCTAATTCTCTACCATCCTTTTATTTATATAACTGTTCCTATGAAGAAGCTGGATCACAGAAGTGACCAGAAGCAGGACTGATTCTAGTCAAAAATTTGAAAGACAAAACTTGTCCCCAAATCCCATATATCTTCCTTTCTGCACCCCTTTCCTCCCCCATCATCAGCATCCTCATTACCACCTCTGATTGTCCGAAATCACATCCTTCAATACTCTACCATTGTCTTCCCTAACCCTTCCCAGGGTAAAACACATTTGTGAATTTTAGAATGTAGGTTAACCTAAAATGAACCTTTGGTGGTGGATTTTTTTTTAATCATGGTAAAGTGGACAAGGAATGTGGGGAAAATAAAAGGGGTCTTATATCATCCATAGCATGTGATGATATATCATACAAAGCAAAACAAAGAATTTTTGAGACATGATTGGTCTTTACTGAAAGAACCACATCTGTAATACTATAAGTGTAGACACACTTAATACTGTGGCTATGATAGAATTTTAATTACCCAGAAGGGTTGTTGGCCAGGTCTCGTATAAGAACGAGCATCTTGCTGTTAACTCAATGCTCCTTTTCAGGGGATTTGTACTCCATAGAACATTAGTTGGGGCTTAAGCTCTCAGAGCTGGTGCGATCTCCCCTTTTGTGGTGCTGTGCTTATCCTAGGATTTTAATGTGGATTTAAAATCTACTCAGAATCTTGGCTTCATGCCCCTACCCACTAAGGGAAAAAATGCCAGTCTTCCAGTGCCTGCTGTTTCAATGGAATTTACTCCTAAAAACATAATAGAAATTCACAGAGTTTTTGAAACTTAGGAAGGGGGAAAAAGCATAAGTATTACCCTAGGCAGCTTTTCAAATTATAAATCCCAGACCAAAACATCGGAGCTCAGATTCAAACCTCCCCATTTTGTCAGCAGGCAAGTCAAAACTCACTCAAAACAAAGTGCCTGAATTCAAACTTTCTCCTCCCACTACAAGGAGGGAACAATATTAACTAGCCATAGCAGAGCAAGTCCCTGAGGCTATGGGGCTAGATCCCCCACAGATGCCATTCTTCCTTAGGCTCCATTCTGATGGTCCCTGCTTAGCTCACTGCCATCACAACTGCAGGTCCCTCAGAGTTAGCCATGCTCCCTAGTGCATATATATCCTCCTTCCTGGACCTAACACACAGAGTACTGGCATTAATATTAAAAGTCATGGTCTAGATGGCACAAGCCTTAGAGTCAGGAGGACTTGAGTTCAAATCCAGCCTCATACATTAGCCATATGATCCCAGGCAAGTCCCTTAACCCTGTTTGCTTCTGTTTACTCCTCTGTAATATGAACTGAAGGAAAAGGAAAACCATTCCAGTGTTTTTTGCCAAGAAAATACCAAATGCAGTTACAAAGAGTTGAACATTACAATTAAGAAATCAGGATTGTGAGTCATGCTGTCTATCATTTCCTAATTATTTCACCAAAGTGTGTATGTTCCTGCTCAGTTTAACATCACTCCTCTGGTTAGACATTCCCCTACCTTGTTCTAGCCCACCTTCCCCCATCCCCTAGCCTAGAAAGGATTCTACACCTCTCCAGGGAAGAATGTGTAGTCCCACCCACGTCGAATGGGATACAATTGAGCATCTGTGAATATTACAAGCAACATAATATGTAATAGTCATAAATGATCATCCCAACTACATAATACAGTGCAGATATAGATACCTAATACATTAGATTTGCACATCTAATATTAATGCATGTAGCAAATATTCTAATAGCTTATCAATAACCATTAAGTACCTGCTGAGGATATAAATACAGAAATAACAATTCTCTGCCTTCAGGGAGCTTACATTTTATTGGAGACATGTATGTATATATGCAGTCAGTAGAAGGTTATGTGGCAGTGAGAAAGACTAATAAAGGCCTCATGTAAAAATGGTATTTAAACCAAGAGATGAAGGTGAAGGAGTGCATTCAAGACAGGGACAATCTGTGCAGTAGCCCAAAGATGGATGTTGGGCTGTCATGAGTAAGAAATGGAAAAGTGACTGGCTTTTTTTTTTTTTTTTGGCTGAAATGAAGTATAGGGAGAGAGTCCTAGAGACTGAAAAGGTAGCTTGGAACCAGATTGTGAAGAGCTTTAAATGCCAAAAGGAAGAATTTGTATTTGACTCTAGAGATGATGGCCATTGGTTTATTAAACTGAAAAGTGGAATGGTTGAATCTGTGCTTTGGGACATCACCTTGGCTCCTGTTTGAAGAATTACTTGAAGAGGAAGAAACAATTATAATACCTAGCATTTATATAACACATAAAAATTTACAAAGCCCTTTGCAATTATCTAACTTTTTCTCACAACAAACCTGGAAGGCCAGAGCTGCTCTGTTTCTCATTTAACATGTAAGAAAACTGAAACCAAGAGAGGTAAAGTTTCAACCAGGGTCATAGCTAATGTTTGAGGCAGAATTTGAATTCAGGTCTTCCTGATTCCAAGTCCAGAACTTTATCCACAGTGCCATCTTTCTCCAAGACAAGGCAGGGTGGTCAGTTAGAAGATTATTGCAAGAATCCATATAGAGATGATAAAGGATTAAAGTAGGTGGTAGTCTTTTGAGTACAGAATGGGATGGACAAAATGATATGGATGTAAAATTTACAAGATTTGTCAATTAATTATATATGTGACATAAGTAAGAATGAAATACAAAGGATGCCTCCAAGGTTACAAACCTAAGTAGCTGGAAAGATGGTGGTATTCTGAACAGAAATAGTAAAGTTAAGAAGAGGAATGGGTTTGGGGGGTAGGGAAGAAAATAAATTCTGTTTTGGACACATCCAGTTTGACATGTCCATAGGACATCCTGTTTAAAATGTTTCATGAACAACTATTGATACAAGACCACTATTCAGGAGAGAGACTAGATCTGGGAGTCATTTGCATTGTGATAATTAAATCCATGGGCGATAATGAGGTCACCAAGAAAGAAGACAGAGCCTTGGGGGGTTTGGTAGGAGACAGATAAGAATGGTGATCCACTAATGAAGATTGAGAAGAAATGGTCAGAAAGATAATGGGTGAATCATGAAAGGGACATCACAAAGACCCAGAGTATCCAGGAAGGGAGGGAAGTCCAAACTGTCAAGTGCTGCAAAGAGTTGAAGAAGGGTGAGGATTAATGAAAATTCATCAGATTCAGCAATCTACTGGTCACTTTGAAGAGCAGTTTTAGATGACTGAGGAAGGTGGAGGACAGATTGCAGAGATTTGAGGTGGGAGAGTAAATAGCTTTTTATGGGAGTTTTGCTATGAAAGAAGAAAGTTTGGTAGAGTCAAGTGAGGGATTTTTTTAAGGCTTGAGAACTAGGCAGATTAGAAGGCAACAGAATAGGAGTCAGTAAATTAATTTAAAGATTGGAGAGCAGAGGGTTAATTCTAGAAAGAAACTACCAGTAGAGATGGGAGGAAATGAGATTTGGAGTTTCTATAAAGGGCTTGATCTTGGCTTGGAAAAGAACTACCTCGCCAGAGACTGAAATGAAGGAACAGTTGAGAATGGAGGATAACATCAATGGATTTTAAGATGTAAAAAAGTGGAGAAAAGGAACCTCATGGCAGCTGATCTCTATTTTTCCAGTGAAGATTTCAAGGTTCTCAGTTGAGTGGTAGGAGGAGACATGCTGTCTGAAGTTTGAAAGAAGAAACGGTTTGGAACAGCCTCTTCATGAGTTCAATAGTGAATCAGTTGGGCAGAAGTAAAAGGATTGCCTTGCTACAATGAAGGACCAATTGAGGTTAGATAACATAAATTTGTGATGGATTCAGTCAGGATAGCTGTATGTTTTCTTCTAGCATTGTTCAGTTGCATCTAAATAGAAGCAAAGAAGGAAAATGGTTGGGGTAATCCAATATGGAGGCTTAATAAAACATGAGTAATGATAAGACAAAGAAAAAAATGGAATTGAGAGTAGAGTATAATTGACCTTGGTAATTATAGATAGGGTCAAGACTGAAGGAAGGAAAGAGGAAAAAGCAGAGATGATAGACAGGAAAAGTAGTGAAATAATAAATGACTGGAGGTCACTGTAAGGATAAAAAGTAGTTTTAGGAGGAGGAGCAATCAATAGGAAGTGATGGAATGAAAAGAGATTAGGCTCAGACAAAAGAAGTTCAGAATTCTTAATCATGGAAATGAGTAATGGTTAAAGCAAAGTGTCATCATCCGGGATGGGGCTGAGATGGAATCAAAGAGTAAGTCATAAGCATTAAAGCAATTGAGGGATTAGGAAATTTTAATTATACTTTCAGGTGACAAAGGTCTATTTCCCTTCATGTCAAAAATCACCTAAATTCCTTCACTAGCTATTACATCACTTTATGATCTCACAGCCTACAGAACATAGCATTTATATCCATAGTCTTCTTGACCTATAATTTACAATAAGTTCTTGATGGATTAATGCCACTTCCCATTTTTAAAAAATCAGAATCCAAGTTAGTGTTGGTCAAAATGAAATTGGATTATTGACAGTCCATACTTGAAAATTAACTCCATATTTGTAATCATCAAACTTTTTAGTGACAGTCCACAACACAAAAACTTTGTGTATAGGAAAATGAAAAATGAAACTCACTATGAGCAAATTTTCTACTGGAAAATGCAAAAAGTGTCAAAAGAACATTACTCAAGTCTTTAGAGCACTGAACATAGTCACAGAACATGAGTTCAAATTTCAGCTTTGCTTCTTGCTACCTATGGGACTTTGGACATATCTTTTTGGGTCTGAGTTTCCTCTTCTATATACTGAGAGGATTGGACCAGATGGCGTCTAAGCTTCCTTACAGCTCTAGATCTATGATCCTATGAACTTAACCTAGAAACCAGCCTCCAAGACAGTTTCCTTTCTATATTCTATGGCAATTACTCCCAATGCTGGTTTTGCAGTATTGCAAGATGTCCTCGATTTTATTTTTGTCCAGATCTGTGATTTCACCATTATAGGGAACTCCCAAAGAGAAAATGTCCTCTATCAATCTAATAATCATTCTGCAATTAATAGTCTTACTGAGTTACCTAGGACACTGAAAGGCTGTGACTTGACAAAATATGTCAGAAGCAAACATTTAACCTACATTGTCCTGATTCTTCAATTTCAAGTGATAGCTGACAACAATCTAGTGATCTATATTTTGACTAGCACCAAGGTTGATCCTCTGCCCCCTCCTCTCATTTGGATAGCTTGAAATCATAAAAAAAAAAAAAATCCCACAAGCACTTTAGTTTATTTCATTTATTTAATGCTACATGTTACTCTTAAGACTTGAGGAATATGTCACAAAATTAAGCAAATAAAAAGTCAGAGTATTGTAATGAAAGGAAACCTGAACTTCATATCAGAAAACAGGACTACTGTCTCTCTTATCCTTGCATTTGAAATAATAAAGAACGAAATTAGCAGAACCAAGAGAGCATTGTATAGAGAAACAGCAATATCCTAAGACCAACTTTGAGTGTTTTGTTTTTGTTTTTTTGGTGAGTCTTGCTGTGATGTCAACCCTGCCTTAGCATCCCCTCTCATTTCTAAATTTGTGATCTAATGATCCCCAAAGAGTTTACCTAGAGCAAGGGTAAAAGACCTTCCAGTCCAATCTGGCAAAAATGATGAGGCTTCCATCAGTCCTGCCACTCAGAAGGATAATTCTGAGGCTTCTTGCAGTCCTGCTACTCAGAAGAATAGTTCTTTGGAAAGCTTGGTGTTATCTACCAATCCAAAAGGTGAGCTACAAGGATAGGTATTTCCACAATGGCTCAGGCATGCTCTACAAAAGAGAAGACGAAAACACAAAGGAAAGCTCTGCTCTTTCTTGATCTATAATAACCCTAGTTGTATATAGTGAAAGAGGGAACAGAAACCTCTCTGAATAGATATATATCATGTGTAATAACTCAGTTACTTGTGAGTTTGGTAATCCAGGTTCTCTCCTTTTAACTTCATGATAACCTTCAAGATTTGTTAAGTGAAGTATTCATCACCTTGTCACCTCATGAAGCAAAAAAAAATTCAAATACTTAAAAAGTTTTTAAAAGTCTTTCCACCCAGAGCCCAAAAGGAGGGATGAGGTAATCATTATATCTGTCCTTTCTCTGTCTCTTCTGGATAAAAGTGTCAGTGTTCCAAGATTTTACCATAAAGATTTTAAGCAACCAAAATATCTAACCAAGAATCTTCTTGACTTTTGTGGGAGAATAAAGAAAGGGGAAGTGGGAAGTTATTCAAAATTAAGATTTCATCACTAGACCTCAAGTTCCTCATTCATTAAGTGAAGGACTTGAATTGATGATCTCTAACCTCTATTTCAGCTCTAAATCTGTGGTCCCATGATACTGACTTCGCTCAAGGATTTTGTATCCTCATAAGATAGATAACCAAAAGAGTAATAGAAGGATTACTAGAACCTAGTCTTAAAATTGAACTTTGAGTGCCTTTAGCCCTCACCTATCCTATGTTGGAGTCTCTCACACAACAATAAATCTGCAAATAAAATTATCACTAACAATATCCCTTTCCAATGGACTATATCTCAGCAAGACCTTCAGTCCATATACTATCCAATGAAATATTGAATGCATGAAGAAAAAGCCCAGAAAAAAATTTATATCTTTTCGATGTTCAAGAACTGCCTCTTTCCAATTTGGCTTTAACCAGTCATCTCTTCCAACCCTATTTCAACCTATGGGACACACCTCTTACCCTTATTTTCCTTTTCCTCAAGGCTTCCTTTTCTATGTTTTGGGCAAGGATTGAAGCCTTTGGAGCCTGTTAGGGAGCTGCATTATCAGTCGCCTTAGCTCACTGGGATCTGCTCTGTTCTCAGGAGAGAACATCTACAAGTTAGATGTAAAATATCTCGACTCCCATCTCCACAGACCTTGTCAGGTTAAGAAAGGCTATAATAGCCTTAGTCTATCTCTCTTCATTCCGAGTTCCCCTTCCCCTATACAATGTCACTTCCAAGACCAATCTGAATAGATGAGTATACTCTAGATTAGGCTCTTGAGTCATCCAGCCTGGGAGTTTGAAGGGCATCTCAGTTTATGCAAGGGTAAATTCAAACTACAATGGCACAACTATCCTTGACACACTCATTCATTCAACATGTTAACTTTCTACACTAAATTCCTTCAGTCAAACTAAATAGGCAAATTCCTCCTCTTTTAGAATACAGTTGTCAAATATCTCATACATATGGAATCAATCCCTTTCCCATTTTTAACTGAATTCTGAGATAGAAATCAAATGCATATTTCAAACTCATCAAATACTGCTGTCATTCTAGAAGCTTAACAGTATATTAAAATTCCCAGAATATTAGAATTTTAATCTACTTCTCTCACCTTACAAATGAGGAAACTAAGGTCCAAGAAACAAAAGTCTTTGTCCATGGTCATATAATTAGCTAGGTACTGAGTTAAGACCCAAGACCACAATGGAGATAGAATATGGTTCTATTATTCCAACCTAAATTTTTATTATCTCAATTTCTAGTGAACCACAGAGTAACACTGAATCTCTCTACATATTTTTAGTCTTCCTAAAAAACTACAAAAGCCACAAATCATATGCATATTAAGGCAGATTACAAAAACTGGACATATATCTTGTTCATTTCTACATTATTCCTACCATTTGGGCATCATATGGATCTTTTAGACTAAGCTGAATAAACTTTTCTGAGACTATTTTAAATCATAACTTTTGCTCTAGAGTCACTTGGGTCTGAACCTGTACCATAGAATCTGACTTAGAACTGGGCAGGCCTTTAAAGTATATTTTTTAAAAAATAAGCTCTACCTATGGATTTTGCATATATCCAGTATTTCATTGGACCCCAATTATGAATCCAGAGGCCATCTCTGAGCACCCTAGGAAGGGATACAACTTACAGGTCCCTGTATGCCATCTTTTCCTTGACCAGGAAAGAACATAGCTTAGGAAAGTATTGAGTTTTCATCTCCACGTTCTATGTGATAGATTTTCCTCAAAATAATCCTGTTTTATATGAAACAAAACACAGTCATCTCTTTTTTGCTTTTTTTGCTTTTTTGCTCAGCCTCCACACTGACTCCTAAGTCTTTCCCCATCTCCTACAAGCAATGATCTCTACTTCTCCTAGATCATCTTCCACCTCATCCAACGTGAGTTTTTCTTTTGTAGTAGCAAATTACCTCGGCAGGGATAAACTTTAGTTCAGGCCCTCATCACCTTTCACATGGATTATTGTAGTTTAGCTCTCTATTTGTTCTATCTATTTCCAGTCTCTTCCCTCTCCAATCCATCTTCCATATAACTACACATAATCACATAACAATAGCATAATTCTATATAAGGAAATAATTTGTCACTCTCCTGTTCAAAAAGCATAAAATATAGATTCCTCTACAATTGAACTCCAATCTTTTTGGACATATTTCCTATTTCTTCTTTTTACATATTCTATGTTCCAGTCCAGTACTGACCTCTGTATTCCATTTTCTATTTTTTCAGGCCATAGAAGAACTTCTTTCACACTTCCACTAACTCTTCAGAATCTTTCCTTTCCTTTAAGCCTCCAGCAAAATGTTAGTTCCTTAACGGCAGAGACTTTTGTTTTTGTTTTGAATCTTGCAATGCCTCTGAATTAAATCGAATGCTTTATCTTAAACACAGCAGTCCTTGAGTTCTCATGCTTTATCTTAAACACAGCAGTCCTTGGGTTCTCATTGTCTGATGACTATATTAATAATTTTAAGGGAAAAACAATGGCTCCAAGAATTCTTTTCTCTGAGAAGTTACTCAGAGTTTTTCTTTGTGGCATCCCCGGACTGATATGTCTAGAAGAACCCAGCATGTAGTAGGAGGAGATATGGCCCTTTTTTTCAGGGATTCTTACATATCTCCTGGTGTAAAAAGGAAAGAGTCGATGGTAGTTACCAAAAAAGAGAACAAATAGAGAGTGTGGGGCTTCTAGGATTTTACACTTGGTCTGGAAAATGGTACATGTACTTGTAGGTAAGTTAGTCAATAGCTAGCAAAGAAAATTATTTTGAGAGAGACTTTTGGAATGATTAAGATTAAGCATTAGGAGGAAGAGAAACAAAGATCCAAAATATAGATTATAAACTCCTCTATATGACTGCACATTCTTGGGGGGAAAGGGATAAAAAATTAGATTATTAATAATAGCACTGTAGTTCCTTGGTAGTGATTAAGACGTCACCTTCCATAAGGCTACAGAAAGAAAGTGTTAATTACCCAGCAAGAGAGTACAGTGTATGGATTGTCTACAAGTAAGTACTTGAGTCCAGCCTAGTATTGAAAATTACAGTCTTCTCTCAGGCAAGATAGTTGGGTTATTTTTGTTTTTTAAAAGATGCAATATCTCCTTTGGCCATTAGAGAGCACTCAGCCAACAAACATGTAGAATTTCCTACAGGCAAGCCCCTGCCCTTGATTTGAATTAATCCCTTCCTAGCTGGATCTGAAATTATCCTGGGGGTGAAATAAAATATTACTTAAAATATAAAAATCTGAAATATGTCATCTGTATCTAGCTCAGCACCCCATTCGGTCTGTGACACTTCTCAATTCACTGCTTATTGCAGACATTCAAAGACTTAGCATGCTGTGATCACATTTTTATTCTACAGAGAATAACCTGAAAAGACAAACTATACCAAACATTTATGTATAGAGGCCTTAGTCTATTAGTTTACAGACATCTCCTAGCCCTCTTTTCAGATCTTTTCCAGAGCTTTCGGATTGAAAGAGAAAGAGTTTAGCCACTCATACCAGATGATCATGAAAAGCAATGGTTGAAATGAACATGGCAGTTCTCCAGATGGAATCCAAGAGATTTTTTCCAGTTTAAACAAATACTTCATAGAAAAGAAGAGATTCTTAGATAGAAGAACAATGACTAGTTGGCTCCCTGTTAAAGAAATAGATGTTGGAATCATTGAGAAGGAAAAAGCAATGAAATGAGGCCCCCTGGAACAGGAGAATTGACCCAAAACCTAAGAGGTCACTGCAGGATAAAAAAGAAAGATTGGGAAAGAAACAGGACAAATTTCCATTCTTTGACTAGTAGCAAGGAATTATATCAACTGAACTTTTATTTCTCAGGATTCAATCCCCTATTTCTGAACCAACTAGTCCGAAGGAAGAATAAAGGGAAAAAACAAGAATCCTTATCCTATATATATTCTAGTTAGACTCTCACCAGCTTAATGGAAGATATTGGATTGTGGTAAAAATGGATTATAATTGATCCAGCAGTGTTACTACTGGGATTATATCCCAAAGAGATTATAAAGAAGGGAAAGGGACCTGTATGTGCACGAATGTTTGTGGCAGCCCTTTTTGTAGTGGTTAGAAACTGGAAACTGAATGGATGTCCATCAGTTGGAGAATGGCTGAATAAATTGTGGTATATGAAAATTATGGAATATTACTGTTCTGTAAGAAATGACCAACAGGATGATTTCAGAAAGGCCTGGAGAGACTTACACGAACTGATGCTAAGTGAAATGAGCAGGACCAGGAGATCATTATATACTTCAACAACAATACTAGATGATGACCAGTCCTGATGGATCAGGCCATCCTCAGCAACGAGATCAACCAAATCATTTCTAATGGAGCAGTAATGAACTGAACTAGCTATACCCAGAAAAAGAACTCTGGGAGATGACTAAAACCATTACATTGAATTCCCAGTCCCTATATTTATGCACACCTGCATCTTTGATTTCCTTCATGCTTAATTGTACAATAATTCAGAGTCTGATCTTTTGTACAGCAAAATAATGTTTTGGTCATGTATACTTATTGTGTATCTAAGTTATATTTTAATATATTTAACATCTACTGGTCATCCTGCCATTTAGGGAGGGGTGGGGTAAGAGGTGAGAAAATTGGAACAAGAGGTTTGGCAATTGTTAATGCTGTAAAGTTACCCATGTATATATCCTGTAAATTAAAGGCTATTAAATAAATAAATAAATAAAAAAAAAAAAAAAAAAAAAAAAAATGGATTATAATTGAGGAGGGAAGTGCACAGACTAAAACTCAAGTCTTCATCAGCCATTTCTGGGATCCAAGGCAAAAGGCTAAAGAAAACAAGTAAAAAGGAAGGGACTGAGTAAGGAACTTTGTACTTTGTAAAGGGAAAGAGGGAAAATTTCTGGGTAAAGTTATCTGACATTATCCAAAAGCATGAGTCCTTTTGAGACTTCTCTCCTTCCTCCTAAAAAAAAAACCCTTATATTTATTTTGAATGTTTTTTGCATATATTTATAGGTGTTCATGTTATCTCCCTGTATAGAATGTAAGTTTTTTGAAGGCAAGAACTATTTTCACTTTTGTTTTTGTATTCCCCATCATGTGGCACAGTGCCTGGCACATAGTAGACAATAAATAAATGTTTTGTTGATTGATTGGGAGAAAAGAAAAGAAAAAGAAAAATAAATGAGTGGGAAGTCCAGTTGAGTTGGCAAAGTAGGAACAAAACAGCCCAAATTCCACACATGTACTCTAAAGAAGATAAAACAAAAAAAAGGTCTATTTAAACAATGATTAAGAAAAACAGAGACACCTATCATATTGGCTAATATGAGAGAAAAGGAAAATGATAAATGTCGGAGAATATGTGGGAAAAATGAATATCATATTAATTCATATTAAAGATAATGATAAATGTTAAAAGGGGTAGTGGGAAAACTGATACATTGTTGATGGAATTGTGAAATGGTCTAATCATTTTGGAGAGCAATTTGGAACCGTGCTCAAATGGCTATAAAATTGTGCATAAACTTTGACCCAGCAGTGCCACTATTGAGTCTGTATTCCAAGGAAATCATAAAGAAGGAAAAAAGACCCAAATGTATAAGAATGTTTGTAGCAGCTCTTTTTGTGGTAATAAAGAATTGGAAAATGATCCCATCAATTGGGGAATGGCTGGCATATGAATGTAATGGAATATTAATGTTCTACAAAAAAATGATGAACACGCTTATTTTAGAAAGGCCTAGAAAGATTTACATGAGCTGATAATGAAATAAGCAGAACCAGAAATACATTATAGATAATAACAGCAAGATTGTGCAATGATCAGCTATGAAAGACTTGGTTCTTCTCAGTGGTTCAGTGATCCAGTAAAACTTTGGATAAAAAATGCCATCTGCATCCAGAAAGAGAACTATGGAGAATGAATGTAAATCAACACATGCTGTGTTCTTTTCTTTTTTTTTTTTTCTCTCTCTCTCTCTTGGTCTTTCCCTTTTGCTCTGATTGTTCTTTTCCAATATGAATTCATAAAGAAATGTGTATTTAAAAAGTTAATATACATGTATGACAGAAAAAAACAATTTTTAAAAACTAATATTGTTCACAGTCACAGCAACATTGTTAGATGATCAACTATGACAGACTTTGCTCTTCTCAGCAATACAATGTGATCCAAAACAATTCCAAAAGATTCATGATGAAAAATGCTATCCAAATACAGAGAAAAAACTTTGGAGTCTAAATGCAAATTAAAGCATATTATTTTCACTTTTGTTGTTGTTTTTTTATCTTGTGATTTCCCCTTTTGTTCTGATTTTTCTGTCACAACATGATTAATGTAGAAATATGTTTAACGTGATTGTACATGTATAACGTACCTCAGAATCACTCGTTGACTTGGAGAGAGGAGAGAAAAGGAAGTGAGAGAAAAATTTGGAATTCAAATCCTAACAAGAATGAATGTTGAAAATGACCTTTGCATGAAATTAGGGAAAATATGTTATTAGTTGCAAAAAAAAAAAGACCAAGTGAAATCGTTTGTATATATAAAACATTTTATAAATTATATTGCATACTAGGAATGTATAATTATTAACCAGTTGAACTAGAAAAGTAAATTAGGCAGAATATTTTTAAAAATAAACAGACACTACAGTTAAATACCATCATTCAGTCTATGTCAGCAAAAGGAGATATTAAAAAAGTTGTAGACACTAAGATCAAAATCACAGTCAGAGAAACTGGAAAGAGTCAAGGAGTAATTATTTGGAAGTCTTTCAACTCCCTTAGCCTAAGGGTGCTCCAGCCAGAAAATGTGAGCCAATAAAAGAACCTGTGAATACTACTGTGAAAGAGCCCCAGAGCAGTTAAACTCAGGGAGGTCTGCACCCAGATGGGAGGCAAAGCTCCTCCAAGGAGGTCAGTTATCAGTTGACACATTTTAGGAGCTCTGAAAGTTTGTAGAAAGCTGATTATGAGCCCTCCAACTCTTATCACCTTGAAGAACTCAATGCTCTGTACCCAAGATACAGGCCAGTCTGGGATCTATCTGCACTTTGTGTCTAACAGATACCTGTGGAAGGCAGAATCAGTGGTAGCAGAGGGACTCACTGTCCGATCCAAATATGTAGGAGCAGTCAGAACCTGTCCTTAACAAATATGATGGAAGGGATGTGGAAAGTGAGTGTCAGATAAAACTTCACTTTCATCTGAACTGAACAAACTAGGATTGAACATACACACACAAAGACTTGGCTATAGAAAGTTATTAAAATTAATATGAAAATAGACCAGAACATGAGGAAAGGGAAGTATTAAGAGTGCAATACTTTGAGTGAGAGGACCTGGATTTGGAACTGATACCTGCTTATGGCACTATTTAACCCCTCTTGGTCTCAAATCTTCATCAGTGTTGGACTTGATGGCTTCTAAAGTCTCTTCCAGCTCTAAATCTGTGATCTTACATATGACTTATTAAGAGGAAAGATGTAAAAATAACTAAAGCTATGAAGAAACTAACCAATGAAAAGGTTTTAGAAAAAAAGATAGGAAGCTCTGATCTCCTGTTGAATACCTTGAGGCATTCAGATAAGTCTTTGCAAGTTTAAGTTAGAGAGAGAGAGATCTGAAAATTATCTTCATACCATGTAAATTGATTTTTAAAAATACTATGAGGAATAAGAATTTAATATGACATCATGAATGCCAGAAGAGGCCACTACTTGCAATAATGATAATCATAATATTTATATACTTCATTAAGGTTGAAAACACTGTGGCACTTTTTGTGCAAACAACTGGGTGCCAGTCATTTTGAGGAACAGCTGCATAAGGTGTGGCACATGTATATAGTTGAATATTATTGAGTAGGGAAATCAGAGAAAGATGATAAGACTTGCATGAACTGAGTGAAAAGATCCACAAGGAGAACAATGTCTATAATGATTACAATAATGTAAATGAAAATAGCAATAAGAAATAACGAAACTCAGGTTAAATGTAATAAATATTCTTGATCCAGTAGAACAATTGAAGGGAATATATCTCTCTTTTCTTGTTAAAGACGGGGCATTATGGATATAGAATGTTGCATGTCATGTCAGATGACAGTCATTTAATGGGCTTTTCTGAACTGTATTTTTTTAAAAGGCAAGGCCAGGGAAGTATATTGCAAAATGAATGAGATGTAAAAAAAAAAAGGTATCGATAAATCCTTTTTTAAATCTTTAACACTTTAAAGTGTTGTTTCAAATTCTATCCCTCCATACTATATGATGACCAGTTCTGATGGACCTGGCCATCCTCAGCAATGAGATCAACCAAATCATTTCCAATGGAGCAGTAATGAACTGAACCAGCTACGCTAAGAGAAAGAACTCTGGGAGATGACTAAAAACCATTACATTGAATTCCCAATCCCTATATTTATGCCCACCTGCATTTTTGATTTCCTTCACAAGCTAATTGTACAATATTTCAGAGTCTGATTCTTTTTGTACAGCAAAATAACGGTTTGGTCATGTATACTTATGGTGTATCTAATTTATATTTTAATATATTTAACATCTACTGGTCATCCTGCCATCTGGGGGAGGGGGTGGGGGGTAAGAGGTGAAAAATTGGAACAAGAGGTTTGGCAATTGTTAATACTGTAAAGTTACCCATGCATATAACCTGTAAATAAAAGGCTATTAAATAAAAAATATATATATATAAAAAAAAACAAATTTTATCCCTCCCACCCTTCTTCCTTCCCCTCTCTCCTTCCTGAGATGGTAAGCAATCAAATATTGATTATACATGTGCAATTACATAAAATATTTCCATGTTAGTTACTTTATACAAGAAGACTAGAATAAAAGAACAGAATTAAAGAAAAAGTGCAAATAACATGCTTCAGTCTTATTCAAACAATATCATTTCTCTGGAGGCAGACAGTATACTTCATCATTAGTCCTTTGGGATTGTCTTGGATTATTATGTTGCTGAGAACTGTCATTCACAGTTCTTCATTGAACAATATTACTGTTATTGTGTATAACATTCTCCTGGTTCTGTTCACTTCACTATGCATCAATTCATGTAAGACTTTTCAGTTTTTCTGAAATCCACTGGTTTATCATTTCTTATAGCATAATAATATTCCACTGAAATTGTATATCATAGCTTGTTTAGTCATTCTCTCATTGATGGTCATCCCTTAGATTCCCAATTCTTAGTCACCACAAAAAATCACTACAAAAAGTATTTTTGTACAACTAGGTCATTGCCACTTTTTTGGATGTCTTTGGAATATAAACCTAGAAATGGTATTTCTGCATCAAAGGGTATGCAGTCTTATATCTCATTGAGCATAGTTCCAAACTGCTCTCTAGGATGGGTGGGTCAATTCACAACTCCACCAATAGTACTTTAGTATACTAGTTTTTTCACGTCTCCTCCAATATTCAACATTTTCTTTTTTGTTTTTGTTGTTATATTAACTAATCTAATAGGTGTGAGATAGTACTTCAGAACTGTAATAAAAAAATTTTTTAAAGGAAATATAGGTAGTATTATATTAGGAAAATCACAGAGGTTCCAAGATAATCCTGAAGTACTTGAAGTTGGGAGGTGGAAGAAAAGAAGAAAATGTCTGAGTAATAGTAGAACTATTGAAGCCAATAAAGGTGGAATTCAGAAGACTTTTAGAGGATGAGAAGGAGGTGATGTGCTCTGTCAAAAAGAGAAGTAAAGTCAAAAAGAAAAAAGGATTCCTTCTTAGACTGTTACATGACTATAAAGATAGCTAAGTGACCTGGGTAAAAGAAGGAAGATATCTTTAACCAAGAACACAGAAGCCAAATTAAACATGTCAAAAAGAGAATTAATTAAAATAGGGCCAAAATAAAATGGCAATAATGATCAAGAAGAAGAATCAAAGTGAAAATGTGATGAATAAAAGGGGAGCCCAGGCAGCCAGTCCTTCTTTGAGGGGGAGGCACAACTAGGGGCTTCAGAAGAGAGACAAAAAGCTACTTGAATATAGGAAGTAATTAGTGATAAATTTGGAGATGAGCCTTTCTGGCACAAAATGATAGGTGATGAAAGCAACCTCTGCAGAGAGCTAGTCTACTATACAGAATAAGGCATACATTTTTAGACATGGTCAATATGTTGACTTGCTTTACTATGCTTACTTGTTATAAGGGAGCCTTCTAGTATGGTAGAAGGGATTTGTTGGGAAGTTACAGTGATGAAAAAAATAAAAGAAAATGTAGTTGGAATGGGGTGGTGCACAAAGTCAGTTATTTGTCCCCTCCACTGTCAGAGACTTTTATTTGTCCCCTCTACTGTTAACTCATTACCAAATGATTTTTTCCAAAATAAATATTCTTTTTCTGCTCTGGGAAGTTGAATATATAATTTTCTCTCCCCTGTTTTTGCTTTTTCTTAGCTTTGAACCCCTAATCAGAGACTTGGAAAATATCATAGTTGTATTGCCCTCTCCCTCCTGGAATATTCCTTTCAATTACCTATTCCTATCTGCATTCTTAATGAGCATATCCAACAAATAAAAGAAATACAGTTTTAAGATACAGACTTGCCTATGTCTAGTGGCAAGGGAAATTAAAAATTACCACCATAGCAAAAAATGAGAAGGGGTTGGAAGGAATATTGAGGGAATACCCAACTATTGGGGAATGGCTGCACAAGTTGTGGTGTATGATTATGACGGAACACTATTGTGTTATAAGAAATGATGAAAAGAATGGTTTCATGAAAAATCTGGGAAGACCTATATAAACTGATGCAAAGGGAAATAAAAAGAACCAAGAGAACATTATATATAGTAACAGCAATATTTTAAGGATGATCAACTGCAAAGGACTTGGCTACTCAGACCCATACAATGATCTAAGACAATTCCAAAGGACCTAGGATGAAAAATGCTATGCACCACCAGAAAGAGAACTGATAAAACTCTAAATGCAGACTGAAGCTTATTATTTTTCACTTTCCTTATTTTTCTTGCTCTTTTGCAACATGGGTAACAGAAATATGTTTTGCATGACTTTATATGTATAATAGATGTCATTAATGCTTGCTTTCTCAATGAGTGAAGAAAATTTGGGGCTCAAAATAAAAAAAAATTATCACCATGAATTTTGTAGGAGAGTCTTGTGCAAGAAAGGGACTGATCCCCTGATATATCTTATGATTCACTGTCATGACCTACTCCTTTGGTAGCCTCTGCCTCTTTGGCTTTCCAAGCTTCCCCTCTTCCAGCTCCATGTATTTTCAGTGCATATACATCTAGGAACAGGAGCAGCCAGAGCATGGGTCTTCGAAATATTTAACCGCCCAATGGCTGGCTCTGAATTCCAATACAACCAGGGAACCACTTCACCCTTTTTAAAGGGAAGACTAGACTGATTCCTTGGGCATCAAGGTGGTGCCCTGGATAGAGTACCAGGTCTTGTGTAAGGTAGCCTGCTATTTGTGAGTTCAAATCTGGCCTTAGACGCCTTACTAGCTGTGGGATTCTGCACAAGTCACTTAACCCTGTTTGCCCTCAGTTTCCTCAAAGGTAAAATGAGCTGGAGAAGAAAATGGCAAACTGTTCCAGTGTCTTTGTCAGGAAAACCCCAAATCGGATCATGAAGAGTTGGATTGGACTGAACAACAGCACATTAATTAATATCTCTGTTATCTACCTTTTTGCTTTTTATGATTATATCAGCTGGAGAGTAGTGGAATAAAATTTTCCCTCCCCTTTTACGATATATATATATATATATATATATATATTTTTTTTTCCTTTTTAAATCGCGGGCAAAGGGTGTAGAACTCAGTGATCATGAGCTTATGGGGAATCCCGTCATAGACCACGAAGAAGAAATATGGGTCCATCTCAGCTCCCTCCTTTTGCTACGTATCCGAGCTCATACTATCCTGACTCCTATAGGATAAGAACGTGTTGTTTCCTTCTCCTAGGCGATTAGTTAAAAAAGGTGGGGGAGTTGTCAGCCGGTTGCTAAAGAGAAAAGACGGAAAGGGTGTTCCCAGTTGCCATGGTGATGTGGGAGTGTTCCCTCGTTCCCTAAGTGACTTAGGAGGATGGTGTGGTTCCCTGTTGCTATGGCAATATAGGGGGCCTGTTCCGTTGCTAGGGAGAGGTGGAGGTATGGGCTGTCCCACCGTCCCTGTGCTCGGTTGCCATGGAGACGGCGGGCGGCCTAGCCCCGCCCCCTCGGACTCTGACAGCCGCGGCCGCATCGCGCCTGCGCAGTGCTCTCTTCCCCCGCAGTCTCTGTGCGTTGGAGCCGGAGACAGCGGCGGCCTTTGCTTAGGACCCTCCGCCCCGGAGCCCCCAGCCCGCCCGGCCGGCCCGGAGCCTCAGATACAGCCGCCTCGCCCGCCCCCCTCCCCCGTCCGCCGCCTGTCCCCTTTCCCCGCCGCCGCCTCCGCCGGAGCCATCGCCTCGTGCACTGTGAGTCGGGGCCGAGGCGACAGGAGCCGCCGTGGGGCTGAGTCAGCGAGAGGCCCGGGCCCGGGCGGGGGGAGGGGACGAGATGGGACGGAGGGCTGCGGGGGGGAGGGGGGCAGGGGAGGAGGGGGGAGCGACGGATCTCCAGGTGTTCCCGCCCTGAAGGTGCCCTCCTCTCACCTGCGGGCCGCTGCCCCCGGGGGCCCAGCTCCTCTGTCAGCAGGCCTCCCGGGCAGCCACTCCCCCTCTCCGGGCCGCCCCGAAATCGGGGGGCGCCGGCCCTTCCCCCTTCTCTCGGGGGTCTCTCCAGCCCGCCCACCACGTGTGGCCCCTCCACACCTCTGGTCTTCTGGGAATCGTTCCCTTTCCCCTTGGAGCCCGTCCTCGCCCGCACTGCTACCCACCCCTCACCTCTCCTGAACCTGACATCCTTCATCTTCTCTGGTTTTCTCTTCCACTGTGAGCCAGGAGCGATGGAGAGGGAGGGAGGGAGGGAGGGGGAGCCGAAGGGTCCCCGTCCCGCTGGCCGGGAATCCTCCTGAGGCCATGGCAGGGACTCCTGCTCGCTCACTCCCTCTTGCCTGGACTGGTTTGGGGAAACAGGTCTGGACAATCCCAACTGGCTGTTGAATCCTAGGGTTTCAGAACAGCTTGGGGTGGGGGTGGGGGGTAGCTCAGTGGAAGTGAGGAAAGGGTTTTCTCCCCATCATTTTCAACTAATGTGTATGGGGCACTCACTAAAGACATGGTGCTATTCTAGGTGGGGCGCCCTTTATGCCCTGTGTTGCCCTGTTTACTACAGTAAAATCTTAAATCTTAAGAGTTGGTGGAGGGGATGAGAAAAAAGGGCTGCATTTGGTAACTAAGATGTTGGTATAGGGAAGACCTTCTTTTTAAGATGTGATGATGTGAGTAAATCTGAAACAAATTTTCTTTAAAATATATTGATGGTTGCAAAGCCTATGTTTTAGTCTACCATAACCTCTTTTTTTTCCCCTGTTTGTATTTATGATTAGATAACAAGGGGGTTAGATAAGAAAATCTTCATACTACCTTTCAATTCTGATATGGTAGGAATCTGATTTAACCTGCAGTATAACAAAATCCAAAAGCAGCTGTTACATAGGGATTCTACTATACTTGCATAGGGGGAAAGAGATGGAAAAAAATATAGTGATTATAAAATGTATGTCTGAAGCATGGAGCTCCTGGGCCCAGAGCTCCCAGCTTTTCAGCAGTGACACTGCATGAAGACTATGTTGATAGGAGTTACAGTACATTTGGGTGTGTATGCTTTTGACAAGGCACCTAATCATGTTACAGATACTGTCTCTTTTTTTCCTATTCCATCAGAGTAGGGGCAGTTTTCAAATACCTTTAGTTTTCTCAGTAGTCAAAATCTGCATTGAGGTCAAAGCCAAGAGCAGCCTTTTAATTAATATGCTTCAACATGAGCGCTCCCCAACCACTCCACTTTCATATTTGCATTTTCCTTTGATTCTTTTTTTTTTTGCTTATAAATTTTATTACATGACTTCATTATAAACAAGTATAAACATAAGCTAGTTTCACTAGTCCAGTTCCACTGTATTAGATGTTGATCTTTGACAATAATGGGTTTAGTCAGTAAATGGGATGGGAAAACTTGGCAAATTCTCTACTCAGTTGGATTTGCTGATTGCAGAAAATAATAAATCATGGTATATTTGACTCTAGCTTTTCCAATCCACAGCCTGTTAGCAGCTTTTTTAGATCCCCTAATCCATATCAGATTAAGTTAAAATAGCACAAGTGACTTCCACTGTTTTATAAACTCAGATATGAAGTGTCAGGGAGAACAGTATTGGATCTTGTGTCAAATGTCACAGACTACATTTGTTGGCATATATCTTCCTCCAGTATGATAGTGACCATGGGATCTGAGAGGTTGCATTTCTTTTGTTTTTCCCTCTCTGACTTCTACGTTAGACAACTTGATAAAATATCTGATTGAACAGGAATAGAGAAAGTAGCTGGTCCAAGAACTGTTCTTCTTGCCTTGGATAAATTTTGAAAATCATCTGTTAATTGGGAATGGAGAGAAAAAAATGCATTATGATTATGACAAGTCAGAAAGATGCTCCTAGCTTTCTGTGCAGTTCAGTACATCACTCTGGACTTACACGAATTAATTAGTCTTTTAAATCTAAATTTTAAGAACTACAGTAGAACAAACCTCTTTTATCTATATCACTGGAGAAAATAATCACATTAATTGAGATCATAAAGATCCTGAAGTTGGAAAACTAGACTAATGTCTTATGGGCTAACCCAGTTATCTTAGTCTTATTCTACATCTAATTGTGCTTTGAGGGACATGAAATAATAAATAAAGAAATAAAATAATAACTAACATTTATATAGCAGCTTCTATGGACCAGGTACTGTGCTAAGCACTTTTCAGGCATTATCTCATTTTATCCTCAGAACAACCCTGGGAGATGGGTACTATTATTATCACTGTTATCACACTGGGTATCTGCCCCATTTTACAGATGAGGGAACTGAAGCAGATTGAGATTAAGGACCTTGCCCAAGGTCACACAGCTAGTAAATATCTTAAACTGGATTTGAACTCATTTTCTTTACTTCAGACCCAATGCTCTATCCACAGCACCACCTAGCTGCCTCTGCATGTAGAAAGCTGTGTCCTATATATTTGCTTTATAGGTTTACATAAATATATTGAGAATCAACATGTAAAATGGATATGGCCCCAATCTCAGTCAGGAAAAAGTGGTTCAGATCCTACTCTAACCATATTTACTGTGCAATCCTGGGCAAATGTACTGATTTTTCAGTGCCTTAGGCCTTCTCTTACCCTATAAGTTTCAGACACAGTTCTAAGTCTGCATTGGTAGAAGAAATTTCCTCAGTCAGGAATTCTCTGTACCAGTAAAATTACAGTTCTAGTCTCCATCCCTATAATGTGTACTGTCTTTTATAGCTAATGCATCATCAGTGAAGAATCTCCTTGAAGTTGTTCTTCTAATAGTGATGATGGATTTGCACTGGTCCATTCACCCTCCTTCACCTAATCCCCCTTATAATTGCTATTCAGGGTTAAGAAGCTCATGTTGTGACAATAGAGCGGAGAAAATGTAGGGATTGAATCTATGGCCTTAGCATGGTATTCAAACCAGCTGACTTAACCAGCTGGTAGAACACTGGGCATCTGTTATACCTGAGTTTAGCCAGATAGGCCCCAAAATAATTATATTTTAAGTCAAAATGGACCCTGCCCAAATTTATTTTGTCTCTTTTGAGTAGGAATTAAGGATATGCACATAAAAAACTAATGTGCACAGAACTCTTAAAATATATTTTCTAATCATATATCAGAGCTGACAAGAGCCTGATATAGGCCCCTCTGCCAGTCTCTTCATTTTATAGATGCGGAAATTGAGGCATGGAGGTAAAGTGATTTGCCCAAGGTTATTTAGCTGGTCAGTGATATAGTGAAGCCTTTTCATTCCCAGAATGCATATTCAGTATTCTTTTATCTACATTATGCTGCCTCATCCCTGCTATTACAGAGTGCTTTGACAAAATAATTTGCTATTATATAATTATCCCTATAGATATGGATTATTTTATCTCTTGGCATATTGCAGAGCCAGGAACATTTTAGCATGAACCTCTCCTTAAAACATTCATTCTTGCCACCAAAAAAGAGAACTCCTCTCATTCATTCTGACTTCAGAAGATGGTCACTAGTTTTTCTCTTTTTTTTTTTTTTTTTGAGTTTGGATGACACTAACAAAGAATGAATGGAGAGTTGAGTGTTGGGGTCTGCTCAGACTGGTTTCTGGCTGCTGCCTTCTAAAAGCAAAAGAATATCTGTTCTGTGCTGCTACTTAGCCCATCTTCCTTCTTTTAGGAGCCAGAAGGAACCTCCAAACCCCAGGCTACATTTATACAAATGAGAAAAAATGAAAAAGAGCCTTTTGAAAATTAGTGTAATAACCTCACTCCATACTAAAATGCTAGAAGCAAGACATGATTCTTTCAGGTAGTTTCTCAGTCCCTCAAGGGTAACTTTGGTCAGAAGTACAGGGAAAATTTTGTCCCATAAAGATCTGGCATATGAAATGTTGTTGCAACTGCCAAAGTTGGAATATATGAACTGGCCCTTTGTCTCTGGATTTTCAGCTGACCTGGTTATCTGAAAGGCTGGTGTATGCAGCATTTGGCTGTTGGAGCACAGGCTTAGCGTGTTTCTGTTTTTCTGGGAGTAGCTAGTCTTCAAAGCAGTTAGATTCAGGCTTGTCTGATTAGTGCCTGTAATTTCTAATGGAAGGACAATCCAAGTCTTAAGCAATTTTAGTTTCTTTTGCTTCAAGAATGAAGGCTCTATTTGACTTCTCCACTAGATGTGGGTATAGTTTTAATATGTGAACTTGTCCAGATTAGATGTATCAGGCATTCAAACACTGAACAAAGCTTGTATTACTTAGAGAAAAAAAGACTCGAGGGAATTATGATAACTGTCTTCATGTACTTGAAGGGTTAGCATGGGAAGAAGAGATTAGCTTGTTCTGTTTGGCACCATAGAGCAAAGCCAGGATCCATGGGTGGATATTGCAGAGTCAAAATTGGCTTGATGTTGGGACAAACTCCCAAGCAGTAATAAGATCTGTCCCAAAATGGAATGGGCTGTTTTGAGAGTTTAGAGGCTCCTCTCCTGGGAGGTCTTTGAGCAGAAGCCAGGTAAGCACTTGTAGGAAACGATTTTCATATAGGAGTTGACCTAGTTGACCACTGAAGTCCCTTCCAACTCAGAAATTCTGTGAAGTAATAAAGGAGTATCAAAAGGGGAAGCAAAGAAGGCAAGCCTGAAATTTGCAAAAATTTTGTTGTTGTTTTAAGTCATTCTGGTTCACAACTGCTTCATGAGAAGCCAGAAAAGAGATTGAGTCATAAAGTCATTAAGGAACTTGTTCATTTAAAGAAAGTACCATGGTCTAATGGAAAGAATGCTGGATTTGGACCCAGGATATAGATTCACTTGGGAAAGACACAATCTTTCTGGGCTTCAATTTCCTCATCTACATAATAAAAAATTATATTGGATCAATCAGCAAGCATCCAGTAATGTGTGATCACAGAGACTGCATCAGCCCTGGCATTCTAACTTCAGCAGTATCCTCACTTATCTCTGCCCCTTTCATTAGAGAGTGGAGGACATAACAAAAAAACTTCTTCCAAAACCCCCATTTAAAGAAAGCTCAGCTTAGACAACTCTGTATTTCCCTCCGGCTGCTCTGCTTGAATTAGAATCTACCATTATCATGCCCTAATGGTTGTATTCCCCAGCACTTAGCACAATGCCTGGCACATAGCAGGTGCTTAATAAATGTCTATTGTATTATTTTCTTTGGACAGACACCACTATGTGCCAGACACTGTGCTAAGCAATAATAGTATATTTTTTAAATCCCTGCTCTCAAGAGCATGGAGATAAAATGTACATTTATAAGTAAATACAGAATAAATAAAAAATCAATGCAAGGAAGGGCACTAGTAGTTGTAGAAGCCAAAAAAAGGCTTAGTATAAAAGGTGTTGCTCTGAGGTGGCTTCCACAAGGCAGAGATAAGGAAGAAGTGTGCACTAGTGTGGAGAATGGTCAGTGCTGAAACACGAAGACATAAAACAGAATGTTAGGTGTGAGGACCAAAGAAGGCCAGTTAGACCTGGACAGTAAAGTTCAGGAAAGGGAAGAACTGTGTCGTGAGACTGGAAAGACAAGCTTTGGACCAGGCTGTGAAGGTCTTTAAAGGCCAAACAGAAGAATTTATATCCTATCACCCACCTAGTCAGTCAGTTAATCAACAAGAATTTATTAGGGGCTTACTATGTGCCAGGCACTGGAGATATAAAGATAAAAATGAAAAAAAAATTTCTGCCTGCAAGGAACTTACATAAATATGAGAAGACAACATATACATGTGTACAGGATAAAATTTTGGAGGAGGTACTAGTGGTGGGGAAGATCAAGAAGAACCTCTTTTCCCCTGAGGCAATTAGAGTTAAGTGACTTGCCCAGGGTCACACAGCCAGGAAGTGTTAAGTGTCTGAGATCAAATTTGAACTCAGGTCCTCCTGACTCCAGGGCAGGTGCTCTATCCACTGTACCACCTAGCTGCCTCAAAAAGAGCCTCTTGTGGAAGATGATGCTTGAGCTGAGCATTTCAGGAAGCTAGAAATCCCAAGACAAAGGAGTATAATAAAAAGAGTATATTTCAAGCATAGCACTAGGAGGTAGAATGTCATATATGAGGAGCAAAAAAGGGCAGTTTGACTAGAGAGTGAGTAGATTATGTGAAGGGGAATGATATGTAATGAGACTAGAAAAGGTAAGTGGGAACACAGAAGTGAAGGGCTTTGAATGCTAAATAGAAGAGTTTGTATGTGGTCTTAAAGGTGAGTAGGGGACCATAGAGTTTATGAAACTGGGAAGTGACATAATCAGACTTGTGTTTTCAGCTTTAAAGGTATATGGGAAGGAGTAAAGGGACTGGCAAAGGATACAGTCACATCAGACTTACTTGTCTTTAAATCTATTTGTGGAGTTACGTCCTATGGGGGAGGAGGGAAAACTTCCAGAAAGGCTAAAAGTAGAGATGTGAAAATCATGGGATGGACTACATCTTTAACAGAAGTCTAGGCTGATGATCATGATCTTAGATCTGTAAGTGAAATTTGGGGGGAATAGTGCTTCCAGAATAAGATGTCTCAAGATGACTCTGTATCTGACAACCCAAGGCATCTAATGTTTCTCAGGAAAAAAGCTTTAGGGGCCAGATACCTTTCTCTATTTCACTTCTTTCCTGTCATTTTATGCCTTTTTTGAACTTATTTCTGTTCTATTAATCTGTTAAAGTAAATGTTTATTTATTATTATTTAGCTTACTATTGTTATTAGAATGTCAGTTCTCAAGGGGTAGTCTGTGTACCCCTGAGATCATTTCATGGGATCTGAGAGGTCAAAACCATTTTTATAAAAATATTAAGATGTGATTTGCCTATTTTCCAACTTCATGTCTGCATAAAACTGAATTTTCTTTGAATTGTTGTTGTTCAATCATGTCTCATTCTTCATGATCACATTATGGAGTTTTCTTGGCAAAAATATTAGAGTGGGTCTCCATTTCCTTCTCCAGTAGATTAAGGCAAACTGAAGTTAAATGTCTTGCCTGAAATCACACAGCTAGTAAATGTCTGTAATCAGAGTTGAACTCAGGTCTTTTTGACTCTTGGCCACCACTCTATCCACTGAGCCATCTAGTTAGTTGCCTCAAGTATTCCTTTGGACATTTTACCTCAAAACAATGTAACAGATTGAATGCAGAATCAGTTAGAAAAATCCATTTGTCTTCTTTTTATTCCAGACAATAAAGAGATATATAAAAATATGTAAAACAATGGCACTCTTTCTCATTAATTTTTTTCTTTTGAAAAAATATAGTTATCTTTCATTTAAAAATGTTATTTATATTAATATATGCTTATTATTGTTATTTTAAAATAAGTTAAATATTTTAAATGGCTGTTTTAATTTTTGATATAGTAAATATTGATAGATATAAAACCACATGAGCAAACACTCTTTAGGATTCTTAGTAATTTTTAAGAGTGTAAAGGGGTCCTAAAACCAAAAAGTTTGAAAATTGTTGTATTAAAGTAACTAACATGCAGACTCTGAAGAATCTTTTAGCTTAATGTTAATAATAGTATTAGTGTTCTTACTAATAACTTATATTTGTATAGATTTTAAATTTTTAAATGTACTTTACATATTCTAATTTGAACTTTCCAGCACTGAAGTAGATGATGCAAATATTATTTTCACTTTATAAATGAAGAAACTGGAACTCAGAAAATTTTTAATTTGCTCAAGATCACACAGCTTAAAAAAAAAAAGGCAGAGCAGGGACTCAAATTAAGTTTTTGGACCTCTTTCTAAAAGGAAGTCAGTTGACATGTCCAGCATGTCACAACGATTAAACTTTGTAATCAGGTATATGATTTTGATCTATGCAGGAAACTGAAATTCATAGAAAATAAAATGTCATGTCCTAGGTCATACATATAGTTCAAGACTGGGACTGGGGTCTTAGCCTTCAGTCTGATATTCTTTCTATAGTTATTATTTATCAAATGCGGACCTCTGGCTTCAGTCATGTTTCATTTAAGCCATTTAAGCCAGTGGTTATTTATTTAGTATTTGTTATGTGCTGGGTACTGTGTTAGATGTTAATACAAGGCAAAAATAAAATTGCTCTAGCCCTCATGGAACTTACATGCAAAAGGAATAAACATCAAGAACTCAGATAAATTAATGTACAATATATACAAGATAAGTACAATGTCATTTCAGGAGTGAGAAAGTACTAAGTGTGGTCATTGGGAAAAAACTCACTTAAGCAGTTGAGGTACTTGAGCCACTCTTTGAAGGAAGCTAGGATTCTAAGTGGTGTAAATGAGAACAGAGCATTTCAAGAATTGGAGGACAGACAACTTGTGTAACGGCACAGACATGAGGTGTAGTGTTATATATAAGGGATCCTAATAAGTTAGAATGTATGGAAGGGATTAGTGTATATAATAAGTCTGGAAAAATAGACTGGAGTCAGAAGGGCTTTAAATGCCAGAGGATCTTGCTTTTGATCCTTGAATCAAATAGGGAATTATTGAAACTTCCTGAGCAGGGAAGTGACACGTTAGACTTTTGCTTTAGTGATTTCATTATGACAACCTCAAGAAAGCTGCATTAGAAATAAGTGAACAAGATGGAGAGATGTGCTCTGAGTGATTATATAATACAGTTAGTGAATTCAGAACTAGTTGAATAAGTAGACCAATCATCACTAATAGATCCATCTTAAATGGAACACTCTAAGGATCTGTCCTTGACCCAGGTACATGAATAAAAATAACATTTTTATTAGTAATCTTAGTGAATGAATGAGGAATGAATGAATGAGTGAAAAAAAAAAAGCTTTTGCTATATTTCCTTTGTGTAAAGCACTGTAGAATAACAAGACAGTCTCTTTTCTCAAGGAACTCACAACCTAAAAGTGGGAGATGAAATATAGAAGTCTCAACTGCACTCAATAACAGCCAGTAACTCTTAGGGTATTGTTGCAAAGTACATGGTAATGCATCTTTTTCAATGTCATTTCCTTTAATAATACCATGGCCAGTTTTGATATTGAACCACTGGGAAGTGCAACAACTTTGGTGACAAGATTTTTCTTTTCCAGGTCTCCAGCAGCTTTCACTGTTGAAGACACAGGGACAATTTCTCCTACCCTCAGTTGCTAGGTTTCATTTTGCCAAGGGTTACTCACTCTGATAATGGCATTGTGGTAACAAAGATTAGGAAAGGGAACTAGTCTCTGAGGCAGGAAGCCCTAGGATCAAATCCCTGTTTGACATATTCTAGCAGTGTGACCCTGTAGAAGTTACTTAACCTGTCACTGTCCCCTGGCAACTCTCTTAGACAATCAATAATAGATAGTAAAGTGATCTGCATTGATACATTGTCATCTAATCCATCTTTTTAGGAAAAATTCTGGTGGGAAAAAAAAAGAAAATTCTGTTGATACATTTTGATTTTTAAATTTCTCAACTTTAGAGTTTATTTTGCTGGACTATGCATGCTTTTGATGGGGGTTTGTTTTTTGTTTTTGTTGCCCAATAGGGGAGAGATAAGAGGAAGGCTCGTTTACAAATAAAATATTTTTAATAAATAAATAAAAATATAAAAATTCTCATAATACAGAAAAAAATACCTCAGAAAAACTGACTGCCACATTGACCACAAATCCTAACCCTAACCCTTCTTTTGTTCACAAAAATCTATTTGTAAGATAGCATATCTAGACTGAGATGACCATGGGAAAATTTCTGTACTTAGTTTACTATTTTAAACCAGATTGAATCCATGGTCTTGATTTTGTTAGCTAAATGCTATACTCTAACTAACTGAACTAAACAGCCCAAACTTTCTAACACAATTTTGCAGCATGGTCTCATAGATTCATAGAGTTGGAACTCTAACACTGTGATTAATAACCTAATGCATGAATCCTCCCTACAACATTCCTGAAAAATTGCTATCTAGCCTCTGTTTGAACATTTACAGCTATGAGCAGTATTTGGGTCTTTGAATGCTTCATTTGCCCATGAAATGAAGATTTATGCTCTCTTGAGAACTTCTCTATTTGAAAAAATACTTTATAATGTTTGGTATATGTAGATATATATGTTTACATGTATTAATTTGTCAGTGTCACTTATATGGAGATATAAGACTTTACATTTTTCTATTTTTAAAAAATTTAATTAATTTTAGACTATATTTATACATTCATTTTTACCATATTTCCAAATGAGTCGTGTTGGGGAAGAAGATTCAGAACACAAGGGGAAAACCACAAGAAAGAAAAAACGAAAGAAAAAAAGGTGATAATAGGAGATACACAAATTTAAAGTGAATTTTATATAAAATCACCATTGTTCAGTTTAAAACCAACTGAGCAACAAATATGGTTTCAAATGTTCACAATGATTCTTCAGTGTTGTTGCCTCTACAGTATATCTCCACCAGGGGAGCCTACAGTGTTTAATCTCTTCTGAGGCACTCTTTTTATAGTCTTTATGTTGTCATGACTGGGAGTCCACACCAAGCACTTTTCTTCAAACTGCCTTTGTAGAGGTCTCTTTGGTGATGGAATAAGAAAGGGCCCTGAGCTGTGGTCCTTTATTCTTTTGTAGCTTAAAAGTGTCTCACAGCAATACCACCAAGTAAAATAGTTTTCAATTGTGAGATGTAAGACATAGGTGTAAGATTTTTAAAAAAAGAAAAAAGTAGTTCTTAAAGTGTCTTTTTTATCTTCTAACTTGTGTCACTTAGAATTTTAAAGAAGCATTTCACAAGAAAGAACCTTAATGAAGACCCTCTTCCCTCTCTCGTATATTTCAAGATTTCATTTTTATTTTTGTTTTTCATTTTGAAAGACATCCCATATAAGCCAAAAATCCAGCCTTGGCCTGCCTCAAACTTTTTACCATGTATTGTTAATCTACTTAGAATTTCTGGCACTGCCCGCTAATGCTGAGCCCTGCCACATCCTTTGTGACCACTGGCCCCATTTTTATACAAGTGCAAGAGGAGGTAAAAAAACAAAACAAAACACATTCTTATTGTTCACAACCATGATATCTATAAAGGGCTAGACTGATAGCTTCCTCCTGGCTATCCAAGTATATCAGCTTTGCAACCATAGCATTATTAAAGGACAAGATCAACAGTATTCCTTTTGCCACTGGTATAGCAGAGATCTATTTACCCTTACATAATTTTTCTACACCCCCACTGCCATATGTACTACCTTGATTGGCTAGTCTCCTAGACATATGTTTGACTGTCCACTTGGATTGTTAATCCAGAGTACAGGGGAATACATTTCTGGCATCATTTTCGGGAATCCAGGGCTTGGAGCATACAGAACATATGGGCTGTCATGCAGCTCTGCTTGTGCTGCCGTAAATGTTTTCTAAGCAATATCTGTCTTGTCTTCTAAACTGATCCGACTACCCAAACACTCTTTGTTTAGGCTGGTGTAAAGGCCTCCTCTGCTTCATGTGCTTATTAGTGAGTAGCTTTGTGGATTTGTTTGTGATGGCAGATTACAGTAGACTGATTACGGGGCAAGATTCACCCAGCCCCAGGGGAATTACTGTCCTATTCCTGAGTGATCTAAAATATGTTTGCTGACTGGCTCGTGGGCGTCTGAGTCAGTGAGACCAGTTAGGTTAATGAGTAGATGTGAAAGGGCAGGGCTTGGAAGGCTGGGTGAAACTAAATAGCTGTTCCCATGTGTAGAGTTCTTCATCGAATCTATATCTGTTGTGGTTTTATGTGTACTGCAAAGTCAGACTTTTTTTCAGGCACCTGATTTTTGGCAACCAGCCCACAGAATCCCTGTGGATCTCCTCAGGTTATCAGTAATTTGGAATTATTCTCTGGTTGCTCTGATTTTTAGATGGGAATAGTCCAAAAGTTCCCAAGATAGAAATTGATTTCATTTTGGTATTCCTTTGATATACCTTTCAGTTCTTGGCATTCTCCCCTGCCCTTAAATGTGCTGTTCTGTTGTGGCCTCAGAAATGGCAGAATACAGGGGTAGTAGGGCTGAGCATTAAATCTCTGTTGCATCAAATGTAGAGATACCCAAACTTGTGAATTATGCATACAAATTTGTATATTTGATCATAGGGCCGTCTTATTGAAGCCCTACTTTGAACTGGTACTAGGCAGTATGAGATACAGAAGATATGTGTTAGTCCCTGCCCACCGTGAAGTTTAGTTGGAGAAATGAGAATAAAATGGCTAGTGAACAAAATAGCATTTATATATGTGTGTGTGTTTACATATATATACATTTATGCATATGTACTTGTTATATAAAAATGCTAAGTTATAATTGGACATTACAGATATAAGATAATATATATGGTATTAAGTAGTTAAGTGTAAAAATAGTTTTAAAAAGAGCTAGCATTATCAGAGTAGGCTTCTTGGAAGAAACAGTAGATGGAGCAGTGTCATGAAAATCAAGAGAGAAAATTTCCTGAATGAAGAGTGGTAAGCAATATCAACTACTACAGAGTAGTTCAAAAGAATTTGGCAGTCATTGGATTTGACCAAGGAGATCAAAGGTGAGATCCTTTTTACTCTTGGAAGTGATAGAGATAGGAATCAAATTTTTTTTAAAGTTTGGGAGATAGCACATATAAAGGTAAAAGAGAACTGTGTCTCCCATCAGTCAAGGCTCCAACCTACCTTTCCAGACTTAAGTATCACTACTTCTTCTTCATGTACTTTGGCCCAGCCAAATTGGGTTACTAAATGCCCCCTATTCATATTCTGTCCCTTCATCTTGCCTTTCCTCATGCTGTTAGCCAATTCTCCATTAATTCCCTCCTCCCAAAACACACACCACTCTCTTCCTCTTGAGATCTTTTCCTTCCTTCAAAGCCCACCTCAGATATTACTTCTTCCAGGTGTCTGTGACCCAAGTGAACATTTCTTCTTCTACAGATTTCTTGTTGTAAAGGTCCAGACAATATTTTGAGTCTATTATATTCTTCTTTATAGCATCACTCTCTGTAAATACATGTGTGTATGTATATATATATATATATGCAAATAGATTATAAGATTTTTGAGGACATAAGATCTATGTATTTTATCTTTGTATTCTTAACATTTTGCACGTAGTAATCAATTAATGAATATTTCTTATTTGAATTGAAGGACAAAGTAAGCTGTGAAGAGATTGAAGATGCTAGAGAGAAGAGATAAGCATGGAATCAAGTTTCATTGCTTCAAGGGGCAAGAAGGGATGATATTTAGGACATGGATGAAGGGGTTAGCTTCCCAAAGAAAAAAGACTACCTCTTTCTTTAAGACTAGCTGCAAGGAAGAAGAAATTCATGTAATGATAGGTATGTTAAGATGAAAACAAGAAATCTCATTCTGTTTGATCTCAATCATATAATAAAGAAATAACCAACAGTGAGGAAAGATGGGATAGTAGTCTTGAGTAAATCTAAAACAGTCATTATGAAAAGAATTTTAAAACTTGTAAGAGATTAATAAAGGGATTGTTGAATAAGGGGTAAGTCCAAGTTGATGTTTGACAGCTTGAATTTGTAATGGATCTAGTCTGCATAGTTCTGCATCTTCTTTCCACCATTGTTCATGCCCAGGGAACAAATACAGTCAGTTCTTCTATAATGCTTTTCTTGGAAAATTCAAATTTGTTCTAACACAATTGATAAATGAATATTTTGAGTATAATTTAAATTTTGAATTTCCTGATACTCAGTTTCTTCCACAAGAAATAGCAAAAATACAGAAAATTGCACCACTTCACAATAATTCACAAACTGCAACCCTTCTGACACTATTTCCACAAACAAACTTGAGATCTTTGTTAAGGTAAAGTGCCCTTTATTGTGTTATCTTCTAGTGCAGTCAGAGTTGTTGAAAGAGAAATTTGGTTCATTCCCCCATTTTCCTTCCCACTTTCTATCATGGCCTCTAATCCCAACTTCCAGAGTTATGTATGAGCTGTCCAACTTGCAGAAGATTTTTGTTAATTCTGGCCATGGTGAGGATAAGCAGTAGCCTGGGGCTGCAGAAGCTGTATTTCAACTATTAACATGTATAAAACTACTATTAAATGCTAATAAAAAGCTACCATTTTAAAAATTAAGATTTTTTAAAAATTACTGATGAAGTTTGTGATCATTGTGCCCCTAACCCCATTTTCCCCCATAAACTCTATGGTTTTTATTGTACTATTTTGCATAGCAAGGACTTTTTGAGAAGTTATAGCAGAACTGACTATAGTGTATTTGGAGGTGAGTGGAGATGGCAATTCATTGTTGGGGTTTGATTTAAAAGCCCTCTGGAAGTCCTAATCAAAATAATTTAATGAGAAAGTAGCAACTTTGAATTAGCTTATCATGTTGTCAGAGTTAGGTAATCTTGTGAATTTAGAAAGATGGACTAATGGTACAAGTGAAATAAGAGGAACTGAGCAAATATAGGTCCCAGTGAGCACAGAAAGAAAAATTCATTATATGTGTAAGAAAGAAGACATGTAAAGCAGTTGTGGTTTCAGATGAAAGTGGGAAGGGTTTTTTTGGGGGGAGGCATAATATTGAATTAAAGATTCTGAAAGTGGAGTAGTACCTTTTGGTGATGAGGTAAAATATATTGATATGTGACAGATAGGGTTAGTGGAATAAGGGCTTGGGAAGGTTTTAGAATTGTAAGTATTCTCACAAAGGATATGACTTCTACCTGTATTTGGTCACCAGTCATAAGCACGTGTGCTTCTCTTTCTGACTCTGAAGAGGAGCTACACATCTGCCAGCTGCTTTTTGTCCCCAGTTACCTACCTTTTGGGGAATGAGACCCTTTTTATTGACTCCCTCTTAGGACTCTCTTCCTCCTATCTAGTTAGAATTCTGGGCCACACAACACTCCCCTCCGCCCTCCCTCCTGCCAAATTCCAGTGAATATTTAGTCTGTTCCATTCATGTGCTGCTTTCTGATCTAGGCCTTTGGCCTGCTTAGGTATACCTACTTAAGGTTCATACCTGGCCTTTTTCCTTCAGTTTGTCCTGATAATTCTGAATGATTCTTCTTTCAGCATACGAAGTGAACCCTAAAAGGACCATCTCACTTCTACAGGGTCAGTGTCCTGATTGTAAGGCCATGCTAAGCTGCCCTGTTCTTACTTGTCCTTTTGTTATACCTTCTTATACCTGCATGAGCCTGTGATGACAAAAGAACCTTAGAGATTGAGGGACCTGATATTAACATTGCAGAATTTGATGGCAGGAGACAGAAAATTGGAAAAATGTGAGCCAGGTGTTGACATCTTCTCAGAAGAAAGAAAAAAGTGACCAGTGATCTTCATTCTTTCCTGTGGCCACAGATCAACCCTGAATGCTTCTGTGGTACTGTACAAATGTGTCATTTCCATAATTACAAAGCTGGGTAAGATAATTGATGATGGGTCTGCGCTGGTTTTTTCAGGGTTAGATGAATAAATCAAATAATTCAGATTCACTTCTGGCTGGAACAAAAACTAAGAGATCTCATTTTATACTTAGAGTCAAATAAACAGAAACCTCCTGCCTCTGTTCCTATTATTTTTCTCTTCCAGGAGGTCTGTAGGGAGGCAGTTCAGAACTCCCTTTAGTTCCCTATATAGAACACCTGCAGAGGCATGAGTAGGAAGCAAGGTAACATCATGGAAAGACACCTAGGTCTGGTTTCCCGCTCTGCAGTCACTTCATCTCTTCAGGGCTTTGTTTCCTCAATTGTCAAGTGGGGGAATGGCTCATGACAGCTGATCTCAAAAATCTCTTCCAGGCTCAAGATTTTACATAGTTCTCTGAAAAAGATCTTGGGACAAGTTGGCAGTAAAGACATAAGAATTGAAGTCCTTGCTTTCCAGAAATGGGCATTTAAAAGCTTGTAATGGATCCTTGGTCTAGAGATGGGTTGAGAACAGATTGAACATCAGTAAGATACGACAGCAGAGTGATCATTTGAAGGAGTGTCATGTTTTCATTATTGCAGTGACATAAAGACATGTCACATAAGTCCAGAAAAGGGAATTTATTCATGGTGAAACAGAAGACTCCAGAAGTCACAACAAAAAGTATGGTGAGAGTAGGAGAGGCTCAAATAGTGTAGGACTGAAGAGAATTCGGAATGACCACTAAGGGTAAGAGAATTTGGGTCAAAGAATACTTATTACAAGCAGAACACTCTAATATGGATGTTTCATGCATAGAAAAGAATCAATTTCTCTCATGGACATAAAATTAGGTCAAGTAAAATAAAATATTTAATTCAGTCTATTGAAAACATTATTTTGACCATAGTGTACAAAAAATTAATAAATATGATCATATCCAAAATTGAGAAAAAACAGAAATTTCTTTCTTTTTTTATTTTATAACCCATACTTGCAACCATATTGTAACCATATTCCTTTCACAAGCTTTCATATAATCCCTGACTTGTGAAAGTTTTCAGTAAGATAGAGGAAAAGGTACCAATCTGGAAAATAAGGGATTTGGTGTATCAGAAGAGGAGGGATGATTTATAGTTATAACGGCTGGGGGAAGAGGATGGAAAAGAAAATTGCTACATAAGTAGATCCAGTTCTTAGATGTGTTTGCAACTTCAAGTAGATAGAATGCTATAAGATCAAAAGTTAATTTGAAGACAGAATGCTGTACCTGTTGTCAGACCCAGTCATTCTAGCAGATGTCTGTTGAATTGTTTTTCTTTGTTATAAAAGAAGTTTCAATTATCCAGGACAGGTTATTTACAGAAATGACTATAATGGAACCAAAGGCAGAAATGCAGCTTAATTTTTTGAAGGGAAAGTAGTGAATGAAGGCATGACAGAGATAAATTCCCCTTTCAAGTTCCTCTTACATAAAATGAATATTAAGTCCCATATTGTTAGTGGCCTTATTATATATTGGATAGGATTCCCTTGCTTTCCATGTAGAACTTTTCCACTATGGGAATTTGTGTATGGATTTCCTTTGGTCCTGATAGAGAAAGGAATAGTTAAGAATATCTACTGTGAAAAGAGCCAGAGGCATTTTTCTTCTCTGTCTGCCCAAGTCTTAGGGCCAGGAGTACATTCAAGTTCTCATTTACTAATTAAATCACTCATTTATTTGGGGCTTATTGGGGCTCAAAGCCTATGATTGTTCTACCAATTTCTTTAACAACATATTTTAGGAATATCTTGCTGTAGAGTACCTTATACATACATTAGTCCCCTCAGCATTCCCAAACTACTTCTTAAAAATTTAATTATCCTGAAAGATCAAATCCTATCAGTCTGACCTTAAAGGTCTGGAAAACTCCTGGCAGCTCAGATCAATTCAATCCTGAATGTGATGGTTAAACCTTCTTTCAAAGAATCACCATGCTAGAAGATACATTAGAAAGCATCAGGTTAAACTTGTATTTGAACAAGAATTCCTTCAACAATGTCCTTGATTTATAATCTTACAATCATCATTGGAAGCCCTTGTGTGATGAGAACCCACTCCCCGTAGAGGCAGCCCATTCCAATTTGGAACAGCTCTGATTGTAAGAAAAAGTCTGATTATCAGATGCTTTAGAAAGGACTCCAGAAATCTTTCCCACCTCAACCCTATATATGGATATGAATCTCTGACAGTATTTCTGACAGGCAGTCATATAACCTTTCTAGAAAGACTTCAGTGAATGAATGAGCTGAGTCCTGTCCCAAGAAAACAAGAATTCTCAGTAAGGCTCTTGAATTGGATGCTGAATTTTTGTCTCTGGAGTCTTACAAATGGCCTGATCTAACTCCTTTCCTTGGTGTGGCCTTATCACAAACAAAGCTGACCCAACAGCAGGTGCCAATCAGTGCCTTTTGCCCCAGGAAAAACACAGACAACTCTTGTGAGATCAGGATGGTAACCCTTTAAAAGGCCATTTTACTAATTTTTCCAAGTACTATTAACAGCTAAATCTGGTAAAAAAAAAAAAAAATCTTATTCACAAGAAAAGAATTACACTCTTTTTATCAAGTAGAGCTTTCTCCTAGCCCCTTCTCCTAAAATCTTGCCTCCATGTATTCACATGGATGTTGAGGTGGTACAGTGGTAGAATGCTGATCGTGGAGTCAGGAAGATCTGAGTTCAATCCAGCCTCAGATATTTACTAGCTCTGTGACCCTGGGCAAGTCACTTAACCCCAATTGCCTCAGCAAAAAAGAAAAGAAAAAGAAAAAAAGATCCAACTCAGTTCTCCATGAAGCCTTTCCTGATTGACTATTCCTCTTTCCCAGCTTAAAATGATCTCTTCTCAGACTTTTATAAATCACTTTTATTTATTCCTCTCCCTTGTCCTATTCTTCTATATATCAATACTTAAACTTCTTGAAGGTCTGTATCTTTTTTTTCTGCAGAACAAAATATAATGAGAATACATTTAAAAGGATTACACATTTTTAACCTATATCATACTGCTTGCTGTCTTGGAGAGAAGGGAGATAACAGAAAGAGGGAAAAAATTTTGAACACAAGGTCTTCCAAATATGAATGTTGAAAACTATCTTTACATGTATTTGAAGAATAAAATACTATTGAAGTTACAAAAAAGAACCACATATAATATCTTGGCTAGGGTAGGCATTTAAATGTTTATTGAATTAAATTGATTTTGGCTGAGCCAGTGAAATAGTCAATAAGCATTTACAGTCACAGAGAAAATTGAACCACCAAAGATACACACAGATATACAAGGGGATTTTTTTAATGCATATATTTTTGATGTCAGAAGATTTTACTATTCCTGGGATTAAATATGTGTGATGGTAGTGTTTTACATGATACCTTAAATCTCTAGTAGCTAGTGACATACAGAGGGCTAGCTTGCACAAATAAATTGTCTAAGTTCCAGAGTTCTGATCTGCTTACCCGAATGCCCTTGGGACTGCTCTAGCCCAAAAGAAGTTCCCCTACTATAACTACAGTAGGATCTTCACTGTGTTCTGACCTAGCCAGTATTTCCCTGAGCAGGGTCCTATTGCTGGAATAGATCTATTGGCACAAATTCAGCAACAATCTATTCCATTATGTGCCAATGGATGTTGGGAGGAGCCTCTGGAGAAGTATTTCCTCACTGTGACTAAGGAATATTGTAAAAGTCCTTCTTTCCAATTTATCCCTTTCTCTTGTGACCTCAGTGTAAACTCTTTAAACTACCACTGACTGTTCTGTAAATTAAAGTATCATGCTGCTTGCTGTTAATCAGCAAAGGCTGTTGGCTGTCACAGTGGACAGAATGCTGGACTTGGAAATAGGAGAACCTGAAGTCAAATCCAGCTTAAGACAACTACTGGCTCTGTGATCTTGGGCAGTCACTTAACCTTTGTTTGCCTCAGCTTCCTCAACTGCTAAGTGGGGATAATAATAGAACCTATCTACTAAGCTTATTGTGAGAATCTGAATATATAGTATTTGTAAAGCACAGTGCCTGGCACATAGTAGGCACTATATAAATGCTAGGTATTATCATTAATAATGATGATAAATTATCTTCCTGTTCAACCTCAACAGGAGCTTCAGGAGAGCAGATTGTTTGAGTTCCCATTACTAATTTTGGTCCAGAGAAACATGTATTACAGTGGATGTTAGGAAGACCTGGGTTTGAATGTTGTCTCTGATACATACTAGTTATGTAACTATAGGCAAGTTAACCTTGCAGTGATCTAAGTAACTCTTTATAAGATTCTAAGTTAGGAGCAGCTAAGTAGTATGGTGGATTTTTAATGCCATTATATGTCTCCTGACTCAGGCACTTACTAGTTATGTGACTCTGGACAAGTCACTTAACCCTGATTGTCTCAAAAAAAAATCTAAATTAGAGACAGAGTTTCCATAGCAGGAGTTCCCCATATGCCAATGCATCAATGAAATCACACAAGTCCATATCATAATATGGTTATTTATCACTATTAACAGATTAGGGTTTTAAAGTTTAAAAAAGTGTTTTCCTTACCACCACCTTGTGAGGTAGAAAGTGAATAGTGTAGAAAGGACACATATATGATAAATATCACACAGCCATCACTTCATACTCTTTTGCCTGGACTATTGCAATGACCTCCCAATTGTACTCCCTGCCTCATGTCTGTCTCCTCTCCAAGATTTTTTCTCCATAAATGCCAGAGTGATATTCTATATCATTCTCATACTCAGTGACATCCAGTGGTTCCCTCTTACCACTAGGATCAGATACAAACTCTTCTGTTTGTCATTTAATAGCCTTTTCCAATCTGGCTCCAGCCTGCCTTTCCAACCTTCTTTGTCATCATTTCCCATTATGAGCTCAAGCCTAATCCAACTAGCCTTCCTCCTGCTCCTCTCATGTGACATTTTCTCTTCCATCTTCAGGGGTTTGTACAGACCTTACAGATCTAACCTACAATAGGCTTCCTCCTCTCCTCTGTCTCTTAAAATCCCAAATTTCCTTCAGAACTCAACTCAAATTCTGCCTCCTGCCTGAGACTTTTCTTTATTCCCTGAACTTTCCTAATTCTTTCCTCCCCAAGAAATTTCCTTATATTTATTCTATATATATTTTGTGTTTACCATGTATATATATGACGTGTCCTTGTTCAAAGTATGACCTCCTAGAGGTCAGACATTGTCCCTTTGTCTTTGTATCTTCTAAAACCTAGCATAGTTGACTGTCAATAAACATTTAATAAATGCATGATGACTTGTTTAGTAAGGAGAAGACAGTTATTCTAGGTGTGGGCTCATTCAGATGTTATCAATCCCATCTCTATTATTTTTCAGATGAAAAAACTGGAGGAGGAAGTTAAATGACTTTCTCTAGATCACAGAAAAGAGCAGAACTAGGATTCTGACACCATCCCTTCCACTATACTATGATTAAAGGCATTGAAATGAGAAAGCATAGGCCATGTGGGAGGTGGCAAGTTAGAGTCCAATTTGGGGTCTGGAAGAGCGTGAGAAAATGCTGGTAAGATAAAACAGGCCAATGTTTTCTTGTTCTGTACTTCTTTTTAAATCTTCATTGAAAGATGTGAAGGAAAAGTTGCCTGTCAGATACAATTATACTTTTGTGCTTCATTAGTCCTACTTCCAAGCCATTTAAATTACTTTTCAGGGAACTTTCGTCTTTTCCCAACTCCTGAGAAATTAGTAGACCCTGAAATTTTTTGATACTTTAATAGTATTTTTTTTCTAATTATATGTAAAATGATAATTTTCAGCATTCATTTTTGTGAGATTTTGAATTCCAAATTTTTCTCCTTTCCTTCTTTCCTTCCTCCCTTCCCAAGACAGCAAGCAGTCCAGTATAGGCTATACATGTACAATCATGTTAAACATATTTCCATATTTCCCTGTTGTGAAAGAAGAAGTAAAACAAAAGAGAAAAATCACAGCAAAGAAAAAAACATTTTAAAAAGTGAAAATGGTACGCTTCGATCTGCATTCAGACTCCATGGTTCTTTCTCTAAATGTGCATGGCATTTTCTATCACAGGTCCTTTGGATTTGTCTTGAATCACTGTATTGCTGAGAAGAGCTAAGCCTGTCATAATTGATCATAACAATGTTGTTACTATGTACAATATCCTCCTGGTTCTGCTCATCTCACTCAGCATCAGTTCATGTAAGGTAGACATTAAATTGTATTTCCACAAATACATATGGAAACTGAAACATGGGCAAGGAACTGATTTGTCAATCACAGTGAATTTATACTTAAATTGGGATTTGAGTCTCATTACTCCATCTGCTGCCCTGAATTTATTTAAATTAACTTAAATCTTACTGGAATGTTTGGAAATGGGAAGAGGGGTTGGTTCTAGATTTGTGGAACAATTGATTAAACTGTCTTCTTAAATCAGATTCTTGGCTCTTTTGTATAATCATTTGATAAAATCATTCAGCACCAAGAGTCTTTAAATTGAGATGTGCTATGTTAGAAAGAATGCTGGACTTGGAATAGCATCTCAGAGGGCTCGTTGCATAACCTCTTAGAGTATCAGTTTCTTCATCTGTAAAATGAGGGGGGAAATAGTATTGCTACTTAAATGCTTTGTAAAATTTAAAGCATATATAAATGGAGCAAGCAGCTCTATGGCTTTACTCTGTCAGAGCACAGCCATCTACATCTTCCCCTCAGGATCTAGAAACATTCTCAAGATGGTGTAGATATCTCCTTGGGACTATATGCCTGAGTCCCCATGCTAACTGTGTTCCCCTCACTGTTAGCCACAGATTAGCTCCCCAGTTCCAGGTAACAATTAATATCAATTAACTGTTACAAAAGATATTTACTTTGAAAATATAGCAAAAACAAAAGCATTTTCTCCCAACTCTTGATAGTTTCTACATGTCATTGGCCCTACTAGGTTTAGTACTTGTTTCAATTCCAGCAAAGCTGGGTCCCTAAAGGTCATACTTGCTGCTCAAGGCCTCGAAGCTCGTCTTGCTGTGAAACCCATCTTGGACTTGAACTTCAGCCTCTCCAAGTGGCCCACTCTCCTGACTGATCTTACAGACCTTTTGATATAAGGTTATATCCTCTGATTTCTTTCCCCTAAAATGAAAAAAAGAAACCCGAAAGCCAGGCACCCATGTTCATGGGAGGCCTACTACCTCATAGCATCTCTCTCCTCACCCAAGTGTTGTCATACTGGAAGAAGCCAAACCAAGAGAGGAAGAGAGTGATTAGTGCCTTTTGGATACCTGCCAGTCCCGGGCATTCTGCTACAGCCTCATGGTTAGCAGATAAGATCCAGGTATAGAATGTTTGCCTATGCTCTAAAGCTCTCCAAGGCACTTCCATTTTATGTCGTCACAACTCTCCTGGAAGTATGCTTCCTAGCATCTTCCACCTGGGGAATTGCTTCAGCAGCATTCTGCTAATGCTCATAAGTCCTGAACTCCCCAGGCAGTGCCCCGTTACACAAATATGAAATGGTGGTATTCTTTTATGCAGTTGTATGTCTTCCCTCCCTCCCCCCATACTTGGCACATAATAGGTACTTAACAAATATTTATTGAATTATTATTTACTGATTGGGGGTAGCAATAGTATATGCAGGATCACTTCTAATTTATCTTTAAATTGAAGGATCAACCATAGATTTAGAGCTACAAATGACTTTATGAAGTTCATCAAGCTCACTCGCTCCTTTTACAGATGAGAAAATGTTGAATACCATACCTAAGTGTGAAGGGACAGGTCGGTTCTCAGAAAGCCCCATAGCTGTGAATCATAACACACTTGAAGGAATTCCAAATCAGCCTTTATTGACACAGATGTTGCTTGTGAATTAGGAATGAAATATATCGGAGGGAAGAGAGAGAGGTTAGAAAATGCAACTACCTCTCAGTCTCCTTGTATAGTTATCATCCTCTCACAAGAAGGGATTCTGCTGGTCAGAATTAGATCCCCAGCCACTAGCAGGTAGCTTCTGTAACAAAAGAACTGAATCCCAAAGTGGTAAGATGACTTTCCCAGGATCACACAGATTTGAATCCTGGTCTTCCTAGCTCTAAGTCCAGGTCTCTAGCCACTGTACCACATTACTTTTCATGAACACAGATTGGCTTGGACCTTTTTCATGATCATAGCAAGTTACATAGAGGGCAATCTCCCCCAGTTCATGAGCCGTTTACAAAACAAGATTCTTACATTTCATTCCTTTATAATGATACAAAAGAAAAATGTGGTGGTGGTGGTGGTGGTGGTGTTTTTAAAATAAAAACTGAATGTCCCTTTTACCAAGATCAATAAATTGGGTTCTAGAGCCAGAAACGAGTCCTACCCACTTAACCCATCCCACTTTTTTAATGTCTTCTCTAGCCAGTCCTACACCAATACATTCTTAGCCAAAAATAGATTGGCCCCTGCCAATTGCTAGAATCTGTGTTGGCCCTCATGAATTTGAGATAGTAAAAGATAACTCATTTCCAGTGAATATGAAAGCTTGTTCAAGCCTGTTGAAATTACATAGGTTCAAAATATGATTGGATAAATTCATAAATGATAGATTAGAATTTCATTAAGATGAACTAGGAATATTGAGATTCTAAACCTGTTGAGATAAACTTTTGGAGGGCCACATGATCTTCCCTGATATCCCTTGGTGTCATTATTAGATATAGGATTGATTGGACTGGATTTGGTCCATTATGATATTACTTTTATTGAAATCCTTATGTTATTCTTGGTGCTAGCAAGAAACACAGAGAGGAGCCCAAAGATTAGACCCAAGAAGAGATATAGTAATCTGTGGAAACACTAGAATTGGGGTGATAAAACATATTTGTGAGATCAGGTGTCATGGATCACATAGTAAAGGGACACGGGAAGATTGTGATAATATGGATTAAAAATGATAATATTAGTCTACTTTTTAAATGAATTAAAAAAACAGATCCTACAGAGGTAATAATAGCAAGGTACTGGCAGAGTATCATAGGATAGGGGTAATAAAAAAAAACCTAATATGCTGTAATTGTAATCTGTTTCTCAGTGTTGAATCCCACTTGGGCATTGAAGAATGACTAGTTCTCTTACAATCAATGTGTGGTTTACTGGATGAAAGGATGATTAAGTACTCTAAACCCAAATTGGCAATCAGGCCAGTATTCTAATTCCTCCTCTGTTTTTTTTAACTATGATTTTCGGAAATGACATTTTAAAAATCTTTTTCTTCCTCAAATGTAAATAATGCTCATTTCCCACTCAGAGTTGCTAGATGATGAGCAAGCATTAATTATTAATGTGTGTATTTTCATGTCCACAGATTAAAGGCACTCTAACTTCAAAGAGGTAGAATTGGATCTGGGGAAGGCTAATAATATGAGCTTCAAAATTGTCTGCTATTCTCACTCACAAAAAGCCAAGCTCTCGGTGTTGGCCGAATTTTTCATAGTTGATTTTGCAGTCAAATGTAAAGGGAAGAGCTCTCCTAGCAGAACAGAAGCATCAGGTGGCAAAATTGCTGGAGGACACATAAAATGTGAGAGAATCAGATCCTCTTAAGGATTTGTGTTACTGATCTCTTAAATAGACTTCTTAGGACAAGTCTTTGAACAAAGCTGTCTACACATCCTCAGCACCCAATATATAGCTCATCCTGCACACTTGATAAAAATTTTTTTAAAGTTATGGGGAATTCCTAGGAACTTTGCCTGATAATTGATGATTTAATTTCACATTGGATCTTATCCTTACAGAACACATACACCAGAGACACATCTATTGAAATTAAAGAAAATTTGTTTTATTTGCTTTATATACTTGAATGCAAGGGCTGGAAACTGAGGTAGTGAATAGGGAGAGACATAATAGAAATTATTACTTGCTCTTTCATCTCAGAGCCATTTATCTCTGCATAGTTTCTTTGCCATTTCCTATCATAGATACTGAATCCAACACAAGACATTTCAGCATTTGGCCTGATTAGTGAGGAATTAGAAAAAATTGATCTCCTTAAAAACTAGGTATATATTAAGGGTTCTAACTTTGGTATGTGAGGTCTTCTGTTAGATGTATGGAAAGTTCTATATATCTTCCAGCTTCATATTCCATGATTGTGAGAGGTCATTTCTGCTCTGTCCTTAGGAATCCATACTGATTTTTTTTTTAATTCTCTGCATGTGACTGACTTTTCAAGGAAAGGACACTATGTGCTTTATGCATTCAGCCTGTTTTTGAATGGTAATAGAAAAGATTATTGGTCACTAATAACTGTGATTCTTCACTGAATGTCACTTTTCAAGATCCATATAATATATTTCATCATTTTATTTGCTTTGTTTTTGCCTCCATCAGAACCAGATGCCTCTAATTCTAGGCATCAAAATGAGAGAGGACTGAGGCTAAGAGACAGGGGGGAAATTAAAATGTGAGGGGAAAGCACATGTACTTCTACTTCTCTACTACATATCAAATCTTTTCATTTCATTAAATTGAAGGGGAAAATGGGTGATTCTCATTTTGTAGACATGGAACAGGACGCCTTTTCACTTCTGGCAAATCTTCCACATAATATTGCTTATTATGATAAAAAAAAAAGTCATTGTTTTGATTCAGAAAAGATATGATGGTTCTTTAACCATTGTGCCACCTAAGTGCCCCAGCAATGATTGTTTCATCATTGTTGACCCAGTGAAGAAATTGCATATATTGAACTATTTTGAATTTTTTTATATTTTTGATATAAAATAACTATAAGAAATATTATCCAAACCTAATTGGTTTATAGCTAGGTTTCTCTGTGGCCCCTACTTTGTAGGAGACAAGGGAAAAAAAGATTCATTATGGTTTTTATACAGTCAGGTTGAATAACAGAAAGACCTGGAAATCAGCAGTCTTGGGTTTTGTTCTCAGTCTGTTGTTGACTCACCACTGTAAAAAAAGGAATTTGACTCCACAGTGTCTCAATTGCTCTCTATAAAATAGAGTTATTACCTGCTCCCATTGTCTGCACATGAACTCAAGTTTAGAAGCACTCAGATGAAAGGCATTAAAAAATGCAAAATGAAATGCTGATGCAGGAAAGTAGAAAGGAAAAGAATAAGCTGGAAAAGTTTGGGAAAGTTCTTCTAATTTTGCAATGATAGAGACTCTTCTGAAACTTAGTTCTCTTTGACTAGGCATACTGTTAATAATAACAGCATATTATGTGTATATATATATGTGTGTATTTATGAAATATATTATTATTTATATGAGAATATATTGAAGTATTATATAATATATATAACTAATCAATAATTAATTATTATTTAATGTTTTGTTTAATAATTATTAATTTAATTTTCTACATTTTAATTATTAATTAACAATATTAATAAATTATAATAGCCAAATGTGTAAATGTAAGTATATATAGCTTTAACGTTACAAAATAATCTGTTTTCTTTTTCTCCTCATAATAGTCCTATGAATTAAATGTTATAAGTATGATCCCCATTTTATAGATGAAAAAATTGAGCATGAAAGGCTACATGACATGTAACAAACCATTTTAACAATTTTCCACCTTTGGATCTTTTGCCTTCTTGTCCTTTTATTCGTATTCTGCTAATTTCCCGTCCTGTTATCCCACAATCTTATTTCTACTGCTGCTGAATTAACTGAATGCTCCTGAAACTTTTGATTAGATATGCCATAAATTTATGTTGTCAAGCTGCAACTGGATCCTTAGGAATGAATAGTAATTCTTTTATTCACCTCTGATTGACTTCCTATGACATTCCCCATAGCAACTGTTTTAATCTCTTAAACTTCCAATTCTACTTCAATCAATATTTACTAAGTATTTCTTGAGAGCCAGACACAATGCTCAGCACTGGAAATAAAAAAAAAAAGCAAAAACCAGCTTTGCCTTCAAGATCTTATAATTGCATGGAGAAGAGGTAATTTATACACACAGCAATACATACTATGTGCTATCTTTGTAGAAGATCTCGCCCCTTTATAGAGAAGATTTTGGCCATCAGTTATGTTCTTCTTTTCCCTTCCTTTTGTTTTCAGAGGATAAAATGGCTTTCCATATCTCAGTAAGGCAGAATGGTGAGAAGACAAGGATGCAAAACAGGGGTTGGACAGACTACAAGGCCAGAAAATCGCTTAGCCTGTTTTTGTAAAACAAAGTTTGATTGTATTTAAAAATATAAAAACTGTTCTTAGCTTTAAAGACAGACAGATGAATGGGATTTAGCCTTCAAGTCTAGTTTCTGGCCCATGAGTTAGATTACAAAGAAACTGTATAGTCTCCTTTGTTGTATCTTCATCCAGATCATGCCCACTAACCCTGGGAGTCCCCAAGGCATTGTCCTGGGTCCTCTTCTCCCTCTCTTGTGGTTGGTGTTCTCATCAGCTCCTATGAGTCATCATCTTTATGCAGATGGTTCCCAGATCTATCTCCAGCTCTAGTTTTATGAATTAAGAAGTTAGATGGTACAGTGGATAGAGCACTGGGCTTAGAATCAGGAAGACTTGAGTTTAACTTCCTAGCTGTGTTAAGTCAGCCTCAGTTTCCTCTGCTATAGAATGGGGAAAAAATAAATAGCATCCATCTCTTAGGGATGTTACAAGTATCAAATGAAATAATATTTACAAAGTACTTAGCAAAGTTTCTGACCTATAGTGGATGCTTAATAAATGCCAATTTCCTCCCCTTCTTTTAGACATCTCTAATGGGGTGCCCTGAAGGCATCTCAATCTCAGCATGTCTGAAAAAGATTATCTTTCCCACCAAATCCTTCCCTCTTCCAAAATACCCTGTTATGTTGAGGGGGCCATCATCCTACTTGGTATCTAGATTAGCAACCTCATTGTCATCCTTGACTCTCTTCTCACACTCTGTAGAGATATCCAAACTATTTTTAAGTTGTGTCATACTTAACCTTCATAGCATCTCTCATATACTCTCCCATCTCTTCTGACACTGCCATCATCGTCCTGCAGACCCTCATCATCTGGACTGCTGCATAAACCTTCTAATTGATCTCTTTAAGTTCCTCCTATTACAGCCTGTCATCATCTACACCGCTGCCAAAGTGATGTCTTAAAATGACCTATCTTTCTAAAGAGCAGATTTAACCATGTCAGTCTCCTACTTGATAAACTCCAGTGGCTTCCTATTGCCTCCAGGACCCTATATAGATTTCTCTCTGGTTTTTAAATCCCTTTGACTTTTAAAATCTTCTCATATTTCCCAATACATCTTTTATGATTTACTGACATCAACCTCCTTTCTGTCTTCTAACCGGACACACTAAATTCCAACTAGGTGTTTTTTAACTAGCTGTGTCCCTTGCCTGGATTGCTTTCTCTCTACTTCCTTGCTTCTTGTCTTTTCTAACATCCTTCAAGTCTCAGCTCAAACAATGCCTTTTTCAAGAGGCCTTTCCCAGTCTTGCTCTCTTACTTCCACTGCTAGTAATGAGGTTTGGCACAGAGAAGAGAGTTGTGGGAGCCCTTCTGGTCAGCACAGGTCCTTTGTAAAAGAATTAACAAACCCAAAAAGTTAGACTGGCAAAAAAAAGTTTGTTGGCACTGGGAAGTCAGCTTTTACTAAGAGGCTGACTTCCTGAGTGGCAGGTCTCAATAGAGAAGTAAAGATCTACCAGAGTCTAGTCAGCTAGACTCCCTAGCTGAGAAGTAAGTCTCTTCCCAGCAGGCAGAAGGTCCTCGATGGCAGCTATGCCAAGAAGAGAGAGAGAGGTCCCTTGGCATGCATGACATGTCCTGCTTTTGGCCCTCTGCAAAAAAGTGCCCCAAGTTGCCCCTTTTATAAGGAATTTGAAACTTGGCTAGAGGCTGGGGGGAGTTTGAGTTGAAATCAGACCAAAATCTTTGAATTGAATAGAAGTTTTCCAATTGAATAAGTGTCCCTGGACTAATCTCCAACTCAATAAAGTTTGAAATCTAGATCTCTAGCTTGGGCTAAGTAGGAGTGGTCCTGGACTCAACCAGTCCCACCCAGATAACAGAATGAAACCACTTTATCTTGATTCCCTGGGGCGGGTCTCTCAGGGGAGAGCTTCTCTTAGGTTCTAAGAGTTTCTTAGGCATTCCCCCCAAAGTTAGAAAGAGAGACAGCTTCAGGATTCCCCCATCACTAGGGCTTCTTTTTGAGATTTTCTTCTACTTGTCCCCTCAAAATGTGAGCTTACTGAGAGTAGGGACCTCTTTCTTTGTACCCCCAGCACTTAGCACAATATTTGATACATGGTAAGTCCTTAATAAATGCTGTTGACAGCCAAAACTGTCTAGAGAGCATTGGGCTTAAAGGCAGGAAAGCCTGAGTCAAATTCTTACTTAACTGTTTGACCCTATGGAAGTAACTTATGCTTTTTTTGCCTTAGTGAGAATAATAATAGTACCCATATCCCAGAGTTGTTTTGAGGACAAAATGAGATCATATTTTAGAGAACACAATGTCTGACACATAGCTGATACTTAATAAATACTCATTACCTTCCCTTCCCAAGTCTAGCCTTTGCTTTTAATTTTAAAAGTCACTGAACTCCAGCCTTCATTCTTCTTGACCTTTCTGCAGCATTTGATGTTGTTGAGCAGCCCTTCCTTATTATATTCTCTTCCCTTAGCTTCTTTGACACTATGTCCATTTTTAAGTCTTCAGTTCTTCAGCCTTATTGTGCTTCCACATACTGTCTTCCCTTCAGTTTACTATATGGGAAAGCTCTACCTTTTAGAAAGTTTTCCTGATTTTGAGCCTACAGTTAATTCTCTTAATTTCTATCCATTGCCTCTAGTTTTTCTCTTTAAGGCCAAGCAGAATAAGTCTAATACTTCATCTCCACCTCCTGGTTTCCCCGACTTCCTTCAAATCTCAGCTAAAATCCAATCTTCTCCAGGAAGCCTTTCTCAGCTCCCCTTAGTTCTAGTGCCTTCCCTTTGAAATTATCTCCAATTTACCCTATATGTTATATATGTCTTGTTTGAACATAGTTGTCTATCTGTTGTCTCCCTCTTTAGATTATGGGTTCCAAAAGAGCAGGATCTGTTTTTACCTTTCTTTAAGTTTCCCCAGTGCTTAGTACAACACCTCACATGTAATAGGTGGTTAACAAATGCTTCTTGATTTGATTCTTCTACAGGGCATTCTTTTAAATACTTGAAGACAGTGATCACATCTGTCCAAATCTCCAGATTAAACATTCCCTCTTCTTTCAAGTTTTTTTTCCCCCATGATTTCAAGACTCTATCTGGTCAGCAAGCATTTACTAAGTACTTGCTATATTCCAAACAGTATAGTCCCTGTTCTGGACACTTTTCAGAAGTATCAGTGTATAAAATATAAACTCCAGAATTAAATACAGTTTTTCCTGTGTAGTCTGACTAGAGCAAAGTAGAGAAGAATTGTTATCTCCTTAGTCCTGGACCTTGCCTCTCCATGCAGCTTAAGATCATATTAATGCTTTTGCCTGCCATATCAAATTTTTGAATTATACTGAGTTCCTTAAAACACCACTTTACTTTTTAGTTATGCTTTACTTTTTAGTTATGCTTCACCTCTCTTGTACCTGTGGAGTCTAATTGTTATAACCAAATCTAAGACCACATTTATCCTCAATTACATTTCATTTTATTTGGTTCAAATACATTTTTTAACTTATCAAGATTTTTTGGAAATTGAATCTATAATCCCACCTATTAAAAATCTTGTGCCCATTTATGGTGGTAGTGAGAATAAAGAACAAAGAATATGTACAAGAGTATTGTGGAAATAGAATATAATTTAGACAATTGCTTGGATGTGGAGAATGTGTGTATAATAAAGATAAAAGAGCCAAAGATGATTCTTAAGGTTATAAAGCCCAGCATGGACAAAGAGCAAGTTTGAGAGAGAAAGATAAAGAATTCGATTTTGAACTTACTGAGTTCAAGAATGTTGATGAGATAGCCAAGTTATGATGCCTATCAAACAGTTGGAAATGTAAGATTAGAGCTCAGAGGAGAATTTGGGGTGGAATACTTCTATTTGTTGGAAGTAAAACACATAGAGATAATAATTGAAGCAATGGAAATGGATGAGCTTGTTGAAAAAGAGAGAAAATAAAAAGACCAAGAGCAGAACCTTGTTTGAGAATGTATACTTAGAAAACAGAAAGATAAAGGTGAACCAGAGAAAATGGAAAAGGAGTGGTCAGAGAGGCAGGATACCAAGAGAGAGCAGTGTCACAGAAGTTGCAAAAAAGAATATAAAAAAGAGACAATAAGTATGGTCAGATGCTATGGAGAGGACATAGAGGATGAGACATGAGAGAGGCTATTGAGTTTGGCGATTAAGAGATTTTTATTATCCTTAAAGAGCAGTTTCAGTAGACTGGAGATAGAAGCAAGATTGTAGGGATTTGAAGACTATCTGGATGGGAGCAAAAGTAAAAAACTCCTTATGAAAGTTTGTCAGGAAAAGGGAAGAATAAATGATAGCATAGAAGATAATGGGAACTAAGGAAGCTTAAAAAAAACAAAACTTGGTCATGTTTATAGTCAGAGGGGAAGAACTCAGAGAAGAAAAATTAAATATGAATGATTAATGGAGAAGGGAAGAGAATGAAATCAAAGGCACAAGTAGGTTTGATCTTGACTTAAGATTATTTCATCTTTAGACACTAGTGAAAAGGAAAAATAAATAGGTGAAGACAAAAGGTTTTGAGATATGAAAAAGGGATAGGAGGGCACTCAAGTCATTCTCAACCTAGGAAATTAAATTATCCACAGAGAATGCTGTACAGCATTCAAGTAGAGATTTTCAACAGAGAAGAAAGATTTTTTAAAATTGTAATAGGGAATGTTATTGGTATTAAATGAGAGATGAATAAAAAGATGACTTCAGCTTATAAGAGCCCTGTTTGTATGTCTTTCCAGTGAACTCAGTGAGACTGATTTTTGTGACTTCTTCCAATAAGACTCAGTTGATAAGGTTCAGCACAGGGCAGAGAGTTGTGGGAACCCCTTCTGGTCGGCACAGGTCCTTCATAAAAGAATTTGCAAACCCAAAAAGTTAGACTGGCAAAAAGAAGTTTATTGGGACTGAGAAGGCAGCCTTTGCTAGGAAGACTGATGATTTCCTTCGTGGCAAGGTCCCAACAGAAAGGTAAAAGTCTAGCAGAGGAGTCCTGGCAGAGAGAGAGAGAGAGAAGGTTCCTAGCAGAGAAATCCCAATAGAGAGGTAAAGAGGGGTGTGATCTTGTTAGGGAAATAGGTGAGAGAGATAAAGAGGGATTAACACTGAAAAGAGAATCCTTCTCAGTGGGCAGAAGCAGCTATGCCAAGAAGAGAGAGAAGTTGCTTGGCATGATTCCTACTTTTGGCCCTCTGCAAAGAATGATCCCCAAAGTTGCCCCTTTTTACAGTTTGAAACTTTGGCTAGAGGCTGGAGGCAGTTTGAATTGAAATCAGACCGAAATCTTTGCAACTTGAATAGAAATTTTCCAATTGAATAAGTGTCCCTAGACTAATCGCCAACTAAATAAAGGGTGTAATTAGTAGTGAGTGTTATCAGTGGGGGGTATGCTGGTTTCTTCCAGAATAACAGAATGAAACTACTTATCTTGATTCTTTAGGGTGGATCTCTCTGGGGAGAGCTTCTCCTGAGGGTTCAAGGAGTTACTCAAATGTTCCCCCCAAAGTCAGAGAGAGAGACAGTTTCAAGGTTCCCCACACCACAGTGATGTTAGGATTAGGAGCAAAGATGATGGTAGTAATGTGGTTTGAATGGTCTCAATTCCTGGTGGTCAAGAGGTTAGTGGCAATAAGAGAATTGTTAAGAATCCCCTTTAAATTGGCCGAAGGTTTAGAGTGAAAGAATTCACTCATTCCCTAATTATTAGTTGCAAAATGAAACTTTATTGTTGGATAGAAATCAGTTTACCAAGAGGCTGACTTCTATAGTGGCAGATCTATTGGAAAATGGAGTTTGGGTACTGAGAATGCTTTCTCAGTGGGCAGAATGGTCCTGGCAAATTGCTTAGTCCATCTGCAAAGATCTTGGTTGATGGAAGCTGTTATATTGGATATCTTGGTGGGGACTGGGACATCCCGAGCACATCAGACCAGGTGGGAGCTGGGACAGCCAGGATCTCTTATTGGAATTAAAAAACTTCAAAGGGGTGTTTTTTGACCAGGATTTCTAATTGAATTATCCTGGAAAGATAGCTTGTCTGGGGAGGATATGTCTTCCCCAGGAGGAGCTGAGAATCTGAAAGGGATCACAGATCAAAAGGAAATAACAGTTTCTTAAAAGGACCACAACTTAGTAAACAGTTCTCTCCTGCTTCATCTCCCCCACAAGCAATTAAAGCTTAAATTCAATTAGGGAAAAAAGGATGAAGATCTCAACTTCATGTAGCTGCTTCAAGCTGACAAGGGTCATAGAGACATTATGGGGTCCAAGCCAGGAGGGGTGTGAGAACTGAAGCAGCAGCTGAGCATCTGATTGTGTGTCATGTGTCCCAATCAGTCCCCATGTGCAGGCTGGAGGGCAGTTGAAAATTCACAGCTTGAGGCCTAAAGAAAACAGATCTCAGCAGATTAAAAGTGGGGTGTCATTCAGGGTGGAAATGATGACATTTAGAAATGGGGCCTTTTTGCAGAAAAATGCATCGTCCTGTCTGCGGGCTGCCTTAAGAATGCTGTTAGCCCACCTAACAATATTGAATATCCTCAGAGCTCCCTAGCTGAAAGTAGTTAAGGAGTTTTCAAATAGTTTCTGTCTTTTCCTCTGACTCCATGTTGCCCTGCTGCAGTCATGAGAAGAGAAAAGAAATAAACTCCCTTAACAATTTAATTGAATTGCTTTGGAATTTTACTCCCCAACCATCATTCCAATGGACTTTCCTAAAGCTGCAACTTTAGCCAGAGTTGGAGTTTATAGGAAAGAAACCTTTAATTGCTGGCTGGGGTATAGAATGCCAATCCAGAAAAATAGCAAAAAGTTCCCACCTTTAAAGTTAGGTAGGAGAGTGAGAGAAAGGACATAGCCTGCTTTCCCCAGTGTGCTCATTTTGAAAGCTTCACTGTGTATCTCTCTGCAAGGAGTTTAGGCAGGTTTAAGCAAGTGTCCTGAGACTAGGAAAAAAATGGAGAGCAGTTTGGAATCCCTGTCCTAGACAGTTTCATGAACATGCAAAAGCATAGGTCTCTTCAATTAAAAGGCTGTGGCAGGAGGCACTGCTCTAAGGCGGGATGACCAAATCAGGGAAACCAAGTCCAGTTTTAAAATGTGTGGGACCCGCATGCTTCCTGAGAAGGCTGGAAGCTTCGGCTCCTTTAAGAGCCAGACAAAGTTCTGGGAGGGGCATGACCTGCTCCTCCAGATTCCCAATAAACTTCTATTAATTTAAAAGTTGGTGAAAATTTTTTCAGGAGATTTGAGAAGATAAGATTGAGTCTCCAATCTCCCCACTCACTGTACAGTACCCCAAAAAGGGGACAGGATAGGAGCATTTAAATGACGGGTTACCAAGCCATATGGGAGAGGTCTGAAACAGATCTTGGGTTCCTCTGCAACTCCTACTCTGTGGAAAGACCAGAAGTGCAGAGCGAGAGTGAAGGAGAAAGAAATGCAATTTTCTTACCCAGCCACTTCCCGAATAGTGAGGGTTCCTCTGTTGATTCCACTTTGGAACTTGAGAGAGGGGAAGCTTGACCAAGCCCCAAACTCCCACTGGAGAGTAGGACATTAAGGGGATGGCTTGATCCCTGTAGTTCCTGGGAGTAGCCGATAAGGGTAGAGACATGTCTCCAAAGGCACTTTAATTCCGTGACCTTTCTCCTCATGGATAAAGTCTGATCATTAAAGACTCCAGCAGCAGTATATGTAACAGCAGAATGGAAGAAGCTTGAGGGCTTAAACTTGGCTTCTCTAGGTTTTTCCATTTATCTCTCCAGGACAGATCAAAGAGAGTGCTGACCTTGGACCCCTGAGTGGGGATCCCAGAGTAATGGCCAGGTTTCTCCTTGGTCTGGGGGGTGTTCAGGTTTCTTAAAGAGATACTTGCTCCAGTGTTTCAGAGTTTCTGCCTGAGGACAGGGCTTAAAATCAGAATCCTGGAAAAGCTGGAAGGCCCAGGATTCAGGTCAGGTGAGAGAAAATGGAATTTAGGAGGGCCTTGAGATACAAAGGAAGGTTCCTTTGTCTCTGGAGGGGTTGGATAGAGGGAGTTTGATTCACTTCCAGCAAAATCTAAGCATCTTAAGCTTTCCAGTTAGGGGATTTTTCTCAAGCCAAATGTCTCTGCTCAAGGAAGGATTTTTAGAGGCAGAGGTGTTTTGTTTCATTGTGGACAGGTAAAAGCTTTTAGTTTTTCCCCAATTCTGGCAGCAACACTCGTGTGTCTAAATGTCTCTAGAAACAGAAAGAAACAAAAAGAGGCCTTTTGTCGGTCCACAGCAATTCCCATGGGGCATCCCCTGAGAATTGTGCTCGAGGCCTAGGGCTCTAACATGATGACTCAAGTCTAACCCAGGTGCTTGGGTCTCAGCTACAGATTAGGGAAGAAAAAAAAGTTTTTTTTACCTTGTCCAGAGTTTCAGGATTTCCTGGTCCCACTATCACTAGGGATAGTATGACAAAAGGAGGCCTTTTGTTAGAAAATGCAGATATTCTCCCCAGGAGAATACTGCTCACAGCCCAAACCCAATCTGGGTGTCCACTATCTTTAGAGATAGAGTCAGACAAAAGAAGCTCATTTCCTGGTCAGGGAACCATCAATATGATGCGGTTTGAGTGGTCTCAATTCCTGTTAGTGAAGAGGTTAGTAGCAATAAGAGAGTTGTTAAGAATCCCCTTTAAATCAGCCACAGGTTTAGAGTAAAAGAATTCATTCATTCCTGAATTAATAGGTTTATAATAGTATCTTAAATAGAAGGATTAGGATTCTAGAGAGTTTTTGACCTTCTCATCTATTCCTTTAATTTCAGTGAAGATCTCTATATAAGTGACTATTATAAAACCCCAAACCTCTTCCCAGCCTCCCTTTTTTTCTTTTAATAGCTCCAGCATCCCAAATTCAGAGTAACTTTTGGCCCCCCCAACCAATTGTCAAATCCTTTCAATTCTATTTCCTTAATACGTCTGAAATCTGTCCTTTCTCCTCATACTACCACAATACTGGTTCAGGATTTAATCACCATGCACCTAGATTATTGTAATAGGATCTTAACTGGACTCTCTGTTTCTAATTTTTCCTTTTTTTTTTTTTTTTTTTTGCATGTTCATCACAATCACATGCCTAATGCATGTTTCCTCGGTAGGTAAGAAACCTTCAGTGGCTCCCCATTGCCTATAGGACAAAGTACCAAGGCAATAAGACAACACTGAAGGCCCTTCCAAATTTGACTATTTAAAAAAAATCATCCACTATGAGCAGCCTTCCTATATTCCTTCTTTGAACCTTCCTTTTCTCTCAACATAACTATTCTCTTAACAGTTTCTCATCCACTTTCAGTTCATTCTGAGACTTAGCTGCTACTCTTTTGTAGTCATTTTCAGTTATGTGCCATTATTTCCATCTTCTATACATGTTTTTTTAATTGGTTAATGAGCTATCTATATATCTACATCAAATTTTAGATAGTTCTCCTTTATTTTCTCATAGAAATTGTCAACAGAATTTTAACACTTCTCATCCATCATGAGCCAATTTCCCTTGAAAAATTTTAGGCTATGAGATCCTACAGTTAAGTTTTCTCTAAACTCTTTGAAGTCTGCTTTACTCAAATTTCCCAATCATTTCTTCTTCAATACTGCTTAAAGCATAGTACTTGGCATATAATTAATATGATTAAAAATACTTATTAATTTCCTTATTGGTCAGAATCAGGTTCAGAATATTAGTTTCTTTTATTGTTTCTGGTACTTTTTAAAGAACAAAAGTGTTGTTAAAGGAAATTTTAAAATTATTCATATCTTTATTTTTGGCAATGAATTCTAGTAGATATACAAATGGCTGAAATCCCTCCTTGGTGCTATAATATGCATCCATGAATTAATGTAAAAGCATTTACTAAAGCACTTACTATGTGCAAAACACTGAGAATAGCAACAGAAAAGGGAAGATAATCCCTGCTACCCAGGGAATTCACATTTTAATGGAGGAACAAGAGGTTTCAGGGGCAAGTTAAAAGGACCTTCTACTGCTGATAGACAGTTCTCAACCTTCCCATCTGCTTTCCACAGCAACTTTTCCAAACCTTTTCATTCCTCCTCAATACTCCCAGGGCTCCCCCTCCCTCCATACTCTCAACTAAGAGCTTTGTCTCATATTTTATAGAAAAAAATTGAGACCATTCACCAAGAGTTTTTTCTTCTTCCCTCTTCTTCATCTCTTATCACTCAGATATCTTCTGCCACTTTCTCTCCAACCATTTCATGAAGAAAGAAGTGGCTGTACTAAACCCTTTCCTTGTTCAGGTAATCTCATTCCACTTTCTCTCCTCCAATAGATTGCTTTTTCTGTCAGCCCCCTCCCATCATGCTCCTTCTCTATTGCCTGCAAATATATCTATGTCTCTTCTATCCTCAAAAAACCCTTACTTGATCTTCCTATTCCTGCAATTGTTCTGTATCTCTTCTGTCCTTTGTAGTTAAACGCCTTGAAAATGCCATTCACAATAGGGGCATCTACTTTCTCTCCCTTCACTCTCTTTTTAACCCTTTACAATCAAGTTTCTAACCTTATTTGCTCAAAATTATCAATGACCTTTTAATTGCCAAATCTAATAGTCTTTACTTAAATCTCAATTCTCTTTGATCTTTCTGCAGTCTTTGATACAGTTGATTGCCTTCTTGTCTTTGATACTATCTTTCTTTCTAGGTTTTCAAAATACCATTCTCTCCTAGTTCTCCTCCTACCTATTAGACAATTGCTTTGTCTCCTTAGCTGGATCTTTATCCAGTTCACTCCCTCTAGCTCCTCACTAAGACAAACCCCTCTCCTTGTTCAGCTGATCCCATTCCATTCCCTCTCCTCCAACAGATTGCTTTCCCTGTCATCTCTCCTGTCACATTCCTTCTCTATTGCCTACAAATATGCCCGTATCTCTTCCATTATCAAAAAACCCTCATTTGATCTTCCTATCCCCACAATCTGACCTGAGCCTTTTCCTGTGTGGTGATTTCATACACTCTCCTGGATTTAACTATAATCTTTATGTTGATGTTTCTCAAACCTACCTATCCTGCTCCAAACTTTCAGCTGACCTCCAATCTCTCATGTCCAAATGTCTCTCAGAATTATGCTGATAGCAAGACTAGTAGTCTGAGAATGCTATTGATAATCCTGAAGCTTTGGGGCTTATGCCATTGATAGCAATTGCTCATTGGTTGTTTTTGCTGGTGGTGGCAAAGTATGTGGGCCCTTTCTTCACAGTGTTTGCTCTTCTCAGTGACGGCTGAAAGGCCTGAAGTAGGAGGAAGATTGGTGAGGAGCCCTGTTATTCCAGGAGCTCTGGTTTAGAGTTCTGGGGTGTATTCACTACAGCTGAAAGGATGTGATAATTGAGGTGGAAATGGTTGTTTGACTTGCCTTGCACATGCTGCCTAAATAATTTTGTTGCTCTATGATAGGTTTGTGATGAATTTCTTGAACTAATAATAATGAGATTAGTGTTCCTGGTGGTCAGGGAGTTAAATGATAAGGTTAGTGGTAGGTTCAGAGTTCAGGGAATAAAGAGGTTTGGCTCCCCTAGATTACCCTAGAATTTGGCACAGGGTAGGGAGTTGTGAGAACCTTTTTGGGTGGTGCAGAGGTCCTTCATAAAGGAATTTACAAACCCAAAAAGCTAGACTGGTAAAAAGAAGTTTATTATTGGCATTGGGAAGTCATCCTTTGCTATGCATGAATAGAAAGACTGAATTCCTTGGTGGCAAGGTAAAATTTCTAGTGGAGGAGTCCTGGAAGAGAGCAAGAGAATTTCTAGCAGAGAAATCCCAACAGAAAGGTAGAAAGTCTTGTTAAGGAAATAGGTAAGACTGGTCATCCTGCCATTTAGGGGAGGGGGGGGGGGGGAAGAGGTGAAAAATTGGAACAAGAGGTTTGGCAATTGTTAATGCTGTAAAGTTACCCATGTATATATCCTGTAAATAAAAGGCTATTAAATTTAAAAAAAAAAAAAAAAAAAAAGGAAATAGGTAAGAAGGATAAAGAGAGGGTAACGCTGAAAGAGAATATCATTTCAGTGGGCAGAGGTTGCTGCTATGCCAGGGGAGAGATTCCTCAGCATGTTGGGTCCTCTGCAAAGACTGAGCCCCAAGTTGGCTCATTTTATAATTGAAGTCTTGGCTACAAGCTGGGGTTTGCTCTTGATAAGGGCTGCGGAGCAGCTTGAGCTGGAATTTGAATAGAGAATCTTAGAATTGAATAAGCGTCTTTAGGCTGGTTTTTAATTCAATGGGAAGCTTAATCAGTAGTGAGTGTTATCAGTGAGGGTGGTGCCTATCTCTCAGGATAACAGAATGAAGCTGGCAGGGTCTTTTACAGAGACCAGGATTCAAGGAGACTTTCTCCTTGAAGGAGTTTTAGAGAGTTTGCTGTGCCCCCCATCAATAATATGTTTCTCCCTTCTGAGTGTGTAATAGCTAGCATACTTTCACCACAATACTAGTTCTGCTTCTTCCTTTGGTCCTCATTCAACTATTCTGCATTTGGTTTACTTTTGTCATTGTCTAACATGCCAACATCAATCCCTTTCCCACCTTCATTTTCTTCTCCATTGAAATGTAATCAAGTCATGAAGACCTGAGTTCAAATCCAGCTTGAGGTGTTTACCAGCTGTTTGACCCTAGAAAAGTCACTCATTTTCTCTATCTGTAAAATGGAAGGAGTACTGGCCCCTACTTCCCAAGGTAGTTGTGAGAATATTATAATATGAATAATAATAATAATATAATAATTATAATATAATATCACCATCCCTAGGACTACCCAAACCAAAACACATTTCCCTGGCCACAACTCCCCTATTTTTCGTCTTTTTCTTCTCTCCTTTGGTTCTGCTACTTTATTACCTGTGAAACCTTGGTTATTTAACCTCTTGAGGCCTTTGTTCCTCATCTGTAAAATGAGAGGTTTAGACTACCTGGCTCCTAAATTCCCTTCCAATTCTAAATCAATGATTCCCTAATCCTTCTGGTTCATAGACTTTCTCACATGAGTATAGCTATCCTTTTTATTTTTTCTGTCTTTTTGGGCTAAGTTAATCACTTTTAGTGCCATATTTCAATCATAGTTCCTATTTCACAATCTCAGTGGAATTATTATTATTTTGTTATATTGTTATTGTCTTTCTGTATTAGGATCTCTGGTTTCCCCGGGTTGTTTAGATATACTTGGTGCAATTAAGGATTTATTGAGACCATGGGTTTTTATTGTTGGTTCCTTTCTTGGATTTTTGTCTCCTATGAATTTCTGGCTGTTTCTACTTCTATGTTTTCTTCCTGGTGTTATAATACTCTCTCTGTCCTTTGGGCTTAGTAGATTTTTATAAGCAGTCTTTTCCCTCCCTCTTTTTTAAAGCCGCCTTGATTAGTTTAGCAAGCCACCAGACCAAAACATTTTGCCAGTCTGTGTTGTTATTACATGCCTTAGTCAAGAGTTTATTATGCTTATATTTTAAGCTATAGATCAGAAATCTAAATCTTGTTTTCATGCAATCAGCCACCTATTAGATCTATCTTTTCTGAAGTTTTTGCTTCTAAGCAATGGTGATGAAAATATTGTGTCCTTTTAAGGACTTCAGGTTGGGTTTTATTATTATTCTTGTTTTGTTTTGATTTTGCCCAGGACTTAAGAGTCTTAGAAATACTTTTGTGGTTATTTAAATTTTTTTTTAATTTTAAAAATATTTTTTAAAAAATACTTTTGTGGTTGTTTTTGTGATAGATTATATTTTATACCATCTACCTGAGATTCCCATGTATAGCTCCCTTGTCCCCATCTTTCAAATTAACCACCTTAATAACAAAAAGAATAAGACCTAGGATCAACCCCTAAAGAAGCTACAGTTGCATACTATTTCTCATCTTAACCAGTTTCTTTCCCCTTCACTCAATCCACTCACTTTCACTACCATTGTGATCCAAGATTTACCTGGCTCCCCCAAAATATCCTAGTATGATGAAAGCATCCTAAAGACATACTCTATATACAGTGTCATGAGCTACCCTGCTCCTTTCCTACAAAGTTCCTTCTATTTGTCTTATAGTACTGACAGACTGGACCACTAAGATGTTCCCTTGTCTCATTGTGCTTTCTCCAACTTCTATACATTTGTGTACTCCAGCCTCTAGGCCTGGAACAAACTTCTTTTGCATATCTGCCAGTTGAAACCTTTATCTTGCTTCAAGGTCCAGCTTAGGTTTGTGTCTTTCATAAAACTTTCCCTGATTGCTGCTTCCTATTATCACCTCTTACCACCAGATACCACCATTCTCCTGCCTCAGATTTACCATAGCTTCTTTCTAAACAGCTCTTTTGCACTTGTCACATTCTATCTTGTATCATATATTTCTGTATCTCTTCACCACAACTATTAATATTCCTCTAATAATTTTTGTCTTCAAAGACCTGACATCATGTCCTTTTTCAGTTCAGTCCCTAACACCTAGCATAAGTGCTTAATAGTTGTATGTTCAATTGAATTATGAAATCACAGAAAAGAAAGTGACCTCAGAAATTTATTTCATCTCCTTAGTTACAAGCAGTTTAAATGTAAGCCTTCCAATTTAGGTTACTATTTTCTGACCTCAGTGGCAGCTCTCATGCATTTTAGGTAGTGGCACCTCAGTTCTCCGCCAACCCACACATAGTAGAACCCTAGCTGGGGAACAAGGGAGGAAACCATCAACACCTCCAGCAGTACACTGGTGGGAATGGACCCTGCTATTCCTAAGGTAAGGATGGCCTTCAAATTTAAAGATCCCCAAGAAAGGAGATTCCAAATTTCCCTTTGGAAGCCCTTTCAGAATTTAACAGCTCTATTCTTAGTAAGCTTTTTTGTGTTTCTAATAAACATTTAAATCATATAGAAATGGAAATGAAAGGCATTTTAGAAGAATAGTCAGACTTAATGCCTATATCAGAACATAAGTATCTAGGATTATGGATTTTAAAGAGTGATCTTAGAGGTCATCAAACCCAACTTGGCTCATTTTACAAATGAAGAAACTTAAGTTCCAAATAGATTAAAAAAAAAAAAGCAGAAGGGAAAGGAGTTTGGGCTTGTAGTTGTTGAATTTGAGGAATGAGATTTAATTCATTCAACAGATATTAAGCACTGTACTAAATTCTGAGAGTTATAAAATTGAATAAACAAATAAATAAGGTTCAGTTCCTGCTCTCTAAGACTTAATACCTAGAAAGATTAATTCAAATGATGGTTTAATGCATGAAGGTTCAGAGACTGTATCAGGTTAGGAGAATCAGAGAATAAGTGTAGGATTTTGGCACGTGAGGCTATGGAAAGGACATGCTCTGCACTGAACACAGAGATATGCTCCAAGCTTAGTGGAGTATATTCCAATACTGGGCCTTAGGATGAATCAATCTCCCAGCCTGCCTCTCTTTTCCTCACCGTTAGATCCATAGACCCATTAGGAGGCAGTGTGGAAGAGCCCTGCCAGAGGCCCAGGGTTAACAAACCAGCCATTTATCCTTTACACAGTCTGTCTTGTCATCAGTAAAATAAGATTGTGCTTGAGGGCCTCCATGATCCTTTCCAGCTCTAGACTGGAAGAGAACCAGTGCCCTCATTTTATAGATGTGAGGACTCCAGAGAGGTTGAGCCATCTCCCTGGGAGTGACAGGGAGTAGTTAAGTTGAGCTGAGATTTGAGCTTTTCTACTACATCATATTGCCTCCCTCCATTGTTCCTATTCCTTCTCTCCCACTTAGCTAAATTGGAAATTTTTCTCTTTCCCTTTTTGAATCCATTTTAAACACTACCTTTTTTGGTGTTTGCTATCTTCCAAAAAATGTCACAATACATTTCAGAGACTTCTGAATTCCTTTAGGTTTTAAGTTGTTAAGACTGTGCCTTACTAATTCATTTATTATTCATTTTAGAATCTACAGTACTTAGTGCAATGCCTAATTAGCAGAGGCTTAATGAATATCTGCTAAATGAATTAACTGTCATTCCTCAAATTCAACAAGACCAAGTCCCAAACTTCTCTCCCTTCTCTATCGTTTAAAAAAAAAAATTATCTGGAGCTCAATTTCCTTACCACTTCAGTAATCACTTCATTCTGTTGTTGCTTCATTTTATTTTTCCTCTTTAATTGATATTTAACTTTTCTTATGAGCCTATCAACACTATAACTTGTGAGTTTATTGATCTTGTATAATATCTTATTTTGTGTTTTGTGATATCTGGTGCCTATTAATGACTTTTGTTGGTTATATTCAGTACTGTTTAGAACCACCATAAAGTCTCAGTATGAAGCTTGATGAGAAATAATGAAGTCAAGATTTTGCTTACTCCTGATTTTGTCCTTCAAAGTGATAAAAGAGAAAACCTAAGATATATTCACTTGATTAATGAGGGGGAAAGACATAGAAAAAAGGAAGAAAGTGTTAAGACAATTAAATTCTAGAAGCTAAGAATGAGAAATTTGAACTTTCCTGGAAGGCTTTATGAAGCTAAAAAGGGTTTTGTTGAGTGTAGCACCATGTTTCCAATAATAGAGAAATAAGGTGGTCTTTAGCACTACTTGGTCAAGGCTTCTTTTTTGTCAGATTCTTTTTAATTACTCACTGTTGATATGGCCTCATAAATCACCCAAGATTTCTTTTTTAGAATTTGTGTCTCTTAATGAATTGTTCTTTACCTAAATTATATACATTCTTTTATCCAACTAGAAAGAATGATTCCAATTACATATTTTCTGTTTCCTTTTGAAAAACATTTGAGGTAATTGAACTATCCTGACCTATTATTATATTAGTGCTTCATGGTCCCTATTTCTGTGCTTCTATATGATATCAATAAGAGCTTTTGTCTCCTGGGATGGAAAATGCTACCTGCATCCAAAGAGAGGACTATGGAGGCTGAATGTGGATCAAAACATAGTATTTTCACTTTTTTGGGAGGGAGGGGGGGTCTGTCTGTTTATTTTTTCTATCTCATGGTTTTTCCCCCTTTCGGTCTGTTTTTCTTGTACAATATGACAAAGATAGAATATGTTTAAAAGGATTGCACATATTTAACCCATATGAGATTGTTTTTGCCTTGGACAGGGAAGAGGTAAGAGAGGGAGGGAGGAAAATTTGGAATACAAAGTCTTACAAAAATGAATGTTAAAAACTATTTTACATGTATTTGGAAAAATAAAGTACCATTGAGAAGGGGGAAAAAAGCTTTTGTCTCAAATCTACTTGACTTTGGGGACAAGTACAATGAAGTGATAGTACCATTAATAATTAAATGTCTTTAACAATAGGTTCCTAAGGGTCATAAGATATCTAGCAGTGTTCTTTGAGGTGTATTAAAGTAAATATTCCTGAGAAGCCTGTGTGTCTTAAACTTCTTAATGACAGTAATATAGAACTGAATTTTTATTTGATGAGTAACTGTTACCCTATTTTTAGTTCAATTAATTTTAACACCTTGCCTATCTGATTTTAAAATCAGATAATAGACTATTACATTTCTCCTTTAAAAACAAATATCAACTAAGTTTTTTTTTTTTGTGACTTCTAAATGATATTTTTCTATGGATCATTGGTCATCAGTAGAAATAAAATTATTTACTCCAGTACTAATTGATAATCATCTATTGATAATAACATCTGATTTGTCTGGCCCTATACCCTGAAGTGTAATCTATAAATGAATACCTTGAATTATAATCTATAAATGCCAGCGCTTCTGTGGAGACACTGAAAATGATAATCCAAATCTATTTTTCAGCAAATATGAGCAACACTTTTAAAAAGAAAATTTTTAAAAGTCTAACATAATATATTATAGCTAAAAAGTTAGAGAAAGTAACATGGTGTAGTGAAAAGAATGCTTCATTTGAAGATGACTTAGATTTGAATATACTATGACCTTCAGAAAGCTCCATCTTTTCTGGGTTTCAGTTTCCTTCTTTGTAAATGAAGGAATGAGACCATTCCAGCACAATCCAGTGAAGACATTCTAGCTTCTTTTTGAATGCCCACATAACCATTCTGGATTCCATAATTTCATGTTTATCAAAAATTATAACCACCTTCCCCTTCCTCCAATTCAGCAATCCAGATGTGAATTTTTCTAACAGGTTTAACTAAGGGAAGTTTTGTGACTTCCATTAGTTGAACTTTATAACAATAGTTCTATTTATCTAAGAAAACAGATAGCCACATGGAAACTACTTAGTATCCTAAGTAGTCAATTCTAGGATTTTACTGTGCACCAAGCTGATACAAAATTGCCTTCTCATCACATTAGGAGTTCATGTAGGTATATCCTATAGGTTCTTTTGCATTGCCCTCCAGAAAGATGAATCCCTTTTAGAAGATGATACCTCAAATTTTTATGAGAACCTTTACTCTTTAGCAGTCTTAAAACTGGGTACCTGCCCATTTTCCAAAAATCTAAAGGAGGGGTTCAGCTCAGGTATCCTAACTCATGGGGTAAGATCTGCTGCTAAGGTAGCTGAAGTGGTTGGATATTCTTCTACAGGTCACATCATCAAGCTGATAAATCTCCAGTTTTGGAAACAGAAAAAGCCCATTATCCCAATCAGAAACTTAACACCTGCTACTATACCAGATGCCTAGAGATTCAGAGTCTTTCCTAGATTAAACTGAAATTAAATGTCTTACCCAGCATCATACTTAGCATCCCAGTATGATTCAGGATGGCTTACATGTAGAAGGAGCAGTTTCTAAGTTTGAAATTTTCACTGTGAAATTTGTACACACAAGTGCTATCTTTTCCTAGCCCAGGAAAGAATGTTGAACTTCCAGTGATTGAATAATTTCTCTGGCCTCCTTCTCTTTGGTAGATCTGTATATTTTTCCTGCTTTGTGTGTGTATTTTTGAGTTCCTGCTTTTTAATGAATCTAACATGTATAATTATTCACCACAGTTTCCATGGTGAACTAACTTCTGAGTAAGTCTGCGATTAGAGGGCCTATCTTAGTTCTTCTCTCTCTGTGTCCCATGCTAACATGAGAATAATGAGGTCAGTCTTAGAGATTTTGCAAAAAATCTTCTAAGGATTTAATCTTCATTGACCTGATACACATTTTATACAATAGTTTTATTTGTCTGGAAAATGCATGGTAAGCTGTACATATTTTATTTAGATAGTATTATCACATATGAAGAGAATCAAGATCCTGTTAGTAGTAAAACAAATTAAAAGAGGCTAATGGCTTGCGATGAGGTAATTAAATATAGTAGAGTTAAAAGTAGCAAAAAGAGAGCATTTGAAATAGAAAAGAAGAGTGGTTTGTAGGTCTCCGCTTGCCACTTCATTCAGTGTTACTATTTCAAAATATAAAAATTGTAAGTCTTTCTCATCAGTTTTCATCAAAATAATTTCAAATATTTGTTCAAATTAAATTAAGACTTTCCAACCAGCCTACAGAAATAGGTGTGCGGTTTTCACTTTGACATTGTTGTCCTGCTATCTTCCTCTTCTCTTCCTCTCTATAAAATTGTCGCACTTTAAGGTTTGTACTAATTGATACACAACCCTGTGAGGTAAGTACTGTTATTATCCCCATGTTATAGATGAGGAGACAGATTCAGAGGGACTAAATGCGTTGTCCAGAGTCACATGTAGCAAGTTGAGGCAAGATTCAAATTCACTTCAACAGTCTGCCTCCTCTGCTATGCTACTTCTCAGTAGTATTTGTAATAATTAAATAGATGTTTTTGCTTTTTTCCTCACCAGATGTTTTTGGTAGAGGGCAAGGAGGAAACATTTAAAAATCATTCTTCTAAACTTTGCAAGAAAATTATTTCCAAATTTATTCCCATCCTCCTCACTCAAAACAGCAAGAAACATCAAATCAATAAAGCCTACAAAAAGAAAAGAAACATTTCCCAAAAAGGTAATTCATATAGAAGAAAAAAAAATTTATATGACTAACCTCCAGGTCCAACTTAATCCAGTGTTTCTACCTGCTCCCCTGGCCCATACTCAAAGCTTCATGTTGCAGGTGTACCTGCTATAATTTTTCTCCTTAGCAGTGGTCCAGCCAGATATCCCAATTTCTTAATTAGGGAAAGTCATTGAATTTGGCTAATGCTCATATTGGGAAGGGACCAAGTGCAATGTAAAGCCTGATCTAACAGTCTGAAATAAAAGAGAGGAGGGACCTTGAGATATGATTTAAAAAAAAAAGTTGTATGTAAGTACAGCTAATCAACATACTAACACAGCTAAAAAGTAGACAAGGTAGTAGGGTGATGGGATGGAGAACAATTACAAGAAAAGAAAGGAAAGGGACTTCTGACAAGATAGCTGAATAAAAGGTTGTATCTAAGCCCTACTATCCTTCTATAACCTCAAAGTAGCAAGCAGTACATCAAATGGAAAAAAGAAGATAGAAAAGAACTCATTATAGAAAGAGCAAAGATAAAGAAGCAGTAAAACTGATAAAAGAAAAAAATAGGTACACACTTCCTTTTTTCTAGCTGGAATTATGGTAGGCATGGGGGAAAATGTGCCATTCATTCCAGAATTCCTTTTGAAAAACTTTTGCTAAACTGAAAGAAGTTGTTTCTTTAGAAAGAAAATAAACTTCTCCAAACTATGAAAAGTGTAAAGCTTGTCATAAAATATAGTCAAGTATACAAAAGTAAAACTTTCCTGATTAGTATGGGTTGAAAAGAAAGCACCTATTATAAACCTTTTGAATCCTAATAGATTAGCTTTTGTGATAGAGAATCAAGGGGAGCAAGGGTATCAGCCTCAAAAGTACTTGAGATATTTTAGCTTTTGAGTATTTATCATATTTTCAGTGACATATTTATCAAACTCATCAAAATTTCAATTAACATTCTTCATGATTGTGGAATCATACAACAAATGGTTTTATTTAAGCCTGAAATCTGTAAATGACTTGTTCGATTAACATATAAGGGAATTGTGGTTCATATGAACTTTTGTTTCCTCAGTTATTTCTGCCAATCCAGTTATTACACATATTTATGGCAAGATCAAGAAACAGCTTATTGTTTTGTTTGATAATGCCCTTATTGCAAAAATTTCTTGGTATATATGGAAGTATTTGCATGGAGTAATTGATTCATAAAATTGTTGATAAGATTTTAAAATTTCAGCAACTTCCTATTGCCCTTCAAATTTTCTTTCTCCACATTTTGTAGAAAGTGGAGATGCTTTTAATAAGGAAGACTAAATCAACAGACTTATTCAAGAATTAATAAAGATGTAGGTCATGATTATTTTTCAAATAGTATATTAATAAAAAATTCCTGTGCCTTAAGGTGAGGGAGCAAAAAAAAAAAAAAATGAGCAATCCATCTAGAAAGGGATATACAGTATGCTAAAAGAAAAAGCAAACAATATAAATGGACAGCATTCTGGACTTCAAATTAGGAAAACCTGGTTTTGAATCCTGTTTCTTTCTTTCTTTCTACTTATATTCCTTATGACCCTGGACAAGTCACTTGTATGTAACATCTCCCAAAATAAGTTGTTTCCTCTACAAAATAGAAATAACATATAACTCCTGCCAAACAGTTGTGAGGATTAAATGAGATAATTTTCATAAAATACTTCATAAGCCTTAAAATGATATGTAAATGTTAGATCTTAACTAACAGAATAAAGGAAAAATAATTTAAAATTCACTTATAAAAAGGAAAGCAAGACAATAAATTTTATGGGTCCCCAGAAATAATAATGGAAGAAACTTCCAAAATGGTTCAAAAGAGAAATAAAATAATTAAAAGAGATAAGACTGAAAATTAAGGTAGAAAGCAGCTCTCAGAAAAGATATAAAAAAAAAAAAAAACCAGAGTAGACAATTTAGATGAAGAGATTCGAGGACTACCTTTTAACATACCAAATTATCAGGGGGACACTATAATGTTCCTTTTAAAAAGGGAAGCCCAGGAAGAAAAAAAGATTTGAAGAGTTAGAGATGAATTTTGACAGGTCAGAAGAGTGGAGGTTGGAAAAATCTCATACAGAAAAGGAAGACAATTGAACACATGGACATAAATAAAAAGGGAACTCTTACCAAATATTGGTGGGGTGGGTTACGTGGGGAAAGGATTATTTGGGGAACATCGAAAGCCTGGCACAGAGGTGTGATCCTAATGGTAGTGAGAGACTTAAGTTATCCAAACATCAGCTGGAGTTTACAGTCTTCCAAAAATACATTTACTAATAATTTTATCTGACTTGAATTAACAAAGAAGTTATATTCTGAATATGATTGTCATCAACAGGGTCTTCCCAGTTCTTATTGGTTGCTAGAATGGAAATGATAGAAGCATTTCAAGGCAGCCTGATTCCTTTTTTTTAGAATTTAGAATAGAGAAAGAGAGGAAAGCTAGAATAGAGAAAGAGAGGGAATTAGATAGATTTTGGAAGCACAAATTGCAAAAAGTCTAGATAAAAAATAAGGAGAATTCCAATGAAAAGAAAATAGGGAAGTGGTCTAAGTAAACAGATGTGGATACACTGAGAACTCAACAATTTAGATTTTGTAAAGATATGCACAGAAAATGGAAGCAAAGGTTGGTATCAGAGTTAACAGCAAATATACAAAATTTGTATTTGTACTGCAAAAGCATAATTTTAAGTTAAGGTTATAATTTAAAATTTAATTTTAATTTTAATTAAGTTTAAATCAAAAGTTGTGCTAGAAAATTATAGCATGGCCTATGAAAATAGTGTCAGAAGTACTAAAAACTCATAATAAAATGATGCTGGTAAAAGTTAAAGATAATGAAAAAGTGTTAGGGTTTTTTGGTTTGGTTTGGTTTCAGGTGTATTAGGAACTGAGAATAAACTAATGATGAAGAGATGCTTAATTTGGGTTTTGCTTTCATTTTTTTTCTGCCAAGGAGAATGATCTTTGGATTGTAAAGGATATAACATTTCCAACTTAGAGTTGATATCAAAGATAAATAAGATCATAGTAAGAGATCAACTTGGTTCATCACTAAGAGATGGGGATGTGAACATAATAGCTTCCTTTTCAAGTATTTGAAGGACTACATCATGGAAAAGAGATTAGACTTGTTTTGTTTGTTCAAGAAAAGAAGAACTGAGAACAATTGGCAAAAGTTGCAAAGAAGCAAATGTAGATTTGATATAAGGAAAAATTTTGAAGCAGTTAAAGCTTGCTAAAAATGTTATGAGCTACTGTGGGAACTACAAAAAGAAAATGACAATTTTTAACTAGAAAATTACAAATGTTGAAAAAGGTATAAAAAATATTGAAAAACATGAGTAGTATAGAAGTCAAAATGAATGATTTTGAGAACAAGTTCACATATCCTCATGATCACAGTTCTAGGGGAAAAATGGAATATGATTTTTAAAAAGGCTAAACCAGAAAATCTCTCAATTACTCAAATCTCTTATCTCATCAGTTTAGATGTTCCCTCCAATTTTGTATCCTGCAATCTATCCATTCCTATGCATCCTGTGTGATTCTTTTCCATGATCCCACCCCACCCCCCAAGTTTACTGTAGAGTTTATTCAGGTATTCACTTCATACTGGAGGCTTTCCTTACTTCTTCCTGACATTGCAAAAGTACTAGTGTATAGCACTCTGACTGCTCTTGCCATGATGCCAACCCATCTTATCTTCTTACTATACAAATTCATTAACTATCTTTTACTCCTATGCTTTAGAGTTGCTTTTTGGTTACTGTGTTATAGCCTACTCATGCCCACCATATGCCTCTCCATTGTCATCTTCAGAGAGAATTTTTTAATTTTAATTCTTCAGAGAGTTGAATTCTGTATCTCATTGCCATATAGCAAATTGTCTCAAAATATTGGGAACAGAGAGCAAAAGATAGTTGGTTAGAATCCATATAACACTAAAAGAAAGAAGCTCTAAGTTTAATAATTGATCAAGAATTGTGATGGTTATGCTTAAGAACTTCATTTATTAAGCAACAATATTGCAGGCATCTAAAAAAAAGCTTGTCCCACTACTAATGAGAAACATTCAAATAGTTTAAGACAGTTTACTAATTTATAAGAGACAAAAATAAGATTTAGAATATGATATTCTAAAAAGCAAATAAGATCTTATTTGTACTTCTAATCATTACTAACAGGAAATGTTAACTTTCAGCAAATAGGAATATTTCGAGTTATTTCCTGAAAAAAAAAAAAATATGTAAGGCAGCATATTTTCTTTTTTCTTATTAAAGCTTTTTATTTTCAAAACATATACATGGATAATTTTTCAATACTGACCCTTGCAAAATCTTGTATTCAACTTTGCTCCCCTGTAACCTCACACCCAGAGATTATTGATTATCAATCATGCCTAATTCCCCAGGCCTTCAGAAATCCCTGGCCCCTGTCTCATACAGTGGTTCTTTACCAATCTTACCCCAATCAGAGGTCTTCAGAGATCTCTGGCCACCATCTCTCCAAGCGGTGGTTCTCAAATCCAACAGAGCACCCGAAGACACAGCTCTGGATCCTTACACTCCCCACTCCCTCCCCCAGATGGCAAGTAATCCAATATATGTTAAACATGGCAAAAATATGTTAAATCCAATATATGCATACATATTTATACAATTATTTTGCTAACACAGCATATTTTCCATTAAACATATCAAAAGAGATAAAAGTATGTAAATGCATAGCTAGTAAGTAAGCTAGTAAGAGAAGGCTTAGCAGTGAAATAAATGCTTTTCATGCTTCTAATGCTAAACAAGGCTATCATTTTTTTTAAAAGTCATTGAAAATAAAGGAGACATCTATAGTCAAAAGAGCTAAGGTTAAAATTAATGAAGAGGAAAGAAGGAAAATTGAATCAAAATTTCTTCGAGTAATATCACATTGTCTCATGAGTCAGTATTTTGGAGTATGAGAAATTATAGACGAAAATCATTTGGGGAGCAACAAGAAGAATTTAGTGAAAAATTCCCACATAGTCTGGGCTTTAGAGGAGGGTGGAATTTTTGTTTTTGAATCACTCTACATGGGAAACTTTAAAAGATTGAAAAAAGAACATTAGGCAGTAGGAAGTGAGAATTGGCTCTGCCTATTGGAAAGCAAATGATTCTTCAATGGCAAGATCTTCCAATAGATTACATTCTGAAAGTAGGCATTCCTGGAGACCTGTTTTTAAGCATATGTGTTCCCTGGGACTACTTTCACTGAAAGAGAAATAAGTATTTCAGCTAGCAGGGCATCAGGTGCATGGGTCAGAGATGGGCAAGCCATAGGAACAACCAGAGATCAGATGGGCAGGTAGTTAATGAAAAGGCTTGAGGTAGGATCAGGCCTCTTAGTAATAGGATACATAAAGTGCCTTCTGATATACTATCGTGTTTCTTTCATGAGTTAGTTTCTATTTTCTAGAATTGAGCCTTTTCAGAAGAACTTGGAAAAAAAAAAGATGATAAGAAGGCACTGGTAAAAATACATAATGGAATCATTGCGTTGGATAGAGGAAGAGAACAAAACTTTTGTCTTCTGGAAGCTCAAGGTCTCCTGGTATTTTCATGGAGAAAACTCTTAAAAAAAAAAAAAACAAACAAAAAACTTGTAAGTGCAAAATCTTAAAGAGGAAATAAGATTCCAGAGCAGACTTGAAAGGGAAAGTAGTAAGGAAGGGGTGAGGATTAAGTAAATTGGGACTTCTTGGCAAAGAGTACCATAAATCATTGTTTCTCCTTTAAGAAAGAGAGAACGGTGGTTGTAGGCCAGTAGGATTCTTGTACTAATCCAATTAATTTAAATTAAGAGGGAGTGAATATAACAATTGAGTAAACTCAAGGGATTTGGGCTAAGGTATAATAAGAGGAAGAGTGAGCTCAAATAAGCAAAACAAATCAGCCTTAGTGCTAATGAAAAGAGAAGAAAAATCAATATAATAGAATTAGCAGAAAATAGAAATTTAACAGCTATAATCCTAAATATGAATAAACTAAACTCCCCGATAAAATGTCAATGAATGGCAAAATAAATATGAATATGAAACAATCTGATTCATACAAGAAACAATTCAAGGCATAAAGACAGGTGAAAATGAGTCAAGAACAATATGTGCTTTAGAGGATTCTAAAAAGCAGAAGTTTCAATCATGATCACAAAGCTGTTAAAAATTGACAGTGACATAATTAAACAAGCAAATTATGATGATTAAAGGCACCAACTATGGTGCAACAATATATATTTTATATTTACACACATGTATATGTATGCATATAAATATGTGTATGTAGTATACATATAGCAAATGGTATAGGATCTAAATTCTTAAGGAAAAGCTAACTGAGTTGCAAAAAAACATATGATAGTAACAACAGTTGTAGAAATTGTAATGTTTTTAAAATTACTGAGACCTTAGGGAAAAAAATTTCTAAGAGTTAGAAAAAGCTTTATGGCAACTTCTGGATAAATGTTTCTTTCCATCAAGTACTTTGAATGTGTACTAAGGGAGAAAAAAGATCATTTGCAAAAAATACTAAACATTTTTATAAACTATAACCATTTTTTTTAAATCACAAAAATACAGACTTTAATGGAGACACTATAATAATTATATCCAGAACAAGTGAGCCAAAACATTATTTTTAGGGAAGTAATAAATTTAATAATATTCTCAGTCTATTTCTAAGGAGTAACTTTAACTTGCAGTGTTACCAGGAGTGAGGGCGATTAATATCACCTTAAAAAAAAGTGGACATCAAAGCAACATAAAAACCCTTGCAACATCTAATAACCAAAAGAGTTTGGAACCTAACTGGTCAGGATTAATCTATTCTTTATTTGGCAGTTCTTTCTGTGTTCCTATTCTGAGATGCCCCAAATTCTATTGTTTCTTTTACCTCTATGATCTGCTATTTATTTTGACCACTCTTTCCAGGCCACTCTTTCTAACCTCATTTTTTTCCTACTATAAGAACTTTCCCTGGAGAAGATAGCCTCAATCCAATGCTTGAGGTTTTCTATTTTGTATATGCCCAAACCACAGGGATTTGGATAGTTTTCAGTCTGTCTTCCTCTAGGGAAGTTACACAAGTTTAAACTAAAAGAGTAGACAAGGTAGAAATTCAGGGCATTTGTAAGAATAAACCTGGGGAAAAGTTTATCATAGTTCATCTCCTCTAGTGCCCCTCCTTTCCTTTCTTCCTGAGGGTCAGGTAAAATTCTGTCTATCTTTCACTTCAGGCTGCTCTGAACAGTATCAAGATTACAAAGATATTCAGGTTCCCTTTCACCTTTTTTACCATTAGGACACAATTACTTTGCTACGCCACAAGTCTAGGCTAAGTCACAAGCCTTAGAAAGAATACCATCAGTGATTCAGAAAGAGACAATTTCCTGATTCTATTAAGTTTAAATTCAGTTCATATTCAACAAAGGTTTATTAAACACTAATGTGCTAAGCACTGTTCAGAATGATAAAGAAGATACAAAGAAAAAAACTTCATGAAAAAGTTTGTGTTTGAATTGTAGTTAATAGAAATTCAATAGTCAAAAAGGAAAATGCAGGCATAGAGAGCAGCTTAAGCAGAAGCAAAGATAAGAAAATACCAGGCATGTCTGGGAGACACTTTGTCCATTTTGGTTAGTGTAGATTGAAGGAGTAATATAAGATCAGGCTAATAGCCCAAATATTAGATAAAAGCATATGAAATTTACTCATTTGTCAATAGGGAACTAATGAAGTTATTTTTCTTTCCTACAAAGGAGTAGCATGACTAAAGCCCCCTGCCTAAGCCAAAAGGTCATGGGAAATCAGAAGAATTTAAGGTTTCCTGTTTGATTTCCCCGACCTGCATGGTTATTAGATTCTTGAAAACTCCTCTAGACATAATGTTTTAGGTTATGAATAATCAGGCAAGAAATTAGCATCATACTAAATTCAAGACCTTCTCTCACCTCTTTTCAGACTTTAATATGTGTAAGTAATTGGGATCACTGTTAAGTACTTAGAATAGAACAAAAGTTTAGTGATTAAGAAATCTGATTCCAGCTGGGTCCCTGTCACAAGGATCAGTGACAGAAATTTGCTGTGTATCATGAAAGCTAGATCTTACCAGGTGAGAATTACCAGAAAGGAATTTACTCTCATAAGCACAGTGAGGTAGGTTTCCACCCAGGGAGCAAAATGATGCTGTATACTACAATTTATTTCTCCATTGTGCCCCCAGTTTTTAGCTTGGGTATTAATCTTCTCAACACAGGAGCTGTCCATTATTTCAGCTTACTTCTATCTACTTTGATAAAAAATATATTACTGATGGGGAAAGTCAACTTGGCTTTTGTGGACTGGACCTCATGAGATTGTTTTGGTTTGCGATCCCCACAGAAAGGGTCTAATTTCTTTTATCTATAGATCTGAAAGCTCAACAGTCAGTTTACTTGGGCAGTGACTCCGTGACAGTTGTCACCTAAAATTTGAGAAACATTGTTTAAGGGATCATCTTAAACATTATTTTACTAATACTAAATACTAAAGAATTTTATTCTTTGGTTTAAAGCTTGATACTTTAATCTGTCAGTTAATAATATTTCAGTGAAATTACCACAAATATTTTACAACCTAAAGTCAATAGTAGTAAGATTCTTCAATTCTTTTCATCTTTCATCTTTCTAAAGTAAATCAATGACCCTTGTCAAACAGACTTTGATATTTTCTTCTCTTGCTAGTATTCCATGTTGGATTTGTTTAACCAATCAGTATATTTTAATTCATTGGTAAATCCTACCTGTTCTTAGAGTGCCTCATTTCTTAGAGTATCTCATTTCTTAGATTTGTTAAGCTTTCTACCTTTCAGGCCACTTAGTTCTACTTCTTTCAATAGCATCTTAAGAAAAATCTTCAAATCTTCTATTTGTTATTGTTCAATCATTTCCAGTTGTGTCCAACTCTTTGTGACCCCAATCTATAGTTTTCTTGACAAAGATATTAGAGTGGTTTACCATTTCCTTCTTCAGCTCAATTTGCAGATGAGGAAACTGAGGCAAACAGGGCTAAATGCCCAAGGTCACACAGTGTCTGAAGACAGACTTGAATTCTAATCTACCTGACTCCAAGTTGAATACTCTATCCACTGCACCACTTAGCCATTCTATTTTTAGCCTTCTCTGTTTCCAGTTATGATAATGCTCCATTTTGTCTTATGTCCATGATCAATTCTTTTTATTCCTTTCTATTTCCTGGTACATTTGGAGTTATTTGCAGGTACAGTATAAATTTTTGTTTTTATTTTACAATTATTTTAACTACTTTTTAAACAAATTTCTCATTTACTCCTTCATCTCGGTGTAAAACTTTAAGTGGAAGCAACCAACCAAAATTCACAAATAAACATTACTTTTCCTGAGCTCTAGGTTTAAAAGAAATTGTGGGAGAAATTTTGAAATTTTATGTTTTTTAATCTAAATTCAGATCATCTTATATCTTCTATATCTATGGTAATGGGTTATAGGAATTCATGTTCACAATTTTCAGAATTGCTTCAAGAACTATTATGTTACTGAGACACAACAGTCAACTTGTATATTTCAGAGAAACCAGGTTTTCAACAAGAAGTTTTTGATTAACCTTCAGTTAACTGGAAAATTAAACTAATATTCCATTTTCTAAACATTCTAGTTAGCTAAAATTTATTTTACTTATGAAAACTTCTCAGTCATCTTAACTTTTTTTCACTGTGGGCTTGAGTTTTCATATACAACTGTGTATGTGTATGTGTGTGGTTGTGTGTGTATGTGTGTGTGTGTGTGTGTGTGTGTATAATTAATGAATCTGGGGGAAGTGATTTTTACAGAGAACTGACAGCCATTATAACTTATTTGCAAATCAGATATAGATTTTAGAGAAAGAACATAAACAGGGATGGAAAGGGTTTGGGAGGGAAGAAATATAACATCTATATTTTATTTCCAATCTTTACTCAAAGCAGCATGTTGGTCCTTCATACTGCAGGCAGAGATACAAACTAGTCAGACAACAAAACTGCAGCAGAGGAAAATGGCCTTCACTGTAAACTCCTGGTCTGGCGTGTCACCATGGTTATGGGCAAGTAGTCTATACTTCCTTTACTCCCTGCAATCTAGTATACATCTCTACACTCTACTGAAATATTTTGTAGTCATCTGTGACTTTTTTATCAAATCCAATGGCTTTCTCTGTCCTTATTCTTTTTTGTCATATTTGACAGTTGGTCATTTCTTCATTCTTAAAATTTTCCTTCACTTTTTGTTCCATGACATTGCACGATTCTGGTTCTTTCCTGCTTCCCCTGCAGCTTTTCTCTTTTTCTTTTATCCCCAAAACTTTGAGCATTTTCCAAGCCTTCATTACTGGTTTCTGCCCTTTTCTACACTCCCTTACTTGTAGAGTACATCCATGTCATTATTGGGACTGCAACTCCATGTTGATGTCTTCCAAATTTTTATCTTTAACTCTTAACTTCTCATTTACATTTTGCTGGTAACCTAAAGTGATAGTCTTACAGTCCCCTTTAGCATGTTTCCTTCATCTTTTCCATCTATTCCATCACCAAATCTTGTCTTTTTTAAAATTAAAATTCCTCTAACATCTCTCTGTTCTTTGTTTTTGTTGAGATTTCTTCTGGTACCACCCAAATCCAAACTTACATCTGTGTTCATGCCTCATTACCTATACCTATAACATTTGACTTCCCAGACTCCAGGTTTTCTCCATCCCAATGAATCTTGCATGGTACTGCAGAACTAATTTTCCTAAAGTACTCCTTTCATTTTATTCTTCCATACAAAAGCCTACAATGGTTTCTTATTCTTTACTGCATCAAATCTAAGTACCTTTTCCTAAGCTGTCAAGACCTTACATTATCTGGACCTGTCCTACCTAACCTTATTTCTCACTACTCTCAACTTGCTCACTCACTTGCCCCATAAACGTTTATTTCTATCTTTGTGTCTTTGTACAAGTTGTTTCCTTTTTGCAAAATGATCTCCCTTTCCTCCTATGTATTAAAAGGTCTTCCATCCTTTAAGGTCACTTTTCAAATTCCAGTTCTTCCATGAAGTCTTCTCTGACTTTTCTAGTCTTCACCAGTCTCTACCCTTTATAGCATGTTTAATCTATACCATGTCATGTAATTCTACTTATATCCTGTTGTCTTATATTGTTCCCCTTTGGGCTTTTTTTATTAATCTTATCTCTTGCACTTGCACAATTATCCCCTTAAAGGCAAGGTTGATATTTTATTTCTAAATCCCCCACAAAAAGAAGTTAGCACCTGTTTAGATGCTCAGAACACATTTCACTGCTATCAAAACAACATTGTACTTGCCTGGAGAGAAAAAGAGATTCAATTAAGTAAACTTTATCTAAAGTTTCCTTTCAGACATTAAACTGAATTCTTGCTTGAGAAATGTCAGAAAGGTAGTTTTTTTTTTTTTTTTGAGTGAACTTTTCTCTCCTCCCCAGGGAAAGGTTAGACTGTTATTTTATTTGGTTGGCTTGATGCAATACATTACCTTTTTAGTCATTTCCCTAACATCCCTCCTTTCCCTACTCCAAAGATGCTCAGTGCACTCATGTTCCCCATTGGAATGACTAATGGGGATTTCAGGTACTTTGCTAGATTGAGGAAGGGTTCGTAGTCCTTGTAGTGCTCCTCGAGTCACCCTACCTCCAAATCCTATACATAACCTTTTGTAAATGAAGCTAGAATTCCCTATTTTTGATATTCCTTCAATCAAAGTAAATTGCCAGCCCTCCATGCTTCATCTTGTGAGATTCTTGACTGTTTTCCCACAAATCTTCCATAAAAGATCTTCCCTACATGCTAAGGCATTTATCTTATTTTTTTAGTATCTTTAGTTGTATTTCTGTTGTCTTTTATTATCAATATATGCCAGTTTATATATACCTCAATTATAGTTTTATACATATGTGTTTATACACAGATTATTAGCTTCCCTATATCTGTTATACATCTTTTAATGTCTTTTGAGTTATTTGTGACTTTAATTCTTCTGAAATCCTGGTAGTTCGTGATATGCAATCATATTACATCACTTGGAGAATACTGGTTTAATTTAGTGTTGAGATCTTTATGACAAAGAATGGTGTAAAAACAGAGTGTATATGAAATGAAATGAAAAAATAATTTATTAAGTGCCATGGCATAAACTAGATAGGCCCTGCCTTCAAGGAGCTTACATCCTAATAGAGGAAGATAATACATAGAAAGGATACAAGAGTAATCATCTTTGGTTGTGTACCACATTGACCACTAATATGGTGCATTGCAAATCAAATTGAATTGGCTTCGACTCCTCTAGTTATAGTTAGGGGAAAATGTAGCATAAAAGTTTATGTATCTGGAGCTAGGAAGAAGATGGAACAGAAACCATCCAGCGCAACCCCTCATTTTGCGGGTGAAGAAAAAAGCTGGGAGATGGGGTGACTTTGCTATGGTTGGACTGGTAGTAAACATATGAGAGGTAGAATTGGAGCTAGGGTCTTCTGCTCTTAGAGTCAATTCTCTTTTTTTTTTAATTTATTTAATAGCTTTTTATTTACAGGATATATGCATGGGTAACTTTACAGCATTAACAATTGCCAAACCTCTTGTTCCAATTTTTCACCTCTTACCCCCCCACCCCCTCCCCTAGATGGCAGGATGACCAGTAGATGTTAAATATATTAAAATATAAATTAGATACACAATAAGTATACATGACCAAAACGTTATTTTGCTGTACAAAAAGAATCAGATTCTGAAATATTGTACAATTAGCTTGTGAAGGAAATCAAAAATGCAGGTGTGCATAAATATAGGGATTGGGAATTCAATGTAATGGTTTTTAGTCATCTCCCAGAGTTCTTTTTCTGGGCATAGCTGGTTCAGTTCATTACTGCTCCATTGGAAATGATTTAGTTGATCTCGCTGCTGAGGATGGCCTGGTCCATCAGAACTGGTCATCATATAGTATTGTTGTTGAAGTATATAATGATCTCCTGGTCCTGCTCATTTCAGAGTCAATTCTCTTTGCACAGTACTGCATTGGTACGAAGGGCACACCAAAAACTGAAGGCAAGAGCCAAAGTTCATCTAACAGGGCATATTTCCCAAGGACAAGTAATAAAACATGCTTCCTACCTCTTGACAGAGACATGAGAAACTTCAACACACGAGTTTCTTAGTCTGGGAGCTTTGAAATGGTGGATTTTAAAAATAATTTTGTAACTCTGTTTCAGTATAACTGTTTCTTATGTAACTCTGTGTATTTTTTTTTATACATTTTAAAGCATGGTTCTAAGAAGGAGTCCACAGACTTCAACAGAATTGCCAGGGTCCATGATACAGAAAAGAATCTAAAAAAACAGAAAAGCTAAAAGTACAGAATGAGACATTTTCATAAAAGATTAATGTGTAGATTTTGTTGTTGTTTGACTTTGTTTATTGATTACAAGAAAGAAGTTTTGTTTAGAATTTTCAGGGTGAATGAAAGAAAGGGAGAAGTATAGTAATGATGTCATTAAATAGGTGAGATAGAATTTATATAGTGCTTTTAAGGTTTGCAAAATATTTTACATGTTGACTTGTTTAATTCTTAGAACAAACCTGTTAAGTAAATGTGATTATTATCCCCATTTTACAAATGAGGAAACAGAAGCAGAAAGTGGTCATGTCACATGATTTTCCCAGACTTGCTAGTAAGTATCTGAGAGTAGGATTTGAATTCAACTCTTCTTGATTCCAGGTCCAGCACTTCACCCACAATAATTTTCTAAAAAGATAAAAGAATCATTAAAGCATTTTCAAAAGACACAAGAGAAAACATTAAGGAAGTTAAAAAGGGAAAAAAACCACAAATGTTTTGAAACTAACAATTAATATTTTTAAAGAAAAAGAACAAAATTGAACTGCAGTTTCATATACAAAAGTGGATAAGTAGACAAAGTCACTATAACAAAATTTCACAATAGTAAGGCGGATGGTTCACTTATCTTAATGGCAGAGAATTTAGTAGTCAAGATAATTTTTCAGAGTTCAGTTTGTGTATTTTTCTAGTCCACTAGAATGGTATTGATTGTGCTTCAAGAAAATGACAGCTACTCTGAAAGGTGTGTAGTCAGTATAAATAAGCTCCCTCAAAATGGTGGTTCTACACTTACATGAAGAAATATAGTGCTGAATGCTGTTATTAAGAGGAAAAAGAGAGAGTCTCAGATTTTATATTGGCATCTAAAATAAAAGAGAAAACCCCATATCAAAGGAAAGAAAAAAGATTGAGTTTAAAGTAGAAATTAGTAAAATGAAATAAAAGAACACTTGAAATGTTAAATCAAGAGTTGTTTTAAAAGACTACAAAAATTATAATTAGCAATTTACATTGTTTTAAAATTTTCACAAAAGTCCTACTTCAATGCCTCAATCATGACATTGAGGGTGACACTCCTGACGTGGTGTAGATTTGTCTCTACTAATGCAACTTTGGCTATAGTCATTATATTTTGATGATGTACTTCTGTTAATATTGCTCTTGTCTTTATCTGTTATGTCTATAATTTTTTAATCCAGGCATTTTATTTAGTAGACCATTTTTACTATAGACCTTTACTTTTTGATTACATATTTGTTAACTTTTTAGTTTTATTGTATTATGATCCATAAATTTCTCCCTTTCAAAAGGATTTCATTAAGATCTAAAACATGCTCTATTTTGTGAATGTTCAATATACATTTGGGAAAAAAAAGTATGCTAAAGATGAAATAAGTTATTCGCCTCCTTTCAGAGAGGTGATGAACTTAAAATGCAAAAAAGAGACACATTTTTGGGCATGGCCAATGTGGAAATTTGTTTTGCTGAACTCGTATGCTTCTGATGAGGGTTTTATTTTTCGGTTTTGTTTATTTGGGGAAGTGGAAAACTGTGGGAGAGATAGATTATAAATGCTGTGTAAATAAATTTATTTTTAAAAGAAACAAACCATAGTTTGTCAAAAAAAAAATGTGTATTTCCTACAATAAAAAAAAATTTAGTCTTTTTAAACACTAGTTCATTAGTAAGGCAAAATCTTAAATTAATTACTTTGCAAATTTAACTTAGTAATTTTTGAAACTAAATAGTTCCTAAGTTCCAAATACACACGCACACATACACACACACACACACACACACATATTCCCTGTTTTGCTATTGTTAATCATATATACATATGTAATATATAAAATTCTGGTTCTTCAAGATTGATTTTAACTTTTTTTCTTATTTATCTTTTATATTTTTATCATTCTAAAAGTTGTATGTTTCATATTTAATTTTCTATTCTTGAAAAGTTGTGGAATTTAATTTAAGATCCCTAATGGATAGGGAATATCTAGAAAAGGAAGCCATGATTACAGACCAACCTTATTTCCTTTTTTAATAGGGTTACTAAATTAATATCATGAAAATGTTGTAGATATGATTTACTTAGTTCTTAACAAAATGTACAACATAGTTCTTGTGGATAAAGTAAAGTGATGGGGACTGTATGATAAATACAGTTACATGACTCCAGATAGATCAAATGGCCACTCAAGGAATAGTTGTGGTTTTGTTGGCAAGGTAAAAAGGAGGTAAAAATGCTCGGGGACCTGGGCTTGATTAGGAACATTCCTGTTTCTAGATTGAGTCTCTATGAGAACCTGAAAACCATGCAGGCTGCCTCATGCCAGTATTCTCTCTGCCAGTACGGGTAGAGCGAGCTCAGCAGGTACCCCCTGGGTGCCTGAACACTCCAAGTTTGAGAACAATGCAGGTTACATTTGTATACATGGCATGCTCATCAAATTTACAGATGACACAGAGCTCAGAAGGAGCTATCATACTGGTTGATAGGATCCAAGAAAAATTTGGTAGACTCTTAGAGGACTAAAACAAAGATGAAATCCATGAGGTTGTAGATTTAGTTGTTAGAAGTCACAGAGTCCAGCCCTTTAATTTTACAGACTGAGGAAACTGAGGAAATTAGTGACTAGCTAGCAATTATCTGAAGGAGGATTAGAACCCAGATCTTCCTGATTCCAAGTCCAACCATCCAGTGTACCATGTGAGCTCATAAGTATTCAACAGGGATAGATATAGTCTTACACTTGATTCAAAAAGTCAATTACATGGCTACAAGATGGAGGAAGGAAGCAATCCATCTGAAAAACATCTGGCACTTTAGAATGTTGTGACTGCAAGTTCCTCCTGAGTCATTATGCAATGTGGCAACCGAAGAGCTCATGCAGTCTTAGAGATTACATTAAGACATCATCACTTCCAGGAATAAGAAGGCAGTCAGGGTCCTCAGATACTCTAGTCAGACCACATGGGTCATGCATCCAAAGGGAGTCAGCTAGCTACAGGTAGGAAGCTCAGGAGGCCTGGGTCTATATCATCAGAGGATCATTTGAAAGAACTGGTGATCTTTAGACAAAAGAAAAAGAATTCAAAGGGCTGGAGGGTGGAGGGACCAAGAGAGATGGACATGATAGTGGTTTTCAAGGATGTTAAGAACTGTCATGTGGACAGAAGTTATTAGACTTGTTCTATTTGTCCCTATAGGGCAGAACCCAGAGCAAGGAGTACATATTTCAAAAAGGCAAATTTAAACTTCTCAGGAAAGAAGACCTAACAATTAGAATGACCTACAAGTAGAATGGGTTGCCTCAGAAGATGATAGTTACCTCAACATTGGGTCCTTTGGGAGAATCTGGAGGATCACTTGTCAGATATGTTATTGTGGGAATTCTCCCTGGATATGGGCTGCTTGATGGCTACTGAACACCTTAAGATGCTGTAATTGTGATAAATATAATTCACAAATGTATGTAAAATATTTTGTGTTTATTATCAATGGTGCCGCTTAGTATGATTTATTATGCTTTCTCCTATCTCATTACTTTCTGGTAATCTAACCTACTACATACTTTTTCAGTCTTAATTTCATGGTTCTTTCCAGCCAGTATGAATTATTTGGAGTCTTAATTTCATTCCAGTCTCTCTTGATTCCGTTGTTCTCTCCATATGAGACTTCATTCCCATGTCCAAACACCTCTTATTAGACCTCTTTCTATTTTAAGGCCCAATTCATGTGCCATGTCTTTTATATCATTTGTTCTGATTCCCCTTAGCTGAGAATGGCTAGATCCAATCTCTACAATCATCAATTTGGGACTAGAAAAAAAATCTTCTCATTTTGAGATCTTGAGAAATTCACTGACTTGCTTTTCTATAGTCCCATAGATAATAAGTAGCAAAGCTAAGATCTGAAATTCTATATCCCTTCTTGAATCTCTCAGATCCATCCATCTGACCTTACTTTTTTACTCTGATTTATTTACATGCATATCTCACTCCATCTATTGTAAATTTCAGAACAAAGATTACACTTATCTTTAGTACTAACACAATTTGAACCTTACCAAATATTTACAATGGATTCAATTAGGAATTGAATTGGACCTCAGGATATGAGACAAAGTTTAAGCCAGTCAAAGAGTTTTTCAGAGAAGGGTTAATTTAGAATAATAGGACAATAGGATGCCTCAAAATATGGAAAAAATAGTAATGGAGAGAAATGTAGATGGCAACTTGACCTATTTGTTCCCTCAAAAAGTACAGAGACAGTCTCTGAAGTCTTAACAGAAAGCCATTCCACAATCAGGTGCTTGTAGCTGAGGGAGAGAATTTAATGGGGCTTTTTCATGGAAGGATAGCCTTGCTATCTCCAAGTCCTTAGACTCTGCCCAGCTCCCATAAAGCTCAAAAATGTAATCCATTGCTCAAGAACCAACCAACCAACCTTTCCTCCCCTGATGGAAGCAAGTCTGACTCAGATATTATTCTTCCCAGCTCATCAGCAATTTCCACTCACTGAAATATTGTGCTAAAATCCTGTAGTCTGTAGTGTGTGAGCAAATCTGCCACCACCATGTCCCCCATTCTCTTGTTGACTGGAATCAGAGGGAAGTATTTTAAGCTGTCCTTCCTTTGGAAGTGTGCTGGGATTGGAATCTAAGTTCTGTACAATTTGTAGCATCCCTGTTTAGGTATGTTCAGAGGTATAGGATCACTTCTCTTCCCATTTTCCTTTGCTTAGTACTTCAAAGCCTATAAACCTATCCTGGGGACAATAAATCCAGCTCTAAGTTTCTGGTTTCTTCTTCTTTCCATTAGACTATTACTAAAAATATACATAGAGAAGTTTAAAATTTACAAAGCACTTTTCTCTTAATTATTTTGTGAAAATATGTAGTACAGTAGGAGTAGCTCCCATTTTACAGGTAAAGACACTGGAGATCAGAGAGTAGGCATGACCTGACCAAAGTCACACAGCAAATGCCAGAGACAGATCTTTCAGATTCCATGTCCATTGGTCTTTCCTACCTCATAATTAGAAAAGTACTGTGCCTGTTTCTCCTACTCTGCAGCTAGGTTTTCCCTATTAATGCAGTAGGGTATGTCTCTAAATCACCTGGCAGGGGCCTCTGACCTCCATGATGGTAAACCATTCGCTCCCACTCATTTGACAGCATAAGTGGGTACCTAGGTGGCATGGTACAAGTCATAAGAAATTTGGATATAGGATCAAGAAACGTGGTTTTGGGCAGCTAGGTGGCACAGTGGATAGAGCATGGGCCCTGAAGTCAGTTCAAATCTGACCTCAGACACTTAACATTCCCAGCTGTGTGACCCTGGGCGCAAGTCACTTAACCCCAACTACCTCAGGGAAAAGAAAAAGAACATTAAAATTTCTACAACTGTTGTTACTATCATATGCTTTTTTGCAAGCTAGTTAGCTTTTCCTTAAGAATTTAGATCCCTATGCCATCTGAAGAGCAAGGAGGGGCACTCAGTGCAAGCTGTAATAAGAGGTTTTGAAGGCCAGCAAATGTGGTCTCTTAAACCTTTGATGTAGTAAGGTGAGGAATGATGACGCAGTCTGATTACAAAGGAGCTGATAACCATGTACACTGGGACAACTGACTGTTAGATGAGGATCGCCAAAGATGATGGTTTCAAAAAAGCTTTTTTCAGGGGCTCCTGGTGTAATGTTCTTAGAGGAATAAATGGAGTCTTCATGCTTGTCCTATATGATGAATTGAAGTTATATAAGTACATCCTAACTAAAAATAGAAAGTGAATAAGAATCTTGCAGAATACTTAACCATACTTAGTATTTTAGTCTATTGATCTTCAGTAAATTCCTGTTTTGTTTGGGGGAGGCGGGGTTTCCAGGTCAGTTCATATATGTAGAGAACTCATTATTGTGATCCATTATTCACACAGTGAAATTGATGATTCAGTTGGATGGGGGAAATTAACGATTACTGTGAGTCCAAGGAAGCAGAGCAATTTAGACTCATCTAGTTTAAATCCTATTTTTGTAGACCATAAATATATTTAAGTATTTTTTAATTTCTCTTTCCTACTTGTGCTTAAGAAGTATATGTACAATTTTGTACAGCTGAATATTTGTCATTTATGATTATCTGTGTTGGTCATTCTGCTCTAAAACAATAAATACACAGAAAATTCTTTTAATAAATAATGGGACAGATAGGTGGCACATTAAATGGAGCACCAGCCCTGGAAACATAAGGATCTGAATTTAAATCTGTCCTCAGACATTGACTCTTACTAGCTGTGTGACTTTGAGCAAGTCATTTAACCCTGATTACCTTGTTTTAAAGAAAATGAATGAATAAAGCAAGAAGAAGTAGGACTGAGAAAAAGATAAACAGTTTTATTTTGAACATGTTAAATTTGAAATCTAACTGGAATTAACTAACAGGTAGTTGATTATATGGAACTGGATTTTCGGATTAGAGAGTAAGGCTGTATATATAAAAGTATGAGTCATTTCCCTAAAGTTTGATTCCATGAGGAACAGATGAATTATTGGATTTATTGGAGCAGGATTTATTGAGTACCTATCATATACAGTAAGTAGCATGACAAATAATAAAAAAAACCTGCCTTCACATAGTCGATCTTTATTAAAGAAAAAGATAATTAGAGAGAAGAACTGCAAAACTATGAAAAAGATTATAATCAACTGCCAAAATGTATGTTAAAAGAGCCAACCAAGGAAGAGATTAATGGGAAAGTTTCATGAAGGATTTAGCCTTTGGTGGAAAATTTGACCATCTTCCCATATCCCTAGAGGTCTGCAATAATTAAATACCTGGAATATCAAGAGAGACAGTCTAAACTGAGAAAAGAAGAGAACCCAGTACAAAGATGTAGGGAATGCGACCTGTTAGAGGGGGTGGGACATGAATGATGATGAAACCACACGAGATTGAGGAGTGGCCAGAGGAAGAAGAGAAAACCCAGTGGATGGCAGTGTCACAGAAACCCAGGGAAAATAGAATATCCAGAGCCAGGAGAAGATCACATGCTGCAGAGAAGTCCAAAAGTGTGGGAACTGAAAAAAAAAGTCATCATTGGATTTGGGAACTAAAAGATCATTGAAAAGAGCAATTTCAATTGGGTGAGAAGGTCAGAAGACAAATTGCAAAAGGTTGCTAAATAAGAAGAAAGTGATTTTTTTTAAGTTTGTGAAATGAAGAAAAGATATATAGGAAGATAGCTTTAGAGAATGCTAAGGTGAAGTGAAGGTTTCATTTAAACTTGAGCAAGACTTGTGCATATTTGTAGGCAGGGGAGGGAGAGGGGAAAAGAAAAGGTCTGTAACAGCCCTGTTGGAAGTTAAAGGGGGAGAATCAATTAACACTGATAGTTTGAGTGGTTGGTCTGGAGTTGAATCTTATTGCAGAATAATAGATGGATAGATAGATCCAGAAGTATTTATTAAGGGCCTACTATGTGCCAGGTACTGTGCTAAGGAATACAAATACACACTGGGAATACAAAAAGACAACTCCTACCCTCAAATTGCTTACGTTCTAATTAGGGAAGATAATACAAAAGAGAGATGATTTAAAAAAAAAAAAAAAAAAAAAAAAGGTAGGTAAAGAAAGTAACTCCTTGGCAAATAAAACATTTTACAAAGTCTGGAGCAAAGATGGATCCTAGTATCTACAAAGGGTCTAATGGAGAATTCTAGGCAAGACCTATTGGAAGAAGGAGTAACAATAGTGGCAACCAAGAGGAGGGAACATTGTGTCATGGAAAGAGTATGGATCTGACTGACAACTTTACTACTTCCACTTTTGAAAAAATTAACCTTTTTGTGCCTTCGTTCATTAACTCTGAATTAGATACATTATCTGCATTACCTACCAGTGGCTAGGCAGATAAAATGCTAGACTTTGGAGCTTCAGACCCATAAGAGCTGTGTGATCCTGAACAAGCACTTAACCTCTCTCAGACTCAGTTTCCTTATCTGCAAAGTAGAGGATAATAATAGTACATACCCCACAGGGTTGTCATATGAATCAAATGATATAATATATGGAAAGTGCTTTACAAACCTGAAAACACTGTATAAATGCTCTTAATATCAATTTGTTGAGAGGCTTATGTGAGATTATGCATATATGAATTGTCTTGTAATGTAGAGTTATATAGGTATAAATTATCATTCTATCACATCTTTTTTCTCAGCCTCCCAGGAAAGGATTATTTATGGTACTAATAGAGAAGGTACTTTTGTTGTTATCCCTAGACTTTAAACATCAGCATCTAATGAGTTTAAAAATACAAAATGCAGAGCTGGTAGAAGATTCTTTAGGTCTTCCTAGGCATCCTGTTTTGTTTCACAATGTTTGAAAGAGAGGCAGTTAGAGAGGTGGGGAGAGTATGATGGAGATCCAGACCTCTGAATTCATTACTATGGAGTCTCCTGGTGTATGGAAATTCCTTCTACTGATCTCTCAACTTAGCCAGGGTCACAAAGCCATTATGTGTTGGAGCAAGACTTGAGCCCTGGCTCCTTGACCCCAAGGCTGTCCCTCTATCCACTACAATCCACATTCCCTTTAAAAAAAAAAACTCAAGCAATTTTAACAATTTTATTAACTTATTCCATTCCAAAGGCTTATATAATATCAGTTTCTTGTTGGCAGCAGCATTAGGACCTGGACTGATCCTGAGAACTAGGAGAAAGCTAGGAAGAAAGCCCTTAATAGTTCAGGTCAGTGTCTGGCAGCACCCCCTTGAGAACTGCCACAGGCCCTCTAGTGACTAAAATTTCAGCAAGAGGAAGAGGGTTGGAAGGTTGGGGGCAGTGAGTAGGGTCTCTCCAGGGTTCTTGGGACTGAGTTGGCAAGTTGTCCTACAGCTATTGATAGAATGAGCAAAGAGCACCCAGATAAGTTTCAGCACCAATTCATCTTTCCCTACAGCTGACACCTAGACAGAACTGCACACTGGAACAGCCATTTAAGTCTCTTCATTTAGTGCCCTGTTCTGGATTTGGAAAACGAGTAGGGTGGTATCAGCCTGAGCTCATGATAGGCACATCTTGAGATCATAAGGTCTATGAAGACAGAAACTATGTCTACTTGTTTGTGTATTCAAACACGTCTAAGATTATCTCCCCTAAACTGAATACTTAAATGTTTGGTGGATGAAAGAATAAATGTGGGTTAAAGGATACTGTACCTGTTCCCCTTGCCCCATTTGGCAGAGTAATCCTTTCCTGGTCAGGTCACTGCTCAGCTTAAAGAGGGAGATGATTGGCTGTGTCTTCCCAGGGCTTTGTGACCCGCTGAAAGGGCTACTCCGGCCCTTCTGAACCTCCCCCATCCCTGGCCTACACACACTCCCCTAATGCAACCCCAGAATAACCTAGACGGAACCCAAAGGGGTGGGGGTGGTGGCTACATAAAATTTCCAAACATTAATTCAGCCCAAACTGTGTCTGAGCAGGAAGACAACAGCCCAGTGACAATGGGGCATGGTCCCACATCAGAAGCTGGAAACTTTTTGGCAGATTCAACAGATTGAGTGTGTGCTGTACAGGGGTCTCACTTCTTTGAACAAGCAGCAGTGGTTCCAGCCTTCCTACCTGGTAGGACGAGATCTATAGAGCAAGGCCTATAGGATATTCAGAAGTGAGGGGGGGAAAGGAAATTGGTAAACCACCTCTATAGGCTGAGCTGCAGAAAAAAATTTGGTAACTTCCTGAGACAGGGAGAAAGTGAGAACTACCATAGGTTTTTTAGTCATCCACTTGGCTAGCCCAAGATGCTGCCATTTTTCCCCCTAGGCTCAAAGCTTTGTGCTTCATGATACTATATAACAACTAAAGCTGCATGAAGCCCTTGTTTCATACATGAGAGCCCATGGGTTCTACTCTCTGGAGTCTGATCTTATTTACCCTAACCTGCGGAGGAATGCTGCTCTCTCTGACCATTTCAAGACTGAAATATTTAGATATATAGCCAAGGGTCAGAAATCTATGTGCCCCTTGGAATAAAGACTTTAGTCATGCTCTTCATAGAGTTATCATAGGAAGCTGGGAAGTATGGCATAGAAAATTACTGATGAAATTGAGAAGAATGAAGGGCATTTTAACGGTTTTCAAGTAGGTGAAGATTTAGTCTATGGAGGATGATGACTAAGCTATTCTCCTTTTTTGCTGAAAAGAGAATAAAGGAATTGGGTTGAACTTGTACCTGAAGAGCTTTAGATTGGTAAAACGTTAGGATATCCTTGATTGTATTTTTAAAGAACAGAACAAATGACTTGAAGTCTTTAAATCATGAATCAAGTCACATGAATCAAGAATTTAAATATCTAAACTTAGATGTTAGCCACCTTAGATTCTAAGGAAAGAGACCAAAAATCTATTAGAATGTTCATTTCTAAAATTCTTTACTTAGAGACTATTCCAGAAGCCCATTTCTTCCCCCTCCTTTTAGCTGCCCCCGATGTTTAAACATTGTACCTCCCAGGTGTTACTATCCACAGAAAACTTTAAACATTCACTATGATATCTGTGAATTGATTTATCACAAAATATCTGCCAGCTTTGGAGTATGGGATTTCTAGGCATTTAAAAATATGAACTACTATTTTTTTAAAATTTAAATATCCTTCATTGTACTCATACATACAAGTTTCAGTTGATCTGCCTTAACTACCTTCCTACCTCTTGTCTGGGCTCTCTCGGGTTTAAACTTTTTTGATACCAGTAAAGAAGTTATACTCCGTGAATCCCTGTTACAAAAAGTGCTAGAACAGGGGGTGCCCTGTTGCATAGAACCTTATAATTATAAACCAAATCTTTTGCTCCTTTTTTCCCACTTTATGCCTGTTCTTAGGTATCATGAGACTATAGAGCAGGATTTAATCCTAGAATACAGTTCCTAAGTATCAATCTCTCAATGTAATAGTGACGATACAATGGCTATCTGTCATAACTTGTAACAGTCACCATGTGCCATCAGGTGATTGTAAAAAAAAAAAAAAAAAAAAAAACAGGACCCACAACAGAAGGACCTTTGGTATTACTGCTGTTGAATCAAAGTCAACCTCCATGGAAAATTTAATTTCCCCAAACTCTTGGAAGACAGCTTCCAGAAAGCATCCATCATTTATCAAAGGATAGGCAGCACTGCCATTGACGATAGAAGCAGAAGCAGCCTCCCTATATAGCACTAACCATTACTTAATCTCTTCTATCTCAAACTATTCTTGTCTTAATACACCTGTGACAATAACTATCCAGACTAAGGTGGGCTGGGGAGAGGAAGAATGAAGCATTCTGGGCAAGAATGATCCTGGGAACTGTAATTTTGAGTCATCTCTGACCCAGAAGACCCTTAAGACTGTTCCTAAAAGGAGTTGCCCCACAATAAAAAAATATCTTCAATAATTGCACTTGATTGCAAATTGTAAAATCTTACATTTTGGGGCCACCTGAGAAACAATTTATTGTTGAAGCCTTCAGAATCAGGGATGCTTTCCCCTATTCCAACTTGCTGAACTTCCTTTTCTTTATTCTCAAACCTCCCCCTGCCAAAATTCTCAGCACTGTTGTTGTTGGTGATCCTTCCTTCTCGAAGACCACCATGACATCAGGGAGGGAATGCCGTGACATGCAAGTGAGGGAGGACTGGGCAAGGTCACCTGCCTCAGTTTCCCCTCCAGAGTCTGTGGATCCAGTGGCCAGATAGAGATCAGGATGACTGGAGATGGTATCAGAATTAGAACAATCTTGTATTACAGGTGTGGCCACAAAAAGTCTGTTTTTAAGGAACAGAGCTCCATCTGCTGGTCACAGCACAGTTGTCTTCAGAGCCAAAGTCTCCAAGGAACTCGGGAAAGAACAAAGGAGGGAAGACAGACAATTGAGGCCTCCCATCCCTGTCAGGCCCGATCATGAAGTAAAGCTGGACTCTCTATCATTCTCCCTGTGAAAGGCCCCTAAGATTCTGGGATGGTTTCTTCCAAACCCAGTCCTAGGCAGAGCAGACCCTTATCTACCGGTGTCCCATGAGCTGCTTCTGAGGCTGGCTGCAGCCCTAACATTAGCTGGTGTCCCTGAGAAAATCACTTCAGTAATATAACAGTGATGGTACTGAGCTCTGCGTCAGTTCTTCCAACTGTGTTTGTCCAGGCACTCCGTTTCCACCCCAGACATCATTATTTAGGATCCTAGGCTTAAGCGTCCCATCAGGTTTTCCTGTTAAAGGTTGCTCAAGACCCCTCCTAAGAACCCTGCGGCATAGGTGGTCTTTCTGAGAACCCTGCTTTCAAAGGCTTTGGCTCAAGGCTCCTAAAAAAGAAGCTGGAGAGTTGTTTTTGGTATAAGATGTAAATAGGGATGTAATAGAGATGTAAAATTTCCCTAGCTCCCCATCACATTCCCTGGGAAATCCCAACATAAGCCTGAAGACTCCAGGCAACAGCGAGGGCCTCATGGGGCTACTTACCATACCTGCTTCTAAAAGACGACATTTAGGCCTAAATCTAATCCAATCTTGTAGAAACTCTAAATAAGGGCAGGGTCTCAAGCTGGAAGGTGCTTGAAGACCAGTTTTAGTGGATCCACTTCCACCTAGGACTGCTGCTTCTCCTGCCATATATACCACACAGGAGCTGTCAGCCTCTGGATATTCCAGGATGTACCACCTTGTAAAGAAGTCTGTCCGGATCCCTATGCTCATATCTGCTCTGACCAGCTTATGTTTAGACTAGGTCATTATAGAAGTACATGTCTTCCTCAGTAGAATGCAAGCAAACTCCTTAAGAGCTGGGATTGTTTCATTTTGTTGTTTTTGTAATCCTAGTATATACTAGGCACAATGGCACTTAGTCAATATAATCATTCCTTATTCCTTAGCCCCTTCGCTGGGCCTAGGACTAGATCAAAATGCTCCATCACAATCTTTGCTGAATCCTGCTCCAGTGCAAACATATATAGCAGTAAAGCAACCACTAGAACATGTCTTGAGAAATATAGATTAGAAACACCTTTGATGCTTTCACCATTACACAAACCTATGCACATTTTGTGACATCTCAGCCAGTGGTGTTTTGACCATTTACCGTAATGACTTTTGCCATGTTGTTATCTCAGTTAGTTCTAGATATTTTGGTATTACAAACCTCTAGGAAACAAGGGAAGATTGTCAGATTTTCCATACTTTCAAAGGTAATCCTACCTTCATGAAGTTTTCCCATCAATTTCTTCTACCCTTCAATCGTTAGCACTGGCTTTGACTCTCATTTGGCACTTTTATGTTCCGTCATGTTGTTTTTCTGTAGAATGAGTCTACAAACTACTTGAAGGAAAGGATTTCTCTTCTGTATCATACTGCATCTAGCACAATGCCAGACACATGGTAGGCACTCAACATATCCTTGAATTAATAATTTACCCAGCTTGTCTCCTCAGAATATTTTGCAGATGCGACCTAGGGGCAACACCACCTTTTTCCTTTCCATTTTTCGAGATTAATATACTGCTCTTTCCTCTGGATAAGGCAGAGACAAGGTAGAGTGAAATTCTCTAGACAATGACCTACTTGCCTCCTTTCTGTCTCCTCATAGCTGGGGTATGGCCGTCAATGTGTACTCCACATCTGTGACCAGTGAGAACCTGAGTCGCCATGACATGCTTGCTTGGGTCAATGATTCCCTGCATCTCAACTACACCAAGATAGAACAGCTATGTTCAGGTAAGAAAATGACAAAGCAGAAATATGAGCTGGAGGTAGAGAGGAAGGAAGGAAGGAGCAGGAATTGTGAGAGTAAAATAACTTGAGAATTAGAGGAGAGGGGTATGGAGTTATGGTTGGGGTGGAATCAAGCAACAGAAATCTGAATTAATTTACCAGATTTGCTTATAGAAGTTAAGTATATAGAGTATTTGATCAAGGAAAGATAAAAAGGGTCAGAAAAGCTGCAGGATCAAGGGGAAAATTCAAAAGAATAGGAAGAAGATGAAAATGGTACCAATGGTCTCTACTCTCAGCACCAAATTGGTTCCCAAATCTTGGGCTCAAAAGGCATGGATCAGGGGATCTAAAAGAAGAAAGAGTGGGGAAAGGACAGGAGCTAGACTGTGGAGACACCCTTCAGGTCAGGCATGCCAATTCACAGGGGCTGCTTACTGCCAGTTCATGGATATGCTCTTTCCTGGATGTGTGCACTTGAGGAAGGTGAAGTTCCAGGCCAAGCTAGAGCATGAATATATCCACAACTTCAAGGTGTTGCAAGCTGCCTTCAAGAAGATGGGTGTTGACAAAGTAGGTGTCTGCACTCAGGAGATCCTGAGGAGCTGTCTGGCCCTGGGGAAGAAGATGGTCCGGCAGCCGCCACCACAGCAGGGGCTGAGGGAGCCATTTGGGTCCTTCTGCAACCTGCTCTGGCCCTTCTCTCACCCTCCCTCCCCTCCCACCCCCGCTCCCTGGGAAGAGAATCCAGCCTTGAGGGCCATATTGAGAACCTCAAACCTCTTGACATGCTGAGACACTCAAACTCCCCACCCCACTCTATCCCCTATCTGAACTCAACATATCCTTAAATCTCAGGCTCTCTATAGTTTGGTTCCATTTAGCTGTCATTTCTTGGTTAGCCCAAGGCAATTCAGACCCTTATTCTAACTTTTTTGTTTCTCTAGAGTATTGATTTTCCTTCAGCCTGAATCCTCTTCCTCCATCACTGAGGGGGGAGGGTCACATGAGTTTTTAATTGGGAAGGAATGGGAAATCGTTCTCTCCAGTTTGTGGAGAAAGCGTGTTTGCGCTCTCTCTCTCTCTCTCTCTGTCTCCTTTCTCCCCCCTCTCTGTCTTTTTCTTTCTTTCTCTCTCTTTGTTTCTCTCCCTTCCCTCTCTCTTTCCTCTCTTTTTCCCCCCCCCCCCCCGTCTCTATGTCTCCCTCTATGTCTCTGTCTCTCTTTCTCTCTGTCTCTCTTTCTCTGTGTTCCTCTCCCTTTCTCTTCCACTCTCCTCTCTTACACACACTGGCACGCTCACACATCCCTCTTTGTCTCAGCCTTGCCTCTTCCAGTGGTGTGGGAAGGGCAGGAGGTCAGTGGGATGGGGACTCGGGTGTAGAGCTTGGGCAGTGGGGAGAGAGTAAACCCAGAGAATGCAAAGGCTGCATGTTGGCCTCAGGGAGGTGGTCCATGATACAAAAACTTTGCCCCTGAGAGAAAGAGCCCTGGAGTGGCCCAAAGTGAACACTCTCTGCCTATCTGGTCTATTTCAGATAATTCCTGTAGAGAAATTAGTGAAAGGAAAATTTCAAGATAATTTTGAGTTTATTCAGTGGTTTAAGAAATTCTTTGATGCGAACTATGACGGAAAGGATTACAACCCTCTACTGGCACGGCAGGGCCAGGATGTGGCGCCACCTCCTAACCCAGGTGATCAGATCTTCAACAAACCCAAGAAACCCATTGGCACTGCAGGTAACGTGCCCCAGCCGGGGGAGGGAACATGGGGGGCCGAGCCTAGAGTGCCTGTGGGGCCGGCCCCATGCCCACCAGCCTGGAGGAGACTGTTATCACGGAGTTCAGATGTCATCTACACTTGTAATGGGAGAGATCCAACAGTAGGGTGGTGATTAAGGGACAGGAATAAGGGTGGGTGCCAGAAAATAGCTATTCACCTGGAAGGTGGCTGCCAGATTCAAGGTAGGAAACATGAGGCATTTCTTCCAACTGTCTGGGCTTGATCTGTGTGGATCCTAATAGATAGAAGTTGCAGCTGGTCCTCTGTCCGTCTCAGCCAGAGCGTCTTGCCTTTTTGGACGCGGTGGCCCAGAGCACCATTGTGTCAAAGGCCGGTCCACCCAACCAAATACAGCTGTGGCTTCTCTCCCATTCCCTGTCCGTAGGGGCCCACCCTTGGGTACATTCTGTCTTCACTCATCCCCAAAGCCTGTTGTATTGAATACTTAATCAGAGCAGCAGCTTGAAATAAGAAGTTGGATGAGCTCCAGTAGTGGAGGAGGAAGAAAAAAGGGAGAACTGAGAGGGATGGGAATGGAAAAAGAGCAGGGACTCCCCTGAGTCCACATCTGACTCCGTCATAGCAGAGTCATCTCTTCTGCTTGCATTGCCTCCCCTACCTCCTACCCGTTTGCTTTGCACAGAAGCAGCAGCAGCCAAATCCACCTGGGGAGCAGCAGTAGAAAGGAAGCTAGCCATAGGCTGTTCAGGGCAGAGGCTTGGGGAAACCCTGTAGGCACATCATCAGTTGACAGGAGCAGTCTGATGGTGGCACACAGCAGTCACCCAGCTCTTATGCCGATAGAGCAACTGTTGTGTGCAAAACAGCAGGAAAGGAGAGAGGAAGAGGAGGGGGCCAGCATAAAGGGACAGAAGGGGGATGAGCCCAGTTTCTTCTGGCAGTCCCATCTCCCTGAGTGAGGGAAATCCCAGGGTCTCTCCTGATCAGGACCTGGCCATGCAGAAAGATGGGTTTGGAATTAGGAAAGTCAAGAACTAGAGACAAAATTTTGCTCATCTGGAGCCCTACTTCCTGGGTCTGGCTGCTCCTCCCTGAGCTCCAGCTATTGGTAGGGGAAAGCCTGGCTCGTTTCTCCCCATTCTCCTGCTTTCTCCCTTCTCCCCTTCACTCTCAGGCTAGCTGTTTTCCCTATCCCATTCATTGCCTTCTCTTATTCCCAAAGTCTCCAAAAGGGTATCCCTGGCTGTCATAAAATAAAAACACATAGTTAAGACTTTGGGGTTCGGATCCCTCTGCCTGGCTTCCTAGTCAGGCAAGGGAGGGGGAAATGACTGTCTCTTGCATGGGCTGCCTGTACCCTTGCAGCTGCTACATGAGGCCACCTTATGCCGAGCTGAGTCACTGGGCACAACTGGCCTGTTCTGATCCTTCTTTCTGGGCAGTTCCCCAGAGGACGTCACCCACAGGCCCTAAAAACATGCAGACTCCTGGCCGGCTGAGCAACGTGGCACCGCCCTGCATCCTCCGAAAGAACCCTCCCTCCACACGCAACGGCGGTCATGAGGCTGATGCCCAGATCCTTGAACTCAACCAGCAGGTTAGTACAGACTGGGCAGTCAAGCTGCTCCTAAGGCGCTATCCTGGCCCCCTCCACCCTTAGGGGGCTGGCCAAAATCATGGCGGAGGGAGAAAGCCGGCCTCAGGAAGGGGGGCCCACATGTGTGAGGATCATTGTCTCTCCAAACAGCTACTGGACTTGAAACTGACGGTGGATGGGCTGGAGAAGGAGCGTGACTTCTATTTCAGCAAGCTCCGTGACATTGAGCTCATCTGCCAGGAACATGAAAGCGATAACAGCCCTGTCATCTCTGGCATCATCGGCATCCTCTATGCCACAGAGGTCAGCCCTTGGGACTCATCCCACTTAGTCCTGCACTGGTCCTGGGCCCACTCCGGCTGTCCTGCAGTGGTCCTGGGCCTGCCCCACCTGTCCTGCAGTGGTCCTGGGTCCAAGGGAAAGTCCCGGTCCTTGACATGCTCCACGCTGACTCTCTTTTCTCCCCCTGCTTAGGAAGGATTTGCTCCCCCTGAAGATGATGAGATTGAAGAGCATCAACCAGAAGACCAGGATGAGTACTGAGGAGAGCACAGCCTATGCCAACCCTGGTTGATTGCACGGCTTTCCCCGTGCTTCCCCCCCCCAACCCAAAACATTATATCCCCCCTTCCCTCATAGCCAGTCGGCCAGGTGCTTTGTGTCAGTGCCGCAGCATTGGGGAGCCCCAGAGAGCAGGGGTGGGTGGGGGACTGGTGAGCAGGCACGGGGCCCTGTACATAATATACCGCTGGCCCAAGTGGGCAGGACCCTATGCTCACTCCTCACCTCTATTTATTTCCGTTGTCTCTTTGCTGTGTTGGTCAACACTTTCTAAGGTGGTACTACCTGCCCATCCACTCCACCTGCCCTGCTCCTCCAACAACCCACAGCTGTATATTTGACAGACAAATTCATTGGTATATTTTTACTTACTGATTTTCCTTGCACTTTACCTGTTCTTTTCCCAGGGCTATAAAGGCCAGGGGCTCCGGGGCATCGAGCCTGGCTTGGCTCCCCTTCTCCATTGCCAGGGGGCCAGGTTAGGGCTCACAGATCCTTATTTATTTTGTCATTTGACTTCCCAGTGGCTGAAAGGCAGGTCCAAGGTGGGGGATGGGGGAGTACAGGATAAGTTTGCAGCAGACTGGCAAGGGCTTGGGGGGCCAGGGAGGAGGAGGGGAGCACCTAAGGGGTGGAATTATTCCCATCTGACACTGGGCCCACCCTCAATCTTCTGCTCCTAGCACTGTAGCCTGGCACTGCCCCTGTGTCCCTTTCCCCACCCCCAGCCTCTCCCATTCCTGCAGCTTAGTTCATACCACACGGACTCTGCCTGGATCCTGCTGTATGTCTGCCCTCCCATCGACCCCTCCCTCTCCCTTGCCCATTTGGGCCACCCAGCCTGCATCTGTGTTCACTTTTATTTAAAATAAACTTGTGTGGTAAAAGGTTGGTGCCATGTCTTCCTCCATTGAGCCATGGGCTGGGCTTCCTTCATGCCCCTAAAGCAACATCTTGGCTATTCATCAGCACCCAGAAATTACAATCTATGCTTGACTTCAGAATTTCAACTCTGACCTGGATCTTAGACCTCTAAATAATGTCTGGGCAAAATAAGTGTATGAGAACAGTGCAAAGAAAATCAAGCCACAAAATAAAGCAAGTGAAAATCTATAGGAAAGTGGTTGTGAGGAAGTACCCCCCCTTACTACTTCATGGTAGTTGCTATTACTGGAGGTGTTTGTCTCACAGATGGAGGGCCCAGACATACAGCTGACATGGATAAAAGGAGACAAAGATGGCTGTTCTTGAGGGTGAGCAAAACTAGGGGATGAGAATATTTGAAAATAATCAAAATCCAGCCACAAAATAAAAGAGCAAACTGGACATCTTAACCATTATTTAATAATTATCTAATCATTTTGAAGAGCAATCTGGAATTAGGCCCAAAGAGTTAGTTATTAAACTGTCTATACCCTTTGACCCAGCAATTTCATTATTAGGTCTGTTTCCCAACTTGATTGGGGGAAAGGAAAAGAACCTAAATGTTCTAAAATATTTATAACTGTCTTTGGGGTAGCAAAGAACTGGAAATTGCAAAGAGGTCTGTCAAATGACTTTATTATCTAATAGTAACCATCTCTAAGGTAAGCTATAGAGGAAGAGAAAAAAGTAAAGAGGTGCACAGCAGAAAATAAACAAATGGAAGAAGCATAGCAAATTAGCTTTGAAAATGTAGTGCTTAGTTTTTTTTTTTTTAAAGTCTGAAATGTTTTTATAGTGAATCCTCTTTTTGTGTTGTGCTATGTATATGGAAATGTTCTTTTTTTGTATTTATATATTTTAAGTTCAAAATTATTTTTTTAATTAGCTTCTTCTCTATGGGAGAGGGGAAGGGAGAAAAAAGAGGAGAAAAATTTTGAACACAAGGTGTTGCAAAGGTGAATGTTGAAAACTATATCTGGATATATTTATGAGGAAAGCTACTAAAGTAAAATGAAAAAAATCAGCTTCCACAGCAACTATAAAAAAAAAAAAATTATCCTTCCTTTACAGATGAGCAAACTTAGGCTTAGAAAGGTAAAGTGACTTAAGTCTGGATAGTGCAGTGTTTGACCTGGAAAGTCTTATCTATGTGATCCTAGGAAAATCACTTTTAGCCTCAGCATCCTCATCTGTAAAATGGCAATAATCATAGTAACTATCTCACAGGTGAATGAAATAAAATAGTCATGACATCATTTGGCATATGCATGTGGCACATGCTATAAATGCTAGCTGTGATTAAAATTGTTTGAGAGCCAGCCTAATTACTCCTGGAAAAGCTCATCACCAAGGTGCCTGCAAGATGATGAATTTTTCTATTACAACAGCCCTCAAAGATCATCTAAGGCACAGAGAGCAAAAACAGAACAACAGTATTCTCCACTGAATACTACAGTCATATGAATTAAAAGGGAACAATGATGAGGCATCTTTCTGAGAAACATCATAAGCCTGGTATAGAGACATGATATGTAGTAAGTAGTAATAAGGACTTCAATTATCTGCTGCAGTGCTCTGCCTAATGTGGAGCTACTAACAACTTCCTTATTTGCCTTAATGCTATTTCATTTCTCAAAAGTAGAATAATCTATGAGAAGAATTTCTGTTCTGGATCTGGTTATCATAAACAAGGAAGAAGAGTTGCTGGAATGAAATGATGGGAACACTGGGAGGCCATGATCACTTCATCTTAGAATTTGTGATAGATTGGAGAGCAAATTTCAAAGAGTTCAGAGAAAAGAAAGTAACAAAAGGATTCCCTGGCCTAAAATTCTTGGAGGAAAGTGAGCCTAAGAAAGAGATCTCGAGAGTGACATTACAGAGAGGTCAAAAGAACATCCCAATGGGGAGGAAGGAAGTTCTTTAAAGAAACCAATATGGTTTCCTAGGGAAAATCTTGTATTTTCAAGTACGACAAAAAAAGTATATAAAAACCCAGGGAATACAATAGTTTCTAAGCACCTGGAGGGATCAGATATCACATCTCTCATATAAGGGATGGAAATTGTGCCTGGAAGGAATCTCAGTATTGGTTGCCATTTGTATGGATAGTAGTGAACCACTAAAGGTTGTTGAGGGTATATCTCAACATGATTGCAGCATAAAATGCAAATAGCATCAATAAAACAATTTTTAAAAGGTCAATTTTCTTTGTCAAGGTTCTTTCCCTTTTATTTTGATTTTTCTTTCACAACAATATGAAAATATGTTTAAAATGATTATACATGTATAACCAACTTGCTGTCTTGGGGAAAAGAGAAAGGAGAGGGGGGGGGAGAAAAAATTTGGAACTCAAAATCTTACAAAAAGGAATGTTGGACTATCTTTACATGTAATTGGGGGGAGAGGGTGTGAGTCAAGTACAGAAGGAGAGGAAGCAAGAATAAATAAGCAAGGATGAAGACAAAAGCATGGCAGAGCCTCATAGAGAAGTGGCTAAAGCTCAAATGAAGTTAAGGCAACCGAGTAAATCCAGAAACAACAAATGAGACCTTGTTTGGATTTCTTTTTTGGAGGGGAGATTGGCTATATTGAATAAAGAGGAAGATCAAAGATAGGACAGGACCCAAAGAAGCTTTGGGTAAATGGAATAATTTTTACTTGCCATATTTATATGCCAAAGAAAATTCTCTTTGGAATAGAAAAGAGAAAAAAATAGGTATTTGATGCCACAGGTAGCTTAGGATTCAGTGAGAAAGCACCTGGCTGCCTTGGATGAATTTTACTAGATCCTAAATAGTAATCTGTTCATTATCAAATGAACAAATTATCAAATTTTGAGTGTTCAACCTCTATCAGAGATCTTTGAAAGTTTTTAGAAAACAGGCAACATTAAGCCAGATTGGAGGATAGATACCCCAGTTTTCAAATAGGAGAAAACTATAGGTTATTGTTTTATTTTTTTTTAATTTAATAGCCTTTTATTTACAGGATATATACATGGGTAACTTTACCGCATTAACAATTGCCAAACCTCTTGTTCCAATTTTTCTAGGTTATTGTTTTAACTAACTGATTCCTGACAAACTTATTGAATGCAAATGTGTAGAAAAGGAAGTAATGCTCTCGAAAAGTCAGTAGACCTTCACAAACCCATTCAACTTGGGTTCTGGAAACCTGATGATAAAATATGTCTTATTCTTTCTTAGCAGTGAAATGACAGGCTACAGGTACAGAATATGCAAAAAGCTACATATGACAGTGTAACCAAACTAGTACTTCAGAGAACCGTGATAAAAATTGTTTTGCTAGATTTTAGTAAAGCATTTGATATTCATGTCACATTCCATAAAAATGATGGAAAAAGTGGTGGTGTGGACTAGGTCATAGTATAGTTAGATATATTTTAAATTGGTTGAATGGCCGGAGTCAAAGAGTTTCCTATTAATTTGAAGGTGGTCTTTAATAAAGTATATTCCAGAGATCTCAATACCTTGATTCTGTGCTTTTTTAAAAACATGGACAAAGGCATAGAGGGCATGATTTTTAAATATACAGATAACAGAACTTAAAAGGTTAGCACACATGTTATTTGAGATTAAGAAATCAAAAAGAAGTTGATAGGCTAAAATTTTGGACCCAAAAACTAAGATGAAGTCTAAAAAGAAGACTTTACATTTTTCTGATAGGGGTCAAAAAATCAGCTTAAACTTAGTCTTGGATAAGAAAATGAATCACTGACAGTTTCAAAGAAAAAAAAAACCTCAGAGCTGCATGAACTGACGCAGAGTGAAATGAAGAGAACATTTTCTACAATAGCAAGAATGCTGTAAAGACAACTTTGAAAGAGTTAAAAACTCTGGTCTTGGATAAGAAAATGAATCACTGACAGTTTAAAAAAAAAAAAAACTAAGAGCTGCATGAACTGATGCAGAGTGAAATGAAGAGAACAATTTCTACAATAACAAGAATGCTGTAAAGACAACTTTGAAAAAGTTAAAAACTCTGATCAATGTAATAACCAACCATGGTTTCAGAGGACCAATGATAAAACATGATGCTACCCACCTTTTGATAAGTAATAAACATAAGATGCAGAATGAAACACTTTTTTTGGATATGGTAAATATGGCAATTTGTTTTGCTAGATTATATTTGTTTCAAGGGTTACTTCTTTTCCCAAGGTGGAAGGGGTACAGAAAAAAGGAGAAAAAAATCCTTATTTTTTTTTAAGTTCAAAAAAATGCACCTTTGTCCAGAATGCTGGATTTGAAGTCAGAGGATTGCTCTGCCATTTTCTATCTGCAAATCACTTAAACTCTCAGAGCCCCAGAGTTTGCTCATCTGTAAAATAAAAGTTAGGTAATGCCTGCTAAAGTCTTTTCCAGTACTGAATAGATCATCCTTCTTTGAAAAGATGAGAGTCTATGATTATAAAATACTACATAAACTATCAGGCTGTTTGTGTTTTGGTTAGATTTATTAAATTGCTTTTTATCTTTATTCTCAGTTTAAAATGAGAAGAGAGAGAAATAGGAAATGAAGATGACAAAAACAAATTATAAAAAATGTTTTCATAAGTATAATATGGGGAAGAGTGGCTAAATAACAGTTCTGAAAAGGATCTGTGATATTAGTGGACTATAATTTCAGTATGAATCAAGAGGAAAACTGTAAGCAAGAAAATCAATATAATTGGGGGCTTCATTAAGGGAGGCACAATTTCCAGGAATAGAGAAGTGATGATTTTGATTTATCCTGCCCTAGTCAGGTATTGGTAATCTTGTTATCTATTATTACTTGTTAGTTTGGGTAGAAAAAGAGCTGCAGAGGGTATCTAGATAATTGAAGTTACTCATTTTTATTATATCCAGCTTCTGTGCAAAGACCATGATTTGTTTCTAAAGCTTCTCTTTTATTTCTAATTTATGCTACTCTGTAGCATACTCTAATGATTAAAATCACTCCTGTTTTTCCTTCCATTGTTCTTTCCCCATGTACCTATGTGTCTTTACTCTGATTCCTAGATTTTCTCGCATGAATATTCTTCACCACTGTAATTGCCATGTGACAAACAATCCTGTTAAAATTACTGTTAAAGCTTGTGGACTGGCAAAACCACATGATTTCAGAGATGGACATGATCTCAGTGGCTATACATTTAACAAGATGGTTTCCAGCCTTTCTTGAAGATCTCCTGGGGGGAAGAACCTAACACTATGTGAGGCAGTCAATTTAACTTGAGTCCCTTTAGAAGGTATGTGGGTTTCCCATCATTGTATGATGTTCAAGCACAGAATGCATGACAACCTAGTGGTGTGTTAGGGGATTCTTGTTCAGGTAGCCTCCTCAATCTCTTCCATTTCTGAGATTCTGTATGCAGGGCAGACAACAAGATGCTCATGCTGGGTAGGCAGGCCCTCTTCCTGCCTTCTGGGGCCAAAGAGAACAAATCTAATGCTTCATTCATAGGACAGTCCTTCTAACACAATAAAAAGCTATCATATACTCTACCAGCTTTTCTCTTCACAAGCTTAAACATCCCCAGTTCCTTCAATTTATCCTTCCCGTGATAACGACTCAAGATTTTTCCCTGCCCAACTTATCAATAGTCTCCTTACATTGTGTCCCCCAGAACTGAACACATTAATCAAGATGTGGTCTGATTACAGAATCTCATAGTTGTGCCCTCTTTACTCGAGCACCAGAAGCTAGGCCTCTCAATGAAGCCCAAGGTCATATCCATTTCTTAGCAGCCACATATATTGCTGACCCATGTTGAGCTAGCAGCATGCTAAAACACGATCTTTTTTTTTCTCCAGCAACTTCTGCATCTTGTACTGAAGATGAATTTTTGAACCCAAGTGTATGTCTTTCCCATTTGTCCTGGTTGAATTTTGTCTTATTATATTTAGTCCAATGCTCTGGCCTATCAGAATATTTTTGGATCCTGACATTAGCTATTCCTTCCAGCATAGTGCCATTTGCAAATCTGATGAATATACCATTTATTTCTTTATAACTAGTCAATAAAATTGTGAAACTGATGTAAGAAAAAACATCATAAATTATAGGAGAAAAAGATACCTTTCAAAACTATAGATATGGGAAAGGTTCTTAATCAAACAAAACTTAGATTATCCTAAAAAAATAAATTGGGGTGTTTTAAAGGTATGGGTTCCTGATAAAGCCAAAGGTCACCATGGCTTTTCTGGATGCCCTATACATGTTCAATTCACAGAGTGTACAGTCTAGGTGCTCTTTCTCCTATTGCCATTAAAAAAAAAAAAAAACCCACACCTTTCTTCTTGATTCGAAGAGTGACTCCAACTGCAGGACTAGATTAGAGGCATATGGATCTAGAAATGGAGTTATTTCAGAGACCATTTAGCACACCTCCTTCCTTTTATTCATGGGGAACTTGAGACTAAAGGAGGTCAAGTGAGTTGCAGAGAGATTTGAACTCTTAAGACTTCTGACTCCAGATACTGAAGCTCCTTCCACTGTATTAGTTTCTATGCTGTGTAAGCGCTTCTCTATAATATTGTAGAATTTGCAAAATGCTTTCCTCGGGACCCTTTAAGGCAATGAACACAAGCATGGCTGCCCTCCTTTTGGGAATGAGGGGATGGGTTTAGAGAGATGAAGCAAAGGTCACACTTCTCACATCTGGAGCTGACACAGTACAGCCCAGATCATCTGATTCCCAGGCCAGTGGAGTAAGTCACATTCTGTGCACCTGAGTTTGGCTGAGCCACCCATGAAAACTTTAATCTCAAATACACCGCCTACTTCAGGAAAGAAGAACTGTAATAATCCAGGGCAGTCAAGCGGGGCGGTGGACAGAGCACCAGGCCTGGAGTGAGAAAGACCCGAGTTCAAAATCGGCCTCGACACGTACTAGTTGTGCGACCCTGGACAAGACTTAACGCCCCCCATGGGGGTCACGACGGGACCACACAGTAAAAGGAGGATCCGTTTCTGCGGGGCGTGACCCCTGAGCACTGACGACGCCCACCCCCTTCTCGGCAGACCCGAAGTCGGAGCAGCTTGTCCTGGGAGCGCCCGGGATGCGGGCAGAGGCAGGATCAGGGCCGTCCTGGGCCAGCGCCGTAGGCTGCACAGTAGCTGTACTGTGCTATCCAAGGAAAAGTTAAAACCAGGCGGTCCGAGATAGGGTCAAAAGCGCGTAATTTGCAAGGGATGGACTCGGATCCTAACTTGCCACTTAGTGGCCGCCTGTGTGACCCTCGGGAGGTCGGTTTCTTCCCCTCTTGAGGGGATGGGAGGAGGGGGGGCAGTTTAGGGCGGTGCAAAGGGCCCAGACCTGCCTTAGAAGTCCCTACCCCGCCACCACCTCCGAGGCTGGCCGGCCCCGGGGTCCTTAGGGGGAGGGGGAACGGGACGGCCGGGCAGAGGCGACGGCGCAGCCGTGGGAAGGCCCTTGCCTCGGCCTCCGACCCCCGCCGCCTTTAAGGACGTGCTCCTTTGCGCAGGTCCGGCCCCGAACCCTAAGCCTGCCCTCCCGACGCCGTCACACCGACCCCCAGAAGTGGAGGAGGGAGCGCTTGCGGAGCCCGGGAGCTCTCCGAGCTCCGTTGGGGAAATGGGGACCCCGCTCTGACAGACTCCCCCCGCCGGCTTCATCGGGCTGGGGAACGATGCACGCGGCGGGCAGCCTTTCACCAGCTTTCCGCAAACATCCAGCCCGGCTTCCCACGGCTCTGCGCCGGTGATTGGAGGAGACGGAGGCCAGAGGGCGGGGAGACATCTCCGTGACCCGGAGATCCGAGGCTTCAATCCAGCAAACTCGCTGCCCTCCCTCCGGCAGGAGGTTCGGGCTCCTCTCCTCGGAGGCCGACGCCGCGCCCCTCCCGAGGCCTACGCCGAGACTACAAGCCCCAGCATACAGCGCGGGCGGTTATCGCCTGGGAGAGACGTGGCACCGCGCTCCTGGCGCAGGCGCGGACGTAGAGTCGGGGGCCTGGGCCGGCTTCGGGGGGAAGTGCTTGCTTGTCAGTCTGTCTGTCGGCCTGTCTTGGGAGTGGCGGAGGGAGAGACCAGACCATGGCGGCCACAGCAGCGGGCGGAGGTCGCTGGGAAGTGGTGAGGAAGGGCCGGCGGCCCGGGGGCGGCGGCGGCGGCGGCGGCGGCGGGAGCCGACGGGCACTCGGGGAGGCGAACCGAGCGCGGAGCGTCGAGCTGGTCCGTGAGTACCGATCCCGGGCCCCGGGCCCCCGGCCCCCGGGCCCGGCCGTAGCGTTCCGGGACCCGAAGCGAGCCCCCCGGCAGCCCCGTCGGGAGGAGCGCGGAGCCGTCCGAGAGGGGTGCAGCCCGCGCTCCCGGCCGGGACGGAGCACCCTGCACCCTGCCCGGCGCCCAGCCCCGTGCCAGGCACACGGGCCGCTGAATTACCGGGGCTGCGCTGGAGGAGGGAGCGGCCGGTCTCTGAAACGCGACCCTCCCCCCCCCCCATACACATACGCTTCCATGCATGCCCACAGAGCGCGGCGCCCGGCTCCCTGCCCCCACCGAGGCTAGGGCCCGACAGCTGGGAGCAGAGGAGAGCGCTAGCGCTGCCCCCGCCCCCGCCCCGGCCGGGCAGGCTGACCCGGGCCCAGCGCCGGGCGCTCTGTACTCAGCTCCGCCCCCCCTCGCTCCGCAGCCGCCATCCAGCCCTCGGGCTCTCTCTTTGAGCTGGGCTTCCAGAAGGTGATGAAAAAGCACAACAAGGAGCAAGTGCCGCCGCCGGCTCCCACCGAGCACAAGAAAACGGCCAAGAAAGCCAAAAAGGCGGCTGCCCTGGCGGAGCAGAGCACCAAGCAGGGCCGCTTCCGCAGCCTGGAGGAGGCCATGAAGGCTGTGAGTGGGGCGCGCCGCGAGGAGGGGAGGGGGCGCCCGCGGGGAGAGCGAGCGGGGCCCGGGAGCGGGGAGAGCCGGGGCAGTGAAAGAGGAGGAGGGACGGAGCCCAGAAGGGGCCCGCGGCGTCCAGCCAGGACCTCGCTCCTGGGGTCGCAGCAAGAGGTGAGAGCCTAGTGGGGAAAGATGAAGCCCAGAAACCAAAGGAAGAGGGGAGCAAGAAACAGGGCCCGGGGAGCCTGGTTGCCCCAAAATCACTATGAGTCATGGACACAGTGGTCATCAGGGCAGTTTCCTCTTTGACATCTGTAAAGGACGTGAGAGGCGGGGTGGCCTCTTTGAGTGAAAAAATGAAAAATAAATGTTTCCCAGGAATCACTTGTCTAGGTGTTTATACCTTTCTACCAGCTTCTGGCGGAGTAGCCCTTCTTGCTAGGCCCAACACTGCTGTATATTCCTTCGAATTCCTCGATTCGTCCTTTTCTTATTGGAATCACATTATTGGAATTGGAGTCATTCCTGTTCTCTCTCTAACCTCGCTTTCTTCCCTGCTTCTTTTGGTCCCATCTCCTTTATCCTTAAAAGAATTTCACTAAATACTACCATCTTATTTACTGTCTTATAAACTTAGAAAAAATGTCTCCTTGTTGCCTTCACTTCCCCTTTCACTCAGCCCTCCATCCTTGTATCTGGCTTTGAGCAGTCTCATCACTTAACTGAAACTGCCTTCTGAAGTTGTCAGTGGTTTCTCAATTGCCAAATGTCATGGTCTTTTCTCAGCCCTCATCATTCAGGATCTTCTACATTTGATACTGTAGACCACCCCACCCTCTTCTTGATACACTTTCTTATCTGGATTTTTGTAACACTGCTCTCTCTGGTTCTTCTACTTGTCTAACCACTTCTCAGTCTCCTTTGCTAGTTCATCACCTAGCCCATACCTCCTAACTGTGGGTGTACTCCAAGGCTCTATAAATGGGTCCTCCTCTATCTGAGTATTCTATCTCAGTGACCTCAACAGTTCTCATGGATTTAATTACTATCTCTGCAGTTGACTCAGGTTTATATATTCATTTTCTTTCTCTCCCTTGAACTTGCCTCCCATTTTAGCTATTGCCTCTTGAATATTTCAAACTGAATATTCTGGATTCATCTAAAATTCAACAGGTCTAAAAGAGAACTCATTGACTTCCTCCCTACCAAAAAAAAAAAAAAAAACAACAAAACCCTTACCCCTCTTCCAAACTTCTTGTTTTGGTTGAAGGCATCAATATTTTTCCTGTCTTGCAGGTTTTCAATCTCAGTATTCTTTATTCTACCTCACTCCATATATTTCAATCAATTAACAAAATATATCTCATATTTCACAATATATCTCATATTCAACACCTTCTCTTTACTCACAAAGCTACCACCGTTGTTCAGACTCTAATCATCTCTTACCTATATTATTGCAACAGCCTCCCAATTAGCTTCCCTGCCTCAAGTCATATTACTGTCAAAGTGGTTTTCTTTGAGCACAAATCTCAGCATCTCAGTCCCTAATTCAAATTACAGCACCATCCTCTTACCTCTAAAACCAAGTATGTATCTCTCTGTTTGGCATTTAAAGTCTTTCACATTCTGTTTCCAGCCTGTCTTTCTGATCTTGTTGTATAATACTCACCCTTCCTGTCCTCCACTGTCCAGCTGAATGAGCTTTTTCTCTGTTAATCACATTCCCAATTTCCATGTACTGGCATTGACTGCTGTCCATGTCTAGGGCACACTCCCTCCTCATTTCTTCCTCACAGAATTGCTCTCTTCAGGACTCAGCTCAGGCCTCTTCTACAAAAAGCCTTTCATGATGATGCCCTCAATTGCTAGCATCCTTCTTCCCAAACTACCTTGGATAGTACTACTTTGGATCTATTTGTAGTTATTACCCTTATCCTTAATGCACTTTTCTACCCGACCTTCTTAGAAAGTAAGCTTTTTGCTAATAGACGTTATTCCATTCTTGATGTTCCCATCTCCTAGCACAGTACCTTGCATTTGTAGGTTTTGAAAATAAAAGTTTCTTGAATGATTCATTCATAGCTACCTCATTTCACATATCCTGGAGTTATGAATTAACAAAAATGTAGCATGCCATGTAAATGGTATTCTTAATAATTGCCATTTCCTTGTGCTCTGTGGACTCCTTACTAGTCCCAGACTACCTTTCCCTGGCATTTCATGACCGACTAACCCTGGGATTCCTGTGTCCCTGGCAGCTAGATGTGGTAGCACTGCAAAAGGAAATGGAGAAGAGCCAGAGCATGTTCCCTGGAAACCCCTCTGTGTGGGTGAAGGACCTGGCTGGATATCTCAACTACAAGCTGCAAGCACCTCAAAGTGAACCTACATTAAGCCAGCACACACATGGTTAGTCTACCCTCCTGAGCACCCAATGAACCTAGAAAATTCTGAAAAAGTCATTTCAAGGCTAATTGGTAGCAGAGCCAAAATGTATCCCTAACTCTGCTTACCAGTCCTGTGAGGCCCCCAACTTGTTTTCTGCCATAACTAAGAGTATATTTCACTCAGGAAGACCACATCTGTACAACCAGGGAGGGAAATAAGAGTGTTAGAACTGCCATGGGCCCCAATCCTAGAACTGATTCTTGTTGGTTCCAGATTACCCCTACTGCCTGGTGGGCCGAGAACTTCGTGGAGTCATTCGAGGATTGTTGGGGAAAGCAGTTGGTGTCCTGGAACTTTTCTTTGACCATTGTCTCTATACCATGCTGCAGGAAATGGACAAGACTCCAGGTAAGAAGGGCCAGAAATCCATGCTCGTGCTGGAAAGATATCTCTAAAGAAATTTATAAATTCAGAAAATCATTTGGGACAGAAGTGGATTGTGGGCGAAATCTGTCAAGAAGTGATAGGGTAGACTGTAAGTTCAACTGCAAAATCGAGATTCACTGGGGAAATCTAATCTTCATTGATGTGGGACCTCATACTTTTGTAGGTGAGTCACTTCATGGCTACCGCATCTGTATCCAAGCAGTTCTACAAGATAAGCCCAAGATTGCCACCATGAACTTAGGCAAGGTGAGCTCAAAGTGGTGGGACATGAAGTGACAGGTTTGAGAAAAGAGATGGGATAGGGGAATCGTGCCATTTCCTCCTGTCTTCAGTTCGCTGTGAGGGATGATAACAGAAAGTAGCTATCATAATTCTAAACTGAGCTAATACTGTACTTGCAGGAAGACCCTATAAACTCAGTTTTGGTTTCCAATTTCCCTCCCTTTTTATATTGTTCTTTCTCAAGTCTCTTTTTACTCTGTCACTCTTCTCACCTATCAGGCACTCTTTATGCTTCACCTTTTACTTAGACATCTAGTTATCATCACTCCCTTCCCCCACTGATAACCTGCCTCCTCCATTGGTCTCCCCAGTATCTCGAGCTACTGAGATCCCATCAGAATCGACCAGCAAAGTGTCTGACCATCATGTGGGCACTGGGGCAGGCAGGCTTTGTCAACCTGACAGAGGGACTTAAAGGTAATGAGACTGCATCTGATCTCCCCTCCCTACCTTGTACCTTCCAGGTATATCTCCAAACCCAAAACAGCCTTAGCCAGAATCTTAGTGGAAATAAGTATTTACTTAAAAGAACTGATCCTTTCACCAAATGTGAATTGAAAGGTGTCTTAAAAACTCATTTATCTAAGAACTATCTAAACTGGGTTGAGTCATTTGCAAATTTGATAAGCATAACTGTCCAAGTCATTATGAAAATATAAATTGCAGGGCCTTAGAACCTTAGTGTCCTAGGAATAAGTAGAGCTTGTGGTAAATATCTCTTTGAATCCCTTTATTTTACAAGTGGAGACACAACCCTATAAAAATTAAGTGAATTTATTTTGGATGTATTAAAGACCAAACTGGAATCAAGAAGACCAGATTCTAGATCTCCTGATTTTCCAGTGATTGTTCTTTAGCTAGGTAGTATACTAGATAGTTACTAGACTTCAATTCTGGAAGCCCTGAGTAGAAACCCTGCCTTAAAACTAGTTGTATGACACTAGGCAAGTCCCTGCACCTTTCTCAGCCTCAGTTTCCTGAACTATAGAATGTGAATAATATTTGCACCTCATAGATTGTTGTGAGGATCAGACCAAATAATCTGTAAAGCACGTCACAAATGTTGAAATGCTATAAAAATGCTGGCTGTCATTACTGTATTACACTGCCTTACCCCATCACTCTCCCATAGTGTGGCTGGGGATCATGTTGCCTGTCCTGGGAATCAAGTCTCTGTCTCCCTTCTCGATTGCTTATTTGGATCGACTGCTTCTGTGAGTGATTTTGAGGATTCAGGGAGGGAGCTAAGAAAAGTCTGGCAATGGCCACAGAATATGATGTTAAAGTTCTGATCCTTTTAGAGACATGGGGAAAATCAGAATAGGCCATTCACCCCAATCCTTTCAGTGGAAGGTTGAGGAAGCAAAGAACCAGTGGGACGGGAACAGGGATCAGGGAACACCCTTGTTATGGACATTGGACTTAAGATTTGGGTTCAGGGTGAAGTTTACACATTCTTCTCCTCACTCTGCAGGATGCATCCCAACCTCACCAAAGGCTTTGGAATGATTGGCCCCAAGGACTTCTTCCCACTTCTGGACTTTGCCTACATGCCCAACAACTCCCTGGCACCCAGGTATGGCAGCTGTATGTTTACGACACCAGCAAAAGAGCCAACAGGGCAGCCCAAGAAAGCCAGAGTCATGGGATTGGGAAATGCCTTCCCCCACCCCCAGAACTTTTAAGTTGCCAATCAGTGAGCCCTCGGGACCATGTTAACCTGAAGATACAAGCTTTGAGGAAGTCTGGTGGGGCAAAAAAAGTCTCACAGCTTACCTTGTGTGTGACTCCACCCCACTCTGTCCACAGCCTCCAGGAACAGCTTTGTCAGCTCTACCCCAGACTGAAAGTGCTGGCATTTGGTGCAAAGCCAGAGACGACTCTGCACACCTACTTTCCCTCCTTCTTGTCCAGAGCCACCCCCAACTGTCCCCCAGAAATGAAGAAAGAGGTAAGAATGAAAAAAAGACCAAGGCAGGTCACTAAGAATTCTGGAGGGGAATGCTTCCTACCTCATCCTAAAAAGCCTGCCTTTAACTTCCCTTTGATAACTCAGCATCCTCCTTTTTGCCTGTGTGACACGCCCAGCAAAGCGATTGTAACAGAACCCCCACCTGCCTATCCACTCTGACAGATGTGGCTCCGACCTCCCTCTCCTTGTCTTATTTCTGTGCCTCAGTGACTGAGCTTGGGTGCTGGCTCTAGAACCATAACTATCCTTGCAGCTCTTTGGGGCTCGCTGCTGTCAAAAGACGATCCCGAGAGCTCTAAATTGTGATACATCCCCCGTAGAATCACTTTCCTGACTGTGATCTGTAGCATCCATTGCAAGGCCTGGCCCCACGTTGTGGAGGTAATCTCCCCCCGGCTTAGTGTCCATGAATACTGAGTTGTGAGACCAACTGTGCTTCTAGCAATTGCTCTCTTCCCCACACAGCTCCTGAGAAGCCTAACCGAGTGTCTAGCCCTAGATGCCCTCAGCTTCAATGTTTGGAGACAGCTGTACACCAAGCACCTGTCACAGTCCAGGTGGGCTAGACAAAGCGAGCCAGCCCAAGCGAGCCCTGGGGGCCTCTGCCTTCCCAGGGCCCTCAGTGAGATCTGCCTTCTGTCTCGGGGACCAGGGGAAGAAAACTCAGAGCAAAAGCCCTTCCCCCGGCCTTCGGGGCTCCCAGTCACCCCTTTTCAATCAAAGAGGCATGGGGGTGGAGGCTTTCCTGATCCTCTGTCTCTGGGTAGTGAAGTTGGGTCTCAGAGCTCCCCTTGTGGACTTGAGGAAGACGCATTGGAATTAGAGCTTTTAATTAGATGGGCCAGGTTTTTAAAGGGGCAAGAAAATGTGAAAAGCTGTGTGGGCTCTGTAGTTTGGATCTGCCAAGAACACACTGTGAAATGACTGTTTTTTCCACAGCTTGCTGCTGGGACATATCCTGGAGACTTGGGACCAAATTCCTAAGAAGGTGAGGTGCCGAGCTGGATGGAACCAGCTTGCCTTGGGGGATAGGCCGCTTGGGAGAAGTTCTGGTTCTAAGATGGCACCTTCTCTGAGCAACTGGCTTCCCTGTAAGAGCACTGCTGAGCTAGGAGGGCTGTCAGCAAGTGGGGAAAGCTAAACAGGGAAAACTGAAAAAAGAGGGAGCCCTGTGTTCCCAGCCCCTGGCCTTTTGCTTCCCACCAGATGAGGAAGTCTTTGCAAGAAATAATTCAGTCCTTCAAAGTGACAAATGAGGAGCTTCTAAGGAAAGGAGGAAGTAACACTCAAGACACCACAGCCTGCAACACCATCTGTAAGGTAACCCTGCTCAGACGTCCCCAGGCTCCTCCCTCCGCCCTGCTGTCCCTGCACCCCCTCCCCAGATGCTCCCTGACTCAGGATGTATCCCCAGCCCCTGTCTGTGCCGCCCCTCCCCGGGAACCCCAAGGCCTCCTGCACTTTGTCACGGCCTAGTTTAGGCGGCACTCCTGCCCCTCCCAAGGTGTAGCTAGGAGAGCATGCTCAGATCTGCGTGGGATCTCTGACCCCGTTGCTCCACGCTTTCTTCTCCAGGGCCTCCTGCAGCGGGCTCGAGGTCGGCAGCTGCCCTGGGTCCAGCTGTTCCTCGTCTTCCTGGTGTTTGCAGCTGGCTTCCTGTTCCATGACTTCCGGTCACATGGCTCCTTCCAGAGTAAGAGGTCTTAGATGCCCGAGGATGGGGCTGGCAAAGGAAAGAGGGAGGGAGACAAGAGAGGGCCCGGGTCAGACCTGGACCCAAGGGCCTGGCCCTCCGTGGCCCTCTGGGCCAGGCCGTGCCGCCCAGCTGTCCCCCAACTGGCCCAGCTGCAGGCCTCGCTCCTCAGTGTCAGCCAGGCACCCCCTTCTCACCACCCCCACCAAGCCAGCTCTGCTTCCCTTGCCAGCTTCCTTGTCCGCCCGGGTGCTGCAGTCATCTGGCTTCCTGCCTGCTGGGGAGGAGGCCTGCGCCAAGCTCCACTACTACGGGCTTCAGGGTTACAGGTGAGTCCCCCAAAGGGTTAAAATTAGAGGGGTCTCCCTCCAGTGTGATGGAGCCAAGGGGTAGAGGGAGACTGCATTTCCTTCTCTGTTCCCCGCCCCCTGTCTGCTCCCTGACCCTTATAAACATCTAAAATGTTAGGAATAGTCCAAAGGAATTCGACTGTTTCTCCACCTCCACAGCTGGCTGGAGGAGACGTTGCCTGTTTTTGGTTCCCATCTGATGGCGGTGCTAGAACCCAGCCTGCAGCTGGCCTGGACCCAGACCAACACAACAGTTACCTTTATCTCTACCTATTGTGTGTCCTGTCTTTCTTGGGCCTATGAGAACCTCCCTGACATTTTCCACGGGGTAAGCTAGAGAGCAGAGATGAACGGAATCCTTTGCACAGGTAGACTATTATCCTTTAGAATCCTTTTACAGGAGAGCCTTTGAACTAATTTCCTCCTCTTTCTGATCCAACTGCAGACCCAGTTCACAGACTCATTGTCACATCTGCTACTACAGCTAAGGGAATTGCTGCTGCTCTTGTACCAGGACTTTCTGTTCCCTCTGTGGCATGTGTTGCTTTCTGCATTGTCCCAGGTCCAGGAGCGTTGCCAGGAGGCCTGCAGGTGAGACTCCTTAACTTCAGATTTCTCGTCCCACTCCTTCCTTCCGTTTGTTCTGTCCTAGCAGTTCATGTTACTGTTTGTATTTTGGTTTACTTTATTTGGTGTCCTTCCTCCTGAACCTCCCCTATACGTTCTTCTTACAGAGGTGATGTGACCTGGGACTGTATAAAGATACAGCTGAGTAAGTTTGCCCACTGGATCTGGCTCTGCCTACAAGACACCACCATTGCCCTTGTGGACTGGGCATTAACCATGATATCCCAGCAATAGGCCCTGGCCGAGCAGTCACTTGTTTCCATTTTGGACAGGCCAGCAAAGACTGTTGAGGGGCAGGGGGATATGCATGGGAGTATGTGTCTGCATGAATGTCTTATTTGCTGTTGTTAACTTGGTGTCCCTTGTTCCGGCCTAATCCCATCCTCGAAGTGATCTGCTGCCTCTGCCCTAGCAGACCCCAGCAGAGGCACGAGCCTGAAGAGTGTCACTTCCAGCAGGCCTTCGACCTCCTCTCTGTGACCCACAGAACTCTTGACCCTGTATCACACAGCTCTATGTCTCTCCATGCATTCATCTGGCAGTTTTTGCTCCTCTGGAAATCTTTTCTTTACTGCCCTGTGTCTTTAACATACAAACAGTTCAACCACAAAGAGACTAAACTCACAGTGAGAGTCCCCTTCTTGGCTCCTCTGACATGGCTCCATTGTTCCTGATCTGCTGGACCTCAAGGAAATAGCACCTGGAAAGCTGGGTAGCCAGAGGAGAGGGCAAGAAGAGATCAGTGGACTTCAGTACCTATTCTGTTACATGATATCGGGCTGCTGACGCGAGAGCAAGAGCCGCAGGGGCCTCTAAAAGCACACACACACCCCTTAGCACTCCGGACAAGGTCACCGAGGTCTCTCCACTGGCCCGATGGCAGCTCTGGAAACAGACTCCTCTCCACTCGGGAAGCTCCCCTTATGCTCCACCAAGCCCCTCTGTGTACGTGGTGTTCCCACCACCAGTTCCATCCCCAGCCCAGTACTGTGCGACAGGAGAAAGGAGAGAGCAGGTTGTCAAAGGGTGGGTCTCTCCTGGGCTTCTGCTGCTCCTTTCTCTTGTCCCCAGCTGCCCCTCAGGCTCAGGGCTGGGGAGAGTTCCAGTGATCATGTGCCTGCTCCCCACCTTAGTTAGGCCCAAGGACCTCTCTCTCAAGCATCCCGACAGAACAACTTCTGGGTCCTGTGTATGCCTACTGAGTAGAATAAAGAACACACATTTGACCTTTTGTTTCCCCGTTATGTTTTGGTGACCACCAAGAACTTTGGGTCGGTTGGAATAAACAGATCTGCTCGATGTATTGCAGCCCTGATTTCTGCTTAATTTAGCCTAAGTACTCAGCCTGTGCCATTGTGTGTCTCTTCCAGCTTGCTCTAGAAACCGTGTGTTGCCATAGTCTGAATAGTGTGTGGGAGGGAAGGAAGAGTAGTGCCCTGCTAGGCTGAAAAGTCTGCCCTGATGGTTCGGCGCCATGTTTTACAGTTTTACCTGGTGAAGGTGGCCCAGGCTTGGAAAGAGAGGCACAAAATTTAACAACGAGCTTATGCAAAGAAGGCCACAATTAAGCTGAAAACTATCCCGAATAGCCCTGAACTATTCAGTGGCACACATCTGCCTGAGGCCCCAAGACCCCACTCTGTGACAGATGTCACCAGTGGCCCGAGCCCCAGAGCTGCTGGCCAGGTGACTGTGCCCTTGGTCGGGCAGCCTTAGGTCCCCCTCAGGAGCTGGACAGGCCCGGAGCCCTTGCACTCCCACCTGCTAAAAGCAGACCTGGCGCGGATGGCCATCAGGGTGCCTGCTGCCCCAGGGTGCTGCGGAAAGTGTCTGAGCTGGAGAGAACCCAAGCTTGAGGTTTTCCCATGTCCATACATGAAGATAAATGATGAGTTGGAAATAAGAGGCTGGCCTGAGTCCCTTCTTGTACATCAACTTTAAAGGCTCGACTCCAAGCAGTGTTGTAGTGGTTTGGTTTCTTGTGTAACTTTACAGACATGGAGACATCAACTTGGAAGATTGGAATGGAGAAGGAAATTATAGTGAGAGTTTCAGTTATAGAGTAAATTGGCTCATTTTTTTTTTGAATCAATTAACTTAGAGAAAAAGATGTTACCTTAAATATGTTAAGACCTGGTGCTGTCTAAACCAATCTTGGGAGACTCAAAACACTCCCCTACTGTCAAAACAGGGCAGTTACCCTGAACAAGTCATTCAGCCCTGATTGCCTCAGTTTCCTCATTTGGAAAATGAGCTGAAAAAGGAAAGGGCAAACCAGTATTTTTGCTAAGAAAACCCCAAATGGGGTCAGGAAGAATTGGACATAATTTAACATCTGTCAAAAACACTTTTTAAGCTGGGATCATAGGGGCTATTTTAAAGACTTTGTTATGTGAAAAATGTGTTGGAAACTGTCAAGTCTCTACTATTAACATATATACAGGAACTTTGGAGTCACAGACAACACATTTTAATATTAAAACTAAATTAACTTTGTTAAACAATGAGCCAGGTAAGAAATGAAATGATAGTGCCGTGTAAAATGAAATGACTGATCAGTTAAGCTTTTAACTTAGTGTTGTGACCCTACAAAAGATGAGTACTGAAGAGCATGGCACTGAGAGCACAACTGAAAAATGGAGTTAGGGATTCATGACTACTATATTTGAATTACTATTATATTGCTGTTAAGAGTACAGAAATAATATCTTCTTGGTCAACCCAGAATTTTTTTTACGTATTTTTTTTATTCTGTAATTTCTTGCTGTATCCCCTCACTCTTCCCTTGCAGGGCCATTTCATATATACTTTTGAAAGAAAAATACAAAACTAATCAATATAACAAAAGTGTTTGAGTGTGAGTGTGTGTGTGTGTGTGTGTGTGTGTAAAATGTACCACATCCATGGTCCTCTCACATCAACAATTGAGTTGATTTCTTGTATTACTTCTTTAGAGCTGTTTGTTATTAGTAATTATACATTTGTTTTTCATTGATTGTTTCATGGTTCTTTCCATTTATGTAATTGTAGTCAAGATATACATAGAGTTTTTTGGCTCTGCTTTCTTCATTCTGCTTCAATTCATACACATCTTTCCATGTTCTCTGTATTCATCATATGTGTTTCTTGGAGCAGAGGAAATGTTCAATTCTATTCATGTTCCATGATTATTCAGTTATTCCCCCTTAACAATTGATATGTACTACATTTCTGGTAACTCTCAATACAAAAATTGCTGCTATATTTTGGTCCATATAGGAACTTTCTTGTTATCAATGAACTCCTGAGGTTATATTCCTAGTAGTGGAATCTCTGGACTAAAGGACTTGGACATTTTGGTCACTTTATTTACATAATTTCTTTTTTAATTTAACAAATACAGAATAGAAAATATTAGAAAAAGCAAAAAAAAAATTGCCATGTGTACAGAACATGAGAGGATTCAAAATATGAGACAATAAGTTTACATTTCAAGAAAGCCTATATGTACTATACATTGTGCTCAGAGCTGTCCATCTTTGCTTCCTTGTAGGTTTTCATTTGTTTTTTAAAACTTTCTTTCTTTTTATTCCTTTCCTCCTCCCCTTGCCCCAGCACTGTCCTCAAGGTGGCTAAAGTTAAGCATGAATATATTCACATATCTTTATATATAGATATATACATCAATATACTCACACATATACATTCATCTATATCTATGCGAGTCTGTACTATTCTTGCTGGGCCTCTGTTTCTCCGATGGTGACATCCTTCGTTAGTCCAAGTCTTTCTCTGTTTTTCTAAATCTACTAACTCATTTCCTACACCACAGCAATATTCCAACTTATATCATCTAGTTATTTTAAACATTCTATAACAATATTAATATAGCTCACACAGTGTAGTTTCCATTTTTTCCTCTTGATTGAATCTATTTTAGCTTTAACTTTGAGATCAATGATTACTATCCCTATTTTTATTCTCATTCTACTCCAGATTATTATGTTTATGTATATTTCTTTATTTCCTATCCCTACTGACTCCTCTGCTTTGCTTCTACCTACTGCCTTTCCTTGCTATTACTTAACATACCCTTCTCCAAAGATCTCTTCTTGATGCTCTCCTCATTCTTTCCCTCCCTTTTATCCTGTTCCTATTGAACTACAGACCCTTTTGTAACCTCTTAGTCTATTCCTTCCCCTTCTTTATAAATTCAGTCTTTTATACCCATCTAGATATATATGTATTATTCCTTCTTTAATCCATTCCTGATAAGAATAGGATTCCAAAACTAGCAGCCTTCCTCCCCATCTAATTCCTCTGTATCAGTTCTTGCTCTTGCACTTCATATAAACTCGACCTTTCTCACGGTTTTGCTTTTTACCATCACCTTATACCCAGTGCTACCCCAGCCTTTCTTTTGGACTTCCCAATTACTAAATACAATCTTGGACATAGGGCTCACTTCTCCACTTGTAAAACAATTTGTCCTTATTGAGCCCCGTGTAATAAGTCTTTGATATTTACCTTATATTTCTGACATATCTTATATGTCAGATTTTCTTTTAAGTGCAACAAAAATCTTGTCAATTCATTGAATGTCCATCTTTTTTCATTCAGGATTAATAATGCTCGCCAAGAACCAGTACTGGGTCTATTTTCCAACTAGGTGCCGATATATCTTCCCTTCCATTCCCTAGATGATACTGCTTCTATATGCTATATGCTACTTGTAAATTCGTTTAAGACTTTGTCACCATTGCATTTCTCCAATCTGTTTTCTTCAAGGGTAGTCTTTGGTTGGTTTTCTACTTCCCTGACGAATCTTATGGTGCCAGAAATAATGAGCCACAGCTCAAACCATCTCCCACTGAATTAAGTTCTTCTGGACTGTTTTTTTGTCTGTACTTTTATTTATACACTAGCTTAAGCAATGCAGTGGTCAGACAGAGGATACTTCAAATAGCACATTTTTCCTTTTATATCCCTATGTCTAATCTCTCAGAGCAGGCAAACATCACCCTAATATTTAAAAAAAAAAAAGAAAATAGGCTTCAACTTGCACTCAAATCTGTCAGCCTTCAGTCTGGAGGTAAGCAGCATATCATGAATTGGTGGATTTGTGCTTGGTCATTGTGTTGATTAGAGTTCACAAATCTTTAGTTGTTTATGTTTACAATATTATTGTATCACTTATTCTGGATCTGCTCACTTCACTTTGCATCAGATCATACAAGTCTTGTTTTTGTTTTTTTAACCATCCCCTTCACTTCTTACAACTTAATAGCGTTTCATTACTTTTCTATACCATAATTTGTTTAGCGATTCCTGACTGGATAAGCATCCCATCAGTTTCCGATCCTTTGCAACTACAAGAAGAGTTTTTTTTTCATATTGGTCTTTTTCCTGTTTCTTGATCTCTTTGGGGTTATAGATTTAGTAGCAATCCAAATCAAAGAGCATGCACCGTTCAATAGTTTTTGGTGCTTAGTTCCAAAGCCTGGAATGGCAGACTAATTCACAGGCCCATTAACAGTGCATTCAAGTACCTGTTTTCCCATTGCCCTTCTAGCATTTGTCATTTTTACATTTAAAAAAAAAAGTCCATGGGTGTTAGGTTAGTATTTACAGTTGTTTTGATTTAGAGCATTTTCATCTAAGGCAGATTTGTGAGCTTGATTTCTTCCTCTGAAAATTGCTTATCCACATCCTTACTTCTTTTGTCAATTGGGCAGTTAAGAAATATATTCTATAAGGAGAAATGAAGACCTGATAATAGGCATAATCTGCAGGGATTTGGTGCTCAGGTCCTCTGAGAGAGTGTGTTATGCCTTATAAGAAGGAAATACAGTTTGTTGGGGCAACTGGCATCAGAAAAAGTGGAAGGGTGTAGATTTAGAAAAGTCCATGTCACAGGGGAAAGCAAATGATCATGGAGGGGGCAAAGAGTAGAACTGAACCACATTATCAGAGTAATCTCTACTATGGGGCAATACTTAGATCCTTATTATCTCTCTAAAAGTATTATTGATACTTCTAAAAATAAGGAACAACAGAAAAAGACAAGTTCCACAAACAGAAATTGCATAGAAGGAATTAAAAATTGGTACTTTAGAAACTTTTATTTCACAAGGAATGCAAAAACACTAACAAAGGAATAAATAAATGTAAAAGTAATAAATCAAAAGATTAGAAGACAGAAAAGGAAGAAAATTAAAGAAAAGATCAAGAGTAGCAAAATTTTTTAAGTCACATAAATTGAAGGCACTTAATACATTTTTGTTTCCTTCCCTCACTCTCTTCCCTTCCCTTCCTTTTCCCTCTTTCCTCCCTCCCTTCCTTCCTTTTTCCCTTCCTTCCTTCTTTTCTTCCTTCTTCCCTTCCTCCCTTCCTTTTCTTCCTTCATCCCTCTTTTCCTTTCTTCCCTCCTTCCTTCCTTTCTTCCCTCCTTCCTTCCCTCCTTCTTTCCTTTCTTTCTTCCTTCTTTCCTTCCTTCCTTTTTTCCTTCCCTCTTTCCTTCCTTTTTTCCTTCCCTCCTTCCTTCCTTCCTTTCTTCCATTCCTTGTCTTCTTCCAGATAATTTTCCTTTATGAATTTAGATACTATTACACTTGGTATGTAATTTTGATGTTGGGTTATTCTTTATAGTTCTTTTAGCATAACATAGTTTTCTTGTTTATCTCTATATTGTGAGTTTTTATTTTTGTTTTATCTGATAGCCTGACAGTAACTCCTCCCTTTTCTTGGATTCACCTTATAAATAGTGGATTTTATTCCACCCTCCCATTTTTATTCAATATATGTCTGCTTTTCATGTTTTTCCTATAAGTAAAAGATTGTGAGGTTTTATTTTCTTAGGCAATCTGTCATTTTAATTTTATTAGGTTTTTAAATTCATTTACATTAAAAATTATGTAAGTTAGATCTATATTTTCCTTCATTTGGATTTCTAGTTTTCCTTCCCTTTACTTCTAATTCAGGATTTATTTGTGTTTGTTTCTCTTCCTCTTTTAATATAGTACTTTGTTCCTACCATTGTTTTTGCTTAATTTGCCTTAAGAAAACCTCCTTCTCCCAGGCTTGTTTCTTGTCACTAAAATACTTTTCTTATTGTTATCCTTTTTCCTAGCTTTGGAGTTTTATTTAACTTATTTTTTCCCCTTTTATTTAGTTATCTAAACATTTAGCTCATTTGAAAATTGCACAATAATAGTGGGAAATTTGAATATATAGAAAAATAAAATGAAAAATATAGAACTGAAGAAACTACAGGGGAAACTAGAGTGGAAGTACATATAATTATAGCTAACATTTATATAGCACCTACTATATGCCAGGATCTCTGCTAAGTGCATTATAAATATCTTATTTGATCTTCAAAGAGGCAGATGCTATGATTATTTCCATTTTTGTTGTTGCTATACAGTAGTGTCTTATCTCTTTGTGACTCTTTGGAGTTTTCATGGCAAAGATACTGGAGTAGTTTGCCATTTCCTTTTTCAGCTCATTTTACAACTGAGGAAACTGAGGTAAGCAAGTTAAATGACTTTCCCAAGGTCTCAGTTAATGTCTGAGACTGGATTTGAACTCAGACTTGACTTCAGAACTGTTAAAAAATATATTTCTCAATACCACATGGAACTTAAACAAAAACTGAGTGTATACTAGGAAACATATAATGCAAATAAATATAAAAATCAATCCTGGGGAGGGGAAATGTATATACATTCATACAAACATATATTACAAATTATATATGTAATAAATATATATGTACATATACATTTATGTGCATGTACCTAAAAGGAGCAGATCAATGAAATTTTTTAAAAATTAGAAGCTCAAAAACTAACCTAAAATGGGCACAGAAAAGGACATACTGAAAATCAGAGAAAAATAAACTGGAAACAAGAAAAAAATATAGAGAGATGTTAAAAACTAAGAGCTGATTCTTTGAAAAGGCTAGAAACACTGATAAACTTTTAGACTATCTGATTTAAAAAAAAAAAAAAAAAGACAGAAAATCAAATCGCCAAACAGCATAAACAAGGATGAAACCACAACAAAAGCAAAATTAGAAAAATTATCAGACCCTATTGTACACAGCTCTATGTTAAGAAAACTAAGAACAAGTAGCATACTACCTTAAAAAATATATAGAATACTCAAACTAATAAAAGACAAAATAGAGATCTTAAGTAATCCTACCTCAGAAAAAGACTAAAGAAAAAAAAAACTCCTGCTCCTGATAGATTTAATTTTAAACAATACTAATAATGTAAAATTATCCTCAAAATTTAAGAAGAAAAATCTCTACCAAATTCCTTTTCTGAGACAAATTTAGACGTAATAGCTAAGCCAGCAAGAGAGAAAGAAAAGGAGAAATATAGACTAATGTTATTAATTAATACAAATTTAAAATAAAACTACCAAAGAGATTGCAGCAATTTAGCCAAGCAGTTATTCATAGTGACCAAAATGGATTTATACCCAGGTTGCAAGAATGATTCAACATTAGAAAAGCAATACAATTAATCAAAAATAAACACATCCAAAATCACGGTTATCTCAGATGCAAAAAAAAAAAAAAAAGACTGATAAAGTGCTTCACTGATGCATGCTAAAGATCCTACAAAATATAAGCATAGAGGGATCACTTTATTATAAAAATTATCTACAACCAAAAGCATTATATGCATAAAGATACACTAGAAGTTTTCCCAATAAACATAGGAGTAAAACAAGAATTCTTTCTGCTATTTGATATAGTTCTAGAAACTATAAGTTATAAAACAAAATAAAGAAATCAAAAGCATAAAGACAGACAAAGAGAAGATAAAACTTTCCCCTTTTGCTGATGAAATAATGACTTATTTAGAAAATCTTACTAGATCAGGAAAAGATACTAATTGAGGAAATTAATAGCTTTAGCAAAATTGCGTCTACAAATTTAATCCATCAACATCAACAGCATTTCAGCAAAATAATAACAAAATCCAAGCAGAAATAATAGAAAGGGAAATCTTCAAAATAACTTCAAAATGAAATTAAAATCATTTTAGTCATATTAAAAAAAATGTTCCGAATAACTAGGGATCAGAGAAATGCAAATTCCGACAACTCTGAGATACCACTACACACCTCTCAGAGTGGCTAAGATGACAGGAAAAGATAATGCAGAATGTTGGAGGGGATGTGGGAAAACTGGGACACTGATACATTGTTGGTGGAATTGTGAATACATCCAGCCATTCTGGAGAGTAGTTTGGAACTATACCCAAAAGTTATCAAACTGTGCATACCCTTTGATCCAGCAGTGTTTCTACTGGGCTTATACCCCAAAGAGATTATAAAGAAGGGAAAGGGACCTGTATGTGCACGAATGTTTGTGGCAGCCCTGTTTGTAGTGGCTAGAAACTGGAAACTGAGTAGGTGCCCATCAGTTGGAGAATGGCTGAATAAGTTGTGGTATATGAGTATTATGGAATATTATTGTTCTGTAAGAAATGACCAACAGGATGATTTCAGAAAGGCCTGGAGAGATTTACATGAACTGATGCTGAGTGAAATGAGCAGGACCAGGAGATCATTGTACACAGCAACAACAAGATTATATGATGATCAGCTGTGATGGATGGGGCTCTTTTCAACAATGAGGTGATTTAAAGCAATTCCAATAGACTTGAATTGGAAAGTGTTTTCTACATCCAGGGAGAGAACTATGGTGATTGAGTGTGGATCACAACAAAGTGTTTTCACTTTTTCTATTGTTATTTACTTGTTTTTTGTTTTCTTTCTCATTTTTTCCCTCTTTGATCTGATTTTTCTTGTGCAACATGATAATTGTGGGAAATGTGTATAGAAAAATTGCCCATGTTTAACATATATTGGATTACTTCTAGATTACATCTAGGGGAGAGGAGAAGGGGAAAGGAGGGAGAAAAAAACTTTCGAACACAAGGTTTTGCAAAGGTAAATGTTAAAAAAATTATCCATGCATGTGTTTTAAAAGTAAAAAGCTTAAAAAAATAAATTTATGGAAGAAAACAAACATTTCGATAATATAACATACTAAAAAAAGTTGATTCCACATGAAACTGCAAATCCATTATGTACAACTTTATATTCCTTTTAAATATATAATAAAGTTATCACGTACATTAGAAAAATATTACCTCAACCTGAAAAAATATAACAAAAATGCATGAAATAGTTTGAGGCTGTACCAAAGCACAAGAAATACTATATGTATTCAAACTACAAATAATCAACTATAAAATATTGCTTAAAGAAATAAAGAATAACTTAAATAACTAGAGGAATTTTCAATCCTCCTAGCCAACCTTTGCCAAGATAATAAAAAAGATCATAATACCAAAGTTAATTTACAGTTTAAATAATATTGCCAGTTAAACTACTAGTGATACTTTATAAAGCTCAATAAAATAATGGCAAAACAAATTACAAAACCAAAATTACAAAATTCATTCGGAGTAATAAAAGATATAGAATGCCAAGAGAAAAAATGAAAAAGTTGGAATGAAGAACGAATAACACTTCCAAATCTCAAAATATATCACAAAGTAATAGTCATCCTAAAAACCATTACATTGAATTCCCAATCCCTATATTTATGCACACCTGCATCTTTGATTTCCTTCACAAGCTAATTGTACAATAATTCAGAGTCTGATTCTTTTTGTACAGCAAAATAATGTTTTGGTCATGTATACTTATTGTGTATCTAAGTTATATTTTAATATATTTAACATCTACTGGTCATCCTGCCATTTAGGGGAGGGGGTGGGGGGGGGGTAAGAGGTGAAAAATTGGAACAAGAGGTTTGGCAATTGTTAATGCTGTAAAGTTACCCATGTATATATCCTGTAAATAAAAGGCTATTAAATAAAAAAAAAAAAGTAATAGTCATCAAAATAATTTGTTTTAGTTTAAAAGAGATATAATAAAACTAACTAGACAAAATCCTAATGGTTAGCAATGAAAATATATTTAGGAAAGAATTTCTTATTTGTTAAGTACTTAACATATCAAAAAAAATTAAAACAGATACGGATCATATAATTTTTTATAAATATGGATAAAAGATTATAGCCTTAACCCAACAAAGAGTAAAGGCAATTACAAAAGATAAATAGATGATTTTGATTACATGAATTGAAACTTGTGCACAAACAAATTTAATGCATTTGGATTAAGAAGAGAAGTGGTTGAATGGAGAAAAAAATCTTTGCAATGAATTTTTTAATAAATGTGTATACAATATACATACCATATTTATATGCATGTATATATTATGTATATGTGTATATATATATATATACACACACATGACAAAAACTGCTCCCCAATAGATAAGTGATTAAAGTATATGAGTGGACAAATCTCAAAAGGAGAACTGCAAACTAGTAATAAGTACGGAAAAGATACCCCAAATCACCAGTGAGAGAAGAAACAAATTCAAAAAAATTCTGAGATTTCACTTCCCCACTTGCCAAAATGGCAAAGATGATAAAAATCTTGCAGGAAGATGAGTATTGTTGTATATCTGTATATTGTTGGTGGAAGTTATGAATCATTATAGCCATTCTGGAAAACATTTTGGAATTGTACAAGTATAAAGTCCATATACCCTTTGACACAGAGACTCCACTATTAGGCATATGTTAAGTGTGCTGTTCCAGGTCCAGAAATGCTTGGAAATCTTCTATTTCATAAAGATCTAATTTCTCTCTTGTAGGATTATACTCAGCAGAGAGAATCTACTGGTCACTTTTTGAGAAACTCCCAGGAATATTAAAGCCAAAATCCAGAGCTTCCAAGTCAAAAAAAAAAAAAAAAAAAAATGCTGTAAGTAATCAAGAGGAAAGAATTCTTGTAATGAAGAGCTTATCAGGCTCAACCAAGGGTTTAGCAGCCACCACTTTACAGGAGCAGAGAATTTGGAATATGATATCCAAAAGGGAAATGATATGTCTTTAGTTAAAACTTAAGTTACCCAGTAAACATTGAGCAATCACTATGGACAAAGCACTTTGCCAAATTCTAAGAGATATAAGGATAAGTAACTGGCACAGGCGACTCATTCAAGAGTTCATATTCAGCCTCAGACTCTAGCTATATGACTCTGGGCAGGTCACTTAATTCTGTTTGCCTCAGTTCCTCATCTGAAAAATGAGCTGGAGAAGGAAATGGCAAATCATTCTAGTGTTTTTGCCGAGAAAACCTCAAATGGGGTCACAAAGAGTCAGACAGGATTGAAATGACATAAGCAACAAGAAGATAAAAGTCCATTCCCTTGAGACTTATAAATCTAATAGAAGAGAAGATATATAGAAATAACTATGGCAAAAGGCAAAAGTCTTCTTCCATCTTCCATAGGAGAAAATTGTATAGAAGAAGGAGCTAGAGAAGAAAACTTGAGATGAATAAGGAGGAAATTGGGTAGAAAATTTGGAGGGTTTAGGACTTGTGAAAAAGGTCAGATGATGAATCTGAGGAGTAATCTGAAAGAATTTAAGGAAAAATTAAAATTTGAAGATGATTTAACCTGAAGAAGGAAAAAGTTTGAGGCTAGAGAGAGAATGAAGGGAAGAAAAGTCTGGGTAATGAAAAAAGGTTGGAGAGAAGGAAAATGAAGTTGAATGTTATTGTGGTGTTGTTTAAGAGGTGATGAAGGGAAACAAAGGTGTAAGAAGATGATTTAAAATAATGTTAAAAAGGTAATAAAAGACAAACTATTAATAAGATCAAAGAGCAGAATAAGTTTTGCAATGACGTTCACTAAATGTGAATGAAGTACTTGCATTGCTGCTATCTCCTAATGATTATCCAAAGTTCAGTCAGTCTACCTTCCAGAAGAGAAAAGGAGGTTTGAAGAAGGGAAGAGCACATATATAAGACCTCTGAGGGTTTGAGAGAATTGGAACTTCTGTAAGGAAGAATAACGTGGATCCACAAGTATCATCAGGTGGAAGATCACCCAGTAAAGGTTAGAAGAGAGAAAAAAAGTGGCTAGTTATCAACCTTTTCATAAAAGAAATGTCTGTTTTCCCAGAGTGCACATCCAAGACAAAATCAAAGAACCTCCCAAGATTTGTCATCATGAATGAATATTGCTCTCTTCTAGTGAAACTTGTGGGCATAAATAAAACTGCCAGAAAGAACTTGCAGAGCGTTGACAAAGATGATTGATTAATTCTTGGTCAAGGAAAAAAACATGGAGGCATAAGTAATGTTTTCATCACCATTGCCCACTGAAGGCCAGCAACATAAAAGATCAGATAAAAGCTAATTTTATAGGTGTACAACTGGTTTTAAAAGGTAGTATCTGAAAATTGAGATTTCTATTTCTGAACCATAGTTTCAAAGATAGGAATGATGGCCTCCTTAAGTAAAATAACCTGACAAACTCTGGTAAAAATATATTTGCCTCATATCTTGCAAATTACATAATCACCCACCTAGATTCCATAGAAAAAAACTATAACGTGGGGAAGAAGTATCCTAGAAACTCCTTAGGAGAGGAGCCCAGAGTAAAGGCTACAACCTCAAGAAAGATTAACAAGCAAGAAAAGTAAGAAAGCAGATTTGTCCTCATGAAGACCATGGAGACTAGTAATGAGAACTATGATTCGGGTATGGCTCTAGATGAGGCTACCTTATTCAAATGGAATAGGACTGGCAAAAAGGGATGGCAGGGAATCATTACATGTTAAGGTGCCTTATTCATGTAGAGAGAGGAATCAGAACAGAACATTTGGGTAGAGAGCAGTAGAGATAGATACAAATGGAAGCAAAGTTGTTACTTCCATAGAAAAGTGAAATAGAAGAAAATGTCTCAAAGCTAGCACAAAGGCATAATATAGCAGTAATGGAGAGCCTAGAAATCTCTGACAAAAGCAGAGCAGATAATTAATTCTTAATTCCCCTTTTTATGATCATTTCAACCTTCAAACGGTGGAAGAATCAACAGGAGGGAATGCTATTCCATATCTAATTCTCAGAAAAAACAGAAACTGGATGTGAGGGAGAAGTGATAGGAACCATGGTGGGTGGGATTAACTACCACTTTCTTGTTGTTTTTTTTCCCTTATTTACAAAAGGACCATAGAAATCACAGGGTGATGTCTTGATTCAGGCATGAACTGGATTTAAGTGAGTCAGAATTGCACAAATTTTTCAGCCTCAATCTCTCTTTGAAGTCAGTGGCAGGACAAAGGGTCCTCAAACTTTTTAAATAGGGGGCCAGTTCACTGTCCCTCAAACTGTTGGAGGGCCGGACTATAGTAAAAACAAAAACTTTGTTTTGTGGGCCTTTAAATAAACTTCATAGCCCTGGGTGAGGGGGATAAACGTCCTCAGCTGCCGCATCTGGCTCGTGGGCCGTAGTTTGAGGACCCCTGGAGAGACTTGAGTTCCCAGGATGCAATGGATGACCTTGGGTCTTCCATGTATGGCCAGGCTCTAAGGGAACCACAACACCTGCTTCAGTCATCTTCATGGCTGCTGGAACAAACTGCTCTCATCTGCCCATTCCTCCAGGAACGTCTTCACACGTTCTTCAGTTAGGACTCCCTTCTAACTCACCAAGGGTTTCTGTTACACTCCATCTGATTTAGTCCATCTGCCAAGATGGTTTGTACCCAAGTGTGGCTGTGTCACTACAGCTTCTTGAAACAACAGGTGAGAGAGTTGGGTGACAGGTGGACAGCAAAGGCAGATGAGCAGCCTTGAAAAGGACTTGGCAAACCTTTATACCAGAAGGGCTGGTGCTCCTGGAACACCTTATGCACAGCGTGCCCTCCTAGAACATAGGATAGAGAAAAAAGAGGTGTAGGGGAAAAATATCAGTAATGGACAAGCATGCTAGGAATAATGTTAATGAGTTTATCATTGATGAGGTCTTTATCATTAGGTATGGTTAGCAGAGGAACTGATAAAAATTAATCCCTGAGGCAGGCAGGCAGAAGGCTCTGATAGAGAGCAGTTTAGCTCCATGGTCTTACCTTCTGAGGAGATCATCCAGTTTGAAATCCAAGTTATGTCAAACCCCCAAGACCCACCCTCTGGAGGGGTCTCCAAGCAGTCTCACCTTCCCTGCCCTGTCAGAAATCTCAGCCATGTCCCAGAGGTTTAATTTTCCTATAAAATCTACTTCAGGGCCATCCCGTGGCTGCAGCCTTCCTTTGGATCAGTCTGCCATGGCATTCTGCCTCGTGGTGTCTTTCTCCTTATTCCCCCCAAATGCCTCATGGTGTTTCTCCTAACTCCACTAGGCTTCCCAGCCCACTTCTCCTTATATCTAACTCTTTAGGGTGCTAGGTCCTTTTCAGGACTTAACCTGCCAGCTAAGGGCAGACGGAAGACCAGCTTTTGATGCCTGCCATCATCTGGTGTCTACATCACCTCCATCATATTGGTGCTCAAATCACAAAATTGTCTACATCATCCGCATGATTTTGGTGCTGAAACTACATTATTCTCATTCAAGCATTATTCTAATTGGAGAGATAAATGCACAATGACAGAATCTCCTCACATCCTTGGATATGTCTTTCTTACCCAAAATAACATGAGATTCTTAGACAAGGAAATTTCATAATAAAACATAACTCCAAAAGTCAGGGTAAAATAAAAATATTTTGTTTCATTAATCCAGAACAATTCTATATACCATTCATTTCCTTTATGACCATTCTCTTAAAATCATGAAGAGGCAGGCTACTCTTCTTAGGTGGTTTGTTACCCTAAGAGGCTCAAAGTGGATAAAACAGGGGTTCATCTTATCTAGCAAATTTCAAAGAATCCATAATGTTAAAGATAAAATAAAGAAAGAGGCTGGCAGAAACAATTTTATTTAATATTAGTATCTAAGCCATTTCTGGCTTGTCCATGCCATCTAACATCATTATCTGTCCCCAAGATGGTAAATTTTATTGGAATCTTAAAAGAAAATATACTAATATGTGAAAATACAATTTTAGATCAACAGTTTAAAGTAATAAGAGTAATAAAATCACTTCACTTCATTCTTTATGCAAGCAAAGTGGTATTCTTCCTTTGATCACTATTTTAATCCTTTCTCAATGGATAGTGGGTCCCAGTAGCCATCTCTTTGGTTGGTTGTCTTTCATTCTCTAAGAGGACCAAAATGACATCACTATGTTATGAGTTACAACTGTGGCTGATCAGACCAGTACAAGCTCAGGATGCTCTGCCCAGGTTGGACACAAATAGTCCCTATGAACGTTTGGGGCGGCTTCTCTAACTGCCTCTTGAGTTTCTTCTGGGCTAACTCCCTTCTGCTTTGCTCATGGAGTGCAGACCTTCTCTGATGAGGGCCCGTCGTGCTGAGTGGCCCTGAGCCCCCCATACAACTGATTCTGAAATTCTTAGGCCTTGAGAGGGTCCTTGTATCACTTTTTGTGACCACCTTGTGGGTGCTTGCCCTGTGTGAGTTCTCCATAAAATAATCTTTTTGGCAAGGATACATTTAGCCTTTGAATGATGTGACCGGCCCAGCAGGGCTGTGGGAGTTGGAATGCTTGTTCTGCCAGGAGCAGAAGAGGTCTGTACACAACATTTGTGCACTGACTGGGCCTTTGATACTGTCAGTCATAAGGGTTTATGGAAAACTGTCAAGATTTGGTTACTCAGAGAAGTTCTCCAGTACAGTAGGTCAGTTTCATGACAGGAGGCTTGCCCAGGCTCTGGGCAATGGACGATGCTCTGGAGCTTTCCTGGTCACCAGGGCAGTGACACAAGCTGTGTGCTTGCTCCCATGCTTTGTAGCATGAAGATTTCTGCCATGTTGGCAAACACCTTTGATGGGGACAAACATGTAATCAAAGTCAGCTTCAGCCCTTAGGGTAAATCTTCAACTTGAAAAGACTTGATAAGCCAAAACTAAAGCGGAGGGAGTGTTGGAGCGTGCTTTTTTGTTTGCAGATGATTGTGCACTGAATGCAGCCTCTGAAGCTGAGATGCAACAGAGTATGGATTGATTCTCTGCTCCTTGTGCTAACCAATCATTTCAGGAGAGTGGGGAAAGAAATAACGGAAATGAAACAAGAAGTAAATTTGTTATTGCCCTTAATCCATTTCTTTAAGAAGAAAGGCCTTTTTGTCCTCATCTTATCATTTACTTTTCTAAAGGGTATGTTTTGTCCAGGAACCTGGAAAAGGACGTTAGAGAAAAATATTATTTCTTAATGTTTTAAATTTTACTAAAAAGGAAATTAAAAAAAAAACACTTCCATACAAAATATACACACACACATACACAGATAACAATCCCACTGACTAAAATTCTACACAAATTAACCCATGAAGAATAAGAAGTTCTTCAGAATTAAATTCTGAAGATATTAATTATGAGGAAATGATTCCAATAAGAGGGTGAAAATTGTCAGAGGTGACTGATACACATTCACAGGAAATATACCAACCAACTTGGATTTTAGATGTGAGTAAAAGAGGGCAAAGTAAATATAAGTGAATCAGGGTTCTATAAAATATCAGACATTCTAAAATTTAGGATTCAAGTTAAGGATTACAAAAAAGGTGTTTGGATTTTGATTTGTTTCTATGTTTGGGAAAAGAAGAAAAAGACTGTCACCGGCTTTTTTTTTTCCTTCTCTCTCCATAATTATTTGGTTACCCCATCTTCTCCATGAGTTCAGTTACCAAGTCTATGTAGATAACTTTTTGATCTATCTATATAGTTGTAGTCTCTTTCTTGAGTTTCTTAGGTCTCATCATCTAGTAGACGTTTCAAATTGGATATCTCGGAGGCATCCTCAGGAATCATTGGATTCTTAGGAGGAGGGTATGTAAATAACAATCACATATACGCCTCCTTTAAGGCACTTTCAAATGAACATGTCCAAAACTGAACTCATCATTTCTCTCCAACTCTCTCCTTTCCTGAACTTCCTTATTTTTGTCAAGGGTACTACTATCCTTCTGTTTTCCTGGGTTTGTTATTTTGGTTGGGATTTTGAATTCTCATTCTCATTTACCACACATATCAATTTGACATTTCTACTTTCATAACATTCCTAGCAAATATTCACTCATATTTACACAGGCACCAACCTAGTTGAAACTCACATTACTCCCCAGTTGAATTATTAAAATAGCCTCACAATGAGTCTCCTGCTTCGTTTCTCTCCTCCATCCTCCATAGAGCTGCCAAAGTGAATTTCCTGAAGCATGAATCTAGGAAATGGGAAAGACACCAGAAAAATAGAAAAAAGTAAGGTTTCCAAATTTCAGGGAAGGTAAATAAATCTACAAACAGCAAACCAATGAGCTTGACTTCAGATTTTGGGGAAATTCTAGCATCAAAGAGATCTAGAAAGTGAAGTAATAATTGCATATAAGCAACATGGCTTCATCAATAACCAGTGATACTAAAATTACCTTAATTTCTTTTAGAAGAGATTACAAAATAAACATAGTTTATTTATTTAGATTTTGGCAAAGTGATTCATCAAGTATCTTCTGGAAAATTTCAAGAGATATGGTTCAGATATCATCAGATTTGGAAACCGCTGAATGGTAGAACTTAAAAGTCTGTGGTTGTTCTCCTCGAATTATTTATTGGCAAAAATACTGGAGTGGTTTGTCATTTATCAAGTTCATTTTAAAAAAGGAAGAAAGGGTCAAGTGACAGCTAGTGCCAGAGGCCAGATTTGAACTCACAAAGATCAATCTTTGACACTCTATCCATCTCACTACCCTACATGGGTAGATGGATGGATGCATGTGCATCTATGTATATATGGGTATAAATATGCATAAACATTCGTAAATGAACCTAAGATTTATATACTGTCATCCTTGCTAGAAAAATTCTAACTCTGCTAGAAATTCATTGTCCCCCCCAAAACCTTTTTTTCCCGTCTCTGATGTCTTTTTTTCTAACTAAAAAACTTCAGAATCGAATCCGTGCAGAAGAAAATCAGTAAGTCCGGCTTTCAGCGATTTATATTTCTTTTTCTGCACGGTTTTGGCTCTGCATGTAACAATTGTGGTGCAACGCTGGTGAGAGGAGTCGTGGAACAGAACACCAATACCAGAAGCTACAGAACTATTGAAAGTAGTTTGAAGTGAGAAACATTTCTCCAAAATACTTAACAAAATGTAGTTTTAGGGCTGGACAGTTTATGCATACTGAAAATCTCAAAAATAAATCTGAAAGGAACCTAAAAAAATCAATAAATTCCCAAGACATTCTTGGTGAAAGCTCAATGGATGTATCTTAAATCGGACCGCCTCACAAAGAAATCCACGTCCATTAATACTCCAAGAGTGAACTTCACCAAAGTTATTGCCGAAGTGTGTTTTATAACAAATTATGCCTAAGTTGTTTCGAACATACGCCATCAGAAGATGGACATAACAGGTTTTGGTAAGGGATTTTGCACATTAAAAAAAAAAAACCATTTCTATCAATAAGGGATGCTGAGCGAGTTTATCAATTGACAGGAAGCTGGACTGTGGGGTGGGGCTGATTCAAATAAGATAAAAGAAGTGTGCGTGCAAACTCTCAGGTTAGAATTAACGCGACCTCACAAGACTGAGATGGAATTCGTCTGAAAAAGATCCGGAGGTCTTAGAGAGCCAAGACCAAACTAAGCCGGCAACGTTTTGGGTCGGCGCACGAGGCTTTGAGAGGCGCGGCCCGCAAGGACCGGACAAGGGCTAGCGGGGGTCGGGCTTTATGAGACTAGGCTCCGTTCTGGCCGCTGCATTTCGTGAGAGACGTTCTTCGTCCCGAGGAGTGCGAGCGGAACGCCGAAGGGTGAGAAGCCCTCGCTTGCAGGAAGATAAGCGAGACCAGAAGGGGCCCGACTATTTCGGTTTGATGCACGGGGCCCAGGCCCCCGGGGCCCGAGGCCGAGGCGCGCTCTGGCTTTTTGTTGCACCTTCTTATTCTAAGGACGCTAGTCTGTGTTTGGGAAAGGCAGCGGCAAAGATGTGAGGCGGCGGCTTCCTCCGCCGGGGCGGGAAAAGAGACGAGACAATCCCTCCTCTGCCGCGCGTTTCTGGGTTACTCGGACGCCGGGGTACCGGCGCCCCCCGCAGAGCGCCGCCCATCGGGCCCGCCCTCCTCGGTGCCCGGGCCGCTCCGCTCCGCGGGGCTCCTCCCTCCCCGGGGCTCCTCCCTCCGCGGGGCTCCTCCCTCCCCGGGGCTCCTCCCTCCGCGGGGCGCCTCCCTCCGCGGGGCTCCTCCGTCCCCGGGGCGCCTCCCTCCGCGGGGCTCCTCCGTCCCCCGGGGCGCCTCCCTCCGCGGGGCGCCTCCGTCCCCGGGGCGCCTCCCTCCGCGGGGCTCCTCCCTCCGCGGGGCTCCTCCGTCCCCGGGGCGCCTCCCTCCGCGGGCTCCCCCCTCCCGGGCGCTCCCTCCCGGGCGCCTCCCTCCGGAGGCTCCCTCCCTCCGCGGAGGCTCCCTCCCGTCCCAGGCGCCCGTCCCCAGGGCGCCTCCCTCCGCAGGGCTCCTCCGTCCCCCGGGCGCCTCCCTCCGCGGGGCTCCCCCCTCCCCGGGGCTCCTCCCTCCGCGGGGCGCCTCCCTCCGCGGGGCTCCTCCGTCCCCGGGGCGCCTCCCTCCGCGGGGCTCCTCCGTCCCCGGGGCTCCTCCCTCCGCGGGGCTCCTCCGTCCCCGGGCGCCTCCCTCCGCGGGGCTCCTCCGTCCCGGGCGCCTCCCTCCGCGGGGCTCCTCCCGTCCCCGGGGCGCCTCCCTCCGCGGGGCGCCTCCCTCCGCGGGGCTCCTCCGTCCCCGGGGCGCCTCCCTCCGCGGGGCTCCTCCGTCCCCGGGGCGCCTCCCTCCGCGGGGCTCCTCCGTCCCCGGGGCGCCTCCCTCCGCGGGGCTCCTCCCTCCCCGGGGCGCCTCCCTCCGCGGGGCGCCTCCCTCCGCGGGGCTCCTCCTCCCGCGGGCTCCTCCGTCCCCAGGGCGCCTCCCTCCGCAGGGCTCCCTCCGTCCCCGGGCGCCTCCCTCCGAGGGCTCCCTCCGTCCCCGGGGCGCCTCCCTCCGCGGGGCTCCTCCCTCCCCGGGGCTCCTCCCTCCGCGGGGCTCCTCCCTCCCCGGGGCTCCTCCCTCCGCGGGGCGCCTCCCTCCGCGGGGCTCCTCCGTCCCCGGGGCGCCTCCCTCCGGGGCGCCTCCGTCCCCCGGGGCGCCTCCCTCCGCGGGGCGCCTCCGTCCCCGGGGCGCCTCCCTCCGCGGGGCTCCCCCCTCCGCGGGGCTCCTCCGTCCCCGGGGCGCCTCCCTCCGCGGGGCTCCTCCGTCCCCGGGGCGCCTCCCTCCGCGGGGCGCCTCCGTCCCCGGCTTCCCTCGGGGTGCGGGGGAGGGGAGCCGCTCCCGCCGGGCTGCGGCTCGCCCTGCTCCGCGCCCACCGCGCCCACCGCGGAACCCGCATGCTCACTGCACGCCTGGCCGCCTCCTGGCTCGGCCTGACGGGGCCTCTCCCTCCGTTTGTGGGGCGCGAGTCAGAGCTGGTAAATCGTTGCGGGCATTATTTAAAAAAGCGCTACTGCGCCTGCGACTTTGGCCCGAGCTGCAATTAATCCCAGTTTTAAATGGGGGAGGAGGAGAGAGTAAAGGGGTGTGCAGTTCGGTGGATGGTAAGGGAAAGGTCTTCCTGCGGGCTGCCGCTGAGCTTAGAGAAAGCGGCGCCCGTAAAACCGAGAGCTTTCTGCCAGGAATGCCTTCGAGGGGGGCGATTTCGAGTCCGTGGGGCCAGTCAGGAAGATTAGATCTCAAAAAATAAACCGGAATGAGCGCACCGCTGGTGAAAAGTTAAAGGATAGCAAGAGCGGGCCTACGCCAGCGAGGCCTTCGATAGCTCAGTTGGTAGAGCGGAGGACTGTAGTGGAATTACTCCGGTTATCCTTAGGTCGCTGGTTCGATTCCGGCTCGAAGGACTTCCCAAACCTTTTTTTTTTACCCCCCCTCCTCGACTACCTTTTGGCAGCTTAATTAACTTAATTCATTTCATTGGGTTTGTGTATACAAAGTATGTATTTGCATGCACCACCCCAACGTTTTGCCCAAAATGATCTGTTTGCATTTAACAACATAGGACATGTAGGGGAGTGTCTCGGGATAAGCGGAACGTAATCAAGTGTGTGACGGTTGATTCTGGCTGAAGAAGCTGCTTGTGTCATGGTGGGTGAAACCCTTCTGTTGAGTTTATGTTTCTCCTAGTTCTTTTGATAAGACTATTCTGTTTCCGTCCTACTAGCCACTAAAAAAGGCCCATTCCCAAGCAAGAACGTCCCTGTTTGTCAGCCACCGGGAGATAACTAAGGGGAGGGGCAAGTGGCGGAGCGACTTATTTCACTAGACTAAGGAAAGGGGAAAGGAAGGAACAGAGAGGGCAGTGGGGGATTAGCTCAAATGGTAGAGCGCTCGCTTAGCATGCGAGAGGTAGCGGGATCGATGCCCGCATCCTCCAGCTCCATTTTTAATCTCTTAAGAGAGACTGTAGTCCCTGAACCCCCTATCGTTCAAAGCACACTTTGGAACTTACAACTACTTTTGTTCTTATTATTATCGCTGTCATTATTGATAAAAAACGGTTATTTTTTCCATTCCGTTGCTCGGTGCTCGTCTCTTTTGCAGTCCCGCCCCAATGACTGTTAACCGCCTCCGGAGCAGCGGACGCGACTGGAATTCTCTCGAGAGCTGGGTGACTGCGAACCCCAAGACGTTACTTTGCCAGGGAACCCGGACCCCGGCGACCGCGAGGGGAGAAAAAGACCCCCACGCCCCGACCAATGGCAGCGAGTGTTGCTGGGTAAGTGGGCAGCTGCGCCCGCGGCCAATAAGCGGATGGCTTGTTGTTTCCTGGCAGAGCGGGGTCCCGGCGCCGCGGCGCTCCCGTTTTGTTTGGGTCCTGGGCGACGGGCCCGGGCGCTGAGCCGGGGCCGGAGGCGCAGCCACACTGACGGGAGGAGGAACGGGAGCGCCGGCCCCGAGAGAGGTGAGGGGCTCTCTGCGGCCGGGCTCCCCTACCCCGATCCAGCCCCCGGCCCCGCCCCCCTCGGCCCCTCTGGCCCGGAGCCCCCTCCTGGGATACCGCCCCGGCCCCGCCCCCGTCGCTCCGGCCGCTGCCGCCGCTCTCCTGGTCCCGCGCTTGGCCCGGAGCCCGGAGCCAAGCTGCCGACCCCGCTTCCCGCGCCCGGATTGGGCAGGTGGGCCGGTCCGCGTCCGGAGGCGCTGCCCTCTTCCCTTGCCCCACGCCCGCAGCCTGCACGGCTGTGCTCCTCTCCTGTCCCCTCCGCCCTTTGGGAATTGATTTGGTACGGGCTCGGGGCTTGCAGCCCCTCCCTCAACCGCCGGGCCCCGGGGAGGGCAGCCCCCGGCCCGGGCTCAGACCTAGTGTCCCCGCTGGAATTGCGGTGTAGAGCTGCTCGATGATCTGGACGACTCCCGCCCCGTTTCCTGTGCCTGGAATAAGCCGTCCTTGTTCTGCCTTCTTTTCCACAATAGGTGGAAAGCAATGGGAAGCTGGGCCCGGGAGGCTGCAGGAGTGTCTCTCCAGGTTAAGCTGATCCACGCGGGGGAGGGGTCAGGGAGAGGGGGGAGGGTCTCCGAGGTGAAGCTTGGCTCCTCCCTCCAAGTGGCGCCAGACTGTGCCTGGGGGTAGTCCTGGGGATGGCCCCCCCTTACGGGAGTTGGGGTGTCCTCCCTAAGGTTGAGGCCAGTTTCATTACACAGTGCAGACTTTAGGCGGGAAAGAAGCTCAGAGCCTGGTTGTTGTCCGCATGGTTTAATCACGATACACCCTCTCAGAGATGGAAGCCCCGGGGGCCTGGAGATTGGAGTAGCCAGCACAGTAGCACAATGGGGTTAAGATCGCAACCTTTAAGTCCCGGGTACCTGCCGGTAACTCCTCCTTTTGGTGTTCTATAACTAATCTGCTTCCCGGTTTCCTTGAAGTACTGTAGGAAAAAGTACCCTCAGAACCCCAGAGACTAACAAAGTCAGTTTTCACAACTTGTCTTCTTCCCTCTCCTTCCCCTCCTTCCTTCCTTATCCCCATCCCACCCCCTTAGCTCTCAGGGCCAGTCTGGGGCAGGAGGATGCTTACTCAGCCCCACCATGGAGCTGCGCTGTGGGGGACTGCTGTTCAGTTCCCGCTTTGACTCAGGGAACTTGGCCCATGTGGAGAAGGTGGATTCTGTGGCTAGTGAAGGGGAGGGGGGCGGGAGTGGGGGGTCAGCCCCCACCACCGGCGGAATATCCTCTACCTCTGACTACGAATTCAACGTGTGGACACGGCCTGATTGTGCTGAAACAGAATATGAGAATGGGAACAGGTATGAAGCTGGGGTCAAGGGGAGGGAATATGCAGAAACCCAGCGCCATAACTTCCTTTTGGCCTTACTCTCCTATCTGTCCTCCCAGGGACCTACTTGGCTCTCCTCACAGTTTCACAATGCCCTCCTTCTCATCCCCATAGAACAGCCTTTTCCCATTCTTTCTACTAACCCGCCTTGCTCCATTCCTCTTGCTACCTCATCTCTCTCTCTTATGGACTTGTCTTCTTCCTATTCTGCCCCATTAGGTCATGGTTCTACTTCAGTGTCCGGGGAGGAATTCCAGGAAAACTCATAAAGATCAACATCATGAATATGAACAAGCAAAGCAAACTGTACTCCCAGGGCATGGCACCCTTTGTGCGTACACTACCCACTCGACCTCGTTGGGAGCGCATACGTGACAGGCCCACCTTTGAGGTAGAGTTTCCACACAGAAGAAAGGACTGTTGCTGTAGGCAAAAACTAAAAAGAAAGAAATTTTCTCTGACACAATGAAGTAGAAAGGACTCCACTCTGACACTCTGACCCCCTACTTTAGACCCAAGCTACATGTGTGTTTTGGGGGTAGCAGTTGGTTGCCCTTTCTTCTTCTCCCTCTGTCCCCTCAGATGACAGAGACACAGTTTGTGCTGTCCTTTGTGCACCGCTTCGTTGAAGGTCGTGGGGCCACCACCTTCTTCGCCTTCTGCTACCCCTTCTCCTACAGTGACTGCCAGGATCTGCTGAACCAGCTAGACCAGCGCTTTCTGGAGAGCCATCCTTCCCTTAGCAGGTGCTATGTCCTGCCTTTTCTTCCTCCACAAAGTCCTGAGATCAAACACTGCCCTTCTGTGATTTTCCCTCATATTTCTCAATTGATACTTCAATCTTTTCACTGTATAGTTGTGTACCATTGGTTACCTTTGAGACAGGAATATCAGTTTTCTTGATCATGCCATTCCTGTCATCTTCACCTCACACTTTCCTGCCTTGTACTGCCTTAGTCAAATAAAAAGAAGACTAAATCCCTTTTTTTCTCCCCAGTCAATCGAAGCAGTATTTATTCATCAACTCCTCTGTGGGGAGAATATGCTTTACCTACTTATCACCAGTATGGAATCTTTAATGCCCTGACAGAGCATAGCCTAAAAGAGAATCCTTATCTCTGAGAAACCACAAACTAAGGAAAGGGCCAAGAGCCATTAGCTCTTCCACCTCTTTGCCTTGTGGACAGAGAACTTCCTTTATGCCAGCACATGTGCTTTTTTTTTTTTTTAACTAAATTTTTATCCTGTACCCACTTTTGCATTATTTTCTATTCTTAAGTTTTTGCATTCAGTTTCTAAATCATAAAGGTGGGGGTTTGGGGACTAGGTAGTTTGTCTCCCTCTCTATCTTGTAATATCCCTCTGTAAACATGGGCTGTCCTTTTTTGAGACACCAGGGGACTCCCATGGCCTGACGACTGTTATCCTTGTAGCCCCTTAGATTCCATCTATTACCACCGAGAACTCCTTTGCAACTCTCTGGATGGACTTCGAGTAGATCTGTTGACTGTGAGTTCCTGTCATGGGCTTCGAGATGAAAGAGAACCCCGTCTGGAGCAGCTATTTCCTGATACCAGCACACCCCGGCCATTCTGCTTCTCAGGCAAGAGGGTGAGTGGGGAGGAAAGAAAGGTAGGAAAATTGGCTCTTCTCTGTCATTACAAGTATCATGGCAGAAGCCAAGACACTGCTATCACAGCCCCAGCTGGGACCTAGGCTGTATCCTGCCATTAAAATACAACCAAAACTGACAGTCCTAATTATTGCTCTCCTCTTTATCACAGATATTCTTCTTGAGCAGCAGGGTGCATCCTGGGGAGACACCATCTAGCTTTGTCTTCAATGGTTTTTTGGATTTTATCCTTCGACCTGATGACCCTCGTGCCCAGACCCTACGTCGTCTTTTTGTCTTTAAGCTGATTCCCATGTTGAACCCAGACGGTGTGGTACGGGGTCACTATCGGTAAGGATGACTCCCTCTTCAGCTCTCCTGATCATCAGCAGTCGCTTTGATAAATGTTATGTTGTCACGATGAGGTACAGTTTACCCTGTCCTGCCTTCACAATTCTCCTACATCCTAAAGTGGGAATGCCCCATTGGCCTCTCTTGGGACTTCTGGGAAGGGTCACTTGGATGTGGAGGGCTATTCCCAGATTCCAGTGGCAGTACAATAGACATGCCCTTCCAGAACACCTAGTACAAGCATGCCAGGCAAGTTCAAGAATGATTAAATTGATAATAGGAGTTGTAGAATGTCTAGTTTTGTTCTCCAGTTTCTGGAGACCTGGAGAGAGGCTGTCCTCAATCCTTTTCCTTCCTTGGCTTTTCTATTTAAGATTCTATTCAGACTATAAGATAATCAATCCCCTGCCTCTTATATCTTATGCCACTCTCCCCAGTCTCTGTTTTCCCACTCCATCTTTCCAGAACTCCACCTTACCCTTGTTCCCACACAGGACAGACTCACGAGGAGTGAACCTAAACCGTCAGTATCTAAAGCCAGATGCAGTCCTGCACCCGGCCATCTATGGGGCTAAGGCAGTGCTGCTCTACCACCATGTGCACTCACGTCTGAATCCCCACACTCCCTCTGACCAACAGCCCAATCCCCCACCCTCAGCCCAACCTGGTCCACTTTCTGAACTTGAAAAAACGGACAATCTCAATAACGAGGCTGACCTTGGACTCTCAACTGATGGGGAAAATTCTGAGTCCTGGACCCAAACTGAGCCAGCAAACCAGGACCCCAATAGCTTGTGGTTTTTGGAATCAGAATCTGGTGAGGTGGAACCAGCCCCTGAAACCATCCCCCCCAAGGAGAGCGGTGTGGCCTACTATGTGGACTTACATGGACATGCCTCCAAAAGGGGATGTTTCATGTATGGAAATAGCTTCAGTGATGAGAGTGCCCAGGTAGGGACCTTGAAACTGGCCTGGGAATATGGTATACATTAGGAGTTAAGGAGTAAGAGGAGGGAGGTAATGTGTAGAATACGAGCAGAAGAATGGCCATAGGCTTGTCACTTTGAGAAGAAAATTAACTGAAAGAGGGGAGGGAGGAGGAAGCTGATAACAAATTTGTAAATCTGTAATTATGGGATATTTTTTTAAGTCAGGGTTTTGGTGCTAAAGTCAGACTTTTCAAAACTTAAAACAAATTAGGTTTTTTTCTAATTGGAACCAAATGGAAGAGACTGGGGGGAAGGGGAACAGGAGAGACTAGGAAAATGGTCTGAAGGAAAAGAAATTATATTGTGTTGATGTAACCATATATATCTATATCTATATCTATATAGATATATATATATAGAGAGAGAGAGAGATATATATATATATATACACCATTCTTTAAACATCTTAAAACAAAACCATGTACACAGTAAGAATTCAAGAGTAAGAATTCCTGATAATTCTAGTAGCTTCTGTTTTATATTGAATGCTGTGATTTGGCCCTTGCCCTCTCTTTACCTTATTTTCTTCTACTTACCACTATACCTTCTGAGTTGGCTCTTCATCCCATATAGGTAGAAAATATGCTGTATCCAAAGCTTATTTCCCTGAATTCAGCACACTTTGACTTCCAAGGCTGCAATTTCTCAGAGAAGAACATGTATGCTCGGGATCGTCGAGATGGCCAGTCTAAGGAGGGCAGTGGGCGAGTTGCCATCTACAAAGCCTCAGGGATCATTCACAGGTTGGGTTGACACTGGGAAAAATAGGGCTTCAGCCTTAGGATATGTTCTCCTAGAAGTACCCACACCCAGCCTAGAGAGGGGAATGGGGAAAATGGATTGTAATTTCCCAAGGCATCTTGGAAGAAAGACCTTCAGATAAAGATTCTTTTTTGTCTCTGTGGGGTCTGCCTTCCACAGTTTAGCTTGGAAGATGTAGAATTAAGGGGTGGGGGGGTGGAGGGGTGGGGTTGCCAGCTCACTGGGAAATAGCCCTTAATCTTTCCTTTGACCACTTTAGTATATTCAAGCTACATGTCGTCTGTCCAGAGTAGTGATATAAAGGTCTCTGTGTCTTAGCTACACACTTGAATGCAACTACAACACTGGACGCTCAGTAAACAGCATCCCTGCTGCCTGCCATGACAATGGGCGTGCCAGTCCCCCTCCCCCACCTGCCTTCCGTTCCAGATACACTGTGGAGCTGTTTGAGCAGGTAATGAACTGGAGAGGTAGAATCAAAGGCAACAGGCAGAGCAATCTCAAATCATGGCTGGCCCACACTAACTCCACTTGACTGAAGTCTTATGGAGAAATGATACTGCCACTAGGGGTCTGGTTAGATCTTCCCAAGTAACAGGGAGTTGAATTCTCCTTAGTACTGCCAGTAGGGCTCCAGATCCCAGTTCTGGGATCATACAAAGGTATGTTCTTCAGTTTAAGTAAACTGAAACAAGTTCAACAACTTTTGGGACTTAGGTTTTTTCTCTTACTGCCTTGTTTTTCTGGCCCTTTCCTTTCATCATACAAGGGCCTTTCCTGACCAAATTGTTGCCTTCATAGGAAAAGGGAAAACATCCTTTATTCTCTCCCATAATCTACAGATCTTTCTACTCTAAACTATTGAGGGTCACTAATCCCACAACAGAGAGTACTGCTATTTGGCTTAATTCCTAAGATAGCAACTCATAAAAGCAATAGTATGAAAAGGGGGAAAAATGAAAGATAAAGAGCCTCAGTCTCAGCTTTTACAGAGGATACTCTGACTGTAGATGAGGTCAGTGTCCTTCCCCCTAGCACATGCTATAACCAAAGTGCTCTGGGATTTAGGCTAAGTTTAAGCCATCCAGATGAGGAACATTTCAGGGATCACTTTGTTCTCTACAAAGCATGGTACAAAGCCCCCAAATGCCAAGCAGTATTTGAACTCCCTTGGCAGGTAGGGCGGGCTGTGGCCATTGCAGCCCTGGACATGGCAGAATGCAATCCCTGGCCACGAATCGTCCTGTCTGAACACAACTGCCTCAACAACCTGAGAGCCTGGATGCTGAGACATGTCCGTAACAGCAGAGGTGTAGGTAACAGCCTTAATGTAGGCATCAACAAAAGGAGAGGCTCTCGAACCCCACCAAAAGGCCCCAAGTAAGGACAACAGGGCGGGAGGAAAGGGTGGGAAAAAGTGCTTTTGAGATAAAAAGATGAGGTCTCATGGACCTCAAAGAGTGTCTGAAGTACTCAGAAGAACTTCAGACATTTAATTTTACAAGTAATTTTACAATACCATAGGATGCTTCTAGGAGGAGGAAAGAGGGTCATGAATTTAAATCCACAATAACTGGTTGCCCAACAGATAGTGAATCCATATGCTTAGGGAAATAATAAGCCAGGCAAGGGAAATGAAGAAGGAAGGTAGAGCTATCAACCTATCCCAGTGGTGAGGAACATTTGTCATAGGAAGTTACTTGGAATTTCCTTAACAGCATGACAAAGATTGGGAGGGATTACCTGAGATGGGCTTGATAGCTAATGAAGAGGCAGAGGATTTCTTTTCCTCTTTCTTGGTACTGACACTTAAGTTCCTTAATCCAAATATGATTTCCATTGGTTCTTCATTAGGGAAAGACATAAAGGCTGAAAGACTTGGAACATACCCATCTCAGATTTCACCCATTCTATCTGCTTCTTTGCAGTGGTTTGCCTATATCATGCTCTGAAAACACCCTGAGCCGGGCCCGAAGCTTCAGCACTGGTACCACTGGCAGTAGCCAACAAAATTCTCCACAGATCAAAACTTCACCCAGCTTTCCCTTTCATAGCAGTCGGTCCACAGGGCTACCAGGCCTGGGCCTTGGGGCCCAGAAAGGCAGCCATCGGGTCCTGGGCCCTGTTAGAGGTAAGCTGATAAGGAAGCCCCTGGGGCAAGTGTTCCATTCTCTCTGGTGTTGCTGGGGGGAAAATTAACCCTGAAGATTTATTATTGGGCCTGAATCAAGGGGTAAATCAATAAAACCCGTTTGCAGAAGAATCTATAGCCTCTCCTGAGCCCTTGGTTTTCCTTGCATCATGGGGGCCACAGATTGGGAACTATGGCCATGAGTAAGGGGTCTTAAGTATACTCTAGCAAGAGATCAATGAACTATAGGGTTCCAATACATACTGAAAACTAGACAAACCCACTAATAAAAGGGAATGCTAGATAATTGAGAAATATTGAGCATGTATTTAATAAATCAGGAGTCGTAATATGCTGCTGTGTGGTCAGGATGAAAGCAGACAATATCCAAATTGCAGCACTGTGAAATAATGGCTGTATCCCAAAGTCCCTGAGAACTGGAGCTACTTCTGACTATAGAACCTAGACAGAAAGACTGAAGTCAGAACCACTGCAAGACCTCCAGAATAGAAGGGGCTGACTTCAAGTAATTTTTCTAGCCCTGCAAGCTAGATTTACTGCTTCCCCCTCCTCCCCACCATAGCTTTAATTATTTAGCTGTGCCTCAGTGCCAACAAAAATTGCCTAATATGGCAAGCCCATAAAAATAATGGGAGCTCTAAGCATTTCTCCTCTTAGAAAAAGGCTGGGTTATAGGGAAGGAAAAAAGTAAGTCACTGGGAGGTAACAGGGAATAGTGGGAAAACAGCCCTGAGTTCAAATACTGGCTATGCAACTTGCTACCTAGGAAACTTTGGATAAGTTACTTAATTAGCCATTCTACAATAGTTTCTTCATCTGTAAAATGAAGATGTTGACATGTATAATCTCTAAGATTTTTTACAGCTCTTAATCTGATTTTATGACAGTAAAACTGAAACAAGGAACAGAAATTATACCTCATGAAATAGGTTAAATTAAGGGTTCTTAAACTTCTTGTATCACAGACCCCTTTTTAAGTATGGACCCCTTATCAGAATTTTTTTTAAATGCATAAAGTAAAATAGGATTTGCAGAGAAAACTGTTACTGAAATAGTCATTAAGAAATGTTTTAAGTTCTCAGGCACCAGGTTAAGAATCCTTGAACATGAGATCATTAATCATTTGATCCACAATATGAAGGTTTTGAAGCTAATGTTAATTTTAAATTTAGTTTAGGAAAGCTTTTTTTGCTCCTAAGAGGAACCCCTCCCTGGGAACTTCTTAGCTGTCATTCCTCACATACTAGAGAGTAATGTAGATAGAAGGTATAGGAATAAAAGTTCCCACTATAGGAAATTAAATATTGGTTCTAATCCCAGCTCTGCCACTTAAGTAGTGATATGGCCTTGAAAAAGTAAATTTTCTGACCTTCAACTTTTTCATCTCTAAACTGGGTATGGGAATTGTTTTGTTTACTCCTCGGGGTCTACAGATGGCACTAGAAGAGTTTGTGCACGAGACCTAATGGCTCCAGAACCAGGCCTACTTGCTCTGCCTCCCCTACTGGGATCCATAGTCTCAGGGCAAAGGTTGATTGTCCTCGATTTTACAGCATCATAGAAAGCTAAACTGCAGAGTGGCTACTGCCTAGGAGTAAGTAACCTTAGGGCTGCCCTGGGCAAAGGAGAATTCACAAGGTTGCTATGGATCCAGAATAAAAACAAGGAATCAGAACTGAGGGAAGACACCTTCAATAAGGGAATAGGCAGACTAGCTTCCCACCCCAGGAATTCTACAATAGGAGGGTTTAGCTAGGTGTCTTCCTGAATTTGGGATGGTACCAGCCAATAAGTGAGTTCAAAGGAAGACATCTATAGTAGTAGAAAAAGCCTTGAACTTGGATTTGGGAGAAACTTAGATTCAAATACTGACTTTCCAGAGCTTTGTGATCCCAACCAAGTAACTTAATCTCCTCTATGAAATGGGGATAGCATGTATTAAAAATACTTTTGTAACACTAAGGCTACTTCAGAGTTAAAGCTGGAACATTTGTAGAGGTCTTCTTCACCTCCTGTCTTGGAGGACTAGTGGAAGCCTGATGCAGGATCTAGGTAACTTTGCTTTTGTGGTGTCCAGGGCATAAGCTAGTAAACTCTATTACACTCTGAAGGACCCCTGAAATCCTGAATGCAACTGGCAGCTTTTGGTAGAACAGCTAAACTTGGCTGAGGATGTTTTTCTACGGTGAATAGAGAACATGAAGGGGAAAGTGCTGTTATCAACACTGTTTCTGTTTGTGATTACAGATTTTTTTAAAAGTTTCATTCTTAGAACAGAAATTTAATCTCATTTTCCTAAAATGTCATTCCACCTTGGGGAACAAAGCTGTTAAAAATAAATCCTAGAACCCCAACCCATAACTCTCTGTTGCCAGGGTCAGAGAACTCTTTAAGTACTGGCTTTCCCTTTCAATTTTCCACTTGGATGACAGATGGGAAGGTCTCTAGCTTGCAACATGGGCCAAATTAAGATGAGAGAGGAACTAGGACTCATGGCATCACAGAAGAGTTAAAGTCTTTTTAAGATAGTAATTGGAAATTCTATCTTTAAGATCCACATTTTGCAGCCCGGGCACCTCTGTTATTCTAGTCGTTCTGTTGATGTTATCGGGACAGAACAGGGATCAAGCAGTATGTGCTGATCAATCAGTAAGCACCTAGGACATGCTTGGCATTGTGGAGACAAATATTGATGTCTACATTCTATATGGATTGGGATAGGAGTGGGGGGTCATTACTTACTCATAGAGATAAAATAACAGGATTATGCTAAGTAATTTCAGGAACACTAACCACTGGGATAATTAGTAAAAGCCTCTTGCAGATGGTGGCCCTAAAGCTAGGGGTTTTAAAAGGCAGAGGTAAGGAGAGAAAGCTGCTAGACAGGTCATCCCCCATGGAGACAGACATAACACAGATGTCATGTCATTTATGAGGAATGTGACAGCTGGCCGTTTTGGACCAAAATAGGTGCGAAAGAATAGTATGTGATCAGCCTACGCACAGGAGTACAGAGAGGTTGTAGTCAGATGATGGATTTTAGGTGCTAAAAGGAGTCTGTATTTTATTCTAAAGGCAAACATAATTGGAGCTCCTTTGATATGGAAGTGACATGGGCAAACCTTTGCTAAAGATTAGAACTCAAGCATTTCCTGCCTTCAGTGTTCTTTCTGCTCCACTAACAAGCCCTGCCCCATTGGGACTTGTTTAGAGTATGAAAAGTTGTGGCTTAAGGGATACGGTATCTCTCAATATACAAATGAGGAAACTAAGGCCTAGAATAGGGAGATTATATAATCTAATATGTAAATAAATAAATAAATATATATATATATATATATATAATAAAGAGAATAGTCTATATATATATATATATATATATTATAAAGAGAATAGTCTATAGCAAAGCCAGGATTTGGACAGATCATGCTTCCAAATCTTAACGCCTTTCCACAATGTTCATTACAGTGCCCAGAACTAAGAATATGCATGTCATAGCTAGTCATTAGAGGTTTGAGGCTTTTTTACCATCATGTGTACAATTCGACAGGATCTAGAGCTCCTGCTACTGCTGCCCTGAACTGGCCTAAACTTGGCTTTTATCATCTAGTATCTCTTGCTGAATTCAGAAAACTTGGCATCTAGCCTTCTGTCCTTATAGCTCTTAAATTCAATTTATCTTCAACACAATTTTGTTGATATAAAGTTAACCCAGCATGGCTGGTGTTTTGGGTACCTGCTGCCTGAGTATGATAGAAGGAACACAACATCTGTAATTTCATAATGTAGGCAACATCTATTGTATTCACCAGAGTCCTAGACTTCAAAATCCCCAACTTTGATCAATCATTATGGGTAGGACTTAGACAAACTACCCAGAATAATTGGACTTAGACAAACTACCCAGAATAATTGTGGCAGATGCCCATAATCACAGCGATAACTTGTGAAAGACTTGAGTTCATTTCTTGTTTAGTTGTGTGGTGGGGTGAGTGATATACCAAGTTAGCCAGCTTCTTCCAAACCCACGATTGGAAGCCCTTCCAGATAAGTTATCTGGGAGCCAAGCCTGACTCCTCAAATTCAAATAGTGGGATACCCACTGCCTTACTCAAGACAGCCTAATCCACTGCAGCACTGAGCTCAGATCAGATTTCTATTCCAAACTGTTAGTTCTCCCTTCTGGGACCACAGATAGAAGAATGATAAACTCTTCCACAAGACAGCCCTCAGGTTTACTCTTTTTACCTAACACTGTTCTTCCAAGTTAAAAATCCTCAGTTCCTTCAATTAGTATTCTTAGGTGTGGCCTGAATTTAGCAGTTGACCTCATTTGGATATGACTGTTTATAAATGGCTTTCTGTACACAGAATTGAAGAGTATTTTCTGGATATTGTCTTTCAAAGAAGTCTAAGATCATAGTAACTTTTTTCCATTGCTAATGAAAAATGTTGAAAACTGGACACTAAAACCCAAAGATCTCCTCCAGATGAACTGCTGTCTACATATGCCTCTTCCATCCTTGCTTTCTGAAATGAGTCCTTTGCCACCCCCTACCCCAAATACAAGCCTTTAATTAGAGACTATCACTCCATCCTATCAAGTCAATTAAGACAATTTTTCTCATCTACAAGATAACCTGTTGGTTAACCTTTCTAGCTTCACCTTATTTGAAAATCTAATATGCTATATAAGTTACTGATTAACATGTACATCAACTTCATGTGTATCCCTGGCAAACTACACTACAGACCTTCCTCCAAGATTTTATCAAACCATTTAACTGCTATTCTTTAAATCCAGTCATTCAACCTTTAAAAAGATACTTAACTGTAATATCTAGCCCATGTCTCTAAATATTTTCTATCATAGGATGACACTATAAAATGGCTTATGAAATCCAGATAAATTCTATTTGTAGTCTAGTTATTGTTGGAAAATTTAGTTGGGGAAAAACATTCTTGATGAAACCATGCTGACTTTATGATCATTTGCTTTTCTAGATATTCTTAAATCATCCCTTTAATAATCTCATATACTGTCAAGAATAGAAATCAGACTTACAAGTCTTTAGTTTGTAGAACCCCTTTTCTTCCTTTTTAAAATTGGACCACTTGCTCTTTACCAACTGTGATCTCCTGATCTCTACAATCTTTCAAAAATCAGTATGTTAGCAATATCCACCTTGAATCTATTCCCAAGACTACTGACTTACAGAGGGATGCTTTTAGTATCTGCTTGTCTTGGTTTTCCAAACCCTTTTTAACATTTTTTTTGTCCTGTCCTTTGCAGCAGAGCTCTTTGGCAGAGAAAAAAATCCAAAGTCAAAATATATGTTCTGTCATCTCTATCATCCTCTTATTATTATGCCATCCACTCTATGCAATGATGCTAGCTCCTTCCCTTCCCCCAGGGCAATTTCTTTTTCTGCTATTGCTCATTCTGAACTTAAGGGCTCTTACAGAATCATGCCATCCTGCTATTTATCTCTGCTTCCAACTTCTGCATATCTTTATGCCAATGAATTTCCTATGCATTGCCACAATTCCTTTCTTCCTAATGGAACCACTTATTTTTATATCTTCAGAATTTTATTTTTCAGGGTAGCCCTCCTGGGATGACTTATCTTTATAAAATGTAAGCAAGCTAAGGATTCTACTTAACCTTTTTCTGAACCCTTTGAAACATGTTCTCCAAAAATAAAATATACTAGCCTGGCTTTCTCCTCCTTTGTCTTACGGCCTCATCATCATTTTCCCCAAAATCATCATCCTTGTTGCTAGTCAGAATTATGTCAGGATACCAGCTCCTCTATTTGCATCCTCATCTTCTGAAGGGTGAAACTTGGCATTTAGGTTAAGCCAGGAATTTGTTAACTGTTTTGGTAAAGAACTGGTCAGATATCTAGATAATTGAAATCCTTTGTCTGTACTTTATCTTGCCTCCATACCAGAGTTGTGAACTATTTTCTAGCTTCTTGGCTATTTCTGCTTTCTAACTAGGTCAGAAGTTATTAACCAGGAGCCTATGATCTTTTAAATATATATATATGTAAATATATATATATATATTTTGAAAGTTGCATTTCAATATAATTGGTTTCCTTTATAATCTTATATATTGTATTTTGTGTATTAAAAAAAATTATCCTGAGCAGTCCCAAGACCTCAGCAGAATACAAATGAGTCTGACAAAAAAATATTAAGAACTTGATCTAAGTGATCTGTTGTGGAACTCCACAACAATATCACTTATACTAATCATAGTATATTTACTCTCTGAAATTTAGGAGCAAATATCTTGCAGAGAAAATACAAAAGGAGTTCCATCATGGTAGCAGCCTCCACTTTTCTTAGCTATTGTCCAAGAGCCTTAACAGTCCTTACCACCTCAAAACGGAACAGGCAATGATGGAGAACAATCAGTTAGCTCTAGGGAGAAAAAAAGATTCAGGATGACAAGGGTGTGGCTTCCACCTCGGCCAGCTATAGTTGCTGTGTGTAATTTCTAAACCACTACTTTCTTTGGCTTTTCTGAGAAAGCAACTGATAATATTCAGTACACAAACATAGTAATGAAGCATTCTCAAGTCCAGGAAATGCCTTCAAACAGTAGTCCCTTCCATCCTAGCTTACACAGGCAAGAGCTCAGGAATAGACATTATATCAGAAGAATAAAGGTTCAGGAGAACAGAAATGGAATTTGGCTTTCCGGGGTCCAGGTTCTGCCATTTTTGGCCAGTTCTGTTCCTCTTCTCTATTGAGGAAACTAGTCCTGGATCCCCTCCTTGTGTGACAGATGCAGGGAGCACTGCAGAGGAAAAGGAGGACTGCAGCAACACAGTAGGGAAGCAAAGACAAGGTCATGGGCAGAACTGGGTTACTACAGACTGGAAAACCCGAGCAGGTAAAAGAAATAGGAACCAGGTTAGCTAAGGATTTATAAATTGGATGGAAGGTAACATTCAATCTGATAAATATGCATAAACTTAAAAGAGGGAAACTCAGTGGCAGGCTATAGGTAAGAGAGTCCTCAGTGGAAGTGGTAGTCCAAAGGGGAAAGCTGTTGAGATGAGAAAAAAAAACTTGTGAATATCAATATTTAAATAATCTGTGACTAGGTCATTGGATAGAGTTCAGTATGTACTTGGAAATAGTGAAAGTCATGGTTTCTCCTAAGGAAAGGACCAAGATGGAAGACACAAACCCTGGTTTCAATTCCCAGCAATACACTTGTTTTCTTAACTAGTGAAAAAAATTAATCTTCCTTTGCCTTCAAATTTCTAATGTTTATTAGAAATCCTCCCCATCTGAGAGTTACTCCAGGAAAGGACATGAATATACATAAAGCCCAGGCCCCACCAAATCATACAGTGTGGGGAGCAAGCTGGGCAGTAAAAATACCCCTTGCTGACTCACCCTTTTTATCCACTTCTGTCAATCTCTGCTCAGAGTCCCGGGGCCAGGACAGGAGAAGGCGGCAGCAACCACTGACCCATCGACCTACCACAGGCAGCTTGGACTCGCCCCCAACTCCTCCTAGTACCGGCCCAGCCCCTTCAAGAAACATAGGCCCCTGCTTACTGCCTACCTCACTGGGTATAGCAGGTCTGTACCTAATACCACTGCTATGTGTGATATCCAACTCCCTCCCTCCCTCCAGTTAATGGCCTCGAGTTGATCAATAAAATTATACAATTTTAACTATGCTGCCACCTAGCCAGGGTCCCCTATGGATATAATATGGCTCTAGTCTATCCTTCCTTACAACCCCCAGTTGTTCCCCTAGTCACAAGTCTGGATTATGCCCCACATAAAATTGGAATTTATGACTTAATAGACCCTGAATTATACTTATTCAAAGAGACCTCTCTAAAGGAATTCTTTACTAGTTGCCCAAGGACATCCACTTGAGATCCCTGACTCCCAATCAGTGTCATGCTAGAAAGGCGATAAGGGCAACCTCTTGCAGGTTATCTTTTCATGTCTTTTATTTGGCTGGAATATTTTCCCTCTTTCTGAGTTGTGTGTGAGAGCACTTTCTGGGCAACCAACCACTTCCACTCCCTATAGTCCTCATCTTACTGGTTCCCACCTTAGCTACCAGCTCTGATCCCTTCTCCAGTCTTGGATTCTGACATCATCTCTTAAGGTTTGACTTACATAATGACTAGAAGTCCTGAAATACCTATTTGGCAGTCAAGATTGGGCGACTTTTGTAGCCAAATTATGATTAGAGCCAGATTAGGGCTCCATGCCATCCCCAAGGTATCATCCATCAGATGTCTTGTCTTTAAACTTCTTCAGCATGGTCCCATTCCAGTGATAATTTTTCTCTTAATCCCTAGGGAGTAGCTGCTCACTCCTGTCTTCAGGGGATAAACCAGAGACCGTCATGGTTATTGGGAAGGGGCTGCTGGGGAGTAGTTCTCGCACCCCCTGCATCAGGGCTCGACTGCAGGTAACACTTGATAGCCTATCCCTGTTTGCAGCACAACTGCCCTAAATAGAGCCCAGATTCAGTGGATCCTTCGTTCTGGTAGTGGGAGGGAGAACATTCAATACTGGTCTGTTGCCAGAGTGGAGTCTTGTTGCCAAATGGGGCATTCCCCATTAGAAGTCCATAGCAATCTACTTATCCCTCACAGCTCGCAGCAGTACCCCAGCCCCCAATTTCAGTTTCCATAACCTCATTCTTTCTGCGAATCACACCCTAGCCTCAGATTCCTAGCCTTGGCTTCTTTTGTCCTTGCCTTCAGCCTATCCTCTCTTTCTGCCCAGAACTGCCCGAGGAGAGTTTCCGCCAGGAGGGGTCCCGGATTCCCCAGGTAACACCTCTGGCTGCTGCTCCAAGGAGCAGCCATGACACCAATCCCAGGGTTCAGACAAGGCCCCCAGGCTAGTGTTGAATCCCTTTGGGTTGGCAAAAGTGGGTATAGGCAAAACCTGTTTGGGCAACTGAGGATATATCTCCCCTGGCAGGGGCTGAGGAGTAGAGGAACTCTGAGGGAGGTTTGCATATACCCTGTTGTTTCCCCATGGAGAGCTTTCTCTGCTCATCCAGCCCCTTGCCATGGAAGGGCCACTGAGGCTCACAACTATGGAGTACTTGGACCCTTTTACTATCCCCACCCTGGGTAAGACCCTGGAAGGCATAATCCAGACTAAATAAAGTCCTTTGCCCCAATCCCATATTACCTGTCCCAGCTAGGGGCAGGCCCCAGGAGTTCTAAGTCCTAGTTCCTTTGTGTTAATCCCCTACTGTACCATACTCCCTCCATGGAGATGCCAGAATCAAGTCCAGGAAGTGAGAAGCTCAGGGGAAGAGTCTAGCCCTCAGCGCCACCCCCTATCCATACAGGCTAGGCCCGGGTTGGGCCGGGGCTCACCGCCGCCTGGCAGAGGGATGAGAGGCTCTTCGGGCCCCACATCCCCCATCCCCCGGACCAGGGACAGCTCTGAGCCAGAGCCAGGATCCTGCTCTGTTGCACCAGGGTAAGCACAAAGGGCCTAACTATTGCCCTTTCCACAGGCACCCAATTCCATGACCCTGACATATTATGTAATTTTTCACCCTCAATTTTGCCCTTCTTCACAATGTTATCTCTTTACTAAGGATCTTAATTTTCCCAATTTCCTTTGTCACCCTAGAATCCAAATGCACAATCCCACTGAAAAATTCAACTTCCTTGACTTTCCTCACACCAAGAAAACTTTAAGAGCTGAGACTGCCCCTTCCCCATAAGAGAGAGGCCTTAGAATACTGCTGTCCCATTCCCTACTCCCTACCCCCAATCACAAGACAATCATCCAAAATTCAGATCTTCCTAAAAACAGAGATGGGGCAGAATTCATCAGCCCAACTCCCCTCTTTTCTGTTACAGGCTGTACCCGGTTGGGCCCCCACGGCCCCACTCTGCCCCTGCCTCCTCACTCTTGTCCCGTCCCATCGTTTGCTCCCAGCCCCCAACTTGTTACAGTGGGGGGGCACTGGGGCAGTCTGAGGGTTGTTCTATTATCAAGCCCTCCCCAATCACTCAGTCTCCCAGAGTATGATTTTGCCCCTGACTCCATGGCAGGGCATCCTTCCATGGTTTTAGGGCACAGGAAACGCCCTAACAATTGCTTCACCCCCTGTAATAACCATGGCTCCTTAGAGAGTCAGCCTCATTGTCCCGGGTCCGCTTTGGGGCAGGACAAAGGAGCAGGGACCTCCCAGCCCCATCCCTCCCTCCACAGCACAGGAATTTGGGACCATATATATATATTTTTTATATTGGTGGGTTGGAAAAAGAAATCAGTCCCTACACTGAGCCCTGTTCAGTGGCAGATTTTGCCTCTGGCTTGTTTCATAGGATAGGGAAGACTTTGAGGAAATAAAAGTTGTTTGGAAAAAAAACTCAAGAAATGTTTGCTATTTTGAAAGATGGACAGCACTGAATGCAGTATAAAAAGTCCCTACTCCCCATCCCTTATTTCTACCTAGCATCAAATTTTATCAGGAAAACCTGGAAAAGAGGAGAGAACGTTGCTGCGGCAGCCCCTTCCATAGGGGCCGACGTTTCCAAAGATTTCTCCCTCACCCAATAATTCCTGGACAGCCTTTTCTTCATAGCCAACCTGAAGACCCACATAGGGTGATCTTCGGCTCCTTACCCACTGTGCACAGAAACCATTCCAGCTCTTCCCCACTCCCATCTCCCAGTAAGCAATCTTTGCCTCTTAACAAATGCCAGTTTAGCTTCAAAAGAGGAGGGGGATGTTTAATAGGGGCCCAAACCCCTCAGCCTTGGAGCAGCTGCTTCCCATCCTCTTCGAGGCTTTTGGTCCTGGTGGCAGGCTTCTCCGCGTCCCTCGGGGCCTTTGCGTGGCTCAGGCTTGTGGCATCCTCGGCTCTGAGCAGGCAGGAGAGATGAGCCCGAAAACGCTTCCTCCAGAGCGCAGAGCCATCTGGGAGACACAAGGGGAGGGCGCAGGTGAAGCCAGGGCTGGCCCGAGCGGTCTTTCTCCGCCGCCAGCTCCGGAGGGCAGGAGGGCATTACCTGCGGGGGGCCGCGCCGCCTCACTCCTGCTTCTTAGGGTTATTGACCGCCACGTAGTGATAGAGAACCACGAGCAGGAAGAGCGACACGCCCAGCATGTTGGCGAAGATGGCCAGCTGCACGTCCGTGATCATCCTAGGGACAGAGCAGAGTCGAGGGGCCAGGCTCAGTCAACGACAATGGACGGGCCCGCCGGGCCAGGCCGCCCGCGCTTCCGCCCCGCCGCCCCGAACACTGAACCCGCCGCCGCCCCAGCCTCCCTCACTTGTTTCTTGGCGTTCCCACAGAGCTTGCAGAAAAGGAGCAGTTTTGCGGCGCCGGACCGGAACTACGAGTACTCTGCGCAACCCAAAGGAAACGTGGCCGGGAGCGCGTGGCGAGCGGAGGAAATGGACACTCTAGTCCCTTACTCCGCCGCCTCGTATGCTCCCTTGGGCTCGGTTGGGCGGGCCACGAAAGGAACGTTTTAAGGATTGTGCGCATGCGCTAGGCCTCTGTTTTTTTTTTCTCTCTCTCTCTCTCTCTCTCTCCCTCCCTCCTCCCCCCCACCTTCCCCGCCAACCCACCAGACCTGCAGAGGGAGCCAGTGCTTCGGCTTTCCGGCTAGCACGGGATGGTTGCGTGACTGGAGGAGCGGAACCCTCACCCACACTCGCTCTCCCCCTCTACAGAGCACTACTCCTGACCCTGCCCCGGATCCTTGCTTCCTACACGTGCACTCCATCAGAGTCCAGCTTTCTATTCAAGTACACTGCCCCACAGCTGGGCCTCCTGCACATGCACACATTCCCCCTCCCTCCCAGAGTCCAGCTTCCTACCGCAGCACAATGCCCTGTCTCCTTCATATGCACTTTCCCTCTCGCGTCCTGCTGCAAACACCCCTTCAGAGCTCAAGTCTCCTGCACACAGGCCATTCTTCCCAAACTCTTGACTCCATCTAATTAAATCACAAATGTTTATTAGGCTGGGAGCAGCTGGATGGTGCAGTGAATGGAGCACCGGCCCTGACCTTAGTTCTAATCCTTCCTCAGACACTTAATACTATGTGACCCCAGGCAAGTCACAACCCCAATTGCCTGGAGCGGGAGAAAGGGAGAAAAATATTTAGCCTCTTGCTGTGCAGGACTAAACTCCTGAGATGGAGAACAAATACACAAAGAAATAAAAATTATATATATAACCCAATAAATGGAAGGGGAGAGAAGTCACAAATAGTAGTAGTCATGGAAGACCTCACTAGAAGGGAGCTGTCCTTCATCCCAGGACCAAGACACATTGGAGAAGTGATACATAGTAAAGGACTCCAAGAGGTAGAGGGAAAAAAAGGGTGGCTGAGTGGCAATCCATGCAAAATCATGCAGATTAAAGATGCAATATCATGTTTGAATGTACAGCTGATACAGGGAAAGGGGCAAGGAAGATTCAGGACCAAGATTTGCAAAAGCACTTTACTCATTGCAACTTGTGAGTTAGGTAATGACAGTATTATTTCTATTTCACGAAGTAAAAAATTGGTTCCTAGAGGGTCCCGGAATGCCAAGCAAAGGGCATTTTTTTGGATAAGCTACAGAAGTCTTCTGAGCTGAGGATTTAGGGATGATCTGGTCACTTGGGTGTTCATGGGTGTCTGAGTTGGGATTCAAACCCAGATTATGTCTCTAAATACAGGCTGTTTTCTACCAAATCAGTGGGAAAAGGTGAGAGGTTCCATTATTAACCTAATGAAAATCTGGATTTTGAGTAACATTATCAAATTTAGTAGAGTTCATTACTCTTATTAAGTGAGAGGAAGTTTCAAAAAAAAAAAAAAAATCATTCGAGAAAAAAATCTTCCTTGCCCCAAAGTATTCAGATGGGCTGCCTGGGGAAGTTGGGAGGTGGGAGTAGGGTCCCTTGGAGGGAGATCTTAGGAGAAAGAGTTGATCACATACTGGGATTCCTGACCAGGTCAAAGCTTGGACTAAATGGCCTCTTAAGATCCCTTTCAGCCAACATTCATTGACTTCATGGGTGAAAAATGGCAGCTTCTTCAGGGTCCTGAATTCTAAAGTTTCTCATGACAGTAGCAATGACATTGTTTTGATGTACAGGGTCTGAGCAAATAAGGTAGAAATGCTGAAACCAAAAGAAATCAGTACATTCTTTAACAGCATGGTGATGTGAGAAGGCAAAACTCACCTTGTTAGAATTCAAATTTAATCATTACCAACCATTAAAATGACATGTAGATACATGGATTCAGAGACCAGCCTCCTACATTTGCATCCCAACACATCCAGTTTTTCACACACACAAACAGACACATTGACAGTCCCTCTGAGGGCAGTCCTCTCTAGACACCCCCAAACTGAGCCTGGCCTCCTACAACACACAAGGGTACACCCCGGCCGGGCCCTGCCTGCTTCCTGCCTTCAGCTCCGAGACTGCTTGGCTCGCTGAGCTTGACTCGGCACAGCTGGCCACAGCTGACAGGCCCCCGCGGCAAAGGTCAGATACACTGGCAAGCCCGGCAAGACTCTTCCCGACACCGAGGAGCCAATACCGAGGTTGGCCAGGGCCGCGTCCCGGGCTCGGGGAAGTGGCTTAGCCTGACCCCTGTGCCCTCCGCAGCCAGCGCCCTCCCCTTTCCTGTTGGGGCCCCCTGGGCTGCTGCCCCCGCCCGCTTCCCGCCAGGTGTTTCCTCTTGAGCTTTGCCAAGCCGCCCGGTTCGGCTGCAACGCTCCAGGTCCTGGGTTCGAGACTGTTCCTCCCGGGGGTAGAAAAGCGAGTGTGCGGGTACTCGGAGCCAGAGCTGGGAGTTGAGGCTGACAATTTAATGGGATAAAAATAGTTTTCTTTCCCTCCCGCCAGCCCAGAGAGCCTTTTGTCCTCTGATCCGTAAGGGAGTGGGGAGTGGAAGAGAGTGTCTGAGATTTCTCACTGCGTTGCCCGGCTGGGGAGGGAGTTCAAGAGTAGGGGGATCCGGAAATCTTCCCACCCCCATCTTTCCTCTACCCGCGAGAGAGGGTTGGGGGGGGCAGTCTCCCGGAATCCAAACCTCAAATCTTGGCGCTTTGGTCAAGTGGGAAATCACCCCCCGGATGTGGGGGGGAGGTGAGCCTCGAAAGAAGATCTCGGGTTCCCGGTAGGAAGAGGGTCTGGGGAGAGAATGAGACCTGGACCCAGAGGAAATGAACACTATCCTGAGTGTCCTGACGCTAGAGAGGTCATAAGAGAGGGAAGGGGCTTCTTCGAGCACACTTACCCCTTCGCTGATCACTCAGCTTCCCTCTCCCCCAGGTTCCCCCCCTCCACCTCCTCCCTCTCTTCTCTCTTAATATCCATAAAAGGGAACGGCAGGGAGTCAGTCAGGGGAGGGGAGGGGAGGGGTGGGGATGGGCTGGGCGGCCGCTTGGAGCTGTCAGGGGTAATGGAAGCCAGTTGCTTTGTGGTGGGGAGCGGGGGAGAGGGAAAGGGGGGAGGAGCAGGGCTCCGGGGAGCCAAAGACAACTACAGGAGCTGCCCTGAGGTTGGAACAACTAGGGTGGGGCAGGGTGGGCAGCGGACGCCCTGGCGGCTTCTGTACCTCGCTGCACCCGCACACCTGGCTGTGCTCTCTCCAGCTAAAGATGCTGCCCTTCTCTTTCTCCACAAGACCACTTCCTCGCTCCCCAACAGCCCCAGACTGCTCAGGCCCAGGCACCAACCTTTCCTTCTTCAGTAACAGCGATACCTTCGCTTTCTAAATCTTGGATTCCCACCCAATTCCTTCCATCCGGTTCAGTATTTAGAATCTCTTCTCTTTTCCTCTCCCGCATCAACCCCACTATCATAAGCCCCACACTGAGTGTCTTAGGCATATACCATCTTGAGTTCAGGAGAAGGAAAAAATAAAAAAGATTGCTTTGCAGATAAATTTTCCTTCTGGGAGAGCTCACCCTTAGGAGCCTTCATATGAGTTGTCATTCCTAGTTAAGATCCTCTGGAGCAATTTGAGGGCCCAGTGAGAGAGTTGGGATCCACTTCCCAGAAAGCTGATTCCCTTTATATACTTACTTTGTGGACTCAACCCCCCAGGCTGATCCTGGATGGAAGCTGAGACTTTCCAAATATAGAGAATTAAGCCAAAACCAAACTTCTTGGAATTGCTTCAGATTCCCAGGGTTAAAGCAGAACACACTGACTTCCAGGCTTGTTGGAGCATTTTCCCAGGTACATTCTCTTCCATTTCAGTGTATCTTGCTATGTGGAAAGTGGTTCCATAGAATCACAGCATTTCCTACCTTGAAGAATGACCCCAGCAGCAATCAAGTCCAACTTCAGAAGAATTCCCTCTACAATACACCTTACAAGTTTTTATCCAAATTTCACCTGAAGATCTCCAATGATAGGGGTTCCACCAATTCTACCAGTTTTGGACAGCTATAGAATATACCTAAAGTCTTTTCTTTGCAACTTTCATCCTAGTTTAGGGTGCTCTCTGAGGCTAAAAACAAAGTAAATCTGATACTACTTTCCCATGACAATACTTGAAGACAATAATCTCTTCTCTCCTCCCCATGAGGATCTGAAAAACAGGAGACGGTAGGGTGAAGAGAAGAACCCTATAATTGCTGAATTGTTTGCTACCTCTCCACCCTTTAGTGCTTTCTATGCCCTGCAAAGAACCAAACAGAAAATTAGCCTCTATATAGGATTTGTCTGCATTGTTTGACCTAGTCTCTAGGTAAACTGAAATCAGATATAGCAATCAAGGCAGAAAGGTACACAGCTGAGATCTATAACAGCTAGAGTAAGAGAGAGTGAATGGAGTTGGAAATTTATATAGGAGATCCCTATAGTTATGAGCCACTGTATGCTGGCATGATATTTCCCAGAAACCTGTGACTAAAGAAGGTATATGGCTCAGCATAACACCTAGGAAAGATAGAGCCACAAGCCCCAGTAAAGGGAAAATGTGACAGGAAATAGGATGTAGGAAAGTTTCCAATGAAAATACCCTCCCCTCACCCCCCCAAAAAAAATACCTGGTTACCAAGGATTATGATCTTGTCTAGGGATGGTGAGACAGAAACTCCACAATTTTGCAAAAGGAAGATGCAGGATCTTGGTCCTCAGCTCTGGGGAAGAAGTAGTATGACAAGGAAAGAGCATCCGATTCAAAATTACCTAGTTTTGCCTTCTCATTTTACAGGGGGAGGGGACGGGGAAGGGGGGGCGGGGGGCAAAGGAACAAAGAAAGGCAGAAATTTGCCCAAGGTCATAAGGCTAGTAAGTGATAAAGCCAGAATTCTAACTTCCATCTTCTCCCAATTTAGTTCTTTGGGGGGGGGGGGAGGGAGGGGGAAGAGACAAGGCCCTCATCCTCAGATTTGAAAGGGGCCAAGTACCTTTGGTTCAATTGTTCCTTTTTCAAGGTCACACAGGTAATAAGTAACAAAGTTAGGACTCAGGTCTGAGTCTTCTGACTGTGAACTGAGAATTTTTTTCTACTTGAATGCCCATATTGCCACTTATCTAACTGTGGAACTTTGAGTAAGTTGTTTGCTTCACTTTGCTGGGCCTTAGCTTCCTCATCAGTTATAACAGATAAAATACTTATTTAATAAGTATTATAAAAAGGGATTGATCTGGAAATTCTTGATCAACTGACTTTCTTATAGGCTAGTTGATGGAATAATAGCTAACATTTATGTAGTACTTACTATACTTGTGGCACAATGCTAAGCACTTCATAATCATGGTTTAATTTGATCCTGACAACAATCCAGGAAGCTGAGATAACCTGAAGATAAATGACTTGCAAGAGTCACTCAGCTAGAAAGAGTCTGAAGCCACATCTGAATTCCTATCTTCCTTATTGTATGCCTGTCCCTTTGCCACTGCACCACACAAGACAACAAGATGTTATAGTCTTAAATGAAATACAAAGAAATATTTAGCTTGTTATCCTTTTCATTCATCAAACTTGATGGAATTAGAGGGCAGGCATAAGAATAGCAAAGATTATTTTAAAAAAAAAAAGAAAAATGACATGCTAGAATGACTATGGGAAAACAGGCACATTAATGCACTTATTGGTGGGTCTGTAAAGAGATACAACAATTCTAGAAAACAATTTGGAATTATACACAAAAGATTATTAAATACTGTATGCCCTTTGATCTAGCTATATAAACACTGCTAGATCTAATGTCAAAGATATTAAACAAAGAGGAAAAAGTCGTATATGTACAAAAATATTTATAGAAGTTCTTTTTATAGTAGCAAAAAACTGGAAACTAAGGAGTTTCCATCAGTTGGGTAATAACTGAACAAATTATGATTTATAAATGTAATAGAATCTTGTTATGCTGTAAGAAATAAAGAACAAGATTATTTCAAAGCAACATCAAATATTTTACACAAACTGTTGCAGAACATTGAGTAGATCCAGAACAATTTATAGTATAACATCAATATTATAAAAATGAACAATTTTTAAGACTTAAATTGACTGATAAAAAACACTAGCAGAACAAGGATAATTTCTACAATAACAATACTGTACAAATAAACAACTCTGAAAGCTCTGATCAACAAAATGATTATCTATGATTGCAGAAATCCAGTGATAAAGCATGCTTCACAGAGACTTGATGGCTTTGGGGTCTAGAACAAAACATATACATATGTGTGCATGTAAACACACATATACCTATATACACACACGTGTGTGTGTCACACATAATATACATATATCTTATGGCAATTGAGGGAATTTGTTTTGCTTGATCATACATAGCTGTTATGAAAAATCAGTTTTTCTTTTTCCTCAAATTAGGGGAAGGGGAATGGATGAGAGGAAAGACAATAGATATCTGTTAATTAAAAGAATAAATTTTAATTTTAAAAAATGTTAAAGGAACTAGAGGGCAACTAGATGTCACCTAGCAGAAGGCTTAACTATGTTCCTAAAATCTTTCAGGGACTAGTCTGAGGAGGGACATAACATTTAAATAAGAGATTCCTATTCAATGTGGCATTTATTTTTTATTTTGTTTTGTTTTGTTTTTGTGGGGAGAAATACAGGAAGGAGAAGGAAGGCAAATTATAATAATCCACACATCATAGTTAAGATACAACAGATTATAAAGAAAAAACTCCTAAGGTTAGGCTCAAAGGACCTAGGTTAGAAGCTTCTCCCTGAAATAAAGGGTCATCTTTTACAAACTAATGGTATCCTTCTATTGTTGAAACATTGTGAGGATACCACAGATTCTAAAGAATTAAAATTTTAACCTATATTGGATTGCTTGCTGTCTAAGGGAGGGGAAGAGGAGGAAGGGAGAGCGAAAAATTTGGAACATAACAGAGGTGAATGTTGAAAACTATCTTTTCATATATTTAAAAAAATAAAAAGCTATTTTAAAAAATACATCTTCTAAGAAAAAAAAACGAATTAAAATTGAGGATTACCTAAAAGGCAATAGGGGTGTATGATGGGGGCAGATAGGCTTTGACATTTTACAAACAAAGAATCCCCCAAAATAGCACAATAGATGTTATCAAGAAAAAATATGAACAAAAAAGATAGGTTGGTCATATGGTAAGAGAGAGGGAAAGTGATGTTCTCCCTTGTTTCCTCAAGATGTCAAGAGAAACCATATTAGGTGGATACCCTTTGATGAATTATGGGGAGATATGAATAAGAGTCATGTCAGAGGGGTTTGGTATGGGGGGAAGTAGGGGATGACATAGATTGTTAAAGAGCCAAGTCAATGAGATCACATTGGAGGATAGTCATATGATCACAAATAAGCAGTAATAAAGTAATACTTCAGTGGAGGATATACTTATTATGTGATTATTATTATTATTATTATTTACCCTGACACTTGTACTACAAGTTGCACATGGGGAAAGAAGAGAGAGAGTTGGAAGGAATGGGAAGGAAGAATATGATCAGCACTGCACAAAGACTCTTGCTATAAAATCCCACCCAAGCCTCATTGCCACCTGGGCTCACATGGTCCCAGTAAGTCTCATTCAAACTGTGTATCTTTCTTCCTCCTTACCATAAACATCTGAAAAAAAAAGGTCACCTCTATTCTCTCTATTTTTTACTGACTGCCCTGGTCCTGGGAAATCTGTTAAGTGTCAATTAGTAAGGCCTGATTACCCAATAGCATGTATGGTAACTGCCATCTCCATGTCTGATGTTCCCAAAAGTCTTAGTGTAGTTTTAAGCTTTAATAACTTCACAAATAAACTTTTAAACAAAATCATTCAAAAGTTTAAGTGTTTAAATTTTATTTGAAGTTATTTAATTTTGTACATTTTAAATAATGCAATTTTAATTTTAATAAGATAGGCACCTGATTATTATGCAGTAGGTGCAATAGTTTTTGGATGATACTTTCTCAAACCAGTGGATTTGGTTTTAGGTTATTATCTGTTACCTGATCCATCAGCTCCAATAGAAATTTTCTTCTGAGGTCTTATCAAAACTGTTACCTCTGCATCAAAACTGTACTTCTTGGATGATCTTAAACCTAAGAATCCTTTCAGTCACTGAGCAACTGCTGATGAAAGTTTTAAAAAGTTTAGAAATCATTCAGAGAAATATGTAGCAAAAGATGGTGAATTTTAATAAGAAACATCAATATTTTGAAAATGAATGTGATCAGCTTTTCAAAGACAGGTTTTTTGCTAAGTTTTTAACATTTATACTTCTGAGGTTACTAAAGCTTAAAACTGCACTAAGACTTGTGGCAGCCCTCTTTGTAGTGGCCAGAAACTGGAAACTGAGTGGATACCCATCAGTTGGAGAATGGCTGAATAAATTGTGGTATACGAATGTTATGGAATATTATTGTTCTGTAAAAAATGACCAGCAGGATGATTTCAGAAAGGCCTGGAGAGACTCGCATGAACTGATGCTGAGTGAAATGAACAGAACCAGGAGATCATTATATACTTTAATAATAATACTATATGATGATCAGTTCTGATGGACCTGGCCATCTCCAGCAATGAGATGAACCAAATCAGTTCCAATAGAGCAGTAATGAATTGAACCAGTTACACCCAGCAAAAGAACACTGGGAAATGAGTATGAACCACTACATAGAATTCCCAATCCCTCTATTTTTGTCCGCCTGCATTTTTGATTTCCTTCACAGGCTAATAGTACACTATTTCAAAGTCCAATTCTTTTTGTATAGCAAAATAACTGTTGGGACATGTATACATATATTGTATTTAACTTTAACATATTTAACATGTATTGGTCAACCTGCCATCTGGGGGAAGGGGATGGGGGAAGGAGGGGAAAAGTTGGAACAAAAGGTTTTACAATTGTCAATGCTAAAAAATTACCCATGCATATATCTTGTAAAAAAAAAAAAAAAGCTATAATTAAAAAAAAAAAAACTGTACTAAGACTTATGTGACACTTTGCATATATCTCAGAATTTTATAGCTGGGACCTCAGCAATCATTTAAACTAATCTGTACTCAAAAAGGAATCACCACCATAACTTCTGCTTGCAGATCAACAAGAGAGAATCCTCTAGTTCACAAAGCACCCTTTTCTGCTTTTGTTCAGCTATGTCAATTCTTTGTGACCTCATTTGATGTTTTCTTGACAACAATATTGGAGTAGATTGCCTATTCCTTCTCCAGCTCATTTTTACAGATGAGGAAACTGAGGCAAAAAGGATTAAATGACTTGCTCAGGATCACAAAGGTAGTGTCTGTGACCAGATGTAATCTCAGAAAGGTGAGTCTTCCTGACTCTACATCCTAAACTTTACTCACTTTGCCACCTAGTTCCCTTATTTCCACTTTTATATATATATATGTATATATCCAAAACCAACCCAAAGGAAGCACATACACAAAATCAGAAGGATATTTTTAGCTAATACATTTTGGTTAAGAGTTTATTCTGTTAAATTGTATAATTTCATTTGAGTTGGTTTTCTATTTGATCAAGATATAGTAGTTAAATTTAGCTGATAGTTTGCTTATTTATTTTATGATTATTTGTAAGCTTCTTGATGATTTTTTGTGTAAACGTTGTATTTATATTGATATGTAAGAAAAAAAATTTTGCTTCTCAATAAGAAAATATGAAAGAAAAAACACTTTTAGTAGCACTAAATTTATTTCATTTACTTGGAAAATTTCATTCTTTCACTGGGAATCTGTAACAATTGCATGCTCTAGTAGCTTTCTGCACTCTGTGGGCCCTTCACTGTTGCAGACTCCAAATGTATATATAAAAGGAAATTAGGAGGTGCTACTCTTTCCACAATCTGTCCTTCTTTCATATAGTTCAGGGACCCCTCCTGGGCCAACTGCCAGTGGAATCTCAGCACTCTCTTTTCCCTTCCCCCAACTGACCAACTGCCACTAGGATCTTTCAACCCTACCTTCTGTCTTCCTCCCTTCTTGACTCTCAAAGAGTTTCAGGTAAGGCTACCAGGTCTTTCTTTCAAACTCCTAGCCCTATTAATCCCATCCATCTGATTTGCATATTATCGCCATCAATGTCAACCACCCAAAGCCCTACTACTTGAAATTCATTACTCTCTGCCTTTTAGGAGAGTATCTTGTCTCTTATCTTACTTTAAGGATCTCTTCCACCTTCAATGAGTTTCTCCACAAACCCATGCTGGTAATATCCCACAGTCCAATCTATAGGGTATCTCATTACCTACTGTGAAGATATTCAAAATCCTACTGTGAGAGTGTTCCACACCCTACTATGAAGGTATTCCAAGATAATCTGAGATACTTGGTATCACCTACTTCTAACCCATTATTCCTCACTTTACACCTTGTCTCAAGATTCATTTCTATATTCACAACTTCTGGACAATTTTATGCAGATACTTGCCATCATCTCAAAACTTGATCCAAACTCAATCATCTTGCCATTTCAAACCACCTTCTCCTCTGGACTACACTTCTCTCCTAGAAACACAGAATCTTAAAAATGGAAAGGGACCTCGGAGATCATTTATTTGGTCCAGTCTCTCCTTCTCTTTGGGAAATTGGCTTTACTTCCTATTCCAATCATCCTTGATCCTAAATGTGCACCTTCCTTACTTTGAAGAAATAAGCTAGAAACTGGCTTTGAGAGCTGATTGTTAAATTTTCATTGGGAGCATTTATACTTAAGAAATTGTTACAAATCAAGGCTTGATTTTTTTTTTTTTTTTTGTGGGTAATTTAGACCTGAGAAAGTGATTAGAGAAAATGTGAATGGTGAAGATTAAACATAAAATATGTGGCAAATTTTTTGAGAGCCAGTGATTAAATACTTAAAAGCACATCCTTGCCTCTTTCTTAAAAATCTTTAGTTTCCTTCAAAACTTAGCTCATATAGCATCTCCTTTGAGAAATCTTTCCTGATGCCCTTAATTTTAGTTCTTTTTTCCTCTCCCTGAAATTTTATTTATACATATATATATACACACACACACAAACAAATGTATATATTCATATCTATACACATATGTGAGCATATGCATATCTACATAAGCATATGTACATGCCTGTGCATGTCTCATGTATATACATATATACACACATGTATACATAAAATATGTGTGTTTATGTTTTCAAAATCAAAACACAAACTCTGTAAGGATAGCCTCTTCCTTCTTTCCGGATCCCCTCTTTTTCCTCCATGTCTTAGCCAAGACATAAGTTGTTGGAGACCCTTTTTCCACCTCTTGCAGGTATCCTGCCCCCAACCCCCAATTACCTCTAGTCCCACAGTCAATCCCCAGAATAGCTCTTTTTCCTGCCACTGTGGCTCGGACTCCCCATCTGAGTGGCTGGCCCCAGGTTTCTCCCGCCCCGGCTCTGGCCCTGGCTCCATATGGCCCTGTCTGAGAGGCTGGCCCCCTGCCCGGCGGCAACTCCACATTTCTCTGTTTTCCCCCCCTTTTTTTCTCCTTCCCTGCGTTAACAAGAAGCAGATGTGGAGCTGCTGGAAGGGGAGGGGGGGTGGTAGGCTGGACCTCCAGCCAGACTGGGGGGAGGGGAGAGAGAGAGGCAGGAGGCCAGGGCCCGCCCCACACAGCCACCCTCACTCAGAGCCGCCACAGGGGCACAGCCTCATCATCCCAGAGGAGCCACTGAGCAAGTAATGGGGCAAGGAAGGTGGCAAGGAAATCCTGAAGAGTGGGGAGCCAGGCGAGGGCTGTGAGGGGGCCAGGGAGAGAGGCTTGAGGAGACAGACCCACATAGGTAAAGGAGGACTGGGGAACTAGGTGCAAAAAGAAGAGACTCCTAAAGAGAGGAGAGCGGAAAGGAGAGAGGGAGGAAGAGAAAGAGGAGTGGGGGAAGGATCAGGAGGGGGCGTGAGGCTCTGCACAACGTTTCTGGCAGGCAGGAAGCTGGGGTGGGGAAGGGGGACAGGGGTTCTCTATCCTTGTGGGTGGAGGTAGCTCTTTCCTGAGGAGCGTCAAGATTCCCCTGGGACTGAGGCAGAAGCAGCCAGCTGGGCTGGGATGTGCAGCTGAGGCCGGGCACCGAGTGGAGCCTCCCCAGCATGGCCCCCACCTCACTCTGGAGCTGTTGCCTCTGCTGCCTGCTGGCTGGGGCAGCCTGGGCTGCCAGCTACCCACCCCGGGGCTACAGCCTCTACACTGGGGGCCGTTCCCTCAGTCCTGGGGGGCCACAGGCTCAGAGTGCCCACCGCCCAGCTAGTCGCCACAGGTAAGAGGCTCCGTTGACCCCCAGATGCTACACTCCGCAAGTACTTTTCTCCCCAACTTTTCCACCACCTCTACCACCTTTTCCCCAGAGGAATGAAACTGAGACTTGGGCGGGGTGAGGGGTGGGACAAATACTAGATATCCAGACCACTCCATGCATTCATTGACCTTCACCCAGTCTTGCCTGCCATGTCTATAAAGTTTTGGATTTAGAAAGAAACCTGATGTTTTTCATGACTGCAAATGTCTCTATCAAATTACTTTCTTCTCAAAAAGTGGGGAGGGGAGGGAGGAAGGGAATTGGAACTAAAAAATCAAAAGTTTAAAATTGTTTTTACATGTAATTGGAAAAAATATATTTTTTAAAAATGTTCACATTAGAAATAAACCTGACTAAATTGTTTAAAGCTAATCCAGAAGGGATGGTTCCCTAATATTTTACTAAAGGTTTCTACTCTGGGACCATATCAGGCTTGGCTGTTTCCAGGGGCCTATTCTGCTGGGACATTATTCTCACTTTCTAGTCTCTGGTTCCCCCAGCCCACCCACAGGCCCGGGACAACAGAAGGTATATATACTCTGAAAAAGACTACTCAGTGCATGAAGTAGAACTGGAGGCCAGTATAGCCCCAGAATTCCTTTCTACTCTTTTTGGGTTTTTTTGTTTTTTTTCAGTGACTCAATTACCCCCAACTCTTAATCTGTTACTGACCCCATTTCTCCTTGCTACCCTTTGGTCTCCTCCTGACCCCAACTCCATCCTGTCACAGATCAGAGGCTCTATATGGATGGGGGTCAGGAATGTGGGACTACTGAAAGCTGGAAAGTGTGTGTGTGTGTGTGTGTGTGTGTGTGTGTGTGTGTGTGTTTGGGAGGGGGGGGGGAGGGGGGAAGAGAGTGGGAAGGGAGTAGTGAGTAAGTACTAGTGAATGCACCCATTATCCTTATCAGTCCTGAGCTGTGACTAGCAGAAAAAAGGGAAAAGCCCTTATCCTTTTCCCTAAAGGTCCTAAGGCAACATCCGGTAGGAGAGAATCACACACATAAACAAACTCATATAGAGAAACATGCAAAATATATATATATACATATACTCCAGCATTAATAGTTCTTATGAGGTGATTAAATAGTTCCATTTATAAGTCTATGCCTATGAACATTGATACACAAACACACAGACTCCCAGACACATGGCAACACCTATGGATATACACAAGCAAATGGATGCACCCCGGGACCCTTATCCCACGTTGGGGACATCGAGAGTCACTAATTTTCCTCCTCGGGCCTTCCCCATTCTTGGTCTAGGAGGCAGAGGGAGAGAGATGAGGCCCTGCCTCTGCCTTCCTCCTGGGGTCCCTGTCCTCGTGCTCAGGCCCTGATCTTTATGCTTACAGGAACTGGTGTGCCTACGTGGTCACTCGGACAGTAAGCTGCGTGCTGGAAGACGGGGTGGAGACCTTTGTCAAACCCGACTACCAGGCCTGTGGTTGGGGCCAGCCCCAGTGTCCCCGAACTATCACGTGAGTTGTCTGGACCAGGAAAATGGGGGAGGGGAGGGAAGGGGGGAAATCCAGACCAAGATGGTGAAACCAGGGGACTGGACTCAAGGCCAAAGAAGTGATATGGGACGGAGCCTAGAGATGGAGGTCAGAACCACTGAGAGTCAATGGTAAGCTGGAAACAGAGGCTGGAGAGACTGAGCAGAGAAGCACTCGGGGACATCTTGCTGCCCCCTTGTGCTGCTTTCTGTTTTGTTAGACCAGATCTGGGCCTGAACCAGAGCCTGGGGGGAAACCTGGGGAGGGCAAGTAAAGCTCACAGGACCCCCTCTCACAGGTGGCCTGGAACTAGCCCGAGTCTGTGCCACACCTCCCCACAAGCCTGGTGATTTAAGAAAATAAGAAGCAATCAACAGCAAATGTCACTGAGCCAAATTTTGTGTTGGGTGCTCCTCCATACAGAGGATGTATAAAGCTGAATCAGAAAAGCAGGCACTCACATGCACAGATGACTAATGGTCCCGGACCGTGTTTCCATCTGTCCCAATTTCTCTCTCCCTTAGGTACCGCAGCTTCCTCCGCCCTCGATACAGAGTAGCCTATAAAACAGTAACGGACATGGAATGGCGCTGCTGCCACGGTTTTGGGGGCGAGGACTGTAGCGAGGGGCCAACCCCGGCCCTGGGCACCACAACTCCCCATCCTCGGCCTCATCTAGCCCGTCCCAATCTCTCGGGGTCCAGTGCTGGCAGTTACCTGAGTGGGCTTGGAGGAGAAGGTGGGTACCAGGAATAAGAAAGGAAAAAAGATGGAATAACCCTGTCTGGATAATGTGGGGCCAGGTAACTTGAGGCAGGGTCATGACTCCTGGAAAAAAAAAAGAGTAAAATAAGCCTGACGGTCAATGAGCTTCTCAAAAGACTGTCTACCCCACCCTCCAATCCCCAAAACAAACAGCTGTACATCTTTGTGTGCACCAACATCTTTATGTGCACCGTGTGTGCTAGCTAGGGAGGGAAAGCCAATGCTTTTTAGGGGGCAATCCAGCAAATGAATGTTCTCATTGGCCTCTTGCTAAGGAATAAGCACTTAACCAGGGTCCTGACATAGCTAATCCTTAAAATGAGAATGGCTCTCCCACAAAGAGTCCATGGAAAGATATGATAACTTCCCAACTCTAGTGAGCTGGAAATTCTTAAGTTCTTTTATGCATCTGACAGACTACAAGTTGGTACAATGTGGTCTTTGGAAACCTCAGGTCCCATGAGATAACATGTCTATATTTCAAATATCTCTCCATATGCATGATATTCTCCTCAGCTTTATTTCCTTTTCTCTTAATAATAATTACTATTGAATACCAACTTTCTTTTTTTTTTTATTTAATAGCCTTTTATTTACAGGATATATGCATGGGTAACTTTACAGCATTAACAATTGCCAAACCTCTTGTTCCAATTTTTCACCTCTTACCCCTCCCCCAGATGGCAGGATGACCAGTAGATGTTAAATACATTAAAATATAAATTAGATACACAATAAGTATACATGACCAAAACGTTATTTTGCTGTAGAAAAAGAATCAGACTCTGAAATATTGTACAATTAGCTTGTGAAGGAAATCCAAAATGCAGGTGGGCATAAATATAGGGATTGGGAATTCAATGTAATGGTTTTTAGTCATTTCCCAGAATTCTTTCTCTGGGCGTAGCTGGTTCAGTTCATTACTGCTCCATTGGAAATGATTTGGTTAATCTCATTGCTGAGGATGGCCAGGTCCATCAGAACTGGTCATCATATAGTATTGTTGTTGAAAGAATACCAACTTTCTGTTGTACATCCTATCTAATGAACACAAATTGGTAAGTTTTCCACGAAATGCTTGCCTTTATTTTTCTATTTCTGGAAGATGGGGAGAAAAAGATGTTCATTCATGCCCAACTTTTCATTACCCTATATGGAGTTTTCTTGGTAAAGATGTTGGAGTGGTTTCTTATCTCCTCCTCTGGCGGATTAGGCCAGGATCATGCAGGTAATGTCTGAGACTAGATTTGAACTCAGGTCTTGCTGACTTCTTAAGCCCAAGGTTCTATTCACTAAGCCACCTACCTACTTTGATGAGATATCTATATTTATCTGGAAAAAAGCAGAACCTAAAACAATCACTGATTTTCATTTTCTAGATGGTTTAGTTACAAATGCTGCTTTAACCTCTTTCCTAGGTCCTGGGGACTCTGAGAAATTGAAGCAACTGGAGGAGAAAGTACAAAGCATGTCAAAGGACCTGCAAGGGCTCCAGAGCACCCTGCAGGGCCTGAGTGGACGCCTGGCTGAGGATATCCAAAAGGCTGTAGAGAAGGCATTTAATGGAAGACACCCACCTGCTGATGCGGCTGTGCAACCTGGGGTGCAAGAGACCCTCAATGAGATTCAGCGCCGGCTACAGCTTTTAGATAATCGCATCTCCACCCATGATAGGGAATTGGGTTTGTCCCACAACAGAGGTGGTGCTCTGGGCCCTGACCTGGTCAACCCATCGCCAGCAGAGAAGCTTTTTCAGGAGATGGAGCAGAGGCTGCAGGAATCCTGCTCCAGTTGCATGGATGGACTGGATGACTTCCGCCGGCAATACCAGGAGGACCAGGAACGCCTCCATGAGTTGGAGAAACTCCTTAGTTCTGTAGAGCAACAACAGAGGGAAGCTAGGGAGGAGCTGCACCAGCGGCTGGCAGGGGGCTGGGAGCTTCCTCCTGGCTGCTGCGCTCCTGAGCTTGGCCAGAGGCTGGGGGATGTGGAGCGTCAGCTGGATGTGGTGGCTGGCTCTGTGCATGTGCTGAGTGGTCGGAGAGGGGGAGAGCTCGAGGGTGCAGCTGGGCAGGGAGGCCACCCCCCTGGCTATACCAGTTTGGCCACTCGTCTCTCATGGCTGGAAAATCAGTTCAATTCTACCTTGGGCCCAACTGAGAGGATGGAAGGTGGCCACCCTGTCCTAGGAGGCGTGGGCCACTGGCTTCAGGGAGCCAAGGGACAGCTCACTAGGCTAGAACAAAGACTAACCAATTTGAGCCAAGAACTAGACTCCCGGCTCCACGTACTAGAGGAGCGGGTAGAAGGGGCAGTGCAGGCCTGTGGGCAGCTCTGCACAGTTTATCCAGGGACCCAAGATTCACAAATCAGTGCCATCCTCAGTGACTTGGAGCGGAGGATCTTGGACAATGAGGGTCAACTGAGGCTGGTAGGTTCCAGTTTACACAAGATGGGAGTGGCTGGAGAGGCTTTACAGGCAGCTCTAGATGGACTGGAAGGGGAACTGGGGAGGATGAAGGATCAACTGGGTATGCAAGGTGAAGGGCCTGGGGACTTTCTACTTCAGTTGAACCAAACAACTGGGAGAGTGACCCAGTTGGAGGAGAAGATGCAGCAGGCTAGGGGAAGGAATTGCCTGGGTTGCAGTGAACTCCAAGAAGAGTTAAACCGGTTAAGAGAAGGAGTGGAACACTGTTCCTGCCCTTTATTGCCCCCAGGAGACCCTGGGAACAGTGCAGGAGTGGGGGGGCCTGGGCGGGGCCCACTGGATGGGTTTAGTGTTTTTGGGGGCAGTTCTGGTGCAGCCCTTCGGGCAATGCAAGGAGAACTCTCAGAGGTTATCCTCACCTTCAGTTCCCTCAATGATTCAGTGAGGGAGTTACAGACAGCAGTGGAGGGTCAGGGGGCAGACCTGGCTGACCTGGGGGTCACCAAGGATAGAATCATCTCTGAGATCAACCGACTGCAACAGGAGGCCACAGAGCACGCCACGGAGAGTGAAGAACGGCTGCGCATTCTAGAAGAAGGGCAAACCCAAGTCGGACAGTGCCCAAACCTCGAGGGACGCCTGACTCGGATTGAAGGCATATGTGAGCGACTAGACACAGTGGCTGGAGGACTTCGAGGGCTTCGAGAGGGGCTTTCAAATCATGTGGCTGGACTCTGGGCTGGCTTACGAGAAACCAACAGCACTAGCCAAAACCAAGCTGCCCTGCTGGAGAAACTGCTGGGTGGCCAAGCTGGCCTGGGCCGAAGGCTAGGAGCCCTTAACAGTTCTCTGCTTCTCCTGGAAGAACAGCTGCAACAGCTCAGCCAAAATGACCTCTCTGGTAAGAACCCTTTGGGAGAGGGAAGGGGTGAAGGTGGGGAGGATGTGACTGTTTGGGAGGTCTCCTTTTCCTGAGGTCTCTGGTATCCACCTCATCTCTCCTATCCCACCAACCTCTCTAGATCTGGCTGCCACCTTTCAGAAGCACTGTGCCAGGGTGTTGGCCTCTATTCTTTGGTCATTCAGTTTGATCTGACCAATATTTATTGTGCCTCCTTAACAAAAAATTCCCTTTCCTCAAGGGATTTACCTTCTAGTGGGAGAAAAAAAAAAAAAAATGACATGTACACAAATAAGCAAATACAAAAAAAAAAAAAAAAAAAAAAAGGCAATTCTCAGGGGATCAAGAAAGGTCTCACATAGAAGGAAGTGACATCTGAGCAGACCTGAAGGGGGAAGGTTTCTAAGATGTGGAGTTGAGGGGAAGCTGCATTCCAAAGAAGTATGTGGACAGCTTGTGCTTTTGCAGGCAAGGGAGAAAACACCATCTATGATAAACAGCAAGGAGGCCAATTTAGGTGGATCTTAAAAGTGGAAAGAATAGCAAGGTGAAAACAGCCAGAGATAAGGAGTCAATTGTTGGGCTTTGAATGCCAAACAGAGGAGTATGTATTTTGTTCTAGAGATAATAAGAATTGTCCTAGAGACATCTGGAAACAATTGAAGAAATCAATTTTGGAGATTTAGCAGGCTGCTATTGAGAGAGAGGTGGTGGATTGGAACTATGTGGCTGCGTGAAGATGAGAAAAGGGGGCAGAAATGAGAGAGATTGTGGTGGTGGAATTGATAAAATTTGGCAATTGATTAAATATGGCAGGTAAGAGAAAGTAGAGACAAGTATGGCCTTGAGGCTGAAAAACTGGATGACTGGAAGGATGGTGGATGGTGGTACTCTCCATAGAAACAGATTTTTGGAAAAGTAATGAACTCATGAGGAAATAGTTTCACTTAGGACATGTTGAGTTTGAGACATCTACAGGACATGTAGTTGAATGTATACAGCAGGAAGTTGATTTGGAATTGGCATTCAGGAAAGAGGTTGAAGGTCAGATACTTAAATTTTGAAGTCATCAATACAGAAACGATCATGGAATCCATAGGACCTGGTGCAATCACCAAGAGAGAGCAGAGACAGAAGAAAAAAGGGTCTAGCACTGAATCTTCTGGTATCATGCAAAAGAAAAGGGATGTAGATTAAGCTCCAGCAAAGAAGATTAGAAAGGAGTAATCAGTCAAGAGAACTAGGAAAGAATAACATCATAAAAACCCAGGAAGAAGAGAGGATCCAAGAAGAGAGACTTTCAGTGTAAAATACTTTAGAGAAATGGAGATAGAGGACAACTGAGTAGAACCTACCAGGATTAGCAATTCAGAAATCAATGGCAATCTTGGAGCACTTTCATGCAAATATAAATGGAGGGACAGGGAAGATAACCAAAATCAGAAGTAGTGAAGAGTGAAAGAGAAAGTGAAGGAATTAAGATGTTTTTCTTTAGGAATTTAGCCATATAAGGGAGACAAGATAGAGGAGAGTACCAGGAAAGTATGGCAAAGGTTTTTTAAACATGAAGGAAATCTGGACATGTTTGTGGTCAGCAACTAAGGAGTTGATAAACCAAGATTGAAGATTATAGCAATAAGGATAATAAAATGGACTAAGAAGTGACTAGATGGAATGGAAACAAGGATACAAGCAGGGGTTTGGAGAATAGGGTTTGAAGGAGAAGATAACTTCAAACCATGTCTTGTAATTGATCTAGTGATAAAGTAGAATTTTAGTTGTAAGACAGCCAAACAGCCAGTCCATATACCAGTGAAAATTGGCTCATGCCATCTTTAGTCTGTGGACTAGATTGGTATGTAGATCGAACATTGTTAACTCAGGTACACACTTCTCATCCATTTCCTAATATATTCCTCAGTCTGCATAGGCTATGCCTGTTTGGTCTTCCCCCTTGGCTGCCACTTCTCAGCTCTTGTCTCTAGCTCTCACCGCCTTTTGCCTTTTCCAACTCCTCCCACTGTTGCACTTCACATTAGTTTCATTCTTACAGGGCCAGCAGGGGAGATTGGGCCACCAGGCCCTGCTGGAAAGCAGGGACCTCCAGGTCCTGTGGGACCTCCTGGACCACCTGGCAAAGATGGCAAAGAAGGACCCATCGGACCACCAGGTGTGTGAAATTCATTCAAAACTGATTTGACCTAGATACCTGCCAAGCTATAATTTTTTCTAGTTTTTTTCTGTGTAACAGAAAAGAGAACTCAATGGCAATTTCTGTGCATTCAAACATTTGGCTCCAAAAGATAAAACTAAGATGAATGGGTGGAAATCACAGGAAGAAGATTTGGGCTCAATAAAAGTAAAAATGTCTAATTAGAGTTTTCCCAAAGTGAAAAATGGCAGTTGGGTCCTTTCTATTCTGCATGAATCACATGGGTACCTCCTTTGTATTCACACACACACACACACACACACACACACAAACATTTTAACAGGTGAGCTTAATAAAGATTTGTTGATTAGAGTTTTTTGGACATCAAAATGGATTGAATGTTCAATTTGTCAGGATGCTGTTGAAGGGATTCAGGCTTTGTGTATGTGCCCTGCCATTCCATAAGATACATTGCAGTGTCACTGAAAGACTACTACATCGGGACTTATGACTGGGGTTCATATCTCCACTTTGCTACTTAGCTGTGTGATATTGAACAAGTGACATAATTTCTTTGAGCTTCACAGAATTACCAGCTTTGAAAGCTGGAAAGGATCTCAGCAACCATCTAGTCCAACCTAGATACAAAAGGAATCACTACTATAATGTACCCAAAAGATGTCATCCAATCTCTGCTTGAAGATTTCCACTGAAAAAGGAAACATCTCTCATCATCAGAAAGTTTTTTTTTTTCCTGGTATCAGCCTAAGTTTGCTTTCTTGCTACTTGTACCCATTGTTTCTGGTTTTGCCCTCTGGATTTAAACAGAACAAGCTCAATTCTTGCTCCAAATAATAATTCTTCGGACACTTGAAGAAAGCTATTTTGTCCCCCGCTAAGTCTTGTCTTCTTCCTTCACCTGATATCCCTGTCATTTTCCTCCTCTAAAATGACACAGATTTAGTCCCTTCCAGCTTTACACTTGTGATCTCTGTTCAGTTTGGACGTTCTTTGAGCCAATTAAATAACAAGTAAATTCATGTTGTCTTTATATAAATGACAACCTTCCCTGATATCTCATAGTATTGTATGAGACAAGGACCCCGAATTCTTGAAAGCTCTACCAGTAGAACAAAGCTCTAAAAAACTCTGAATTTGAGGACAATTTGATTTTTGGTGCAGGGTTTCCTATGTTGTTTGTTCAAGAATCAACCAAAAGGCTCTTCATTATGTTGGGCAAATTGCCAATTACTTATACTCTTGAGTACCATCTACAATGTTATCCAATCCATAGACATTTATTAAGCTCTTTGAACTATTTAAGTTGAAAAAGAGACAAAGACAAAAATAAAAGCATATCATTTCTTCTAGGAGGGGACATTTTATGAGTCATAAAGGGGTTGCAGCCTGGGTTAGTAGAGGGAGCACCCACACTGAAAAAAATCACAGACCCTTGGAAGTCTTAAGTCTGACACAGGTCGCTGGAGCCGGGAGGATTCTTCAAGAGTTAAAAGAGGAGTAGGAGTTTGAAATTAGTAGGTGTTTTGCTCGACTGAATAAATGAAGTCTCACTGTGCTGCCCCTAACGGGTATATCTATTTCTCTCTCCTACAGGTCTCCCGGGCGAACAGGGTATGTATGCTTTTTGGAAGCAGCAGCTTCTCTGTCCACGAGTCTCCATTCAACAGGGGGCAAACCACGCGGGGGGGGGGGGGGTAAAAGAGGATCAGCATTTGATGAGTAGAAGGGCGCAAGACGGAACTGGCGGCGGAGGGGAGTGACGTGGGTGTGAAGTGGGTCCCGTGGCCCTGATGCGCCCTTTGCTCACTCCCTTGCCCCAGGTCTGGAAGGAGCAGCGGCAGTGCCTACACCTCGAGTGTCGTTCTCCGCCGCCCTGAGCTCGCCACGCGCAGAACCAGGCACAGTCGCCTTTGACAAGGTCTTACTCAACGACGGAGGCTGCTATGACCCGGAGACGGGTAAGAGGGGGAGGGCAGAAAGACGAGGGAACGCTCGGTGGGGAAGGGCCCAAAAAGCCGGCCCCGGTTTGCCCTAAGTCGGGAACGCGGCCACCCCCCGGGGGGCTGCTCCCGGCCGCCTGGGCGCCCGTGGCTGACGCGGCCCTCCTCTCCTGCCCCCCCCCCAGGCGTCTTCACCGCGCCCCAGGCGGGCCGCTACCTGCTGAGCGCCGTGCTCACCGGGCACCGTCACGAAAAGGTGGAGGCCGTGCTGTCCCGCTCCAACCAGGGCGTGGCCCGCATCGACTCGGGCGGCTACGAGCCCGAGGGCCTGGAGAATAAGCCCGTGGCGGAGAGCCGGCCCAGCTCGGGCGCCCTGGGGGTCTTCAGCCTGATCCTGCCTCTGCAGGCCGGAGACACGGTCTGCATAGACCTGGTGCGGGGGCAGCTGGCGCACTCGGAGGAGCCGCTGACGCTCTTCAGCGGAGCCCTGCTTTACGAGGACCAGCACTCCGACAGCGACTAGGACCCCCCAGGCCGGCTTAGCCCCGGCCCGGCGCGGGGGGCTGCCGCCTGTCGGCCCCCTCTGCGCTCCCCGCGGCAGAAAGCTCTCCCAGACTGACCGGCCAGCACGGCCTCAGGCGCCCGTGACCTTGGGGACCCTTCCCCTGCAGGGCCGGGCACCCGCCCCCAGTGCGAGGCCCCGGGCTGGCGGGGCCCGCCTCTCCCCACTCCCCCAGCCCCCTCCTCTCTCCTCCCTCCCTCCCTCCCTCCCAGTACTAAACGATTCAGGAATAAAGGGGGTCTTTTTTTTAATAAAATCAGCCCAGTCCTGACTCACGTGCGAGCGAGGCAGAGGGTCAGCGGGGGAGAGGGGCGGGAGGGACGGCGCTGTCCGGAGCTGAGGGATGCAGGGGGACCCCGGGGGGAGCGGGGTCAGGCCGCCGGGAGGCTTGCTGTCCGGGGTCCTGATCCTAGCCGAGGTCTCGGCGTCCCCAGGGCTGTGGGCGATGTCGGAGACGCTCGCCAGGGGGCGCGCTCGGGCTAGTGGGACTGGTCTCTATCACGTGGGCCGCGGAAGCGGGGGTTTGTTTTCTCACGTGGGGTGAGCGCCCTGCTGTGATTGGAGGAAGGCCAAGAGGGCGCGGGTCAGGATTTAGCCGTCGGGACTTAGGCGCTGTAGCGGTCTGCAGACTTCACACTCGGCCCGAGGGCTCTCGCCTCAGCTTTTCCCCGCCGCGGCGGGAGAGCCCAGCCAAAGCCCCGGCTTCCGAGAGACCCGAGGAGGAAGGGGGAGGGGTTGGGGGCGGAGCTCCTCGGGGGGCGGAGCTGAGAAAACCCCGGGAGAAGAGGCTGCGCGTGCTGCCGCGGGCCAGAAGGTAGCCGAGCTCATGGCAGAAAAGCAGATCCTGTGCGTGGGGCTGGTGGTGCTGGACATAATCAACGTGGTGGAGAAGTACCCCGAGGAGGACGCCGACAGCAGGTAGGGGGCCCGCGTCCGGCCCGCGCCACGCGCGGCCTCCCGCCCCGACTCTCAGCGGGGCGCGTGAGGAGGAGGGGAGCCGCGGGGTGCGAGAGGGGCCCTGGAGCCGCGGGGTGCGAGAGGGGCCCCGGAGCCGCGGGGTGCGAGAGGGGCCCCGGAGCCGCGGGGTGCGAGAGGGGCCCCGGAGCCGCGGGGTGCGAGAGGGGCCCCGGAGCCGCGGGGTGCGAGAGGGGCCCTGGAGCCGCGCGCGCCCGCGCTCTGAGCCGCGCCCTCCCCCGCATTCATGACTATCCCCGGAGCTGCCGCGGGGGAATCCCGCCGCGGCCGGGGCCATCAGGCTGCCAGCGAGAGTGGCCTTGATGAGGCTCAGATCCGGGGTGCCCGGACGGAGGCAGGGAGCCGACCACGGCCCGCCGGCGGCGCCAGCGCTTCTCCGAAAGGGGACCGCGGATCGGAAACCCCCACGGACAAAAGGGGTTCGGAGCGCGGACCGGGAGCAAGGCTCAAGTCGGGAGAAGAGGGCCCTGGGGGCCGCATTCCGGTGGGCAGAGGCCGGCACGTTTGGGACCTCCACAAAGAGAGCGCTTGGCCCTTTTATAACAGGAGCTCCGGCTCCAAGTCCCAGGGTGGCTCCCCGCTGGGTCAGAGTTTGATTTGGATTCAGCGGGGTTTTGGATCCCACCCACATAGCAGAGATGAAGCTGTTTGTGCTTGGGGTGGAGTCCGGCGCTGAGGCAGAGTCAAGGAGGTTTTCTCCTCTAAGGATTTTCAAGTTTGGGGGTTCCCTCTTCAACCTGCACCGGAGTCCCTAGACAGTTTGGATTGCTACATCGGGGACGGAAGGTTGAGGACACTGTCCTCGGTCTTCTCATCTGTAAAATGGGGATTGTAGGCTAAATGACCTGGAAGATCATCCCTTCCAGTTCTAAGTACGCCTCATGAAGTGTATTTGAGGTCACACATTCATTGTTACCTTTGAGAGTGAAGCGCAGAGAAACTGGCACAAAGTAGGGAGACCGTGTCCAGTCAGCCACTTGAGGCCTAAGATGCTTCCTGCTTGAGTGACCATTTGATCCCATTAGAAAAGGCAGACCCATCCCTGAGGAATTTATCAAGTAGGCCGCTGGCAGAACTAGGCCAGTGTTACTGTCACTGTCAGCATAGAATCCCAGAAGGGCTCTCCAGAGAAGCATGGGACAATGGAAAGTATGCTGGATTTTAGCGTCAAACCCAGGTCTGAATTCTAGTTTACTCCCTTTGTGCCCTTGGAGAAGTCATTTAACTTTTCTGGGCCTCTGTTTGCTCATCTGTAAATTGAGAAGATTGAACTAGATAACTAAAATTTTTTTCAGTTCTAAACTGGTGATTCCATGATTAGCCTATTCTCACTTGCCTAGATGTATTTAGCCCTGTGGAGAGGGATCTCAGAATAAGATTCCAGAAGCTTCCTTAACATTCCTTGCTTAACAAGTCTCATGTTTTCAGAGGATAATGAATTCTAAACTTGGGCATCAGAACTCTTGGGCTCCAGGGCTACTAGCCAACTATAATCTCTCAGTTTTTTTTATCTGTAAAATAGATATCATTGTTATACCTAATTTTTAGAGTTGTTATATTAATGAGAAAATATAAAAAGTTTTGAAAATAAAAGGCGGTCTTTAACGAGTATAGGCAATATTCTTACTAATCTAAATCCCTTCTAGTCCAATTTGAATTAGTGTTCTCCTATTCAGTCTTCTGTGAAAACAGAAAGTAACTTCCATCTGATAACATTTTGTGGAATTCTTGCTTCACAGGTAGATTACCTTTCAACTTTTTCATCTACAAACTAAAAAAATTTGCTGTTCTTTGGCTTGAGTTTCTCATTTTAAATAGTTCGAACCTTGGTTTATATTATAAATTTATATTCTTCCAAGGAAAAAATTATTGCAAATTCAACACTGTTACCTTTTTTGAAATAATTTTGACTCTTTCAATCCACTGGGGTTGATGCAGTTACCAAACAAATGTTACAATCCAGTTCAACTTTTATTCATGGCAAGATGTGGCTCATCATATGTAGAGAAAAGAAGGGAAAGTGAAAGCCAGACAGACACTAGGGACTTAGCCAGATTGGGTATCTGATGGTTGCACTTGATGTCAGGAGGAAACCTGCAGCTAATTCACATACTGGAGCAAACTGACCCTGGAATCCATGGAAGACTGTATTGAGCCCAGTTAAGAGGTACTGTGAGAGCAGAGACCTAAGCCCTCTTCAGTGGTTAGCTTCACCCCTTTTGTCTAATAAAGCATTCATTCATTCAACATGCATTTATTAAATACCTACTAGGTTGCAGGCTATGCTGAGTGCTGGAGCTAGAGACACAAAAATGGAACTCTGCCCTCAGGGAGTAAGGATGGAATGTGGGAGATTAATGTTCTAGATTTTAAAAATAGTGGCCCTTGTTTTCCTTTTAGGTGCCTGACCCAAAGATGGCAGCGTGGTGGCAATGCCTCCAACTCCTGTACCATCCTTTCCCTTTTAGGAGCTCCTTGTGCTTTCATGGGCTCCTTGGCACCTGGGCATGTTGCTGAGTGAGTATGGAGAAAATCTGATCTATTAGGAAAGTTAGCCTCTATAATAATGATGGAGGGAGATATATTACTGAAGGTTTCCTTATAGGAGGGGGAAAATAATGGTCCTCAAAGATTGACTATAAATTTTGCTCTCTCAAGGATTTCATTTGCCATTTCTGGCAAATGTCTCCTCTTTAGATGAAATTGAATTAAACAATCTCGAAGATTCATCTGTAGCTTTAAGAGGGGTAGGAAGATGCAAGAAAAAAGTATCTCTGCAGACAGTTGTATAAGATTTTTAGCTCCTGGAATATTTAATTCGAGTCTTCTGCTTATTAAGGCTTTATTTCCAGAGATATCTAGCTCTTTGCCCTTGCTTGTTTCCTTAGCTATTCCCTATTGGTGGTCTTTTTTTCTCCTGTTTTGTTTCTCTGCTTCTTTTCAGATCAATCAACATGGTTTCTACCATTTAAAAAAATCTCTTTAATAGAACATAAGCTTCCTGAAGGGAAGGACTTAAGATTTTTGTCTCTGTATTAGTGATACATTTGATATAAAATAGTTTCTTAAATTGTTGCAGTGAATGAATATATAACTCTTGAATTAATATGGTAATCTTAGGTTAGTTACTTCTTGGATTAGAATGCACTCTCCCTTTCCTCTCTTTATGCTATTTGGGTATAAACATCTCCCAAGAGGCTGAGGCGGGAAAAATAAGAGCATTTCCTCTCTGCTAAACATGTTTAGAATACCCCGCTGCTAAGTATCCTGACCCATTGAAAGGGACCTGTCCAAGGTTATCCACAAAGTACATAGTAAAGCTGTAACTTCTACATCTCCCCACTATCAGTTGACCATTATTGTAGCATGTGGTCTGTACTGTCCCTTTGTCAGGCATTACAAGTACCCAAGAGCCCTTTGACCTGAGGCTCAATACATTTAGTGAGTGTTTATCAGAAAGGTGAGGCCCAAACTTTGCCCAATGTGGGCAGTAGGGCAATCTGCCAGGTTACTGAGCCGTGGTGCACCAGCCCTTTGTACCCCTTGTGTGAGTGAAGTGTTCATCTCAGAAGGGATCCCTGTGCTTTGGATATAATTCAACTTGAATAAGATGGCCTGAGAAATCTTAATAATCAGTGATTAATAGAGAAGTGAATACAGGGTGTCAGGTTTCCTCTTGCCATATTCCAAAGCTAATTTCTTACCAAACCTTTAGATTTGGGGTCAAGCTCATACTGGCTGTTGGAACTTCTGAGAAGTCCTAAAAAAATCATGAACAGAAAAGATCCAAAGCTCCTTGGAAGCTGGAGAAGGGCCCTGTTTTAGGCCCTCAGACTAGGAGGCCTAGTCTGGACCTCTTGGGACCACTTTAAAGCAAGTGATACTGATTTCAGTAATACAGCTAAGTCTAGTAGATGGCTGCTTAAAGTGTGTATGTAGTGGGGGTGGATATCACCACGTACTGTAGGAGAGAAGGAAGAAACAGCAGCCCTTTAAAGAGCTGATGACTCCTGGAAGGAAATGGAAATGAATAGGATTTTACAATTACACGGCTTGAAACGAACTTTATAGGGCAGAGCCATAAGCAGGATTTTTGAATGAATAAGACCCTAGAAATAATTATGTAACGCAAAAATATCAACCACTGTGAGTGAGGGATCTTCCAGTTGAGCTTGTGTATCCCAAAATGGAATGGCAATGTCCTGCCAGAATATCATCAGGTTGTTCATGTGGATTCGAGCTGGGGAACAAAGTATCACTTTGATCATTAATCATTAATTCTGTTGAGATTTTGGCAAAGAGCAGGACTGTATTCGGAAGGATAAGAGGCAGCTGGGTGGCTCAGTGAATAGAGTGCTGGGCCTGGAATCAGGAAGGCTTGAGTTCAGATATGGTCTCATCCACTACCTGGATGATTCTGTGCTTCTCTTTGCCTCAAGTTCCTCTTCTGTAAAATGAAGATAAACATAGCATTTAACTGTCAGGTTGTGAGGATCAAATATAATATTTGTAAAGTGCTTAGCCCAGTGCTTGGCACACAGTACTATGTAAATGTCACCTATTATTTTTAAATGCCTTGATCTTGGTTTCTTCTTTTGTAACATGAGGAAGTTTGGATGAGATAATATCCCTTTCAGCTCTAGTTTTCTTTGGTCTTAGAATTCTCTAGACCATAGGAACTAAAGGAAGAGTTCAGATTTTGTTTTATCTAAGTGTGGTCCTCTGAAGAATTCTATCCTAACTACCCTCCCCATGCCCTGCCCACCTTCCCTCTTCATACATTAATTTGCTGCTTCCACAGTGGCTCTTTCCTGCCTCTTAGGTGACCTGGGTGATTCCAGGGTGAGGGGTTAGGTTTCCTTCCCCATGCCTTTGCCTGCTCTGCTTGCTCTCCTATCTACCTGCTCTCCAGGGCCCCAGGTGTTCCTGTCAGCTCCCCTCCTGCCCCCAGGCCTCTTGTCAAACAGCTTTCCAGTGTGGTACTCCCCCCACACCTGGCAGCTTTGTCTTGGATGACCTTCGCCGATATTCTGTGGATCTGCGCTACACAGTCCCCCAGCGTGTGGGCTCCGTTCCCATCTCCACTGTCATCATCAGTGCAGCCACTGGCAGCCGTACCATCCTGCACGCTAACAGGTGTGTACATCTGTTCCCATCAACAAAGATGTGCCCAGGATCAGGATAGGACTCTTTAGCCAGACAGTGCCCCAGGTGTTCCAGGACATGCTTCCAGTCCCCAAGGGAGGGCCATGCCATTCAAAGGCTCTAACCTGTGTCTCCCCCTACATCCCATGACCTTATGCTCCACCCCAAGCTTCCTGGTGACTGACTTTAAGTATCGGGGCGTGGACGTGTCGCAAGTGGTATGGCAGAACAAGGGCGAAACACCTTGCTCCTGCTGCATCGTCAACAACTCCAATGGTTCCCGTACCATTGTCCTCTATGACACGTAAGGCTAGTCCTTGGCACAACCCACCAATCACAGGCCAATGTGGACATTTCTGCTGTCCACTTCCCTGGCTTTCTTCTTGCTTAAAATTGCCAGAAAGTGATTTTGAATCATTTCTAATTAGGGCAAAGTTGGGGGGATTGGAGGGGAGCCGAGGGGGATGTTGGTAAACCTGGTGGTTTGGCCTTTTCGTGGTACCATGAATGGATGGGCACTTAATTTGTATTCTGATTCCTCCATAATTAGCTAATCAGCTCCTGCATTTGGGTAAAGAAAGATTATTTTAAAGATTTGGGGTTTGGGGAGGGCAGGATGTTATATAATGAAGAACAATGTACCCATTCACTTTTGGGGAGATCAGCCCATTTCCCTCATTCTTAGTAGCCAGGACTAGTCTCAGAACTATGTTACCTGTATCCTGACACCCCGCTGAGACTGGGATATCCACAGAGAGCTCTCTTAGAAGAGATTATGCTCTATCATTGTGCTTGGAACAAAGGGTTCCCAGCCAGAGGCATCCTCCCTTCCTAGGGCCTAGTACTAGCTTCCAGTAATTGCCTCAAGATGCCTAGGATTAGAGAGTGAGAGCTGTGCTACAGAGTGGACAATAGCTGCCTTACCAATAAAGTCTCTTTTCTCTCAAACTCTACCTTCTAGGAGAGTGATTTGACTATAGGTGGGATTGTATTAGTAGCTAATGTCTAGAGCCCAAGATCCTCCAGCTATTCTCACTTCACTCCCTAACCTGAAAATAACCTTAAACCTCTAACTCCTGCATAGGTAACCCATAAACAAATGGCTATTTCAGGGATTCTTCAGTCCCTAACAGGTCCCTCTGAGAGCTAGACATGATTTGTGGGGACTGCCTAAAATGCCTGGTTTACAATTGAACCCTGCATTCTGAATTTAATGCCTTTTTAGGGTAAATGTCAAAACACATGTAAAGATTACCCCATCTTGGCAGGAAAGTTCAAAATAGCAGATTCTTTCCAATACCTCATTGTTGAGAGTCTGATCTTTCAGTAAATGTGCTGTTATTTTACTTTTTTTTTTTTTTTTTTTTTTTTTTTTTTTTTTGCCATGCTGCTAGCACTAAGCTAAGAATTAGGGTAGTAGGTTCAAGCTTCTTAGTTTTTTCTGCTTATTCTACATCTCATTTCTCCCTTCCCTCCATTCCTTACTTACTATTCAGAAACTTGCCAGATGTATCAGCCAAGGACTTTGAAAAAGTTGACTTAAACCGGTACAAGTGGATCCACATCGAGGTAAGCCCTACTTAAAAGTCTCTAGGGACTCAGGCTAACATTTTCCTTTTTTCCATTCTTTCCCAAGAACACAGATATAGGGACTGTGGCCATTAATTGTCTATGTGTCATTGCCAGTGGTGAGGGCTAAATAGTCTTGAAGCTTGGAGCCCCTAAAACCAAGAATGAATTTCCTAGGAAATAGACCCCCTAAAAATGTCATGTGTTGAATCTTAAATTAATGAAACTTGAATTTGGACAGTCAGGTAAGATTTTCCAGGGGAAGATTTTTTATTCTAGACTAGAACCTATATTTTATGTTGGTAGAAGCAGAGAGCTCAGAGCTAGTCTTAGTTATATCCATGAAGCCTAACTTCCTAGGTTGAGGCCTTTTGGAGCTCATCCTGACATACTTGGCAGCCTTTTGAGAACTGGTAACAGTCATCTTTTGATCAGATTGAAGTTCTAGGACTATTACCCAGTACTCCTACCTTTATCTCTCTCCCCCTCTTCCCCCCAAGGACTCCCATTAGACAATTTGTGACTGGGTTGGGACAAGCTAGTGGTTGGTGTCCCTGAGAGCTGAAGTTGGAGCTACAAGCTATGTTCCCCTGATCTCCAGGGAGGGTGGTCTGATCCCCTCTCCCTGCTTCTTACCCCTGCCCAGGGCAGGAATGCATCTGAGCAAGTCAAGATGCTGCAGCGGATAGAGCAGCACAACAAGAGGCTTCCCCGAGAACAGCAGATCAGGACATCTGTGGAGGTGGAGAAACCCAGAGAAGAGTTATATCAACTCTTTGCCTATGGGGATGTGGTAAGTGCTTTAGGAGCCCACAATCACTAGTTTCTACCATGGCCTGGGAGAACACCAACCCCTGTTGCTGGCTGCTGAATTCCACCCCTGACCTGGGTCCTGCAGATGGGCCCTGAGAGCTAGAAATAATGGACAGGGTGCTGGATTTGGAGACGGAAAGACCTAGATCCCACTCTGTAAGTTGGGTAAGTAACCTAGGGCAAATCACTTAAATCCCTCAAGCCTCAGTTCCTTATCTACAGAAGAAAATTGGACTAAAGAGCCTCTAAGGTTCTCTACAACTCTCAACCTATAATCCTGCAATGTGTGGGAAAGGGAGAATTAAAGGAGGAAGAGCAGAATTTCTTCAATTCGTCAAATAAATCCCAGACCCTGATCCCGAAGTTGACCTTTTGTTAAAAACTTCATGTTAGCATATTATGCTGCATATATGGCTGCCCCTGGGGAGTACCCAGTATCTCTGCCCACAAAGTGCAAACCAGGATTCCCAAAGTTCCAATCCTGGTGACTTTGTTCTTTGGAGATCAAGGCAGCTTGCAGAATTGGAGGGTAGGGTGGAGAGAGAAATGGCAGCTAGCATCACAGGCCAGACTGGTAGTTTTAGGAACAATTTCTAGCCATCAATTTCTGCTCCAGATCCAGGAGCTGTTTAAATTGTTAATTAATCTGGGGGCCCTAATGTGTTCTGCAAACATCCTAACATCTAAAATGAACTGAATTCATCTTTTTCTCCTCTAATAAATCGGAGATCCAGAATGTCTCAGAATCCTCGTCCAGAAGTTCTAGGACCAACTTTTGATTAGGAATCAGCCTGAGTACTGCTGTCAGAGGAGCTACTTCCATTTGCCAGTAAAATAAAAGCTTTTCTTAAAAAGCTGGAATCATTTCACTTTTTTTAATCTTTGTATCTCCAATGCTTGGCACTTAGTAAACTGAGTAAATATGTGTTGAATTAAATTATTCTGAAGCATGTACCTAGAGAAAGGCCACAGTGTCCTTTAACTAGTGCCCATGACTAGATAGGTCAAGAAGTCCACCTAATAATAAGACTTAATGTTTGCAAAATGCTTTTCTTGGTTCAGGAATTGCTTTCTTAAGTGTATCATCTGATAGTCACCACAATCCTATGAAAATAGTATTGCTATCTCCATTTTACAGATAAGGAAACTGAGGTTTTAAAAAATTTCAGAGTTAGAACTTGAGCCCAGAACTTTTGATTCCCAGTCCAATGACCCTTCTACTTTAACCTGTTAACCTCTCATTACACAGGATTGTATAAGATTGTACATACATGGGGAAAGGGTGAGCTGGGGACAGTCCCGAAGTGCTATAGTTAAATAGACAGGGACAGGGTTAGGGGTTAGTGTTGGGTTAATCAGTTCTCCTCTGTCTCCTTTTTTACTAGGTTTTTGTCAGCAAGGACGTGGCCAAACACATGGGGTTTCAGTCAGCAGCTGAAACTCTAAAGGGATTATACAGCCGTGTGGGGAAAGGGTGAGCTGGGAACAGCCTGGAGCAGGGTGGGCCTCCTTGGTGATTCCTTTGGAATAATCCAGGGTCACGAGGCACAAGGGGTTTGGGGTACGTGTGCTTGGAAATACCTGCCTTATATGTACCTTGGGGCTTTCTGTATTTTGAGTTCTCTTGAGTTTCTCCTGTGCTGAATGGAGTATTTTACAGAGCTGTGCTAGTGTGTGCATGGGCAGAGGAGGGAGCAGATGCCTTGGGCCCCGATGGACGGCTCCTGCACTCTGATGCCTTCCCACCACCCCGAGTAGTGGACACTCTGGGGGCCGGAGACACTTTCAATGCCTCTGTCATCTTCAGCCTTTCCCAGGGTGAGTGCTGGCAGAGACTTGGGAGGATGGAGGGAAGGGCTATACTGGTGAAGCCGAGGATTTTTCTGGTGGATGCTCACAGAGCCACTGAGCTGCTTGTCCTTCCTCCAGGGAAAAGCATGCAAGAAGCATTGACTTTTGGTTGCCAAATAGCAGGCAAGAAGTGTGGGATACAAGGCTACGATGGAATTGTGTGAAGGCATCAGACATCAGAGGGCACAGCCTCAGCCGGCTCTAGGGGATTAAGGGAGCCAGGGCATTGCTGGGTATCTCTTTTTGCTCTGGTGTCATGGCCATCCATTTAACAGAGCAGATACAACCAAGGCTGGAGCTCTTTAGCCCCACCACATCTCGGTTCTCAACTGTCCCCCTCTTTAAAACCAAATAAACATTTTATCAAGCCAGTATCTTACTTTCAGTGTACTGCAGGAATTAAATTTGGCTAACACTGGAGGCTCTAGAGACATTGCAAGCATTGTATGTGATGTACTCAGATTCATCCTGGCAAGACTACCTTCCCCTTCCCCCAGGTCAGAGCCTACCTACAGGAGAAACCCCTTGGCGTATGATCTATTTTATGGACTCATGAAAGATGCTAGGGCACATTCTTTTTTGCCTGACATCTGAAACTCTAGTTGGAAAAAAAAAAACAAAACGATTTGCATTTATCTAACATTTTCCTTCACTAAGAGGAATATCTCCTTGTGACCTAGAAGGGGCCAGGGATCTCCAAAGGCAGAATTGAGGGAGCACAAGTTCCTGCTATTCTTGCCAACATGAACAAATTTCAAGGAGAGAGGTTGAGGGACTGTGCTGTCCAATGTCTGGCTTGGATGCCTTTGGAGGCTCATCAGCAGACAGGTCACTGTTCCTCTTGAAAGCTGTCCTCCAAGTAGGAGTGGCTGCCACAAAATCTCAAGTTCCCCAAATGTGGGGAACATTTACATAGCACTTTTAAGTCTGCAAAGTACTTGAACTTCACAACAACTTTGGGAGGTGGGTGCTACTATTATCTTTCTTACCAGTAAGAAAACTGAGACTGACAGGTTAAATCACCTGCCACATACCTTTGAAGTGATATATTGAACTTGGGTTTTCCTTGCTTCAGAACTTTATCCACTGTTTGACTTAGGTGGCGTGTCTGCATGGTGAAAAATAGCTCGACCTTGGCCCCTTCATCCCTTCAGGATCCAGATGCTTGCCCCCCCCCCAAATATGCATAAACATCTGTCAGGTTGTCTCAGAGCCCCTTGGAACTCAGATGATGATTTCCTGAATGGAGCTTGGCAGAGTCCAGTTGCCCTTTACTTCTCCATGGGGAAAAAGCTTCATTGTGAGAGAGGCCTCATCAACTCCTAACACCTTCAGACCAGTCCAGGTCATCCCTGATCTCAAGGACTCTAAGGAGCCTAGGCTGGTTTGGTCAGTTTATCTCAGACTAGCTTTGATGCAGTTGTTTCTACAATTAAGTTGTATAGACGGTTCCCCATACAGGCTTGAAGTTTAGGGAGTCCAAGCTTCTCTGTTCTCACATATTTTCTTCACTGACCTGGCCTGCCTCAAGCCCCATTACTGGAGTCTCTTCCTTCTGTTAAAAGCAGCCCGTAAGTATGCATTGAGTTCATATTTAAACCCTTTCTCTTGCACCCACTAAGTAACTGAATGATCTTGGCCAAATCTCTTAGGCTCACTGAGTTGCAATTTATTTCTCTGTAAAACAAGACTTTAAAGCTTTAGCAACCTTAAGTGAGCCAATATTCTCTAGACACTTGGGGTATCATTAGAAGGACTACTTGGGAGGAGGAATACATTTAAAAGAGCAGAGCAGAATCCTGGGAGCACTGAAGCAGGACAGGTGGGGTTTGAAAAGGAGAAGATAGGTCCAGGAAGGAATGGTGGGCACTTAGAGGTAGCATAAGTGCAACTAAATGAGGAGAGGGATTGAAGGGTATTTATTGGCACCATAGAGAATTTTCCATTTCACAGATTGGTCTGGAGCTAGCCTAGCTCAGACTCTCTCAGACTTTAAGAGGCCACAAGTGTGTGTATCCCAGGCTTACTTAGGGCCATTTGCCTAATCATCCTTTCCCTAAAGCCCCTCGCCCATGTACTATATTGATTCACCTGGACTAGACGTGTGGGCAAGCATCATCAGACAAACACTATTCAGTTCTTGATCATTCAGCACGTCCATGAGCTCTGTGACCAGACCCAGCTGCTACCTGCTTTTTCTGGGATGACAGTTGAGTTTCAGGATAGTAGTCACTATTAGTTGTTCTCTAACTTGACTTCTGTATTCTCCATGAGCCAAATAAAGACTGCCACCATGGTTAGAACCAGGAAAGGGGCGAGCAGCAGTGGGCTGAGACAGGAGCTCTAGGGAAGCACCAGCGACTGATACTCTCACACACACACAACACACACACACACACCTGTCTGATGTCTTCATGTAGGACCAAGGCTTCCAGGACAGTGCCCCAATCCTAACACTCACATTTCATCATTCTCCAGCTGAATGGCATGCCTTTCAAACTCACCTGGAACCTCTCCAGGTTCCAAACGTTCTCCTAGCTCTAGGGTTCCTAATTCGGCCACAATAATCTCCATCCCTTCTCCAACTTCCCCTAGAGGACCCTTGACTTCCTCTTCTGCTTCACTTTGGTATCCCACTTCCCCTCCAGGGCTTCCTATGACCTCCTCCAAGCTCCTGGCCTCCTGCTCAGGGTTTGGGACCTTCTTTCCATCCTCTTCAGGGCCTGTGGCCTCCCCCAAGCTCTTGGCCTCTTGCTCAGAGTCTGTGACCTTCATGCCATTCTCTCCAGGACCTGTGGCTTCCCCCAGGCTCCTAGCCTCTTGTGCAAGATCTGTGGCTTTCTTCCCATCTTCCCCTCCAGGGCCTGTGACTTCTTCCTGGATCGTGGCCTCCCTAGTGCCTTGTTCTAATAGCTTTATCGCCAGCATGGCAGGACTGCCAACAATTTCTGAGTGTTGAGGTGGAACAGAGGACTCCTGTGGTTCTTTGTACCTCAGAGCACCTCCAGGAAGGGTGAGCAGCTCTGCAGGTGTCACCAGTCCATCTCTGTCCAGGTCCTGGGTTTCCAGCACTTTGTCTACCACTCTGATCACCTGTAGCGATACAACCGGGTTGTCATTGCCAGGACTTGTATCTGCTGGGCCTTAAAACAGTTTGAGATGTCCCCAGGATCACTAGCATTCCCGCTCTGGGATTCACCGTGACTTCCCAAAGGCCTAGACAGAGGACATAAAAAATAAAGCTTTTCTCCAGCCAGAGGCCTCAAATAGGAATCCATACCTGGCTTGTAGAAGATGAAGCTTGGACTCCAGGGAACAGAGCTTCTTTGAGCATAGCCAAAAGCTCCAAACCATCTAGCTGTCCACTCTGGTCAAAGTCATGGAGTGCGAAGAGATATAATAGCACTGCAGAGGAGAGGTGGGGTCAGGGAGGTGCTGAAGTGAAAGAGGACAAGATTGTAGAAGGACGTGGGAACAATGACTCCCACCCTGGGATCTCCAGGTCACTTAGCCTTCTTGTCCATCTTTATAGGCCCAAACTTACCTTGTTCTCGGCTCAAATGTTCCAAGTCCCCAGAGGCCTGGCCCAGTCCCTTCAGGTAATTCTGCAACAAACTATTGGAACAACAGAAGATTAGCACTTGGAGGTGAGGCTGAAGGTTCCCAGCTCCCAGAGGCCAGCTCTACAGGACTCTTCCCTCATCCCTTTCCCTCTCCCCATCCCAGCTTACTTACCCAAACTGCTCCTGGCCTGACTCAAAGGGGTTTGATGGCAGATCAAGTCCTGCTTCAGCCTCTATCCTGGAGAGAGAGGCAGAAGACCAGCAGCTTATGAGGCCCAGGGCAGTCACCTCAGGATGTTTTCCAAATCTCTTAGCCACAGGAAGCCAAAGATACTTCTCAGCATTAAGAAAATAAGTGAAAAATGATTCCCTCTTCAGGGTCCCAAAAAATAGACACCCAGGGAAAAGAACATACCAGTCCTGAGGGGAGAACCTTGGTTCATTCAGAGGCCTGGAGTTTGAATCCCAACTCTGCTGCTTCCCATCTGGGGGATCTTGAGGAGCAAGTCACTTAACCTGTTTGGGCCTCAATTTCCCCATTGGTAAAATGATATCCTTTAGGTATCCTTCCAACTTTAGTCTGTATTCCCCTCTTTTAGAACTACCTGGAACACACATTCTCTCTCCCTTCTTTCCTCCCTCTTCCCCTCGCTCCTGTCTCAGTCTCTATCTGTCTCTCTCTCTCTTTCCCCCTTCTCTCTCTCCCTCCTCTTTCCCTCTCTCCCTCTCTCTCATTTCTCATCTTCCTATCTGTCTTCTGTCTCCTCCCTCTCCTCTGTCCTCTGTCTCTCTTCATCTCTCTGTCTCTCTGAATGGTGGAGGTGGAATGAGGACAAGGGCTGACTAAATTTTGTTCAGGTTTGTAGGTTACAGAGGAAATATTAGCCAACACAATTTTGGTGTAGACTTGTACAGAGAACTCTCAGGATGTAGAAACTACTCCCACAATTGTAGATTGGCAAGTCTACTTTCTCAGATGCTTCCCTGTTCTCTCTGTTCCCAGCCCCATACTTTTGCCTCCCTCACCCCACATATGCTCTTTTCCCCACCTACCTGGCAGCCCCATCTTTGGGAGCAGCCTGATCCATTGGTACCAGCCACAGCCACAGTAACAAGGACAACATTTTCTCTGGAACCAAGACAGAGATCAGAGAGTCAGGAAGTGGAAGTACTGTACCTCCTGTACACCTATAGTGCTAGTGTAGTATAGTGAAAAGATCACTGAATTTAGAATCAGAAGACATTTGGGTTCAAATCCTACCATAAAGACATCTGATTAGTGAGCAAGATTTTTAATGGCCTTCCTCAGTTTCAGTTTCCTCATCTATAAAAGGGGAATAGTGACACCTATAGTGCCTAACAGGATCATTGCCATTTAAAACACTTTGTAATATTAAAGTGCCATAATAATACCAATTGTTATTATTCTTCCTTTCAAGGACCAGTTACCATTGTTTTTGGTAAAGAGCAAGATGACCAAGGGAGGAACCACAGAAAGTTAGTGCTGGAAGGGACCTTAAAGATCTCTTAGTTCAACCCCCTCTTTTTGCAGATGAAGAAACTGAGGCTCTGAGATGAGAAACTTGGAAGAGAGTCACCTCGAGGTTGCACTGCTAGTTAGTGGCATAATTGGAATGAAAATATCTTTTGATTTGAAGATCAATATCTTTAGCAAAATTCTTTTCACTGCTACCAAATCGCTGGACACTTACCTCTTTTACTTCCCTCTACCCCTTTACTTGTCTTAAGCTCCCCAAGATCCTCTGCTTTAACCTTACTCCTGGGGTAGAAGAACCTAAAATCAGAGCAGGATAGGAAAAAAAAGAAATGCACAGACATATCCAGGGAGAAAAAATAGAAAGACCTAAATATTGTTAAGATAAAGACTTAAACAAAGATAGAGACTGGGAGAGAGATAAGCTTGTCTGAGAGACAGAAAAAAATTGAGAGGCTAGAACAGAAACTGCCACTACTGTAAGGAACTGTGATAGAACCAATAATCTCTACAATTCCAACAAGTTCTGACTTTTTATGACTCAGGAATGCCAGGGCATAAAGCCTGTCTCAGACATTCACTAGCTGTGTTACTCTAGGCAAGTCACTTAACCCTTATGCCTCAGTTTCTTCATCTTTAAAATCGGGATGATAATAATAGCACCTACCTCTCAATGTTGTAAAGGTCAAATAATTGTATAGATAATTTTAAGAGCACTTATAATTACACAATGCCTAGCACACAGTACATTAACTATTACTACTACTATTATTATTATCACTATTATTACAGCTAGTGCATACTACATATATGTTAAGAACTGTGCTAGGTGATGGAGATAACAGACAAAAATGAAATAAACCTTGTCCTCGAGGAGTTTACCTCATATTAAGAGGAAATGATAATATAAATATAATGTAACAAATGGAAGGATTTTCCTGTCCCTGGCTGCCTCAAGGGCCCAAGCTGCCATCTGACTATCCAGAATTCTCCATAGCCCACCCAAATTTCTATCTAGGGATAATATACTGCCTCTAAAATTCCCTTTTTTTCCCTTCTTCCCGATTCAAAACCCAACCCCCATTAAAACTTCCATTCTTTGGGGTTAGAACTTCAGCTGGCAATTAATAGGAATCTAATGATGAAAGTGTGATAAGCTCTCAAAGGGATACCTGCTTAGGAGAATTTACATTTTAAGAGGGGACACTTGTTAACTCAAAGGAATAGATCTATAAAGATGGAATATCTGCAACTCTAAAGGAACAGTAAGGAGGATATACTTTTATTGAAGGGAGTCTCCTTAGAATCCATAAGACCACATGCCTCCACCTATTCATGACCTTAGTTCTGCTTTTATGAAATGCATCTAATGATGGACTTAGAATCCAGAAGACCCAAGTTCAAAGTCTGCCTTGGACACTTACTGTGTGACTTTGGACAAATTATTTTATCTTTCTCAGCTGCAGTTTCCTCATATGTAAAATGGGGATAATTAGTTCCCAGAATTGTAAGAATCAAATAAGATAATTTATGTAAAGCATCTTTTAAACATTAAAGTATTATATAAATCATTTGGTGTCCAGCTTTTTCCCATCACCACCCACTTACCTTCTTCATCCCCATATATGTAAATATACATATATGCTTGTATTCATATATTTAACAATGATTGCCCATATTAATCTGATAACTGAATAAACATCCTCTTAATGAATGGAATGAATGGTAAAGTTATAGAGTTCTCTATCATTGGAAGTGTTCAATCTGAAGGTAGATCTCAGTGATGTCACAGAGTGAAAACAATAGGTAAGGAAAAGACAGACATAGTTCTAGGCCTATACTCTGGTCCCTTGCTAAAGGGCATATGATACTCACACTTTTGATAGATTAATTCCTTGTTCACTGGATGGTTGAGGTTGGGTTAAAAAATAATTGGACAAAAAGTTAGGAGGAAATCTCTCCCCTTAGTTGGCTATGAGAAGGAAGTTCTCTTTTTGGGACTCTGATAGTTCTTTCCTGGACTAAATTGAGGTGTTGAGGGGGAGGCACCAAAGCTGAAATGGTTACATACAGTTCAAGACATAGCAGCAAGAAAAGTTATCTGCCTAAGTGACAATGAGTCCCTGGCTGTCTTCATTTGTTCTTGTGTTTCTCCATTAAGCCAGAAGCCTGAAATCTTGAGAGATGAGAATTTTAGCCTTGGCAACTACACTCCTGAGTATGCAGGGAAAAAAAAAAAAAAAACTCAAAGGACAAGAAATATTGGTCCTCTATCCACAATGACAGTTCTCTTTTGTTTTCCCCAAATACACCTTATCTTTTTTAAGAGTTATTTTTTTATTTCCCAGGGGCGGGGGTTGGGGGGGGAGGAGGAAATACATAGATCCTTAGATGTTCTGCTTATTGACTGATATAAGCACTAATTGTTACTAATGATGAGTTATATTTCCTAAAAGCAATTTTTCTCCTCGCCCCATCAGGGGATGATAGGAAATATACCAAATGGCAAAGTAATATTTAAATATTCAAAGACTCAACTGGGTCTGATCTCATCATTTTGAGAGTCCTCTTTAACACTGCATATTACAATTCTTCCATGTCTACTCGTTCTCCATGTTTTTTCAAAAGTTTCCACAAGGTGTCTACCCAAATGACAGGAGTCCTCCTCATTTTCTCCCCTCAGAAGAGTATTAAGTAATCAAGGCCTCTAGCTGTCAATGTGAATCCCCATGACCATCTTCATCCCTGCAATACAGTTCTTTGTTGATGTCTATTACTCTTGTCCTTTTTTTTAATAGTTAAATTTAGTCTTATTTCATTTTTACTTCAAAATTCTCTCTCTCCCCAAACTGATTGAGAAGGCAAGGAAAACAAAATCTATCATCAATATTATATTATAGACAGGCAAAACAAATTTCCACGTTAGTCATGTTCCAAGAAAAAGAAAAGAAAGAAAAAAAAAATATATATATATGCTTCAGTTTACACTCTGAGTTCACCAATTCTCTTTCTGGAGATCGAGAGCATGTTTCAATCTGAGTCCTTCGGAATTGTGGTCTGTCATTGTATTGATCAGAGCTATTAATTCTTTCAGAGTTGATTATCTTTACAAGAGGGCTGGTGCTGTATAAATTGTTCTCTTGATTTGGCTCATAATCCTTTTAGGTCTTTATTTTGTTCTATTTCCTCTGTCTGAAATGCCCTTCTCTTCCTCATCTGTGCCCACTGAAATCTTCTACATGTTTCAACGTCAGGTTCAAAATGCATTTTTGAATACTGTCCTTTATGACACTTCTTACATTCTACCTTGTACTCTAGTCATTTATGGAGATACCTTATCTTCCCTACCAGGTTTTAAATTCCTTTTAAACTGAAGGGAGCCATGACTAATCTATTTTTTTAATCCTCTGCAAGGTCAGTACTCAATGAGAATTTATTTCATAAACATAGAATTTCAAGAATTCAGAATCTTTGAGCTGGAAGGAACCTTAGAGGTTTCTAAATCACTCAACTAGCATATATATTAAGGGCATATTATATGCCAAGTATTATTGTGGTCACTAGGATATAAGGATAGAATGAAATAGTTATCACTCTCAAGGAGATTGCATTTTATAGTGGGGGAGGTATATAACATATACCTCTTAAAGTAGATGCAAAATAAACAAAAGATAGTTTCAGAAAAGAAGGCACTAGCAGCTGAGGTGGGGGTAGGAGACAAAGTAGGCCTTATTTAGAAATTAGTGCTTGAATTGAGAGCTTTAAAAGAAACTATGGATTTTAGAGGGCAACTATATGGCTCTGTGGATAGAGCGCCAGGCCTCAAATTAGTAAGACATGAGTTCAGTTCCAGCCTCAGACACTAGCTGTGTTACCCTGGTTAAGTCACTTACCTGTGTTTGCCTCAATTTCCTCATCTGTCAAATGACCTGGAGAAGGAAATGGCAAATTGCTCCAGTATCTAAAATCCCAAATGGGGTCACAAAGAAATGACTAAATAATAACAAAGGATTTCTAAAGTTAGGGGTGAGGAACAAGTGTATTCCAGGCATGGAAAACAGGAAAGTCATTATGGTAGCTAGGTAGAGAATGACTTGGAAAAGGAAGAGAGAATCAGGGCAAGGAGACCAATTAGAAGGCTAATGCAATAGCTCTGTTGAGAAGGGCTTGAAACTCAGTAAGCTATCTTTAGCATCCCTGATAGGCATTCATCAAGTGGAACACCTCAGAATTGGCTTCCTGAACACTCCTGAATTGAGATCTGCCTTCCCATAATTTCTACTCCCTGACCCTAGGCCTGTCCTCTAGAACAGAGTTTTATTCCTGTACATGTGATAGCCCTTAGTCACATAACTGTTCACATAGCTGTTCTCTAGATCTTTTAAATGCTTCTCATATGACCTCAGTGGATCTCAGACCTGGACTTATAGTTAGGAAGAATAGAATTCATATTGTGCCTTAGACACTTATTATTGTTTGTTGTTAGCATTCAGTCTTTTCAGTCATGTCAAACAAGTCAGACAAACGGGGTCAATCAAGTTGCCCACACAGTTTAATAAGTCTGAAGTGGGATTTGAACTCGGCTTCTCCTGATTCCGGGATGGGTACTCTATTCTCTATGCCACCTTAGATACTTAGTAGCCTTATTACTTTGGCCAAATTATTAAATCTTTTTCAGCCTCATTTGTAAAATGAGATTAATAATAGCACCTACTTTCCCCAGTTGATAAATGGGCAAAGGATATGAATAGGAACTTTTTCAGGTGAAGAAATTGAAGCCATATATAGTAATATGAAAAAATGCTCTAAAACACTATAAATTAGAAAAATGCAAATTAAAACAATTCTGAGGTACTACCTCACACCTATCAGAGATTGGCTAATATGACAAAAAAGGAAAATGGTAAATGTTAGGAGAGGATGTGGGAAAATTGGAACCCTAATGCACTATTGATGGAGTTGTGAACTGATCCAACCATTCTGGAGAACAATTTGGAACCATGCCCAAAGGACAATCAAACACTGTCCTTCTCATCCAGCAATACCACCACTAGGTCTGTATCCCAAAGAGATCATAAAAAGGGAAAAGGATCCATATGTGCAAAAATGTTTATAACAACTCTTTGTGATGGCAAAGAATTGTAAATTAAGAGGATGCCCACCAACTGGTGAAAGGCTGAACATACTGTGGCATATGAATGCAATGGAATGTTTATTGTTCTATAAAAACTAATGAGCAGGTGGGTTTCAGAAAAACCTGGAAAGACTCTTCACTGCTGAGTGAAGTAAGTAGAGAACAAGAAGAACTTTGTATACAATAACAGCAACACTGTGGTGATCAACTCTGATAGATTTGGCTCTTCTCAACAATACAATAATCTAAGACAATTCCAAAAGACTCATGATAGAAAATGCTATCCACATCCAGAAAAAGAACTATGGTGTCTGAATGCAGATTGAAGCATCTTCTTTTCTCTTTTTTCTTTCTTTCTCATGGTTTTCCCCTTTTGCTCTGATTTTTTCACAATGGGACTAATGCGAAAATATGTTTAATATAATTGTACACATATGATCTATGTCAGATTTCTTGCTGTCTAGAAGAGGGGGAAGGGAAAAGGGAAGGAAAAATGGAAATCAGAATCTTATAAAAGTAAATGTTAAAAATTTAAAAAAATTTAATTAAAAAAGCATCTACTTCTCAGTTGTCATGGGAACCAAATGAGATAATCTTAAGTAAAGCATTTTGCAAACCTGAAAGTACTATATAACTATCAACACCGTCATACTATTATTATTTGGTGTCTAGCTCTATCATCCTCCCCCATCATGGATCATCCTCCTCTGGATGTGCTTAAGTTTATCAATGTCTGTCTTGAAATGTGGACCCCTGGAGTGAAAACAATGCTTCAGGTCTGACCAGAAAATGATGGTGTTATCACTTCCCTTGCGCTAAATCTTTTACTTCAATGAATTCAGTCTATTGTTTTATTAACTGTGGCCGTTTCCTCAGAGGCATCACACTATTTGCTATATGGTATGTTTCTTGCCCAACTCAAACCCTCTGTAACACTGAATAAGGGAACACACAAACCCTGCCTGCCACTGTCATTGTCACTGTCAGTCCCCCGCACTCTCTCTCCTTGGTGCCCAACCTTCTCCCAAATAATCGGTGGAACCCTTCCCACCTCCCCACGCCCCTGTGGGTGGCGCAGCCCCCTCGCCGAGCCCGGGACCTCCTGAGCAGCTCCAGACTCACCTGCTGCGGGAGCTCCTGCGCTGGCTCGCGAAGAGCCCCCTTGGCTTTGTCTCGCCTGCCGCGCTGTAGCCGCGGCTGATCCCCGCCCCAGGTCCGCTCCACGTGGCCACTCCACGTCGCCAAGCGTTTCCCTCCCCTCTGCGGGCACGGGCACGGCCCCTGCCCGGAGCCGCGGGGCAGAGGCAAAGCAGGAGACCTCAGCAGAGCTCTAGTCCCCGGGACTTGGGGAGACAGCCCCGCCCCACCACACCCCGGACTGCGTCTTCCCTCCAGTTTCCCAGTTCGCCAGAAGAGCGTTTGGGGAGATGTGTTTAATCATGTGTGCCAATGAGATAAGAGACAAAGGGAAGCAGGCGCGGATCGGGGGGGGGGGGGGGGGGGGGGTTGAGTGGGGATGCGACCCTGCTGGCTGTCACTTTTGAGGGGTATAACCGTATGACAGCGCTGTGTCTCCTACTGCTGATGGGAAGCGCCTTGGCTGTGCACCGCTCTGTCTGTTGTGTGTGCGGGGAAAGCTCCGTTGTTTTGGCTGTATAATCATGGCACCGCGTCTGTGTGATGAGTGTAGAGGCAGACCCGGGAGAATGTTATAGTGGCTGTGTATACGTGTCACATTTCGCTGCTGTGTGTCTGTATCTCTATGTGAAACAGCCAGACAGAGACAGACAGACAGACTGTGGAAGATAGGTTGAGTGTGCAGCTGCTGCTTCCATGTGTACCTGAGCTTTATCAGACTCTGGAGGATGTTACATTGGCTTTGTAACTATGTGACTTCTGTGGACACTCACTGCCCCTGTGTGGGAGTGATGTGTGTTTGAGAAAGGGAGGAAGAAAGAAAAAGAAGGGAGCAAAGAAAGACAGGAGGAAAAAAGGAGGGAAGGGAGGAAGGAGGGAAAGAGGAGAAGAAGGAAGGAGGAAAGGAAAAAAGGAAGGAAGGATTGAGAGGAAGGGAAGAAGGCAACTTGGGAGGGAGGGAAGGAAGGAAGATTGGAAAGAAGGAGGGAGGAAGGAGAAATAAGGAAGAAAAGTTAAGGAAGGAGGGAAGAGAGAAAGAAAGGAGGAAAAAGGAGGGGAGAAAGGAGGGAAAGAGGAGAAGGCGGGAGGGAAGGAAGGAAAGAAGAGAGGAGGAGGGCTGTGTTTTTGAGTATGTCACTTGGCCACAGCTTCTATGTATGTGAGAGGGACTGGGATGTATCAGACATGTAAGTGTGTGCTCTCCGAGTCCTTGTGTGTGAGCCCTAGGTGTGGGGTTGTGTAACCGCGCGATCACGTGATTGCGAGTTGTGACACTGCTTGTGGAGGAAGGAGAGTCCTTCCTAATTCCGAGAGAGGGGAGAGAAATGATGAGTGGAGAGAAGAAAAGAGAGGGAAGAGGCAAGAGATGGGGGCTCTGTGCTGAACGGATAGCCGACCTCACGGTAAAGCGCATCCCCGCTGCCTTTGTCCAGCTGTCCAGGCTGACGGAGAAGCCGGGACCAGCGTCTGTTTCCAGGGTCCTTGGGGGCTCTTGGGTCCGGCTCTGACACTCTATCCCTGCTGGCCCCCTCAGAGCCCAGTTTCTGTGACATTTTCGAGGTCTTTCCCCTCCCATGCATTCTGCTCTACTGTACTTGGGTCCACCAGCTAGAGCTCCTGTAGGGGAGGGGCCCAGCGAGGACCATCGGGGGCGGGGCCCCGCCCGTCCAATCGTGTGCACGGGGCGGGGTCCAGTGTTCGGTGGGGCGGGGCTTCCCTTCAAAGTTGAAGACTCGCCCTTGGAGCCGGAGCTGGTCAGCTCGAAGAGAAAGCCTCAGGCTGAAGATGCTGACCGGAGACCCGGGTCCGCAGGACAGCTCCTGGAGCGAGTTCGTCCCTTTCTTCTTGGGTCTTAGCGTCGTCTTCTACCTGGGCTACTACTGGGCATGTGTGCCCCAGGTGGGTGCGCTGCCGGGGACACCGGGCTGCTTGGGCTGGAAGCAGGGTCAGGGCTCTCACCGAACAACGTACAGCCTGGTTGTGGGGTACGCTGCAAAAATGTTTGGGTTTCCCTGCCTTACTTCTTCCCTAAGGATTCTGGGTGGCTCTAAAATCAGCTATAGCTAGCCTTTCTCCATCTGTCACAGGGGGCTTGTAACTGACGGGACCCCTGCCCCCTTTTGCCTCGAAGTGGTCTGAATCCCCTCAGAGTGTTTGCAGATTACCTGTCAATTTGTCCCTAACTTTGGGTTAAGCAGCTGACTCTCAGGCACTCTTTGCTTGTAAACCGGGGATGGTGGGAAGTTAAGGTCTCTGTGCAAAGCTTTAACCATTCAGGTAGATGTCAGGGTAAAAGGGTAAGTACCCTGGCAAGGGGAAAGGAGTAACTAACTCTGAACAAAACTTCCATCACTCGATATTTTTTCTTCTCACATTGGCTTGGCAAATTGCCCAATAGTTCCACTGGGTGAAAGGCCCAGGCCTTCAGAAGCCTGTGGGACTAGATAATTTGCTTAACTCCAACATTGGCTACTATTAGGGCTACCTCACCCAGATTAAAAATGAAATAAGGGAACCTTGCCTCGTTTAAACCGCCACACCCAGCTTAGGGGTTGATTCTGTAATTGTGCTTGACTTTTGCTCATTAAGCCCCCTCTGACTAGGCCTTCTGATCATCTAAATAGTGGGAAAGATTAGGAAGCTGATGTTTTTATAAATTGACATTTTAATTTGGCTTAAAAACAAGTAAAATGTAATTTTTTTCAAAATATTAATCCAAATTCAATGCTGTGTTCCCTCCTCAATTTTCATTTAACTTCTTTGTTGCAGGGAGCTAGATCTACCAAGATACTTTTAACAATCCCATAGCACTTAACACCCCACTCCCACCAGCAAAATACAAAATAATCTGAAATCCACTTCTGTCTTTTGAGAAGTTGTTGGAAGATCCTTTTGAAGCAAGTTCCATTTATTTTGATCACTTACATTGACAAGAATGGTATTTCTCTAAACCCTTCTTTTCCTGATTATAACCAGCTGCATAGAGATTCTTGATACATTTTCTGTGTCTTGAAATAATAAATCTTCAAGTTGTGGTTAATATGAAGGAAAAAATTTCAATTTATGTTAGTAAACTAATGTTAGAGAGTCAGTATAGTATGATATAGAAAAAACTCAGAATGGACTCAGAATTAGGCAAGATCTGAGTTTGAATGCCAACTCAAAACAACATAGCACTTTGTCTGAGCCTTATGTGTAAAATGGGGATAATAAAAATCTGTAGTGCTTATCTATTGTGAAGATCAAGTGAAATAATATATGCAAAGTGCTTAGCAATAAATATCTCATCAACACTATGTAACACCATAGGATATGTACTTGAGTTGTTGCTTTTCTAAGCAGCAGTGACAGACTTGTATTGGTCCAAACACACACTTGTGATCCACAGGATACAACATGTCCATGAAACACTTAGCTAGGGTGAAGCTCATAGTCTATACAGGAATCACATTCTTTACCTTATTAATAATCAATCAATATGCATGAATTGAGCATCTATTACATGCCAGGTACTTGTGCCTCCTTGCCAATTATTTGAAAATTTCAAATAGTTTTAAGCGTAAGGAGAGTGGCAGATCTCACTGGCCATTAAATCAGTATGATTTCTCTACCCTTTAATCCTGCCTTTTTGATTACTGCAGTGGTCTGAGAGAGAAGAATGATTTGTGTCCTATGATTTCCTAAGGCTCGCACCAGGATTTGGATGGATGTTTCTAAGTCTGAAGCATTTTGGCTTTCTTCTCTATACACATGCTCTCTGGTTGGCTCAGATCCTTTCACTTTCCACTTTGCCACTTTTCCACCTTTCACTTGCCACTATGGGGAAAATAAGGGACAGCATGGGTGAAGAGCTGAGAGCTACGTTTCCTGTCACCTTGGTTGTCACCTTCATATCATTCCTACTGCACCTCTTCTGAGCAGACTGACGGCGATGGACAAAGCTATTCCTTCAGGCCTTATCTCCCCTTAGTATTATCCAGATGCAAAGAGCTTGAGAAAGATGCCTTCTTCCAAAGCCCTAGAAGAGAAAATAAACAGAGAAAGCCAATGAAGGAATACTCAGTCAACAAAGATGCATTACAGGCTTGTAACTAAAGCAAAAAATAGAAAGGTGGGAGAGATCTGGCAGGAGGGATTTGTAAATTTAATTGAAGTGAGTACCATAATAGTTTTGGAGACTCAACTTGATGGGGGCTGGTTAGATCAGCCACCTTCCTATAAAGTGGTGATGATATAACTCAAAATAATCAAATTGATCCATAACCACTCAAAATTTTGGCCTCAGTTCTTCCTTTCTTGGAGAGTCATGGAAGTATGGATTATAAAATGTTGCATGTGTTATCAAATATAGTTGATCACTGTGTCAGTAGATCTTGCTAAGCTGCATTTTTGGGTTTGGTTTGGTTTTGCTTAAATCTTTATTTCAAGTGAAAGTTCAACATTCGGAAAGAAACATTGTATAAAGAAAAGGGCATAAATAAAAATGTTTGGCTTAACTAGCCACATGGAAAAAATGAAGGTGATAATGAATGCTTGTTGACCAGATCATATAATGATGTTAGATAGACAACCTATTGAACATGTGTGTATGTGTATGTGTGTTAAAAAAAAAAAAAAAAACAATGCAAATAAACAGCAAGTTGAGCGAATATAAAATTAAGTAGGAGGTAAAGGGATGGATAGGCTTCAGGAAACTATTAAATACTTTTAATGAAATGTCTTCTCCTTGAAAGCAAAACTCATCTTTTACCAGTATTCTACAAGTTATGCAAGTTATGAAACACTAGTCTCCAAAGAATTAAAAATGAGTATCACTCAGGACAATAGAGAGACATGGTGGATGTGAACAGCCTACAACACACAATAAATGAAGAACTATAAAGAACTAGAGCAAGAGATATCATTAAAGAAGAGACTAATTACGGGAAGAGAGTAAAGAATAGTTGATAACTTGCATGCTCCACTGGAACACTTCTTATTGATAGGAGAAATGGAAGAAGGCCTCCAGTATATTAGATGATCTTTTGTAGAACTCTTATGGAAGGACATGAACAAAAGTTCCACAAGACAAGTAGGAATGATGGGTTATAATTGCCACCACTGAAAGGGAATCTACATATCCATGTGAGGAAGAATCATTTGAGTATTTGAGGGATATGGTAGGAAGGGATAGGATAAACAGCTAGGAAGACTCTTGAGTATAACCCAACCCCAAAGGAATTCTATCAACACCTATTCTTCATTCTTAACAGATCAGTTCAAGATTGTCTTTGAAATACTGCTTACCTTAGATTCGTTTACCTTTAAGTGGCAATGAGAACAGCCTAATGCAAAGAGAGTTTAGACTTTGAATGAGGAAGACTTGGATTCAAAGTCCCAATTCAGATTTATTGTGTGACTCTGGGCAAATTATAATCCCTCTCTCTCTCAGCTTTGGTTTCATTTGTAAAATGCAAATAATATCTACATGTCACAGAGTTGCTATAAGGATCAAATGGAAAAAATGTAAAGGATGCTCTGCAAACAGATGTTATACAAATGTCAGTTATTATTATGTCTAACTAAAATCTACAAAGCTCTTAACAGCCTTGGGCCACATAGAACTCTTCTTTAACCTGAATAGAGCTAACCATCTGGGTTTCTATCATGTGCGGGTTTATTTCTCAGAACCAGGCCAAGCGGGGGGCTCAGTAGTGGTGGTGAGGCAGAAGCACATCAGCTTGCACACTTTTCTGTGAGCAAGTATTCCACCAGTAGTTTATATGCTATCCACAAACCCTGTAATTAGTTTAGAGGTGAGTATGTTCCCTGAAATCCTGGATTAGCATAGTAGCCAGCCACTGGGATGCTGGTGTTGATAACAATCACTTGGATGTCTGTTCTATTCCAACGTAGTGCAGTGCTGGGTTATCCCTGATCTTGTCCCTGGGCTTATTATGTTGGGATCAAGTCTGGGGTGTACACATTCCAGGAAGACTGAAGAATCTGTTTTTGGTTGGGCATGCCCTGTTACTTTATAAGTGATTTGGGTTCCTAGCAATTTTTCAGACTGGGAACTATTATTAAACCAGAGAAGATCCCCTCAATCCTACAGGTCCACCCTGGTCAAGACCACATTTACCGGATCAAGGCTCAGAGCAAACTAGCCCCTGGGGATGGATAAGGAGTCATTCATCTGGTTAGTCCACTAGAGTGTAGCACTGTACTAGCTTTATTGTGGGAAGCAGTGGTAGGTGAAGACAATATGTGAGATAAAACTGTGTTCTGTGGTTACAGAAGCCTCAGCTGGTGGCAGGGCCCCAGTTCCGGGCCTTCCTGAAGGAGCACTGCCCTATTATTATGGAAACATTCTACCCTACGCCCTGGTGTTTCGAAGGGAGGCTTCAAACTGTCCTCAGAGTCTTTGTGCAGTCTCGGCCCCCTGTCTCCTACCGGAGGTGAGAAGATCTGAGAAGTTAGGAGAAAAGCTTAAAAAAAAAAAAAAAAAAAAGCCCTGTTTAGCTATCTGATTCCATCCCATCCTCTGTGGGCTATGCACCCTGGGTAGAACTCAAGTACAAAAAGTGCCATTACACTATAAATCCCACTAGTCGGACATCAGGCTTGTCCTATTGCCACAATTCTACTTTCTCATTCATTCTGTGATTATGGACAAAACCTCTCTTTAGGCACCTGGATGGGTCTTGTAGTTCAGGGATATCCAACTTATATAGAGACCCTTGCAACAGCATATTGACTTAGAAAACCACAAGTTAATATTGTTGTATTTTTATTGATTTTGTTAAACATTTTTCAATTACATTTTAAATATGGTTCCTGACATCTTTGGGAATTTTGCTGGAATAGACAGCTGGCAATCTAACACCTCTGTCTAGTTTTATCTTCCTCTAACCCCTAAGTCACTAAATAAACACTAAGATTGGTCATTTCTATTAATTTAGCCTTGAGATTCTGAGGTAGGGAAGGAGCACAGTTATGTCACATGAGTTTAGAGCTGGGGTATTAACAGAATTCTTGGAACCAAAGTATAGAAATCCCCAGATATACCTCTGTATATACCCTTCCACAGTGAGGTGCTCCAGACACCTGATGGGGGACAACTGCTGCTAGATTGGGCCAAAGAACCTGAGAATAGTCAATACCCTGACCCTGCCAACCGGCCCACTGTATTACTGCTCCCAGGCATCACAGGCAGCAGCCAGGAGACCTATATCCTTCACCTAGTATACCAAGCCACTCTAGATGGCTACAGGTAAGAATGGCAATTGAGGGTGGCTGACAGGTATCTGAATAGTCTGGGATGGAGAAATAGATCCAGGGAGAAGTGTGTAGAGCAAAGGGCAGCCTTCCTGAAAAGATACTGGGAGGGACCTGCTATTGGGAGGTGGAGAGAATTCTGTGGATTCTAGACTAGGGTTCTTCATGACTACAATTTCTGTGCAAGACACCTCTGAAGATAAAAAGGCCTTCCAGAGTGGATCTGGCTAAGGTGTGCTTGTTTGTGCTATAGGACCGTGGTGTTTAATAACCGGGGCTGCCGTGGGGAAGAATTGCTGGTGAGTTCCATCCCCCTTTCTAGCATCAAGTTCTCATCCCTCTGATCCCTTCATCCTCAGCAATCCTATAGTCTTTGGGCTTGTTCCCCTACACACCCTATACCTATCTACCATCATTCCCCTTTTCTACCTTGCCCCATTGAGTTACCTTACCTGGAGCCCTGCCCCTTTTTTGTCTATTCCTATCTCCACATGACACCATTTGTCCTCAGACCCACAGGGCCTTTTGCGCTGGTAACACAGAGGACCTGGAGATAGTTGTGAATCACATAAAGCACCAGTATCCACAGTCCCCACTGCTGGCTGTAGGAATCTCAATAGGAGGGTAAGAGCCAAATGGGTTATTAGAGCTGACCTAAGAGATAGAGACTACAGTCCTTAAGAGGAATCTTGTCCCTTCTTTCACTCATACCTCCAACAGGCCTCTGGCCCTTTCTTACAGAATCATGATCTTCCTGAATAGATCCAACTCTCAGCTAATGGTGCCTTTTCCTTTGCTAAATAATCCTTTATTGCTAGTTACCTTCTTTCTCTGTCTCCTTTTTTAGTGATTACCATCTTTAAAGGACTCCTAAGTCCAAACTCCCCCTCCCTTTATGGTTCTAATTTCCAATCCCCTTACAGGGTCCTGGTGCTGAACCACCTGGCACAGACAGGTAAAGCAGCAGGGCTGGTGGCAGCACTGACCCTGTCTGCATGTTGGGACTCCTTTGAAACCACACGCTCTCTGGAGACACCACTCAATGCACTGCTCTTCAACCAGCACCTCACAGCTGCACTCTGCAGATTTGTGGAACGGTAGGGCAGTGAAGGTTGGGGGGGGCAGAGGGGGAGTTTCAGTTGAGTACAATTGTACCTTTTGTTATTGAAAAAATAAAAGCAGGTCAGGGTGGTAGCCAGTGGGGGAGAGGGGTAATTGTAAGGCTGGAATTAGAGAAAGATTACTGGAGCCTAGAACTTCAACTGTCCCCCTGATACAAACATTCTACCACAGGCATAGGAAGGTGATCGAGGAGAAACTGGATGTGGACTATGTGCTTAAGGTAGAGATCCAAGCCCCAACACTGCCCCTGTCCTTTGGCGACCCTCTCAGTGCTGCCCCACTAAACTGCCTTTTATCCCCACCAGGCCCGAACAATCCGCCAGTTTGATGAGCGCTACACCACATTAGCCTTTGGCTATAAAGACTGTGATACCTACTACCACTCAGCAAGCCCTGGAGCCAAGGTGGATGCTATCTGTGTCCCTGTGCTCTGTCTCAATGCAGCAGATGACCCATTTTCCCCTCCCCAAGGTGAGTCCCACTATCCTCAGCATTGAAAAGAGGTAGCATGGATAGGGGCGAGAATCAAGGAGAATCCAAAAAACCTGCCTAAGAACCTCCCCTCAGACTCTCTCTTAGGTGTGACCCTGGACAACTCTCTGAAGCACTTTCTTCATCTGTAAAATGGGAATAACAATAGCACCTATATCCCACCAGGTGGTTGTGAGGCTCAGTGAGGGAGGTTGGCAAATTGATAAGCAAATTTTACAGTGTCCTATGTGTTTGCTATTATACTTCCAATCCTATGGATCTGAAAGGTTCAGCTGGACGGGGCTGGCCTCGAGCTCCTGACTTAGCTCTCCCTTCCCTCTCCTCCTCCCCCCTCCCCAGCTTTCCCACTACAGGCTGCTACACACTCGCCACATGTTGCACTGCTGATTACTTCCCGGGGCGGCCACATCGGCTTCCTGGAGGGGCTGATCCCATGGCAGTACTGTTACATGAGCCGCCTCTTTCATCAGTATGCTGCCGCTGTCTTCCAGCATGCAGGGAAACTGCAGGCCCTCAGCGAAACTCCACCTTCCAAGGAAGGCCAAGGGCTGACAGACTCCTAGGAGAAGAGCCATAGATCTCAGCTCAGCTTCCCCTCATTTATTAAATTTTAACTTTTACTTGTCTGACTCATTGAGGTCCCTTCTCCCCTCATGCCTAGGGATGGTTCAAACTTGCTGCAGTGATAGCCAGACTGGCTAGCTGTAAGTCAGATATCTGCCTTTTTGCTCTGGACACTAGAAATGCATCCTCCCCCTTATTAACCATTTTCTGTAAACGTCTACATCTCTTGTTTGTATTAACTGTTTGGTTTGGCTGGATTTCCTTCACATGGACAGAGAGACTGTAGGTAATGGCCAATGCTATCAGAGACTGGAAACCAACCAGATAGTTTGGGGTAAGACCATGCCCCTTCTGATAAAACCCCAGAACTTTACTGCCCTAATATGAAGGTGATGACATGCCCTTCATAACTAAGAAGACTAACAGAACTCAGGAGGGCTGGGTATGCTGACCAAGGGCAGTCTTTCCAAAGGCTGTTGACTCCCCTTTTCACCCTCTTAACTCCTATGAGTGTGGGCTCACTCAAGGTCCTAGAGACAAACCTGGCTATTTCCTTCCCCTGCTGCCCATTCCCACAAGCTCATGCTTGTTTCATTTTAGGCCTTACATCTCCCCTTGTGTGAATGGAAATTTAACATAATAAAAAACCTATTGTTGAGGCATTGCTGGTCTGCTGATTTTTTTGTGAAATCTCCAAGTTCCATAAAAGTTGTTAAGGACTGGGGCACTGATTTAATCTCAGTGGCAAATGAACAAGAGCTGCGTGGAAGAGGAGGGATGTGTTCACTTCATCACCAAGCAGCAAAAGGGAGATAAGCCCCTCAAACAAAGTAGGGGGGGAGTAGTAAAGCCTCTAAGGCTTCAGTCATCTTCACATTGTTGAGAGGAAGGGGCTGTCTGGCTCCTGGCTGGCAGGGACTGTGCAGCATCCAAACACTAGGTGAGGTGGGAACGGCTGTCACATTTTCAGTACTCTCAGGAACAGTTTCAGCTCTGCTTTAGAAGGAGCAATGAGTGGTACCTCAGGAATTGCTGTCTTAGGTGAAATGAGAAGAACCCTGTACCAAGAACCCAGGGTTCGGCAGCATTCAGCCTTTTAGGTGGGGTAGGGGGCCACTATCACATTCCTTGTCTTCATGGGGCAGCTTCAGCTCCAGTCTCAGTGGAATTAGTGGTGCCCTAGGCCTTGACTTGCTCTGGTCTTTTCAATGTCCAGGGTCCTGATCCCCCAGGAAACAAGGAAGGCTAGAGAAAGCCTGGGAAGGTATTCTGAAGCAGTAGGATGGCCAAAATGATGAGTCCAGCACACAGCAGCAGCAACAACCACACAGGGACACTCCCTAGGAGAAAGTCCAGAGTATAGGCACAGAGCATTCAAATCTAAGGCAAGAAACAAAGTACAGCCCAGCCTAGTTGAGGCAAACAGCATATGCTGAGAAAATGAAGGTGCTTCCAAGAAATGACATTATACTTTCCCATTCCCTCCCTCTTCCAGTTCTTCATATCACTATCTCCCCAAAACTCACGGCGAATGGGCAATAGATGTAGCTGGCATCGACTGTCCACAGCCACGGAGAACAACGCCGCTTCATGAGACCCCAGCAGCTCTCGGCCACATCCTTGCTCCGGCATGAAGGCCACATCTGTCACCACAATGCCATGAGCCTCTCGAAGATAGTAGAGGCGCTGGAGAGAGGAGGAAAAAAAAGCTCAATCATGAAGGTCACAAGGACAGTTTTGGCCCTTCCCTCAGGCAAATGCATATGCTGGACCAACAGGTCTTTCCTTCCATGTGCAGGGCTGTTCTTTCCCACAGACAAGAAACAGAATGGGTACAAACATCCCACTCCTACTTCCCCTCCTCAGGACTTCCCTCCTGACATTCACACTATCCTACTGATAATCCAACTATACCACTCACCTGGAGGGAAAAAGAGATGTAGATGGCAACAGAGCCAGTGACGGTGCCCAGACCTAAGAAGGTTCCTGATTCACTGCAAAAGCATAACTTTCATCAATCCCATGACATCTGCAGACATCTTCACCCTTTTCCCCCCTCCCTCATCCTCTTTTGAATCAAGGAATAACTTCCAGCTGTTAATTTCTATTACCAGTTCATACCTGACACTGAGGCAGGAAATGACCTCGTTACCACAAGACTGGGTCCGAAGAGGCAGGAAATTATGGCCATCCCAGGCTGTGAGGTAGCAGGGTGGTGGCCGGCGCAGTCGCTTATGGGGAATCTGCACTGTGAAGAGCCGCAGCCCAGCAGGCTGGTCTGGCACCCACCCAAACCTGGGAGCCAGGGGTGGTGCTATTCAGATCCCCAAAGAGTTCCTCTTACCCTCTTCTATCCTCAAGGGTTTAGAAGTGCTATTTTCAGGACCAATGGTAAATCCCAACCCGATTCTTCCCAGTTATTTTGGGGGGCTTCAGTCTCCCTCCCTTTATGTAGAATCTTCCATTCACCCTCCCTCTTAAGCCCTCACACCTGCAAGCTTGATAGCGATAAGGTGTGTCTGGTAAAGGAGGCAAGTTTTCTTCCCAGTGCAATCCCGTCACCAGCTGGTCCCTCTGCCACACACAGGCCTTAAAATCCCAGCCTGCTGTCACCATCTGATGGAGAAACAGAAAAAAAGAAAGGGAATGATAATAATAATGAGACACACTTACTGAACCAATTGAACTTCTAATCTTTTTCATGGTTTTCTTTACAGTACCCTCACCTTGTCACCAGGGCCCAAAGTCAGGTCTTCAATCTCCCCTTCATGAGCTTTGAACTCTAGAACTTTTTCAAGGGTAGGTACCTGCAGCCAGAATGACACATCTATAACCCTGGACCACTGACCAGGATCATTGACTACAAAGATGGCTTTCTCTTTCCATTCACTGCTTGACTCTCACAGACTACCTCAGGATTTACCCATCAAATTCACCCAAGATCCATTCCACACTCTTACAACTCGGGCCTCACCCCAATCCCACACCTGCCTATCCCCAGAAAGCCACACCTGCCAAACACGAACAAAGCCATCAGTGCCGCCAGTGGCAAGCAAGGTATTATCATGATTGAAGCACACAGTCTTCTGCAGTGGGTCAGGGCCAAAGTCTGTCTGCACAGACTGCAAGTTCTCCACATTGAGCTCCACTCCCTCTCGCTGAGTTGCTGCCCCAGTTTCTTGTGTTTCAGCTGCGGCTCCTGCCCCTTTCCTTTGTCGTGGGCCTTGCTCCTGGGAATCTGCAATCACAAACGGTGGCTCTAGATTTCTCAGTAGTTTCACTTGGCTCTTTTTTACAACTTCTACAATACACTGTGGGAGAAGGACGGTCGTCGTGATTATCTGTTTCTCCTCAGAGGTTCCAGGGTGGAAGTAGGTGGGGTGTGAGAAAAGGGAGGGATTCACCAGTTTCTTTGCTGGTAGCAGTCCGAGAGGGGGCTTCTCACCTGCACCGTCTTGCTTGTCACCGGTCTCCTGCTCTTGAGGTCTGAATTGAAGGAGCTGACAGCTAGCATCCTGCCCTGCAGCCAGAATATTGCCTGCAAGGGCAAGGTTCATAGTGGCCTTAGTCTCCGTGTCATGGGAATGCAGCAAAGAGGCGCTCAAGGCTCCGCCAATCTGTTCCAGTTGTAAAAAGTGCTATGGGAGCAGAACAACAGGACCTCTGTTCAGACTACGCCCAGGGGCAGCCTGAGGGAGACAAGATGTTTTAAATGTCCTAGAAGTCATCAGGATTCTTTTTCAAGGAAAGTCCCTGGAAACCACTTCTGACAAACCCCTCCTAGATGGGCCATTTCCTTCCAATCAGTACAAGGGTAAAAGCTACCAGTCCCCAGCAGCTCCGAGCTCCCAAAACGCCTTAAACTTTGAACTGTCCTTGTGCATTTCCCTTACTGATGCAAGGCAAGCGGAGAAGCCGCAGCCCTCGCAGAGGCTGAAGACGAGGAAAAACCGCAGCGGGAGGCTCTACCCTGAATCTAGCCGCGCTACCCTCAGGGCAGGGACACACCAGCGGCACGAGAGGGAGGGGGCGCTACCGGCTGCGGCGCACAGCCTAAGGAGGCAGCCCAGGTGGTGGGGCCGTGCGCTAGACACTAGCGGGAAGTACCCGAGGGGCCTTTAAACGAAGGGGACCGGAAGGCCGGAGCGCGGCCCCGGGGAGACACGGCCCGCGAGAGGGGGAGAGGGGACGGGGGACCGGAAAGGGAGACGCCCCGGGTCCCCTTTCCGCAGGCCGGGGGCTCACCACTCCATTCTTGATGCCAGTCTTGGCGGCGCCGCCGCCGCCCGCGGTGATGAGGAGGCCGGTGCTGGGCTCGACCCGCAGCGCGTACAGCGGGAACGGCGCCCGGTATAACTCCGGCGCTCGGCGCCGTCCCATCGTGCGGTCCGCGCCGCTCACAGGGGAGCCATGCCGCTGCCCACCCTCGTCTTCCTGCGGCCTCTGCTCCGGGACCGCCCCGGCCCCGGCCCAACAGCAGCTTCCTCTTCTCACCGCCTAGCCAACCCGGGCTACAAACGCCCGCACTGCGCAAGCGCACCTAGTCCGCAGGCGGTCGTGCGCAGGCGCAGGGTGGCGGTACACGTCAGCACTCTGGCCGCCGTTCGCCGAAACGCGGCTCACGTGAACAAGGGTCCCAGGCTCTGAGGCTCCCATGTGCGCTTGCGCTGCCATCTCTCCGCTGGGTGCCGGAAGTCTCCTTGACAGAATAATGATTGATGTCCGATGTGGATAGTTCCGGTACACATTCGCTGCAGCGCTTACGGGAATGGGAGTGTGAATTCTCGCGAGAGGACTGAGATGAAGCGAGCCCCACCCTCTGAGAGAAGGCGGAAGTGGGGCTGAAAAAGTGGGACTTCCGCACCAGTTATTGCTGTTTCCCTTTAGATGTAGCTGACATTCGCAAGCTTGCAGAACGCTTACCCACATTAATCTCGTCTGTTGCTCACGGCAAACCTCCGACGAGTCTTAAGGTCATCCCATTTTACAATTAAGGAAACTGAGGCTGGGCAAGGTTAAGTGATCTGTGTAACTAGCGTAGCTGTCCCCCAGAAGCTCCAGGATTGCTAACGACTAAAGGGTGGGTTTGGCGCTGTTACTCCTTTAACTCAAACTGTCCGAGAGTCTTGGGAAAGGCTTTCGGGCCTGTTGCAGCTGTAAGCGCAAGCACGTGATGTTTTGTGGTTTACAAAGTGCTTTCTGGGACCTCTGGGAAATAAATTTTATTGATTGATTGATTGATTGATTTTATAAAAAAAGGAAATTATTTATTTTTTAATTAAATTTTATTAAAAAAGGGAATGAATTTATTTTTTGAATTAAATTTATTTTATTAAATTATTTATTTAAAAAAATGAATTGTTTATTTTTTAATTAAATTATTAAAAAAGGAAATAAATTTATTCATTTATTTATTTTAATTAAATTATTTATTTTATAAAAAAAGGAAATAAATTTTTAAATGGGGAAGTAAATTCTGTCTTCTGCCGGGGTTAAGTCACAAGTGGAGTTTGCTTGATGTTCAGGTCCGAAAACCACATTTCAAGAAAAATATTAATTAGCTGTTGAGTGGCCCATGAAAGGTCAGCGGGCAAAACTGAAGGACCGATGACATTGTGGACGTCACAGGTATTTTCGAGTATTTAAAGGATTGTCATCAAGAGGTTATTAGATTTGCAGATAAAACCAGTAACAAGTTGCCAAAAGGCAAATTTAGGTTGGCTATTTGGAAGAACTTAAAAAGTTGCTTCGCTGTTTTCAGTCATGTCTAATCCTTTGTGACTCCTTGTGGGGGTGTTCTTGGCAAAGATACTAGAGCCATTTCCTTCTCCAGCTCGTTTTTACAGACGAGGAAACTGAGACAAATAGGGTTAAGTGACTTGCTCAGGGCCATAGAATTAATAAGTGAGGTGAGATTTGAGATTGAGTTCTCTTGACTCCAGGCCTGGCTCTCTACCCATTTCACCACCTCCTAATGATTAGATCTGCATAATTAGAATGATCTGAAAGTGGCTGCCCTGATTATGTGTGCCCTCCCACTAGATCTCTTCATGCAGAGGTTTGATGATCACTTGTCAGGGATAAGCAGAGGGAATTTGGGTACAAATTGTCTTTTAAGTCCCTTCCAATTCTGATGTCATCTCCATTGTGTAAATGAGGGAATTGATGTTCAGACAGTTTAAGGGTGTTGCTCAGGATTACACGCCTAGTAAATATGAGGCTATAGGATCATAGATTTAAAACCAGTAAGGGACTTCATAGGTCATCTAATTCAAAGCTTCTCACTGGATGTCACCACCCTATGTGGGTCATATGGGGGATAATGAAATCATGATTTATCATCAGTAAAGGTTTGATTGGTTTTATATACTTTTATACACCTAAATACCTGGGGTCACATAAAAATTTCTTAGGTGAAAAGGGTTTGTGAATGGAAAATGTTTAAGAAGCTCTGGTCTAATCCAATCTTTTCATTTTATAGATGAAAAACCTAAGTGAATGGAAAATGTTTAAGAAGCTCTGGTCTAATCCAATCTTTTCATTTTATAGATGAAAAACCTAAGTGAATGGAAAATGTTTAAGAAGCTCTGGTCTAATCCAATCTTTTCATTTTATAGATGAAAAACCTAAGTGAATGGAAAATGTTTAAGAAGCTCTGGTCTAATCCAATCTTTTCATTTTATAGATGAAAAACCTAAGTGAATGGAAAATGTTTAAGAAGCTCTGGTCTAATCCAATCTTTTCATTTTATAGATGAAAAACCTAAGTGAATGGAAAATGTTTAAGAAGCTCTGGTCTAATCCAATCTTTTCATTTTATAGATGAAAAACCTAAGTGAATGGAAAATGTTTAAGAAGCTCTGGTCTAATCCAATCTTTTCATTTTATAGATGAAAAACCTAAGTGAATGGAAAATGTTTAAGAAGCTCTGGTCTAATCCAATCTTTTCATTTTATAGATGAAAAACCTAAGTGAATGGAAAATGTTTAAGAAGCTCTGGTCTAATCCAATCTTTTCATTTTATAGATGAAAAACCTAAGTGAATGGAAAATGTTTAAGAAGCTCTGGTCTAATCCTATCTTTTCATTTTATAGATGAAAAACCTAAGTGAATGGAAAATGTTTAAGAAGCTCTGGTCTAATCCAATCTTTTCACTTTCTAGATGAAGAACCTAAGCTTCTAAGAAGTGAATTGTTTAATGCCATACAGGTAGGAAGTGGCAGAACCGAGATTTGAACCCATCCTCTGAGTCCAAAACCAGAATTCATGTTAGAAGCCAGGTTTTTCTCAACTGACTTGAAAATCTAATTACTTTCTACTTTCTACTATACCCTGTATAACACTGTATTCTTTGGAAAGGATTGTGAATTTCTGATAGACTTATTTCTACCAGGAATTACTCACATTGATATAGCTCTTTAGGTTTACAGAACATTTTCTTCAGAATTTTAAGAGATAGGTAAGGGCAGCTAAGGCTGAGAGGTTTATTGAATTGCCCAGAATCACACAGCTAAATATACACAGAATGTGGGAGATGTGAACTAGGTTTTCTGATAGCAAATTCAGTACTCCTTCCACTGTTATCTTACTACCTTACCTAATTCTCAGTGTCACTGAGAGAGTAGTTATTCTGTATTTCCTTCCTGCGGCTCATCATCTGTAGCTGGGACTTGGACTCTTGACAGGAGAAAATGACTAAGATTCTGAAAATTGGGAGAGATTGGTCATTCTGCTTTATGAGGAAAGAGAAGGGATGTGGAGAGCTTATACTAATACTGCTCGTGCTAATACATTCATACATACACACATGGTTCTGTAGTATCCTCTTTATTGTGGACTACAGAATGAGGGCCAAGGGCTGGTGGTATTAGGGAAACTCTATAGCGCCCTTTGGCCATTTTTAGCCTGGGGACAGCAGACTCCATAAAGGACTCCCAGGATTTCTGGATGGAGAGTAGACATGGACCCCTCCCAGCCATCCCTTCAGGGTGTCTCTTGGGCTCCCAGTACTTTGGGGCCTGGGGCGGAATAAGGGGAATGGGGCCCGGGCTGTTCCTAGGCAGATGCGCCCAGGTTCTTGCTTGGAGATGAAGTGCGGCTGGGGGCCTCTGGCCGTGTGGGCACATAGGCTGGAGGAAAAAGCCTGGGTTTTGGGGAGGCAGGACCAGGGTCTGGGACTAGCAGATGTGGAGACTCTGGGCAGGGGATGCAAGGTGGGAACTGAGGTTCTGGGGCTGGGAAGCCTTCTTCCTTGAAACAAGGAGCCTCGACCTGATACTCCAGCTCCTCGATCTCTTTCTTGGGCAAAAGTTCCAGGGCTTGAGCCTGATCCCGTTGCAGGTGCAGGCCGAAGCCGATGCCTACGCGGAGCGGCCCAGACCCCAACGCTAGCCCTTCCCTGGAGGGTAGCAGTTGCGGGAAGGCAAGGAGCCGGGGTCCAGGCCAGTGGCTGGGGGCCGGGCAGGAGGGCCCTCTTGGTTTGCGGCATACCAAACATATAGGATACTCCACGGCTGGAGCGGGCCCAGCACAACCCTGCCACAGGCGCTGCAGCAGCAGGAGCCGCAGGTCCCTGGCAATGCGGCGGCGACCAAGGAGTGCCACCAGGTCCCGGGCCAGAGCTGCAGGTCCCCCCTGCTCCCCAAGTCCAGTTCCGCATGGCACACATCTCCCCCCAATTCTGGGGTCCGATGTACTACTACGAAGCTGCCGAAGCCTTTCCCTTCTCCTTTGGTAGTCCTGCAGGCCACCAGAAGAGGGGGATAGACTTCCTTTTAATGAAGGGGTACAGTTAGGGGGCTGTGAATGAGGACAGGGAGAGGGCAATGCCCGGGTTAGGCAACGTTTGGGGGGGACCTGGCAATATGTGCGGGAGTAGGTATTGGGTTGAAGCTGAGCTGGGGCAGCTGAGTTGGACCAGGGGGTGGGGTCCAAGAGGAGCTCAATACCAGGTTGTGACTGTGACAGAGAGATCTGTAGTACCAGTTGGCTGTTGTGCCTGGACACCATCTCCTTGGTTTCAGGAGGAGGTGGGTGCAAAGAAGCCAAGGGGGATGGGATCACAGTAGAATAAGACTGCTGTGGCTGACTGTAAATTTGTCCGTGAAGGCGATGGCCTGAAATGTTTTTTTCTAGGAGACTGTAGGCTTCAGGGCTAAGTAGTGTTGGAGTCACAGGGCTCTGTAGTGGTAAGGTCTTAGGGCTTTGTAGTGGTGGGGTCAGAGGGCTCTTGAGTGGTGCAGTCACAGGGCTCTGTAGTGGTGAGGTCACAGGGAAGGTGGGTTGGACATGGAGCAAAATGGGAGTTGGGGATGGGAGCAGGTGCCAGGCTAGAGAGAGAGGGGTTGCTCCCAATGTGTAGCACCAGGGGTCTTGGGGGGGCATGGGCTGTGCCCCCCCCAGGAGGCCAAGCTTTGGATGGTGCTCTCTCTCTCTCTTTAACTTTGGCCTTTGATAGAGGTGTACAGGAGCTCGAGATTCAGAGCTGTCACTTAGAATATGAGGGGTAGCAGGGAGTTTCTGAATAGAGTACCGCCGACGATAAGGACAATTCATCCGTTGGGACCTGCCAAAAGACATAGACGGAGGGCCTAGTGATCTTCAAATCTGCGCCTACACATCCACTTTTCTTTTTCCTCTTCATAGTAGGACAAGTACTATTCTCCTGACACTCCCAGTCTCATTTGTCGTTTGAGTTTTAGTTCCCTCCCTCCCACAGCCCAACCTGGATATGTCTGAGTACTAGCCATTGCTCACCAAGATGTCCCCAAATCCACGAGTTTGGGCCTCCTAGCTACCTTTGGGATTACAGGAGCTGTAAGGACAGACACAGACGTAGTTCAGAAACTTTGTGATGAGGTATATGGGCTGAGAAGGTAGGAGTGCTTGGATAGAAAACCTGGGAACAAGAAAAGCAGGGAGGCCTTATTGGGAAGGTGAGGTACAACAAATTGGATCAGCCAAAAAGAAGAAATGGAAAGTGACTTAACACAAGAAATAGAAAATGACTTAACACTGCTGGGGGCTTACCTGGATGGGGACTCCTTGAGCTCCGATTCACAATATTCTTCAGCAGTGAGGGAATCTAAACCAGAGAAGAGCTCAGTTAATAGTTGTAGACCACCTCTCCTCAGTCTATGATCTCTTAGGTCAAGCTTAATTTAAGGCACATTCAAAACTACTGAGTTCTTGCCCTCTACCTTCTGACAGATCTTTATTTTCCTTATCCCCAGTTGTCATCTCTCCAAACCCCAACTGCTTTCCTGTTCCTAACTTTCTTGACTGACTGCCCTCACCCAGCTAAGATGGCTCAGTAGCCCAAGCAGGACAAGCAGAAACAGCAGGGGACCCAGCAAGAATGAGAAATCTAAGAAAGGCAGACTTTCTCCAAGGGGCGGCAACGCCGCCCCCATAAGGAGCTGTCAGCCCCCCCCCCGCTGCAGGGTGGGTTGCTCTAAACTGGAACTCCACACTGATGTCATAGTCAGCCATGCTGATGTCACAGAGGTGCCTCAACTCCTCCTAGAGATCTCCCTGATAGATAAATAACCCAAGCTGGGCCAGCCCTGTACAAGTCTGTGAAGTGGAGAAGCCCCCATGTTACTGCTGTATTGTTTTCAGCATCCCTCATCACTTCAGTACCCTCAGGCTGCCTTATCCCCTCACTCCAAACTGGACCTGATCTAGCAGCATCCTTCTATCTCTTGTCCTGTCCCTCTTCCTGGCATGTAGACTATAAGGTTAATCAGGAAATGCCATATATAGTGTTCCCTAATTTTAGTAAGACTATTGACAGATTTGTTTTTTATCCAAAGATAGGATGGAGAAAAAATCTTGGACACAGTTACTGGCTTTGAAGCTCAAAAATTAACAGGTAACTTATTTTTGGCATTATGAACTCTTTTAGCCATCTATTAAAGCCCATAGATCCCTCAGAAGAATGATTTTAAATGCATAAAATAAAATGCATAGCATTTCAAAGGAGACCAATTATATTGAAACCCAGTTTTCAAAATATTTTTAAAAAACCAAGTTCACAGATTCCATGTTAAAAAAAAAAAAACCCTGAACGACTGTTACTCCTTACAGTTGGCCTTCAGGGAGGCCTCTTGGGGTAACTTGAGTTTGCTTGTACTCCTGTCCTGTTCAGCATCAGTCAGTGGCATTATAGATCCAAACAGTCTTTTGAGGATTAAATGTCTCCTGTGTGTGGGACAGGAGCTACAAAGACAAGTTGAACACTAGCCAGTCAGTGAGCTTTTATAAAATGCCTACAATGTGTCTAGTACTTTGCCAGGCATCAAACATACAAGTGCAGTGCACCTGGGTGGGATAGTGGATAGAATTTTGGGCCTAGAGTCAGGAAGACTCATCCTCCTGAGTTCAAATCTAGGCTCATATACTTATTAGCTGCTTGACCCTGATCCAAGTCACTTAACCTGTTGGCCTCATTTTCCAGTGAACTGGAAAAGGAAATGTTAAACCACTCCAGTATCTTTGCCAAGAAAACCCCAGTTGGGAAAAGTCAGATGTGACTGAAAACAACTGAACAAGAGGATATGAAGAAAAATGAAACAGCCCCTGTCCCTAAGGAAGCTATATTTCTTTGGGGGGAAGCAATATGTCTAGAAAAGGGTACATCCGAAACACATGCAAGGTGCTGGAGATGGTAGGACTTGAAGCTAGGGAGACCAAATGATGCTTGAGCAGTCTTGAAGGGAATTAGGCAATCCAAGAAGTGGAAGTGAGAAGGGAGTATATCCTAGGCGTGGAGGGTGGCCTGTATAGAGGAATAGATGGAAGGGTGCACCCTCTAAGGAGCAGTAAAAAGGCTCACGTTTAACTTTGGAAGTAATAGTCAAGTATTTGAGTTTGTTAAGTAGGGAATGACTTTTTCAGGCTGACACTTTAGAAATATAACTTTGACCCCTTTTGTAAAAGATGGATAAGATTGAGATGGAAAAGATGGAGAGACCATGAATTAGGACACTGAATGGAAGGAAAGGAATAAGCATTAAGTGCCTACTTTGTTCCAGGCACTGGGAGAAACATTTAGAATGACTGTTCTTTCATTTATTTCTCACAGCAACCTTGGGAGATAGGTACTATTATTATCCCCATTTTTCAGTAAAGAAAATCAAAGTAGATATGAGTTAAATTAATTTATCCGCAACACACACCACTAGTTCAAGGCAAGATTTGAATTCTAGTCTTCCTTATTTCAGGCCCAGCACTCTTCTACACTGTGCCTTGCTGAAGCCCTGAAGTTGCATGGTAGTCACTTTGGAGAAAAAGGGAGAGATGTGACAGTGAGATAGAAATGGCAAGACTTGGCAACTGGTTATGTAGCATGAGGGAAAGCCAGGAGTCAGGGATGTCATCAAAGTTTCTAGCCTAGATAATTGCCATGTAACAGAAATAGGGAAGTTCAGAAGAGGGGGTGAGTTTAGGGGTTTGAGATGTTTCTTGAACAGCCAGGTTTTATTGATATGCATTCAGCAATTGGTAATGCAGTACTGGAACTTGAAAGAGAGAAAACTTACCTTCTAATAAAGTAATATGAGCATTATCTGTGCAGTACTGAGACAAAATAAAAAGATGGAATCAAGACTTTAGGCAAATAATATAACTTTTATGGACAATAGTTTCTTCATCTGTAAAATTAGGGATTTGGATCAGATGACCTCCTCAGGTTTTTTCTAACTAAACCTATGATCCTATGTAAATTTATATATATGATCATCTGAGGAGAAAGGAGAGGAGCACTAATGTCAAAAGAATACAATGCAGGCTTCCCTAGTAGGAAAGTTGAGCTTTGAGTGAATTTAGACTCTAGCAAGGAGAAAGTCCATTTCAAACATGGAAGCCCAGAGCTGGCATGCTTTTTGCTACATTTGAAATAAATCTGAGAGGGATAGCTAATATACTGGTTGACAAAATTTAAAAGATCTTGACATGCTGGTCAAATTTACAAGATAAAACTTTACAAGAATAAATGTTATCATAGGGTTTGGAAATAGAAAGTAGTTGAAGACTAAATAATTCTATACCCTTAAAAAAAATGAAACAGATCTAGAATTAGGGAAGTTGCTTGAGGGGTTGGGGAAGATTGTTGGCTCTTTAATGTGGGAGAATCAGTATTTGATTCCAGGTCATGAATCTTTTTACTGTTTCATCCAGAATTTTCATCTAACATTAGGATCTTGCTAAGATTTTTAAGAAAATGGCCTGGTGTAAAGGAAGAAATAGGAGATTTGGGGATCTAGTCCCAAGATAGCCATCAAACCACTTCATCTCTTTTATGGTTCAGTTTCCTTATCAATAAAATGAGGGAATTGAACTAGATTGCACTGATCTCCTCTAGCTTTAACATACTGTAATTCACTGTGTCAGTGTGACTCACTATGCAGGACTGATCAGCTATAAGAAGGGTTGCCCAGGTGACTCCTTGATGGGCCTGATGAGTTCCCCAGTGAACCTAACAAATTATCTGGATATAGGCCTTTTTTTTTTTTGGAGGTGTATGACAGGCATTTCTCTTGCAACTTAGATGTACCCACTGGCTCCTTGCTGGGTGAGTAGGAACTCCTGAAGACTGGGCATCTGTGACTCCTTTTCTTCTTTACCATTTCCTGTGAGGTGAAGCAAAGACTATCCTGTAGCAGATGACCATTTGATACCTTGAGTGCACTTGTGGTAGCTGGGACTCCATTCTGGAAAAACCTAGTGATGAGTTGTAGTATGACTAAAGGACTAAAGAAAAGAGATGCTTACTGGAGGGGTTACCCTTTTTGTGGTCTTTAATAGCCAGAAAACAACCAACTTAGACCCTCTCATTAGAATTCCCTCTTTGCTTTCTCTCTCCTGCTTTCTCCTGGAGTGAATTGAAGGAGGGAAGGATTTCTTTTTTCTATCCCTCCCAGAGACATTAATGGTGGTTTTAGTTAGAAGTGACATCTGGTTTCCTATATAGAATTAGTCAATAGTCAAGCAATTTACTAAGTATCTACTATTTTCAGACACAGGCATTTGATATAACGGGTACAAATATGAAAAAAAATTTCTTGCCTTAAAGGAACTTAAAAATCTAATCACACACACAAAGTTGAAAAACAGAAGGGAGAAGGAGGTACATGGTGCAGGGGCAGAGAAGTCAAAGAAGTCTGAAATCAGTGCAGCTGAGTGGAAATGTCAGTCCTGTGCCCTTCTTTAAATGGAGAAGTTTAGAGTTCCACTTTTCAGTAAAAGAGACAGAGTACTGATGAGGAGTGAGCAACAAGGCTAATCGTATCTTTTTTTTTATCATAACTCTTTAAAAATTTTTCACTATATTATTGTTCTATAAGAAATGGTGAGCAGGCTGATTTCAGAAAAGCCTGGAGAGACTTACATGAAATGATGCTAAGTGAAGTGAGTAGGACCAAGAGAAAACAGCAACAACAAGATTATGTAATGGTCAACTGTGATGGACTTGGCTCTTTTCAACAATGAGGTAGTTCAGGGAAATTCCAATAGTTTTGTGATGGAAGGAGCCATCCGCATCCAGAAAGAGGACTCTGGGCACTGAACATGAATCACAACATAGTATTTTTACCTTTTTTTTCCTTGTGGTTTTCCCCCTTTTGTTTTAATTTTTTCCCTCCCAAGATGATTCAGAGGGAAATATGTAAAAAGTGAATGTACGTGTATAACAAAAAATGTTTTTACATGTAATTGGGGAAAATAAAAATATAATAATTTTTATTATATAAATTTATTTATATATATAGAAAAATAAATTTATTATATTATAAATAAATAGATAGAAAATATGATTGTGCATGGATAACCTATATCAGATTGCTTGCCATCTTAGGAAGAAGGGAGTTAAGGGAAGGAGGGAGGAAAAAAATGGAACTCAAAATGTTATTCTAAAAATGAATGTTTAAAACTATCTTTACATGTAAATGGAAAAAATGAAATAACTACTTAGGAAAGGGAATCATTTATAATAGCATATTATTTTTCAAAATACATGCAAAGATAGTTGGAACAAAGGATAAGTAAGCAGAGTTTTATAACTATTTTGGGCATAGTTCCAAATTGCTCTCCAGAGTGGTTGCATCATTTCATAACTTTACCAACAATGCATTAGTGTCCCAGTTTTCCCACATCCCCTCTGACATTTATCATTATCTTTTCATATCATCTTACTATTCTGAGAGGTGTAAGGTGGTACATCAGAGTTGGTTAAATTGCATTTCTCTAATCAATAGTGATTATGGGCATTTTTTTTTTCATATAACTGTAGATAGTTTTAATTTCTTTGTCTGATAAATGGTCAAAGGATATGAACAGGCAATTTTCAGATGAAGAAATTAAAATATTTCTAATTATATGAGAAGGTGCTCTAAATCATTATTGATCAAAGAAATGCAAATTAAGACAACTCTGAGATACCACTACACACCTCTCAGATTGGCTAAAATGACAGGAAAAGATAAGGACAAATGTTGGAGGGGTTGTGGGGAAAATGGGACACTGATGCATTGTTGATGGAACTGTGAACAGAGCCAGCCATTCTGGAGAACAATTTGGAATTATGCTCACAAAGTTACCAAACTCTGCATACATACCCTTTGAACCCAGCAAGGTTTCAACTGGGCTTATATCCCAAAGAGATCTTAAAAGAGGGAAAGGGACCCACATGTGCAAAAATGTTTGTGGCAGCCCTCTTTGTAGTGGCTAGAAATTGGAAACTGAATGGATGCCCATCAGTTGGAGAATGGCTGAATAAATTGTGGTATATGAATGTTACAGAATATTATTATTCTATTAAAAAAAAAACAAAAAACAATCAACAGGACGATTTCAGAGAGTCCTGGAAAGACTTGCATGAACTAATGCTAAATGAAATGAGCAGAACCAGGAGATGATTGTGCATGGCAACAGCAATATAATACAATGATCAATTCTAATGGACATGACTCTTTTCAACAATGAGATGACTGAGGCCAGTCCCAATGGTCTTGTGACGAAGAGAGCCATCTGCACACAGACAGAGAACTGTGGGAACTGAGTATGGATCACAACATAGCATTCTCCCTCTTTCTGTTTGCTTGCATTTTGTTTTCTTACTCATTTTTTTTCCATTTTGATCTGATTTTACTTGTGTAGCAAGATAATTGTTTAAATATGTTTATATGTTTGGATTTAACATATATTTTTACTTGTATAACATATATTGGGCTACTTGCCATCTACAGGAAGAGATGGGGAAAGGAGAGGAAAATTTGGAACACAAGGTTTTGCAGAGATCAATGTTGAAAAATTGCCCATTAATATGTTTTGAAAATAAAAAGCTTTAATAAAAAAATAAACTCATGCCCTCAGACTTCTTTTTAATACAAATCATTTGGAAGTCACAATTCATGAGATTCTTAAATAAGAATCTTTCAAGTCAGAATTAAGTTAGGAACTAGGGTTCAGGTAGTGGTTGCAAGTCACAGTTTGCTTCATCAAACAGAACAATATTCACAACTTTAAATACATCTTTGAAGAATCATTTTTAAAAATTTTAATAGTATTTTGTTTTTCTAAATACATGCAAAGATAGTTTTCAACATTCACCTACGCAAAACTTTTTTGTTCCAGAGTTTTCTCTCTCTCCCCCTCTCACCTCTCCCCAAGACAGCAAGCAATCCAATATAGATTAAATGTGCATTTTTTCTAAACATATTTCCATATTCATCATGCTGAGCAAAAAAATTCAGATCAAAAGGGGAAAAAAATGAGAAAAGGAAAAAAAAAATGACCAACAATAAAAAGGTAAATATACTATGTTTTGATCCACATTCAGTCTTAATTTTTTCTCTGGATGTGTGGATAGCATTTTCCATTATAAGTCTATTTTGGAATTGCCTTGAATCACCTCCCTGGTGAAAAGAACCAAGTCTATCACAGTTAATCATTACATTATCTTGTTGTGCAATATTTGGAGAATCCTTTTTCAAAAATTTTCAATCCCTTTTTGATCACTGCCTTCAAAGATAGGGTCTTTCCAACTAGTCAAATGTAGACAAATATATTTCCATGAACTGATAAAATCAGAAGCTTTTTCCTTTTAGTTGTATCACATTTTATTTAGAGTTACTTGCCTTATCTGGTTCCACCCCTAATTACTTCAGGGAGGAGTCCTTGAATTAATCTGGGAGGAGAAATAGGAGACTTTGTGTGTGTGTGTGTGTGGGGGGATAATTAGTAAAGTGATAAAGATTTTTCTTCAATATTAGTCCAAAGGCTTCATTCTAGAATAAATTTAAAATACTTTCTTCATATTTCTAAAAGAGAGAAATTGATAATGGATTGGTGGGGAGAGTGAAGCATCCACTCCCACATAAAAGATTTTCCTGAAGTAAATTATGGTAAGTAAAATGAAAGAAAAATTTGGGCTCAATTCCCAAGATCAATTTTTTTTTTCTGTGTGAGTCCGAAAACCTCCCAAAGCCCTGAGTAGTTATACAACAAATTAAAGTGTTAGGCACTAAGTGGCTGGACTACAAAGACAAAAACAAAATTGTCTCTGCTTCTGGGAGTTTACAACATTCCTCCAAAGAAATAAAACATGTACATTAGCAAGTAATTATAAAATAATTTCAAGTGGAAGAGAATGCTAATAACCTGCAAAATTAGGAAAAGTCTCCTTTTAAGAATTAATTGTTCTGCTGGGTGCTGTAACAGACAGAAAGTTGGGTTTGCTACAGACCACAGCTTTTGGGATAAGAATTCACTATTTGACAAAAACTGCTGGGAAAACTGGAAACTAGTATGGCAGAAAGTAGGCATAGAACCACATCTAACACTGTATACCAACATAAGGTCAAAATGGGTTCATGATCTAGACATAAAGATATTATAAACAAATTAGAAGAACATAGCATAGTTTACTTCTCAGTTCTATGGAGGAGGAAGCAATTTGTGACCAAAGAAGAACTAGAGATCATTACTGATCACAAAATAGATAATTTTGATTATATTAAGTTAGAAAGTTTTTGTACAAACAAAACTTATGCAGGCAAGATTAGAAGGGAAGAATAAACTGGGAAAACATTTTTTTTTTTTTTTACATCTAAAGGGTGTGATAAAGGCCTCATTTCTAAAATACGTAGAGAATTGACTCAAATTTATAATAGTTCAAGCCATTCTCCAGTTGATAAATGGTCAAAGGATATGAACAGACAATTCTCTTTTTTTTTTTTTTTTTTTTTTTTTATTTAATAGCCTTTTATTTACAGGATATATACATAGGTAACTTTACAGCATTAACAATTGCCAAACCTCTTGTTCCAATTTTTCACCTCTTACCCCCCCACCCCCTCCCCTAAATGTCAGGATGACCAGTAGATGTTAAATATATTAAAATATAACTTAGATACACAATAAGTATATATGACCAAAACATTATTTTGCTGTACAAAAAGAATCAGATTCTGAATTATTATACAATTAGCTTGTGAAGGAAATCAAAAATGCATGTGTGCATAAATATAGGGATTGGGAATTCAATGTAATGGTTTTTAGTCATCTCCCAGAGTTCTTTTTCTGGGTATAGCTAGTTCAGTTCATTACTGCTCCATTAGAAATGATTTGGTTGATCTCGTTGCTGAGGATGGCCTGATCCATCAGAACTGGTCATCATCTAGTATTGTTGTTGAAGTATATAATGATCTCCTGGTCCTGCTCATTTCACTCAGCATCAGTTGAACAGACAATTCTCAGAGGAAGAAATTGAAACTATTTTTAGCCACATGAAAAGATGCTCCAAATCGCTATTGATCAGAGAAATGTAAATTAAGACAACTCTGAGATACCACTATTCACCTGTCAGATTAGCTAAGTTGACAGGAAAAGATGATGAATATTGGAGATGTGGAAAAACTGGGACACTGATGCATTGTTGGTGGAATTGTGAATGCATCCAACCATTCTGGAGAGTGATTTGAAACTAGTCTCAAAAAGTTATCCAACTGTACATACCCTTTGATCCAGCAGTGCTACTATTGGGCTTATATCCCAAAGAGATCTTAAAGGAAAGAAAAGGGGACCCATATGTGCACAAATATTTGTGGCAGCCCTCTTTGTAGTGGCCAGAAACTGGAAATTGAGTGGATGCCCATCAATTGGAGAATGGCTGAGTAAATTATGGTATATGAATGTTATGGAATATTATTATTTTATAAGAAACAATCAGCAGGATGATTTCAGAAAGGCCTGGAGAGACTTACATGAACTGATGCTAAATGAAATGAGCAGAACCAGGAGATCATTACAGGCGGCAACAAGAAGACTATACGATGATCAATTCTGATGGACGTGCCTCTTCTCAACACTGAGAGTTTTCAAATCAGTTCTACTTGTTCAATGATGAAGAGAAGACAGTGGGAGCTGAGTGTGGACCACGACATAGCATTCTGTTATTTGCTTACATTTTGTTTTCTTTCTCAGTTTTTTTCCTTCTTGATCTGATTTTTCTTGTGCTGTAACAAGATAACATGTATATATACATATATTGGATCTAACATGTATTTCAACATATTTAACATGTATTGGACTACCTGCCAGCTAGGGGAAGGGGGGTGGTGAGGAGGGAATAATTTGGAACAAAAGGTTTTGCAAGGGTCAGTGCTGGAAAAATTACCCATGCAAAAATTACCCATGCTTTGTAAATAAAAACCTTTTAAAAAAAAAAAAAAGTTGGGTTTGGAATTAGGAAGATTGTCTAAGTTCAAATTTGTCCTCAGGCACTTCTGGGCAAATCACTGCACCCTGTTTGCCTCAGTTTCCTCATCTGTAAAATGAGCAGGAGAAGGAAATGAAAAACCACTCCAGAATGTTTGCCAAGAAAATTCCAAATGGGGTCATGAACAGTCAGACATGACAACTTTGAAAGAAGCTAAGGGACTAAAGATAGTTGCCCCAAGGAGAGGCAGACAACCCAGCTCTTCTATACTTTCATCAGTAAAAAATATGTTCACATCAGACTGAATAATGATGAAATCTATTGAGAAATTATAGTGACTTCTATCCTAGAACTGCTTCCAAAAAAACCCCCAGCCCACTGTCAATAAGGAGCCTTTCAGCAAAGTCACTGCCAGGGTAGGCCAAATCAGCCAATGAGGCTCTGATTCTAGAAACAAGAAGGCCAGAAAAAATCTCCAAATCAGTAAAATGGGCTAAAAGCTTTCCAAGCCTTGGAAGCCATGGGTGGGGATTATCTCAGTGATCATAACAGCCATGTGCCTGGATGCTCTGAGATCCCTAGCACTGAACCCCAAGATGTCATAGAGAACATTTCTAGAGATCCAGTGCTCTGAACTTAGATGATCCAGGAGAGCCCAACTCCAGGAATTGGTCAGCACAGAAGGCCCAAGATGTGGTCAAACAAGGCCATCATTCCTTCCATCCAAAAGCTAGAATCTAGTCCTGGAACAAAGCCTAAGTTTCAGGCATTAAAAATCTCAAGAGATGAGTAAATTAAACACCAATCAGTATTTTAAAATTATTGTAGATCTAGAGATTCCCAAAGAGGAGAGTATTGGTACTCAAAGGGGAGAAAGAGGTATTTTCCACAGGGACTTCATGAATGTCTAGAAGAAATGAAACATTAAAAAGGAAAAATCTCTGGAGGAAAATATTGGAAGAAAACTAAGTAGCTTAAAACTCAGCTTCTTAAATTGTGGTTCTCAAGCTCATATGGGATCTTGTAACTGAAGGCAGGGGTCACAAAATTATGGTTTATTATCAGCAAATGGTTAATTTTTATACCTATATGCCCAGGGTCCTATAAAGTTTTCTTGGTCAAAAAGGCATCTCAAGGGGAAAAAGTTTAAGAAACCCTGCTCAGAAGATAAAGTGGTAAACCTCACCTGAGTAACAAAGTACCTGAAATGATATCAGACAAATCATTTATCCTATGAGAGAGCAATATTAGAACAAAATCAAAAGATTGAAACAATAGAAAATGTAGTGTTAAGTCACCAAAAAACCCAACTGGTCTATAAGAAAGATCAAAGAGGAATAATTTTTAAAATCATTGGACCCCCTGAAAACTATGATTCCCCCCCCAAAAAAGCCTCAATCTTATATTTTATAAGAAATTAAGTGAAGAATTGTCCAGATCTGATAGAATCAGAGGGTACAATGAAGATAGAAATAGTCCACTGATTGTCTCTTGGGGAAAAAAACCTAAACATATAAAGTCTCAGAGATTTCACAATCAAGATCCAGAACTTCCACATCTAGGAAACCATATTATTAACATTTAGAAAGAAGCAATTCAAGAACCAAGAGATAACAGTCAAGTTCACACATCTTGGTAGCTTCTGCTAAAAATACTGGAATACTCAAATGCACACACACCATATACAATCTCAAACCTTTCCTCCAAGGGAAACCAAACCTTTAATAGAATAAGAAACTTTCAAGCATTTCTGAATAAAAACAAAACAAACAAACAAACAGCTGAATGGGAACATCATAGCACGTAGCTAAGTGCAGTAATAACCAATAGCATATTAAAAACAAGAATAATACCTTTGTGACCCTATGAAGATATGGTGGATTAATTGTAAGAGATACAAATGCTATGGGAAAAATTAAAAATAAATATAAAAAGTGCACATGGACTAGAAAGAAGCAGTTCTAGAAAAGAAAATATTAAAGAATTTAAAACTGAAAGAGAATATATCTCTGAAAAGCAAAGCATTAAAAACAAATTCAACTAATTATTCAGAATCATAAAAAACACCAAGATAAGCATCCACAGTGATTCTTTCTGTATATCACCAAGGAGAACCTCAAACTATCTCAGATGAATCCTTATATATGACACTATTACAGGATGTGGATGACAACTTGGTGGGTGCCTGCTTGTGAAACTTAGGACCTACATTAGTTGCTTAATCACCCAAATGGGATGATGTAGTTAAATTTACAAGAAAGTAGGGGGTCACTTCAGTAACTATGCATGAAGGTATGCAATATTTAATTTCTCCACCAGGTGGTAATCTTCCCAAAGCTGGATCAGTCAAGTGGTCTCCTTAAGAGTAGTTCTGATACTTGTAGAAAAGTCGGCTTAAAAGGCTGCAGTTCCCTCATTGAACATCAGAGAGCACTAAGCCCCAGTTCTCAGACTGTTCTTGGCTTCTGCTGGGTTCTGAATTTTAGGCTAAGAATCGATGTAAAATATTGCTCAGAATTATTGGAAAATAACAAAACAAAAAAAGCTGATTCAACCTCCATGCTGAATCTGACAGGACTTTCCATTTTCTCATCTTAAATCCACACAATTATTAGGCTCAGACAAACAATGATCTGTGGCTGTTTAATTTATTATACATAGAAGAAAATAGAAAAGAAAGAAATCAGATACTTTTGCCTGGAGTATCTGAGCATCCATTTCCTGTTCTCTCTAACTTTTCTTGACCACAAATGACAAACTACAACCTTCTTTTTCCCTCATGTCATGGAAAAAACAAAAAGGAAGGATTGTGTATATAGTTCTTTTATCCAAGCTGGACCTCTGGATTTTCTTTTTTTTAGTTAATATTTTATTTTTTTCCAATTATTTTTTCCAACCATATGTAAAGGTAGTATACAAGTATTCTTTATTTATTATTTTTTTTTTGCTGAGGCAATTGGGTATAAATGACTTGCCCTGGGTCACACAGCTAGGAGGTGTTAAGTGTCTGAGATCAGATTTGAAGTCCGGTCCTCCTGATTTGAGGGTTGGTGCTCTATCCACTTCACCACCTAGCTGCCCCTTACAGCATTCATTTTTGTAAGACTTTGAGTTCTAAAGATTTTCTTCTCCCTCCGTCCTTCCCAAGACAGCAAACAATCCAATATAGGTCATACAACTACAGTCATATATAACATATTTCCATATTAGTCATGTTTTAAAAGAAGAATCAAAACAAAAGGGAAAAACTATGAGAAAAAAAAGCCAAAAAGTAAAATTTTTAAAAATTGAAATGGTATGAAAATAGAATACTTCAATATGTTTCAGTTTCCACAGTTTACTCTCTAGATGAGGATAGCATCCAAATTTATTGGAATTGTCTTGGATTGTCTTACTGAGAAGAGCTAAGTCTATCATAGTTGATCATCATACACAATATTGTTGTTACTGTGTACAATATTCTCATTCTGCTCGCTTCATTGAGCATCAGTTCATGTAAAACTTTCTAGGTTGTTCTGAAATCAACCTTCTTATCATTTCTTATAGAACAATAATATCCCATTACATTCATATACCACAAATTGTTCAGCTATTCCCCCATTTTGTGGCATCCTCTCAATTTCCAATTCTCTACAAAAGAACTGTTATAAATGTTTTTGTACATGTACTTTTCCCTTTTTGATGATTTCTTTGAGATATAGACCCAATAGTGACACTGCTAAATCAAAGTTTTATAACCTTTTAGGTATAGTTCCAAATTGTTGTCCAGAATGGTTGAATCAGTTAACATCACCACCAACAATGTATTAGAAACTTCTGAATTCTAAAGAATGCAAAGACAGTCTTGATATATCTCTCTGTTCACCATTCCTCCATGCTTTGGAAGAGGTGATCTTTGGTACTATGGAATTTGCTTCTTTAACACTGATTCCTATATTCCTGGTTGGCAATTTGCATTTCTGCTCCACATTTGAGTCTCAGCTTCTCCATAGGGTTCTGATCCCAATTACTTCAAAATAGAGATTTGTACATCATCAACAAAACAAGTCAAAGAGTCCATTTTCTAAAGTTTTATGTGACTGGTGCACTCTAGCAAAGACTCTCAATCTGAATGAATACATTGTTTTTCTGCTCCCTGTGCATGGGAAGGCTTTCATGGGCAAAAAAGGTAGACCCTACTTACCCTCCTACACGTAAAATCTTGCCACATTTCCCATTCTCTTTTTGTCTCTTTTGTGATACTAATTGCTCATGACAGACCTCCTTCTATTAGCTCATTGCCTCATCTTCTTCAGGATCCCCCTGGTTCTCATAGATGAACTGCAGGACTATAGTGGCTCTCTATTTATAAAAATAGCTTTTCTTCAAAATACATGTGTATTGATGGTGGAACTGGGAAAGGATCCAACCATTCTGGAGAGCAATTTGGAACTATGATCAAAAAGTTATCAAGCTGTGCATACCCTTTGATCCAGCAGTGTTTCTACTGAGCTTATATCCCAAAGAGATCTTAAAGAAGGGAAAGGGACCTGTATGTGTAAGAATGTTGTAGTGGCCAGAAACTGGAAACTGAGTGGATGCCCATCAATTGGAGAATGGCTGAAAAAGTTATGGTATATGAATGTTATGGAATGTTATTGTTCTGTAAGAAATGACCAGCAGGATGATTTCAGAAAGGCCTGGAGAGACTTACATGAACTAATGTGAAGTGAAGTGATGCTAAATGAAATGAACAGAACCAGGAGATCATTATACACAGCAACAAGACCATATGATGATCAATTCTAATGGATGTGGCTCTCTTTAACTATGAGATGATTCAGACCAGTTCCAATGATCTTGTGATAAAGAGAGCCACTGAGAGAGAGGACTGTGGGAACTCGGTGTGAATCACAACACAGCATTTTCTCTCTTTCTGTTGATGTTTGCTTGCATTTTGTTTTCTTACTCATTTTTTTCCCTTT